>NC_091685.1:109512500-110137500 GCF_041296265.1 Equus caballus
TAAGTGAATATTTTTACCTTTCTGCTACTTTTAGACTCTCTTTCTGTCCTTTATTCATTTACATACATAATTATGATCCAGAGCTCCAGAAATATCATTCTCATTTGTCAGCTGCATATTACTAAGCAGTCAGTATTTTCCATCTGTATTATACATTTTTTTTTCTGTAAATGAGACAGAATAAAGTTAAAAATACAATACTGCTTAATGTTCCCACAAGTTGACCAAGGTCTCAGGCCCGTATCTGTGTTCCTCATTTTTTAAGATAAAAACTGATTAATATATTTCCATTTAAGTAAAAGTCAGTTGAGAATGAAAATGAGACATACTGCATTGTTCTAGTGTCACTCAACTACACAAAAATTACTATAATGTACCCATACTGCACTTTTTAATGTTAGGCTTTTTTCTTTTTTAAAAATAATTATTGGCTCATTTTAATGGGTAGAAGAAGGAGAATAAAAAATTTCCATGACCTCATTAGTATAATCATCATGCATTTGCAGTGGCTTCAAGCTAAAAGCAATAAAATTATGACCAACATACACACATATGTGCAGTCAAGTTGCCTGAGATTTCTGTTATTCCCAATTTTTCTATGCTTCTTTATGTACATCTAACTGACTTTCAAATAATAGGGCAAAAAGAATGATGCTAGACACTAACGGGTTGGTTTCATAAACCAACTCGTGGTCAGGTTGAAATTTTCACCCTTTAAAAATCAATTACCCTCTAAGAGTACTCAGACCCATTTATTTTGCTATTTCTGAAATGTTTCTTAGGAGAAAAAGACTGCCATCCTGTTGAGTCATCTGTGCCCACACTGGTAGGACAGGATCCAGGCGTAGTTCCATCCAGGCCTGGCTCATTTGCTCAGTATCGCCTTCAGCTCTTCTGTCCTTTGTATGTTAACATCATCTACAAACTGATTTCCGCCATTGTTGGAAGATGGATACTAATAGCCATTGAAGGCAATCTGGATTACCTCTAGGAAGACAGCAGCATTAATTCCTACTATCACCGAAGTTCTGAGATTCACAGTGATTAGACTGTTCCTGAGGCCTTCCCTAGGATCAGGCAACTATAATGTGCTGATTTGCTAGCCCTGGATTATCTGGACCTTTGAGGCAAATTAAATAGGAATACCCTGACTGGCTTAAAGTACTCACCCCAATACTGAGTGTTTACCTAATCCCACCAAATGAAATGCTACTACATAATGGGATAGGGATAGAGTGGATGTTGATGAAAAAACATGCAATGTCCACTGTCCTAGATTAGGTTCCCTGGCTGCAAACTCTAAGAGGTGGTTAGCATTCAGGATGTTTATTAGGAAGTACCCTTCGGATCCACACCTGTGGAGGGAGGAGAGGAAAGCAGGAGTAGACAGAGCAGCAAGGCCAGTGACGGGTTTCACTGACCCCATGAAGAGTTCTGAAGCTAGAACAGTCCTTCAGAGTTATTCTCAATAGGGTCGAAATGGTCAGGCATTTATTCTCCCATATAGATCAGCCATTGGATGGGACCATTGGCCGGGTGGTTGGGGGGGGATGGTGACTTTGGTGGTTCTCCGCAGGTGAGGCAATCCTGAAGGGGCTGAAAGCTGAAGACACCTCATGAAAGAACTCCCAGCAGCTGAGGCCACAAGTCCTTCACTAAAAGGAGATCTGGGCAGCACATCACCGTATCTGCCACATTCACTACAACCCCCAGAAAGCAACGTGTGAAACTCGATTCCTGAATGTACTGCGTGTATTGGTTGAACTCCGAAAGCTATTTCCTGAGTTGACAACGGAGCTCAAAGATTGGTTTGATCAATTCTGTGTTCTTCCAGCTGATCAGAGTTAGACTGAAACAAAATGTAACGTTTTCCTTTATTTGTCCAATCTTTCTATATTGATCTCAGACCTGGAACAGGCAGAACACACGGTCAAAATTCTTTGGAAATATCAATCCACCTCACCTGACTTTAGCTTTATGAGACAAACGTAGGTTTTGGGGTCACCAGCTGAGCTACACGGCACCATAAAGTCACCCTCCCTCCTCCTCATAAAAGGAACACAAATAGTTTTGAAATGAAGAGAGAAATAAAAAAGGAAAAGAAAAAAATTCCTTCACAAGCAGCAACCAAATAAGGAAACGAGAACAAATGAAAGCCATAAACCTCAAAAAGCGAAGCTAAGGAAAGAAAGAGGATTCAGATGTGACGGATGGTATGGTGTGGGCCCCTGAGTCAGCTTCCTTGCTCCCAGAGTCAACCCTGGAAAAAGAAAATGACTTTACAAAATTCTCTGAATTCTCACTAAAATCTTCCATTTGGAAAAATACGACTGGGGAGAAGTAGGCAGCCCCTGTGATTTTTTTCTCTACTACTCTATATAGTTTGATATTTTTTTTAATAATGAGTGAGCATATATTATTTTTATTTAAATAAGGATTATTTATGTGAAAAATCAAAATAAGAAGTAAAGAATTGCCCCGTCTGTCACACAATCAGTACTTACTTAAAAGTATTTGGAAATTACATGGCAACCTGAGAATTGGACCTGGCCAATGGATTTTTTTGCTCATCAGATCTTCAGTGGACATGCTTCCAAAAACAACTAATTTAGAATAAGTAATAGAAATTATACTATATCAGTTTTCTGTATGAATTTATTCTAAAGAGATAATATCTCTTATATATCGTCTTATTATTTTGTTTTATTCAATCAGTATACATTGAAATAATAACTTTTCTCTCCCTAAGACCTTTATGTTACACACTTTTTTCCTATAGATTTATAGTCTAGGTAGTATTTCTGACAAATGGAAAACATGTATTGGTTTAATTTTCACTGCCATCTATTTTTACTCTCCAAATATTATAGAGAGTGTAAACATCACCCACTCTCAGGCTTCATTTTTAAGTTGCCTTAGCTTAGCACCTAATTATTTTGCCTAGCACTGTGCAAGGCACTGTGGGAAATCTGTGAAACAGTGCTTGCTCCCAGTGAGCTCAGAGCAGCTGGTGATAAGGTCGTCCCCAGAAGCTATTGTGTCTGCCAATAACAGACGCTCCATAGGGAACTACCAGCTGGGGTCTCCTCCAAGGGCACTCCCTTAGGATCCATTATATACTACTAAAGCCCTACTCTCATGGCTCAAAATAATGGTCGTAGAAGCCTGCCTAGTCCACATTCAAGTGATACGGGAATATTGAGATTCAGCAGATGTTTCTCCTCTCTCTAATCTTCCTCTTCCCTCCCACCATGCCTTAAGTGATTGAACCTAAAAAGAAAGAAGGGGGACAAGGAGAGAGGAGAGGAGAAAGAAAACTTGGCTAAAAGGGAAAAAGAATGCATGTAAGTACATCTAGTCCTTAAAGACCATTCTATGTTAAGGCCATCCCATTGTCATGACTGACTTTGTGTGAGGGTGCCAGGAGACCTGCAGATGCACCATGTATTAGTCAGGGTTCTCCAGAGAAACAGAATAGAGATATATATATATATATATATATAGAAAAAGAGATTTATTATAGCAATCGGCTTACATGGTTATGGAGAGCAGAAAATCCCACAGTCTGCCGTCTGCAAGCTGGAGACCCAGGAAAGCCAGTGGTATAATTCAGTCTGAGTCCAAAGGCCTGAAATTTGGGGCCTGATGGTGTGAGTCCTGGTCAGAGTCTGAAAGCCAAAAGCCATAGGCTCTGACATCTGAGGGCAGAAGAAGATGGATGTCCAGCTCAGGCAGAAAGAGGAAATTTGCCCTTCCTCTGCCTTTTTGTTCTAGTGAAGCCCTCAACAGATTGGATGATGCCCCATGCATTGGTGAGGTTGACCTTACTCAGTTGACATATTCAAAGACTAAACTCTTCTAGAAACACCCAGATACACCCAGAAATAGTTTGGCCAGTTATCTTGGCATCCCTTAGCCCAGTCAAGCTGACACCTAAAATTAACCATCACACACTGTTAACTCCTTTTATGACCCTGGCAATCTTCTTGGCCTTTTTATACCTCAATTTCCTTAGTCTGTAAATTGGTGACAGATAAGGATCGAGTATTCTTAGGGTTAATAAGAGAATTGAGTGTGTGAAAGCACTTTATAGATGATAGCATTCTATAACAACATAAATGCCACAAAATGTCCCTGCTGTACCCAGCCCAAACTAATTTTACTTTTAGGCTGAAGGAGAAAAGAGAAGGGTATGTGTGTGTGTGTGTATCCAGCACTAGAGCTAGTCTGGGGAAGGAAGGAAAAGCAGAAGAATTGAGGGAATAACTTGGTCTCTGTTCCCACTCAGCATGAGAAGGTTTATATTCCCAGTGGGGATAAGGACTAAAGCAAATACTGAAGATGTTTACAAGAAATTTTGTGTGTCTCTAAGTTTCTTGGCTCAAGTCACAAAATGTGACAGAATTAGGGAGCAGGCTCACTCTCCCCAAACCACCTCAGATCCCCACACGTGCTGAGGGCTAAACTCAGCAAGAGCGAACTGCTATGCCTAGTGCGAACACCAGACGGTTGAGGGCACCTGGTGCACCAGCACTGCCATGCAGGGCACCAGTGGAAGGGGTAACCCACTTGCAAGTGGTGGGCGGAAAGCAGGCTTCCTCAAAAGAAGCTGGATTGGAGAGTATGAACAGACTCGCTTCTGAGGATATAAAAACACCTTCCCGGTGCCTGAGGTCTTGCCTTAGCAGACATCTAAAACTAGAGAACCAAAGTATGGATTTTAATATTTGTGCGCTCAGGTGGGTGAGGCTTGAGTATTTAATTAGAATGGCATATATAAGTAGCACCTATATAACAGAATGTCTATGTCATATCCCCATTTATGGATTAAAACCTGATTTTATGGAAAGTAGAACATCAACAACATAAATGAATCTATGTAGACAATGACATATTTTACTGCATCTTGCACATCTCATGCAAATGAAATTATGTCACGCAACCCAGTGCCCAGTGGTTCCTAAAGCCATGCTTCTCAAATTTTGAAGCTGTGAAACCCTTTCTTCAAGTGACATCTTCTCTGGAATCCCAATATGAATTCTAATTGAAAACCAACATAATGAGCAAAGAAAATATCATTACCCTCAGATGTGACGCTGGAATTTTTGTTGTAGAGAGACGTACTTTATTGAAAAATAAACTACGGCCGATGCTGGAAAATTCTCTGCTTTCCCTAGCCCTACAGAAGGTTTGTGTGTTGGCTGGAGCCAAGCATAAGCATAAGTAAAGGATAGGGTCATGTTCCTAGGATAATCAAGAAGGAAGAAAGGAGAGGGAAGAACTGCTCTAGTCACAAATGCTTGGATTCTCTGGATTTTTTTTTTTTTTTTTTGAGGAAGATCAGCCCTGAGCTAACATCTTCTGCCAATCCTCTTTTTTACTGAGGAAGAGTGGCCCTGAGTTAACATCCATGCCTATCTTCCTTTACTTTATATGTGGGACGCCTACCACAGCATGGCTTAACAAGCCATGAGTAGGTCTTCACCCGGGATCTGAACTGGTGAACCCTGGGCCGCCAAGGTGGAACATGCAAACTTAACTGCTAAGCCACCAGGCTTGGACCCTGTGTTTTTTTTTAAATCAATGAATCTTACTATCACATGGAGGTCAGAAACAGCATACGGATGCTCAAGAGCCAAGAGATGGAAACGACCCTGGGAATTTTCAAAAATATCTCACAGGTTTTAAATGACCATAGTCTCTTAACTTGGTGTGGGCTTGAGCCAATTTTACTTAGATTTTGAGTGGGAGGTAAGCCTAGGCTAACATTCAAAATACATTAATGAAAGCTGCCCTCTCTATTGGAAATACGTGTGGGGGCTCAGATATCCACCCATTGGGCAGGCTCAGTCCACCTGAGTGGTTGCTGAACCATCTTCATACGGAAAACAGTGTGAAAAACAATAAATTAAATGACTTTAAAGCTATTTCCAGAAGGAAGAATTCAGCTGAATTTTATAGATATAATGTTAAAACTTTTATTATGCTGTGTTCTTTTGTTGTGATTTATGTCAAGTTCAAGGATTATGCTCTTAGGCTGTTCCCTTGCCCACAAACACACTTAAACTGAACGAAAGCTGGTATACCCAGCATCACTTTTTGGTTCTTCCTTCTTTTCCAGCCCCAACGCTATGCAGGGAATTACTATAATTACTCAGTACTGTAATGAACCTAACCATTTTCCTACAGATATGCAGAACTAGTCTTTGATCAGACACACAAACTATCTCAGCAAAAGAAGTTATTCAGTCATCACTGAGTGTTGACTAGGTTCAAGATACTACGGGAAAGGCAGGAAATGACATGGCTTTACCTTTGAGAAGTTTCCAGTCTAGTGAGGAAGAAAGGCAAAAAAAGAGATCCATTACAACATGATGTGACACATATTACAAAACAGGTATAAAAATACTATGAAAACACGGTGGAAAAAGAAAGAAACACAACAAAGTCTGTTTGGAAAAGTCATCACCTGCTGGAAGCAACTTTCCAGATTAATCTTGAAGGATGAGTGGGAGTTAGTCATGCAGAGAAATGAGAGATGAAGGATGAAGGGAGCTGTATATGGTCTGGACAGAAGGACCAGCGTGGACAGATGCATGGAGGAGCGAGGCAGCCCAGCGTATTAACCTTTCAGTTGACAATCAAGCAGGCTTTCAAATGAGGAAAAAAATAAGGCCCAAGTGACAAGTCTTTATTATTTTTACTAATAAAATCAAACTGTGTGAGTCCAGCCCTGTGATGTGGTGGTTAAGTTTGTGCACTCCACTTCGGTGGCCCAGGGTTCATGGGTTGGATCCTGGAAGTGGGCCTACACACCGCTCATCAAGCTATGCTGTGGCACCGTCCCACATGCAAAATAGAGGAAGATTGGCACAGATGTTAGCTCAAGTCCAATCTTCCTACAAAAGAAAATCGAAGTGTCAACTCGTTACTGTTAAGTTTTTATATTGGTTTACCTTGGAGAACACAATGCACGTTCTCATTACATTTTCCCACTGCGTTCTAAGGGACAACTTTTGGACTCAGGCAAATCTCTTGTTGAAATTTTGCCAACTCGGACCAGCAAACTCCAATAGTAGACATGACAACAGAAACTTGACATTGTAAAGTTTTCCGGCTATATTCAAGCAAAATGGCATAAATCACGTCAGGTTTCAACGTGCTTACACAAAAGTGAGCCTTCAACCATTTAAAATTTCACTCATCATTATTAATTATAATTCTGTGTTTTTGAAGGCTTTATAGTTCAACCCTAACATTTTGCTCAGGGCTGACATTTGGGCTTTCCCTTCAAAACTTCATAAGAACTAGAATCAGGTAAAACCAGTTTAGCAGATTTTGTAGGGGGTGAGCTACAATCTTCTACACTGTCCCATACTCCAAACACTTACCCCCAAATTGATGGGTGCTGCTGTTGGAATGTCAACATTCTCAGAAATACTGTCAACAAAAGCAGGGCTGGTCTCCAAGATATTCAAAACAAGTAACTAAATAAGGTAGTATTTTGAAATACGACTTCTTTGAGGTTGATTTTGGAATTATTGACCACATGTAATTTTATTTATCTGGCCTCTCTCAAAGAGAAAAGCTCTCAGAGCTGCATGTATTGATAATATATTATTTTTTTCTTAAATGATAGGTCATGAAAAATTTTGAGGGCAGGGAAATTGCCTGGAAAGTCATATAAAATTATGATCATTTGTAACTCTAACAAAGAAAAAGAGTATTCATAAAAACCCGCAGGCAATCACGAAATTAAAAACTGGAAAAGCATAAGGCAGTTTATTTCTATTTATTTTAAAGTGCCGATAGAAAGTGGCCCTTCAGAAGATTGAGCAAGCTTAACTATATCATTACAGAGGCATAGAATTTTAATGCTGGCAAGGACTTCAGACAATCATCTACACCAACCTCTTTATTTGATAGATGAGTAGCTGCGGTCCATAAAAAGTGAGTGGCAGGCCTAACTTCACCAGGAGGGCTACAATTAGACACCAGAGCTTTTGACTACTAATACTAGATTTTTGATAGACATCATGGAGAGGAATCCCTTTTGGAAATACTAAACTATGTATTTTTTACCTTCTATTATTTTAACTAAGACATTCCTTTCAGGTCAAGAGACATTAAACTACTATCTTTGAGGAACCAAAGTTTAAAGGGAGCAAATTCTTAATTTTTTGTCTCAAAAGCCATGGTCCAGATGAAAGAAAGAATAGATTACAGAATATTGTATATTTAGGGAGAACCAGTTCTTCATTCTCCCATTCCCTCCCCTGCCCTTATATATAAAGAACAAAGAAATCCTTTGAGATGAGGAAGAAAGGAGAGCATTGGAGAGGACAGCTGGGAAGCAAACTTAATCAATGTTTACTCCAAGAGAAAGATAATACATTAGCAGACAATTTGGAGGATTTTAAAGCAAAAAGGATCTGGTGCCTGCTTATAGGGAGGCCGTAGCCTTGAAGGAGCTCACTGGGTTGGAGGGTAGAAAGGGCTACCTGGAGTATTGCAGATAGAGGACTAAGGCTGAGTCACTGGTTTTCCTGCAGCCAGTGCAATCTGCAGAAGATCCAAACCTCCCAAACTCCAGAAGGATAGAAGTTGACTGAGATGGACAGTCCACAGACCCACTGGTTTCGTGGTGGGACAGGTATCAGCAGGAAGGCATGTGGATCTTATAACTAGAGCTCAAAGAGTGGCTGATGGTCCGACTAAACAATATACACCTCAAGGCATGCCAGAGAGCCCAGAAGCCAACCAAGACACAGCATCACCTACCAATGCTGTGACTTCTACAAGTGATTCCCACCTGTTGTGGGCTGAATTGTGTTCCCCCAAATTCAACTGTTGAAGTCTTAACCTCCATTAAATCAGAATATGACTGTACTTGGAGATAGGTTTAAAGAGGTAATTAAGTTAAAATGAAGTCATTAGGGTGGGCCCTGATCCAATAGGATTGGTGTACTTATAAGAAGAGGAGATTCGAACACAGACATTCACAGAGGGGAAAAATCTTGTGAACATGAAGACAGCTATCTACCAGCCAAGGAGAGAGGCCCCAGAACCAACACCTTGATCTCAAACTTCCAGGCTCTAGAGCTGTGAGAAAATTAATTTCCATTGTCTATAACACCCAGTTTGTGATCTTTTGTTACGGCAGTCCTAGCAAACTAATAAACCCTCCTAAATACAGATGCCATTCTGAGGAAAAGAGGGCTGGCATACGATTCGTAAACCAACTGTAGTTAAACCCCTCAAAACTGAACCTACTGGAAATTGCAAGACTATGTGTTCTGCCATCAGTTGAAATCAAAATAGAGATTCAGTTAAGGAATATGAAAGAAACAAAAACACCTCTGCTCTTTCTACTATCATTCTGTACCTCAGAGCCTATAAATTCTGCAGGGAATTTACTTTGGATACATTGTATAAAGTCAAAGGTATGAAATAGTCAGCTATTTATTGAATTATGGAACTTTGAGAAAGTATAGCAGAGGCTGGCCCAGTGGCACAGCAGTTAAGTTTGCATGTTCTGCTTTGGTGGCCCAGGCCTCTCCGGTTTGGATCCCGGGTGCAGACCTATGCACCGTTTATCAATCTATGCTGTGGCAGGCATCCCACGTATAAAGCAGAGGAAGATTGGCACAGATGTTAGCTCAGGGCCAGTCTTCCTCAGCAAAAAGAGGAAGACTGGTGGCAGATGTTAGCTCAGGGCTAATCTTCCTCAAAAAAAAAAAAAGTATAGCAATACTTATTCATGAAGTTACTTTCCATATTAGTTTATAAAAAGATTACTGAAATGTATTGACTTTCGTTAGTTCAATTAGAAGGCTAAACAAACTAATAAATTGGGACAAGCTACTTTTTTACAGTTCACTTGTTTTCGGCTGTTCATTTGACTACAGATCTATTTCTAAACCAGTCATGTATTTGTCAAATGTGGAAGGTGTATGAATAAAAATTTGGAGTTGTGAAAAATGGTAGACATCCCATTTTTAACACTAGAAAAATCTGTGGCCCTAGGCAATTTACCAAACCCCTCAAGCCTTCACTTCCTTGTCTGTAAAATGTAGGTAATAATAAAATCTAATTCATATGTTTGTTGTGAGGATAAAAATTGATGGCACTGAGAATATACAGTAAAAAGCAGAGATAAATGAGAAATTAGCTTGAAATGTCAAGTGGGACCAGACTATAGTTTTTAATGTCCAAACAATAAAGTTTACACTTGATTTTTAGTAAGGAAGAATATTAGTACAGAAATGCTATGACTGAGAAGGCCCAGTGTTCTGTGTTTTATTATATTTCTAGTTTGAGGATAATTGTTCTTGTTAATCTCTTGAGTTTGGTGTTCAGTGGGGCAAAGCATCAAGGCACCTGTTCTCTGAGGGTAAAACTTAGTCATATATTCTATTTTCCTATTCTGGGAAATTATCATCCTAGTTTCAAGTATATATTATATCTTATCTACCAGATCTCCCTTCAGGAATGTAGGACTTATTCCTCTAGCTGCTGAGAGGGCTGATGACAGTCTAATGACTGATGGAGGGACTCCTTTTGAGCAACTGAACAGAGGAAGCAGAAAGCAATCATGATTCATGGATAGCTTGGCTCACTACATGGGTGCAAGTTGGAAATGCCTGGAGGTTGCCCTTGAAAGAAGGTAATGAAGGAAAACTTTAAAAAGCAGAGCTCTAGGCAGTACAGCTAGTCATCCACACTGTGTGGAAAGAGAACACGCATTAAACAACCAAGTAGACAAAACTATCAACCAGTGACTTTAGCTGTCCTCATCAATTATGCCAGTGGTCGAACAATAGGCACATGGCTGGAATAGCCACAGTGACAGGGATGGAGGCTATGCAGCACTGGATCTCACGTACAGCAGTAGACTAAGTACCGCAACTGATGCATGGTGGAAACCAATGATGGAGACCAATGATGAGCCACCCATAGGGCACAAACCTTTGAGGTCACCAATTAACCACATGGTAGCAAATTGAGTACATTTGACACTTTCTATCCAGGAAGCAGCAGTGATTTATTTTAATAAGAAGAGACTTATATTCTCATTATAGGTTTGTACTTTCTGAGTGCAAAGTCTCAGCCAATAGCACCATCTGAGGATTTAAGGCTTGTTAAACCACCGGCACAGGGTACTGCTTCACAGCAAAGGAAGTGCAGGTGTGAGCTATGACCGCAGGAATCACTGACTCTATACTGCCCAGGAGCTTCTGGGCTAATAACATGATGGAAAAGGATGGCAAAAACAGATGAAGCACCAGCTTGGAGAGGGTTACTTGGGAAGATTTGACGCCATCTTCCATGATGCAGTGCACACTCTAAATCAATGACTTTTATATGGTGCAGTGTCTTCAATGGGTGGAACACATGGACCCAGAATCTAAGTGGTAAGAAAAGGAGACACTCTGCTGCTATCACTGCTAGTGAGATTACTGGGGAGTCTGTGCTTTCCATTCACGCAACTCTGAACTGTGAGGGTTTAGAAGTCCTGGTTCTCAAAGAAGGAACACTCCAAACAGGGGACGCAAAAAGAGTTCCATTTGACTATAAAGACCAATTGCAAATGGGTCACTTTGGGATCCTTGTGCCAAGAGACCAGGAATCCAGAAGAGGAGTCACCATCTTAGAAGGGATAATTGATACCGATCACAGGTTGGGCTGCTGTTATACAATGGCAGTAGGTAAAACTATGTTTCAACTAATGTAATCTACTTGGACACCCCTTTACATTTCTGTGTACAACTTTTATGTTCAACAGAAAAAATGCAGCAGTCATGGCAGGGAAAAGCACACTGTCCAGGGCTCAGACTTTTCAGGGATGAGGTCTGGGTCATATCACTAGGTAAGCCATAAGAACAGTAGAGAAGCTACCTTAAGATCAAAGAAATCTGAAAAGGATAGTAGAGCAGGGAGATGGTGAGGACCAGTTGTGGCCCAGAGACTGACTGCGGTGGTGGGAACTGTAGTTCCTCCCATTAATCTTTCAGAATTAAAAGCCCCTAGAAACCTGAAGGAGCTACTCCCAAATTTCATACGAAGATGTGACTCTGAGTGGTGCAAGGGGTAGAATATTGTGTATGCTGTGACTGTCCCCTAGTTATCCCCTCCAAAATGAAGTCCTTATTCTTCTACCTGCTAGGAGTATTTCACGCAGAGATCCCTCAACTGTCAGTCCTCTTCCAGAGGTACTTGGTTAAAGAGAGCTGCCTCACCCAAGGGCATGCTCTCTTCTCTGGAAGCTCACATTCAGTGACTGATCAACGTGGGAGTATAAAGGCTGAATCCCTAACTCCAACTCGTCACAGCTCTGAAGAACCATTGAAGCTTTAGATCTCTCCATGGCATTCACTGAGGCTTTTGATGATCCTCTGGGCCCACTTTCTCCTGTGTCCAATCCTACTTCCTCCCCTTCCTCTCCATAAGCGTTGGTTCCAGAAGCACTCCTAGTAAATCTCCTGTATGATAAGCTCCATCTCAGAATCTGCTTCTGGAGAACTCAACTTACAACAGATACCGACTGCAGGACTAAAAATCTCAGCCAGTTTCAGAAAAATGGGAAAAAGGAGAAAAACAATGGGACCTAACATTAGTAATCTGCTCGAATAAGAAGGTAGAGTAGCCAAAAAAGCAAGTCATGCTGGGAATTGTTCCTGTATATGATAAAGTCCAACATTCATACCAAGGTGGATTCCACTTAAAACCTAGGCATAGCAAAGAAGCATTCTTTCTTGTTACGTTGAATAAGAATTCACAGGGAGTCTTGGGAAAATAATGGAGTCATATCTCATACCTGATTGCTCATATATTCATCTACCTGTCTGGGAGTCCTTTTATAAAACTAAACTAAACAAAATACCAATTCTGTGTTGTTCCAACAAGCAAAGGAATGCACAGTCCAACACTGTGCTATTAAAAAATAATTAGAAATGGTTTTAGTCATTTTCCCTAAGTGTGTGTATGTGT
This sequence comes from Equus caballus, assembly GCF_041296265.1. Lineage (NCBI taxonomy): Eukaryota > Metazoa > Chordata > Mammalia > Perissodactyla > Equidae > Equus > Equus caballus. The sequence goes on from NC_091685.1 coordinate 109,525,491, forward strand.
GTTTTTTAAAACTAAAACAGATCATATCTTGAGGCACTATTAAATGTATAAACATAATGAATTTTCCAATTTCACTGTAAGTGAAAACAATTCTAACTATCCTACAGAAAGCTCTCATTTGATAGATATTAATCTGAAGCAAGTAATAATGGTCTAAGCTGTAGGGAACTCTGGCCACCATGAATGCATCTGCTCATCAAATTCCCATGAATAGTGTAAAGTTTATTTTAGATTGCACTTGGGTTCCAACAAAATAAATTATAAAACATCAATATAGAAAACTGAGTTTATTTCTTTCAAAAAGTTTGTTTCAAACAAAAAATAAATATTTTACAATTCAACTAGTCCACGGTTTTGTTGTAAACCACAGACTAAGAATTTAGGGAGAGATGTTTTTCTTGTTATTTGCCATTTGATATTTAAAATTACTTTGTCAAGATTGTAATACTTTATTTTACGAAAAAGTTAATTGAAACAGGAATTTATAAAATAATGAAGGATTGAATTAGCTTCTCATGTGAGAATCTGAGAAAAACATCATGTAACATTTGATTTGCATTTCCTTTGGCACGTTAGGAAATATTACACACAAAATACGCAACATTATTTAGTACGTGGAAATTCATATCCATGGTGTTCAAGCCCAGGAGACATATCTGTAAAAGATGAAAGAAAAATAGACGGAAAAAACAATCAAGAGATGGGACAAATAGAAAATAGCTAGCGTGATGGTAGGTTTTACTTCAACCACATTGTAATAACATTAATTATAAATAATCTATACACACTGATTAAAACATAGGTATTACTAGGTTTGGTGAAGAAGTAAAATTCAACTGCCTGCTGTCTGCAAAGAATGTACATTAAATATAAAGGCATAGGTTAGAAAAGAAGGAATGAAAAAAATTATAGCTTGCAAACACTAATCAAAAGAAAGCTGAAAAGGTATTATTAATAAATTACTTACATAAGTATATGAATACTTACATAATAAATATAAAGAGAAAATTACAAAATGATAAAGGCATCAATTCTCAAAGAAGATATTACAATCCTCAATGTGTGTGAATCTAACAACAGAGCTTCAAAGTGCATGAGATAAAAAATAAAGGAACTTAAATGCAGAACTGGAGAAATCCTCAATATAATATTAGATTTCAAAAATCTCTTCTCAGTAATTGATGGAACAAGAAGTCAGAAATTGGTAAGGACACAGAAGACCTGGGCAACACTGTCAACCAAACTGACCTTATTTATAGAAAATTCCCCCACGACAGCAGAATACACAGTATTCTCAAGAGCACATGAAACATTCACCAAGATAAACTATATTTTGGCCCATAATACAAACTTTTAAAAAATTTAAAAAGTAGAAATCATATAGAATATTTTCTTGGACAATAATGGAATTAAACTGGGAGTCAACAATGGAAAGATATCCAGGAAATCTCAAAATATTTGGAAATTAGGCTATATGCTTCTAAATAGCCCATTTCTCAAAACAGAAATCACAAGGAAAATTAGAAAATATTTTGAACTGAATAAAAATTAAAACAGAATGTTAAAATTTATAGTTTGCAGCTAAAGCACTGTTTATAGTAAACTTTATAGCATTTAAGGATTATATTAGATGAGTAGAAAGATTTAAAATTAGTAACCTAAGCTTCCAACTTAAACTCGTAGAAGAGCAAATTAAAACCAAAGGAAGCAGAAGGAAAGAAATTATGAAGATAATAACAAATTAATGAAATTGAGAAAGAAAAATATGGAAAATCAATGAAACCAAAGCTGATTCTTTGGAGTGATTGATAAAATTAGTGAACCTTTATCCAGATTTAACAGGAAAAAAGAGAAAACAAAAACACAAATCTCTGGAAAGAAAAAGAATATACTATGTACTCTACAGATATAAAAAGGATAATAAGGGAATATTATGAACAACTATATACGCCATAAATTTGACAACTTAGAAGAAATGGAAAAATTTCTCAAAATCATGGCAGAGATAATATAACCTTCCACTTTAGCGAATGTGGGAATTTCAAGTGAATTGCAGATTCTAGTCAACAATCTGTTATTCTTTTCTGTTGTCTTTAAGATCATTCAAGAAGAAATTGATAATCTGCTTATATGAGGAGTAAATGGCAAGAATGTTGAAGTAAAGGGCCTGCAGGACCACTCACTTAACAGCTTAAAAATGACATAAACAGAGAAATATAGCAATAGCTACAGAGGGAAGCAGAGCCAAGTCAAGGTTGTATACTCAAGGCGGATTTATAGGTACATTATGCACACAAATACGTAGAAATAGGAGTCCAGGTGCTTGTCTCACACCTAACCAAGTTGATACTAGAAACCAGCGTTTGCTAGTGTGGCTACGCACGGTCACCAAGAGAGGTAAATTGTGGTTTGACCACACTCAGTTGCTGGATTCTCAGGTAGTCACGAGAAAATTTGAAAAAAGACAATATAGACTTTATAAAGCCATTGGTACATGAAAAATGTCATAAAAAGTTTTATTATGTTTTGCTTCTGTTTTTGTTTTCCTGTATCCTGCCTGGTGCAAAAGTAACTTGAAATAAGCACCTTGGACGTTGGTTCCACAAGACCATACACACATCCTACGTGGTTACTGGTTTGGGGGTGACGTGTGTATGTTAGAAAACAAAAACATACAACAGAATGAGCACCTATAAATATAATTTCCAAGCTCATTAAATATTTTACACAAAAAACGAAAAATTTTTTATAACAGGATCTGGTTTGGTCAGTTATATAGTATTTGTAGGTAATTCATTAACTACCTGAAAGGTTATAAAGTAGAAAGAAGCATGAAAAGCTACTTGAGCAATAATGAGGAGGGAGTCATATTTGAAGTGCAATCTAAGAATTTGGGAGGACCTAATTCTGTTTATAGTGTGTTTGGAAGGCACTAGTGGTTTGGGGAATTCATGCAATGAAACCAGGTACCAACTTGATCTCCCAGTAGCACAGCCTCTTCTAAATATTTTTTCCAAATCTTCTTCCAAGAAAGTAAATGGAAAAAGTTAGAAAGAATAACTTTGAGGATGGTATAGTGGGAAGGAGTTTCCAACTGCTCTAAAGATAAGTGTTTATCCAAACACTTTACTTTTGGAATAGCTATTTTTTTTTTCTGTAGATCTTTTTGTTTTTGTTTTTTTAAAGATTGGCACCTGAGCTAACTGTTGCCGATCTTCATTTTTCTTTTTTTTTTCTGCTTTTTCTCCCCAATCCCCCCAGTACATAGTTGCATATTTTAGTTGTGGGTCCTTCTATTTGTGGCACGTGGGACGCCGCCTCAGCGTGGCCTGATGAGCGGTGCCATGTCCGCGCCCAGGATTGGAACCGTGGAAACCCTGGGCCGCCAAAGCGCAGTGCACAAACTTAACCTCTCTGCCACGGGGCCAGCCCTGGAATAGCTATTTTGACTATACCAATTCTTCATTAATAGTAGAATTTGTATTTCACAAATTCTGGGATAGTATGTGTTTAAATGGATTTAATAACCCAAAAGATAAGGAATATTGGCATTATGTGAATACTTGACAAGGAGGAAGAAGTGGTTATGCTTGAAGTTATTTGATCCTAAAATATTTCAAATAAGTAAAATATTTGAAAATAATATGATACAATATAATAATGTAATATTGCTATACTAAAGCTTAGGAAATGAGTGGAGAGAGAAGAATCTTATAAAATATCATCACACACTAACATCTCTGACTGTCAAAACCAGCCATGGCAAAGTGAAAACCAACCTTCCACTTCAGCAAAAGTGGAATTCCAAGAGACTTTCAGAGTTGTCAGCAATGTATTATTCTTTCCTCTGGTACTTAAGCAGGAACACATGGTAGAACACACACGTGTACACACACACACACACACACACTCATCAGAATGCTTTGCTCCTGAACATCTCAAATTGTGATTCATGGCAGCTAAGTGATTTTATTTCTGAGAGCAATTCAATTTATATTCCATTTGGTGGAGTTCCTTTTGAAGTGTTGAAACAAAGTCAGTTTCAGTTTGGACTGCTTCTCAGCAAAGGGAAAGAAACCACAGCTATTCATAAAGCATATAAGATTAAGAAACAACAAACACCATTTTGCACATCTAAAGAGAATTTTTTACAAACAACCTGTAAAATTGGCTCTATTGAAATAACTCCTATATACAGCATATTTACACTATTTTATTATTTTATTTCTAATCCTGCCAATAATACAACAGAAATACTATAATTTAATGTTCTATTGGAAGGTTGCTGATGAAGTACATAGACAGTGGCAATGTCCCCAAGGTACACATGAATTAAAGTTGTATGTTTCCATGGAAAGAGAAATTAGATCTTAACTTGCTGTGGTTTGTTGAGCCCGAGCAGAAGTTTGAAGACATACTATGTAAGGTTTTATGGGAAAGGATTGCTTATCATTATCTTGATTTCCACTTGGTATTAAATCCTGTAGAAACATAAAGGAGGAATACTATAGTAAAGTTAGAGATGATCTAACATATGATCTTTTAAAACAGGTTAAAACATTCATGCCCATTCAATAGACGAATAGAGTTTTGGTTTCTAGCGTTATTGATGTTCATTATCATCAATCATCATTCTTAGGAAAAATAAAGTGATCAAAGATAATCAACAGGATAACATCTGATTCTCTGGAAAGTAGTGCCATTAAAGGATATATTAGTGTTCATTTCTTTTTTTTAAGTGTAAAACGAATATTCAATATTATGGTTAAACCATATCTAATCTTTAGCATCTTTGAAAGATAAGACGATGAAAAAGGATCTTTTTCATAATATACTACCGGAGAATATGACCTCCAGGAGATTATAAGGCCTTAAGACTTGAACCACATCTCCCCCAATTCTCCCCTTCATGTCACCAGATTACAGGCTGTAGATTTAGGAACATTGTCCACTTACCTCAGAAGATGGGACTTTTGAAGCACAAAACCTCAATGTCAAGAAAGATTCTGGGGATTTTGAATTTGGCAGGCTACAATTATTGTTAATAAATTCATTTAATTTCTAGAATTTATGCTTTTATTTATGCCTTACTTAACTGAAAACACACGGATTCAGGTTTCATCTTCAGTTCTCCCCAAATTATTGTAAAAATCAATTGATAGTTCAATGACAGACTTCTTTGCTGTTGTTGTTCAAGGCTATGCTTATATTTCTAGAATTGTTTGCTGTTATTTTAAGATGTTTCACTGGTCTTCTCTATTTGAAGGCATTATTAAGTACCACTTAAGCATATAATGCCTTCATATATGAGATTGTATATGTACACACACATATATATCAATATAAAGGAAAAATATGCTTAAATGGCATATGATAATGCCTTCATATATGCTGTAAATAATAGAGATATAAATTTGATAAAAGATCTCTTGATTATTCATAAAAAATATGCTAAAATTTATTGCCAAATGCGTCTTTATTTGGATCTAGAATCTTTCTAGAACCGCCAAATGCAACTATGTCTATTTATAAGGATAAGTAAGGCAAATAAAAATAAAATAAATGAAATAAAATATTTTCCAGCCAAAGACTCTAAGTTTTTATATGGCACAATAAAATAATTAATTATCTTAAAGTTCAGGATCAGAACAATAAATAAGACTGCTCCGAGGAATTCAGTTTAACTTAATTTGTCAAATAAAATAACTCACATTGAATTTCTTATGCAACAGTAGTTAAGAAAGAGAAATATATTAAGTTAAACAAAGTCAGAGGGTACCATCAAGCACTGTAATTTATTAAGTATAACATTTTATTATATCAAATTTAAGAACATTGCTATTTTTTGCTTTATTAGGATTCTAATTTATTTTGGTTATTTCAATTTGATTTAAAATAGAGTAAAGTACTTACTTTGTAACTAGCAATATGTAGACTTTCTCAAGCATAGGGCAATGTATGATATAATTCTGTCTACTAAGCTAATGTCAAATTGAGAAAGCCTTGGGTTCTTGGATCCTGGTTAAGTGATAGATATGTTTACTCACTCCCCTCCCCCAAAAGAAAAAATTTCTATATATATTCTTGAATACTGCATCCAGTGACAAATATCCTAAGATGTGCAGCAAATATTAAAGTAACCGTTTCAAGCTCTTACGTAAAACTAGATCACAATTAACGATTGGTCAGTTCATAAAATTATTTTCCTTATATCCTAAGCTGCCTCAATGTTCAGTAACATTATGTTTAAAAATGAAAATATTTTTGGAATAAAGCTAAGAATAAATTACTTAAATTTAATGCATGTAATTATGTGTATAGTTCAGAAATTCCTCTAATTGAAATCAAACACTTTCCTTCAAACGATCTTTTTATTAAATTAACAGCATGATGATCTCAACTCATTTTGCCTATTTAGAAGGCTAATTGGCTAATTGTGTTCTATTCAGTCACTGTTCAGCAAATTTTCACTCCCACTGAACTACCTTCATGGGAGAAGTATACTTTACCACTCCACTGATATTGGGCTAGACCGTGTGCTTTGGCCGGTGAATATGGGCAGAAATGGCAATGTGTGAGAGTGTATGTGCCAGTTCTGAGCATTGCTTGTTTCCACTCATCCATCTGGGAGCTTCTGACTTCCTCCATTAGAAGACTATGCCCTGGGAAGCCCCGGCCCCTCCACTGAAGGAGTCACCGAAGCCAATCAATACACATACGGGTGGAAAATAAATATTTACTGCCATATGCCCTGAGACAGTTTCCCAGTTGTTACTTATGTAGCAAATGCTGACCAGTATACTAACCAGAAAGTGTAGTAATAATTAAGTTATTACTCAAAATAACAGCAAAATATATAGTATTTACAAATAAACTTACAGAAGAAAATATGAAAACCCCATCAGAAAGCTGTTTTTAATGTAAGATCAAAGATAATGCTCTGAATAAACGAAGAGCATTGCATATTCTTGACTTAACATTATAAAGATGTCAATTTGCACCAAAACAAAATGTAAATTTAATATAATATAAATAAAAATTCCAGTTAAATTTTTTAAGAAATAAGATAAACTGTCCAAAAATTTTTGCAAAGGAATACCATTCCAGCAATTGCTAAATCAACCTTAAAAAAAAAAAAACAGTGAAGAAGAGAAAAATATATTAGTGGGAGAGAATAAAGTTTAGCGACATATCATTGTATATGTAGCAATTTACTATAAGATAAAAGTGACTTCACCCATCAATGCAGGCAGGACACCTTGTTTAGTAGATTTTGGGGGGAGTAAAGGGGAAGAGCTTCCTATATGGAAAAGAATAAAAGGAGATTCCAATCTAACACTGCAGCTAAGGATGCCTTCTAGGCAGAAAGAATATTGAGAACATTGAGGTGAGAAAAAGTGAAAATATAAAGTTAATAGAAGGAATGCAGGTAAGTATCTTTATGACTTAGCAGCAGTGAAAGAATTTTTAAATGAAACTTCAGAAGTATACAAGGCAAGAAGTAAGGATATTTGTTCAAGGAAAGATACGGTGAAAAAAATGAATAGACCAATGAAAGAATGGATCGAGATATTTGTAATGTTTAAAATGAACAAGGAATTAATCTCCAGATACACAAAGAGCTTCTGAAAAACGGAAGAGGTCAGCCAACCTAATAGAAAAGTGATAACTATGAACAGGCAATTTACAATCAAGGAAACACAAATGGCCAACATGCACAAAAGTGCAGTTCAAAATCAATTGTAATCAGAAACGTGTGTTAAAGATAGAGTTCAATTTGAACTATGATACAGAAAAAATGAGAAGCTGGGTAATTTCAATTATTGGAGAGAATGGAATGATATAAAAAATCCATACATTGCTAGTGGAAGGGTGGATTACTACAGCCAAATTGGAGAGTATCTGTCATTACTTAAGCAAATAAGATACAGACATAACCTTGATAGAGTCATTCTGCTCCTATATACACAAAGAAGTTCTCACATGAGTAGGTAAAGAGAATTTCCTGAGATATTTATCACAGCACCATGTGTAGCAGCTGGAGTCGGAGGCAACTGGGTATCCATCATGGGGAGAAAAGTTAGAAAAAATGTCTGAATGAACACATGAGTTTACACAATAAAGAGAAGTAACAGATAGATGTATAGATTGCAATGTGGATGGATATCAAAAACATTGTGCTTAGTTGAAAAGAGAGTGAGATATATTTCACAATAACATTTAAATAAATCAAAATACCTGCACACAAGACAAACACATATTTTGTAAAACAAACACATCAGAGAAAAAAAAGATGTACATTGAACACACTAGAGTGGTTGCTGTTACAGGTATCTTTTATGAGTAACAAACCTCTCTAAAACTTAGTGGCTAAAAACAACAATCATTCATTTTGCACACAAATCTATGAGTCAGGAATTCAGGCATGGCTTGAGTAGGTGACGTCTGTACTTACTTGGTGTCCACAAAGGTCATTTGGTGTATTATATTCGCAGCTGAGTTGGTCTGTAGTGTCCAAGACCTCTCCATTCACATTTTCGACACCTTGGCAGAGACTCTAGAAGGCTTGGCTCAGTTGGGACATTCTCCTGCTCCATTGTATACCCTTAGGGCCTGTCAATGTGGTTCTTCCAGCAAGGTAGTCAGATCAAAAGAGCAAGACAGAAGCTGCCAGTACTCTTAAAGGCTAGTCCTGGAGTTTACATAACATCACTTCCATCATAGTTAGAACCACATAGTTAGTCATAGGCCAACTCAGATTCAAGGTAAGGAGAAGCAGCCTCCATCTTTTGATGGGAGAGGTGTCAAGGGATTTACAGTCATCTTTATTCAGCCATTATTGCCTGCAGCAGAAAAGAAATGGAAGTAGAGTACAGAGATAAAAGGGAAGATGTACATTAAATAAAAGAGGGTCTGGACAAAAAAATGCTAATATGCCATGAACTGAGAGGAATGTACCTGATATTAGAAAAGCCAGATTCAGATTTTAAAGGGCGGAGAATCCTATAACGCTGTGTCTGCCTTTAGTCTAATCATTTCTTTAGCCCCAATTTTTTCTGCCTAGCCATTATGTTATTACTATATTACAATATATTACTATTTTACAATATATTATTATATTTCCATGGTAACCATAACACATGTTGTAGTAGGGTAGTATTCGTTAGGATGACAATGTCCCCTTACATTTTCCAGATTGGAGTAAACATTGTGAAATCTTAACATGTTAAATGTGAGTGGTGTTTGTGTGGGTATATGTGATATGGCTTTAATAGATTTCCACAAATTAGAAATATTTAATAATTAAAAAAATCGATTTCTACCACCACCAAGTAATCACCTTAAAAAAATATCAACATATTGAATAAGTAAGCAAACTCAAAAGTCTGAAGGATAAATGGTTAATCCAGTTTAAACTGTCTCTAGAACTGAACAGAGGCACAGCTGCATTTTGTAAACAAAGGCAACGTGCAGACTCATTTTCCTCGGCTTAACATGGAATGCAAACACATACCATTGTTTTGGTTTTTTTTTTTCTGAGAAATAAAAACATAACTCATTTTTTTAGAGGAAGATTACAGTTTATAGATAACACTGTAAAAAACAGGATTGCATTGCTGAATCCAAAATTTGGTGTTTAAATGTTAAGAAATCACAACAAATGTCTAAAGAAGGCATTTACTACAATGATAGACATTTTTAAATCAATCGGCATATATGCATCCAACACCTGCTATACTCAAGGCAATTTAAAAAAGCCTATGGAATCTGTAATCAACAAACGATGTGATAGAGATTTACTTACCCTCTCCAAGTCTTTACATAATGAAAGATTGGACTACAAATGTCCTAAGGTCTTTTCCGCAAAAGTTTTATCCTTAATAAAAAATCCTGGCAAGATTAACGATAAAATTAAAGGTAGTAGTTGATACAGTCACAAGTTAAATCATCAGGTAATAAATATATATTTTCTCAGCAGACGGTGATATTAAAGCAGGATATTGAAGAGCTGGAACTAAACAGAAAGAGGGGGTGAAAATTGACCTAGAACTTGAAGAATGGTATATTTGAATAAGTATAGAGGAAAGAGAAGCACTTAAAGTTAAATAAACATCTTGAGAAAGGCTAAGGAAACAGGAATGAAGAGTTGCCGGGGGCTGTCAATAAACCAATTTTGATTGGGCAGGCAGAGGTTCTGACTGGTGGCTGAATCCTACCCTTGGGTTTTGTTTGGCAAGCAGAGTAGTCTTCAAATATTTGCCAGTTGCCCACATTAAAAAAAAAAAAACAGAGACTTTACCTAGCTCTCAATGTATATGACAAAATTGGCCCTCATTTCCACATGGCAAAAATCAGCTGGAACTAGGCAGAGACTGTCCATTTTAGATGGAGCACTCACTCTGCAGTTGTCCACAATTCCCACTGACGTATATCCTACTCAACCGATTGTACTTATCTCCATTCCTCGCCTTGCTCTGTTTGTTTCAGTATGTCAGAATCACAGAATAGCTCCATTTTTAAGAAGTTATACATATTACAATTGCCAGTCTGTAAAATTTGCATTTCATCCTATGAAATTTTACTATATGCAGCTTCTGACAAGAGGTTTATGTTTTTGAAATGCAGTTTGTAAATATTAAAAATAGTCCAATTAAGTGATGGAAGATGCTAGAATCAAAGAAACGTCTCTTCAGGGATTGGGAAAAGATAAAATCATGAGCGAAGAAGGAAGTTGATTTTCCAGGAACACCACTTTCTTGGAGGTGGGAGAAAGGTATAAGGAAAGAAGGTAGTAAAAGGCAAATGTTGGGCTTTGGGTTGAGGTTGAATATGGAAGTGGATATGAAGACTGTCTACTCATTTCCTGATTTTTGGCATGTCACCGTCATCTATTGACTTTCCAAACTACCACCAGCAAACCAAAGGCTATTAGATTTATTTTGGCATGGGGGGCACCACCTTGACAGTTCCTTAGCAGTGTTTCAATATGGAAAATGAGGAAGTAGCCTGGGTGATTTTAAGATGAGCTTTACCTGGGGAGAACTGCTTGAGCTTGGGTAGAGTTTATGATTTACTAGCTTTAGATTGGTGGGCACAGGAAGCAAGGGCTTTTGAAACAAATCCTGATAAGAAGAATGTTATCTTGATAAGTAAGTTGTTTAGTTGGTTGATAGTCTTTTCTTCTAAGAGTGGGTACCTCCTTGAGTAAGTACGTAAGTTATCTTTGCTTTGTGTCAGCATTTTTTAACATAAATAAAGGAAAATATGTTCCTGATATTGTTTAACACAGCAGGAAAGTATATGCTGTTCCAGTATATTGGTTTCTGTTCTCATCACTCCACCCACCAGAATTTCATTTCTCTCATCGATAAAAAATTGTGATAGTACCTTCAGCGAGATCCTGCCTGACCATTCTGTATAAAACAAGTCCTCACTTCCCACCTCTGTTATTCTGTCTGTGTTTGTCTCTGTTTGTTTCCTTCATGGTACTTAGGCCTTTGACATTTTAAACTACTGTTTCTTGTTTAATTATTTTTGAGTTTCTTCTTCACTGAACTATAAGCTCTATGAAGTTAGGGTCCATATCTATCTCGTTCACTTTTACTGTCAAAATTTAGCACTGTGTCTAATTCACTGTAGAAACTCACAGTATTAAATTAATTAATTAAAGAAAGAATAGACATCCATCAGATTGGCATTAGAAGTTAGAAGGTTCCTGGAGAGATGTGACATTCACCAAAAAAAAAAAAAAAAAAAAAGGGAGAGGAAAAGTTTACAGATCACTTTATTTACGTGAACAAATTGAGAAAATATTTACATTTTTGAGAAAATAGCAGAGATGATTTAGTTAAAAAGAAAACAAGAAAGTAAAAAAGCAAAAATTGATTATCAGAAACTCAGGGAAAGACAAAAATTGTACAGGAGTAAAGAAATAGTCATTACATAGCTCAGCTTTGAATCATATTTACATAGGCTTAATAATGTGAATACCGAATCAATAACAATAACAAATATTGAAGTCATAAGAAATGTTTTTATTTTATTTATTTTTTTTCCAGTTTTTCTTTTTTAATTTTTTTTTAAAGATTTTATTTTTTTCTTTTTCTCCCCAAAGCCCCCCGGTACACAGTTGTATATTCTTGGTTGTGGGTCCTTCTAGTTGTGGCATGTGGGACGCTGCCTCAGCGTGGTCTGATGAGCAGTGCCATGTCCGCGGCCAGGATTCGAACCAACGAAACACTGGGCCACCTGCAGCGGAGCGCGCGAACTTAACCACTCGGCCACGGGGCCAGCCCCAGAAATGTCTTTAAAACATATCGCATAACCATTTACACATGTAATTCTATCAGGAGACCTTTCTCATCTTCCCATGGACCCACGAGCAAGTATAACCTGACAGGTCTGTACTACTTTCCCAGTTTTCAACCACTATCCCTCCACCTCACTGCCCCCATCTTTCTCTAAACACACTGTGCTCTTTCGTGATTTCATGGCCCTTCTCTTGCACTCTTCCCTAACATACCTTCAGGAGAACTCCTATTCAATCTTGAAGACCCATCATAGACAGCTGCTTCTCCACGAATCCCTTCCCTCCTTCTGAGATGTGCTGGGAGCACCCTTTTTTATGCACCCTGTGTACTTCAGACTTGTCCAGGAGGTTAACCTCTTTTGCCTCTACTCACCTAGATTCAATGGCTGGGGCCTGAGAATTAAACTGCTAAAGGACAGATTAACAAGAGAGGAAAAAGTGTAATTATGTGCGTATGCATGGGAGTTTGCAAAAGAAAGAAAGCTCAAGGAGGAAGCCAGATGATTGAGGCTTATATACCATCTTAGGCTACACAAAGGAAGAGGGACTTCCAGGTGGGGGAAAGTCGTGGGAAAGTGAGGGGAGGAAATAAATGGTATGTAAGAGTCTCTCAGGTGATGTGTTGTCTCCCAGAGTAGTTCTTTTGCTGATACAGAGATAGCTTTACAAACAGAAAGTCATTTTACTAATGTAAATTTCCTTCACAAAAGAAGAAATTTATACTTTATTTTTAGGCACTTGGGAGGAGAGTAAAGAACTTTTCCTGCCTCTGTGGTTTTTGTTACTGCACAAAATTGGGGTTCTCTTGCTCAATGTGCATAAAAGAAAGCCAGTTATTATGGCATCAACTTTTGGGGGGAAATCAGCTTTATTTTGCAAGATTGACCTGCAAGGAGACAGGCACATATGCTCTCAGATCTGTCTCCCTGATCCAGGGCTTGGGGCACCATTTATGGGGTGAGGGGCAGGGCAGTCTGAAGTGTGGAGATAGATGATTGGAGGTGAGGAGAAGCGAGGTAACTGATGATCTGGGCAAGGGTAGTCAAGCTTCATGCCTCTTCATAGGATGCGTGTTCACAAGATGGCAGCATTACCATGATCGGAGGGTGGAGTTTTTATCTCCTTGATGTCAAAAGGTCACTAGTCGAGCATTTATTCGGGCCCAGCTGATGGGTTGGTGGTCTCAACTGGCCTGAACTGGACAAGGCATCAGCTCCTGAAAAACCACTCTTATTTACTATGTTGATAAGATGGGGTCAGTGGGACAGGTCCTGGAGGGCCCAAGGTTACATTTTCAATGTCCTTTAACTCAAAAAAATCCTTATGCCAAAGTGGCATATTTGGAGGTGGCATTTGCAGGTACTCTTCAAAATTTGACGCTCTCCCTTATCCACTTGCAGATTTTATCCATAGCCAGTGTTCTTGAAGATGAGGAAAATGGATTGAAATTGATGACAATTACTGCAAATTCATTACTTTCCTGGACCAACAATGCAAAAGGCAGTCCCACTGATAGACTCAAGCCTCCTTTTCACTGGTAAAGGCAGTGTTTGCTTGTTTGTTTGTTTCATGGACAAGTAAAGGAACTGAGCTTTGTTTGCTGAAACTTAAGTGAATTAATTCACATTTCTTGAATATTGCAATTTTAAATCTCTTTATTTTCCCACCTGAATGTATTCTACATTAGGAATAACTCTGATTGATCAAAACCCAATTATCTTAGAGAAGCATTTACCAAGATTACTAAATAACTGTTATTTTAAATTCAGCCTAATTTCATTCTTAGCCTGCTGAGTCTGAATGTTAGTGTACTTCACTGAGTCCTCCAAATGACTTTGTTTCAGTAATGTGTTGATGAAGGCTATTTGCTGGTTCAAATTTAAATTTTCTTTGCGTAGTCTATTTAAATTATAATTGGCACTGACAGCCAGTGGTCACAAAGAGACTATAGTTACACAATGCTTATTCTTAGCAACAGAAAAATAGGGGGGAAAAATCACTACAACAGAAACACCAGGGAACAGACAATACAGTCTGCTGAACATCTAGAATATGCTTTTAATATGACCAAAATTGTACCTTATCTCAGTAACAATATTCATCAATCTCCTTACTCCTACTGGTAAGCTGACAGTTAAAAACTTCAATAATAATAGCAACTTCTGAAGTGTCATTCTCTTTTGTGATGATCCAAATATGATTTATTGTTTTCATTTTTGTTTATATGATTTTTGCCAGTATTTGCTAAGCACCTACACTGCTCTGAACATTTTACATAAAATAAGCTTCCAATATTGCAATAGAAACTACCAAGTTTTCTGTCTCCTTTCTCTTTGCCACAAGCATTTATATTATGTCATTGGTCATTTTAGCACTAAATATTCAGCTGCAGTTTGGAATATGTCATCAGCTGTATAGAATCTAAATCGCTCCATTCACTTTCAAGTGATTCAGATAAATTTAATAGACACAACGAATGCATAAAATAAGATTGAGATTAAAAGTTCTTTATGTCGTGAAAATGAAAGTAAAAAAAGATGAATTGAACTCTAACTGATGAACTGTGTTTGGGCCACAGTTATGCCCTTTTGCTACAAACAAGTAAACAACTCTCCTAGTTCCATGTGAAGGTACCAGAATATACCATCCCAAAATATGCCTCTTTGACATATGGACTTTTGAGCTAAAGACCATTGACAACCAGCAGACGCAGGAAAGCTCAAAAAACAGGGCATACATTTTTCTTTTGTAAAGGAAATTTACATTTACAAAGGAAATTTCCATTTGTAAAGGTGTTTCTCTCCCTTTCCTGATCCGGAAAGAGGACTCTTATTCATGGAGAAGGCACCAACTCAAATCTGCAAAACGAACCTTGCTGAACCACTCTTGTTTACTGTAATTTTCCCAGTCACCTTCCCATAAGTTGCCTACTCTACTCAGAAGCCCTGGCCCCTTTTTCTTTGTTTAGCCTAAGCTGGTGTATAAGCCCAAGTCTTAACTGCCCCTTTGGGTCACTCATCACTGCGTGCTCCCATGCGTATGTGCAGTGTGCGTGTTAATAAAATCCTGTTTGTTTTTCTCTTGTTAATCCGTCTTTTGACAGTCTAATTTACAGGGTCCCAGGCAGAGAACTTAAATTAGGTACATGAAAAAGATATTATTTTCCTTACCCTACATATACTCCTAGTTGCTAAAACACACATCTCTCCAATGTTTGCCCCTGCCTTCACCTACCCCAGACGCACATCAATCTAGTAAGAATCCACCCTTTTATATTTGGATGCAGACTGAAGACAGATATACTTTAGCAGGGTAAAGCTTGCAAGCACCTTCCAGTCAGGCAGCAGATCTTTCTTTGAACTCTAAAATGCCTAGCCTTACATGATAAATACCTGCTAAAGACTGTGGTAGCAGTGATCTGAAACATTATTGCAGGATGCCTTAACTAATAAGAATTTGGGGGAATTGTTAACATAATATTTTATGACTAGCTATTTTTTTTACTATTTGTTAAATAAATTCTATGTTGAGAGACATGGACATTCCTAAGATCAATTTCTTGTAGAATGAGATGATACTAAAGACTTTCTTAATACAGGCCTAGTTATAAAGCCACTTCAGCGGGAGAGTAGAAGGTAGGTATGTCCAAAGACGCCAGCGAGAGGGCCATTTCAGAAGGGCAGGCCTAGGGATTCAGTCCTGAACTGATTTGTGGTTCTTGAAAATAAAGGAAAGAAGCTTGAGACAAAGGCACACCCGCAGGTCATCTGCTTATGGAAGCAGACGTTAAGCTATATACTGAATATTAAAGGAAGGTAGATCTTTCATCTTGGTTAAAATGATACGTAAGTTTATCTTACTGTATTTCTTTTCAGTTAGCATTTTCAAGGACCTAAAAGCTACTGTTGTTGCACATATGAATGTGGTCCTTTCAATTCTGTCTGTACAAGAGGTTTTAAGTGAATATGACACTATTTTGACATTATAAGTTCACCACCTCCTAATAATATACTATTACTACATTGTGTTTCTGTGAAAGCATCAGTAGGTTAATGTACAATTATGTAAATTGAGCAAGGGATATGGTTCAGTAACCACAACATTTCCAACTTCAAGTCTTTGTCGTTGGCAAAATGAACAGAATTATGTTTATAATGAATAGCCTTATGTTTAGATATATTCTGAAATGCAAAGTCATAAGTAAAATCATTTCAATACAATAAGAAATAAAAAACCATAACTTTTAGAATCTGGGAATACACCCAAAGAGATAATTGTCTCTTCAACTGCCCATGTTAGTGATTATATAATTAGAAAAATTTCCAAGGAATATGTCACACAAGAACGTTATTCCTTCCATCTTTCCTCCTTTGCAGGCCGTTACTTTAAAATGAGCCATCCAGGGCTGGCCCAGTGGTGCAGCGGTTAAGTTCACAAATTCCCCGTCTTGGCGGCAGGGGGTTCACCAGTCCAGATCCCGGGTGCGAACATGGCACCACTTGGCACGCCAAGCTGTGGTAGGTGTCCCACATATAAAGTAGAGGAAGAGGGGCATGGATGTTAGCTCAGGGCCAGTCTTCCTCAGCAAAAAGAGGAGGATTGGCAGCAGTTAGCTCAGGGCAGATCTTCCTCAAAAAAAAAGGATTAAAATGAGCCATCCACTTTGAATAATAGGTTAGACTTTGTTTCCGTCAATTCCATTTTGATGGTGTAATATTCAGAAAAACGGAAAGGACAAGAGATGAAGTAGAGAAAAGATAAAAGAAAAGTATGCTTCCCCATTATCTATTTTTGACTAAGGGCTTAATAGAGGTTATTTATAATTAAATTGGATCAGAGCCTTTATTTTAAGGAAAATATAGAGATTTTTAAGATAGATTTGAATTTGGTGATTTCAAAAAGTCCTGATTTTTCTGGCCTAAAATGTTTTCCTCATTTACATTTCTCTTTTGAACTCACACAGAGCAGCCCCAATTGGTTGAGTCTTTGTTTGTCTTTCATAACAGATTTTTTAATTGGCTTTTATCTTACTTAAATCTAAGTACCGTTTTCTAAGACATGGCAGAGTTTATATCCTATTTAAAAGAAAATGTCATACGATCACACTCAAGAATTAGTCAGGAGAGTAACATCTCATAAGAAATGATATTCTCACACTGAAGAATAGCCTAAACCAGTTTATACTCAGCCTCATCTGTAACTGCATAAGTCACCAGCTTTAAACCCCCAGCCCCCTCTTCATCTCCTGGTGATTCTGGATAGCAACAGTAAGCTTTTTTCAGGAGGACAAAAGCTCATTTGAAGGGCTTCATAATTAACACATGTCTCTGAGATTTTATTTCATTCAGAAAATGACAGAATTATCTAGTCCTTGGATGTATCAACCACTGCCGTGAGATTTTACCCTAGCTGTCTGTGCAGAAAAAAAAAAATTCTTGCTTGTTCACTCATTTAATTAAGATTTATTGGGCACTTACGTGTCAGGTACTGTACTAGGTAAATGAGAAGAAAATGCACATAGTACTATCTGGGACCCAGTAGATTTAGGATTAAATCTTGATTCTGATATTTACTAACTGAGTGTGAAATGAAGAATTTGGCTGAGGATTCAAGGAGGTAACCTTTGTCTCTGGCTTCAAGGAGGTAGCCTCTAAACCCTTGGAATTTCCTGAGTGATAGGAGCATCTTTGTTCTCCATGGTGGGCCCCTGGGACCACATCTGGATAGTTTATGATAACAAGGGCCCCCAGAGAGTGTATGCTAGTGAGATGTCTCAGAATGCGGGCTGGCCACACCAAAAAAACCTACCATATGATTAGCTAGTTGGGGCTTTGAGCTACTGTGATATCAACCTGACCTCCAGGGGGGCTGGATATTGATTTCAACCATCTGGACGAAGATTCAGTCAATCCTGTCCACAAAATGAAGCCTCAATAAAAACTCTAGACACTACAGCTCGGGTGAGCTTCTTGGGTTGGCAATATTCCGGGTATGTATTGATGCCGGGACGATAAAGCAGCCCTGATGACTCAAAAGCTTCACCTTGGCCCCTTCTCAGTCCCAGATTCTACACTCTACATTTGTTTTCATGGGTATTCTTTGCTTCTAACAAACAAGACTGTGAATATAATAGGTTCCAGTGATTTCTGAGTCTTTCCAGCAAATGATAGAAATTGAGGGTGGTTCGGGGAGACTGCTGAACTTGCAGTTGGTGCCAGAAGTCTTGGGAAGGCTTGGCAGTCTGGAGGGCTGTGCCCTCACCCTCAGGTTTCGCCAGCTCCAGGTACAAGCAACCTTCTTTGGCAAATTACTTACCTTTTTCAAGTCTTTGTCTTCATATCTTTAAAATGGGTAAAATAATATTACCTAAGTTATTGGGATGTTGTGAAGATGAAATAGTTAATTCTATAAAATATTTATCATATGCCTTACACATAATGGGTGCTCACTTAATGCTTTATTATTCTTGGCTAGGAATTAAAAAAATCCAGCCTAATATATTATCTTACGAATGAAAGTCTCTTGGTAGGAATCTCTCTGATAGCATGCAAACAAAGGATGTAGCAATTTTCATGCATCAGGTCTTTGGGGTGCTGCTCTTATCTGTCAGATATGAGAACTCCTGAACTCCATCTGTAAACATCCCATCACCAGGGTCAGTGACTTGAATATCCTCAGAAGTCTTAGGCCTGTCACTGGAGCTTTCCATCTTAATCTTTGAGAAATCTAAAAAAAAAAAGCATGAGAATTACAGGACAAAGTTTTATTAAAAATATCTAAAATTTAACTAAAAGGTAAATTACTCTGGAAATTCTGGGAGCTGAGAAACTCCCGTGGCGTAATAGACAATCCAGTGGATCAGAAACAGAAGACCTTGCTCAGAGCTGTGATTCAGACAGGACGTCATTGCTGCTTGCAGCCCTGTGACACTGGAAGTGGCCTTTGCCCATCTGAAAATCCAACTGTGATGCCTATTATCAGAGCTGAAGTGAATATTAAATGAAGTGGTGCATATAAAAGAACATCAGAAACTCTAATTATGCTCTACTTAATGTATGTAATCATTGATTTGGACACAATATTCAAATATGGAGGTAGAAATGCTTTTGAGCAGTGAGATAGAAACCCGATTGCCTGGCTCAATATGGGTAAGAGAGTTTGCCAAAATAAAGTTGGCATTGAGAAATAATTTCCTGTAGTTGTGATTGATGTAATTTAAGGATTAATCCCCGAGTATCAAATTAAGAAAAAAAAAAGACGGCTACAAGCCAAATGTGCCCACAAATATGTTCTAATGAGTCTGTAGGACTTAAAAAATCTTTTTTAATTTTGGCTATGTTTGGCCCATACTCCCCAGTGCAACCATCAGTTGGGAGTAAGTGCAGTCATGTCCCCTCCAGTTTTCCACTGTTCTTAGTCAGGTCCCATTTCTTCATTTCTATCATTGACTTAGTGCCTATAGGCATGTGAGCCTCTGACTCATTTCATACAGTTGAGTAACTTCTGGAATCAGGGTGTTTGTGATGGTAAAAACCAGGAGATAGATGTGAACAAGGCGGACAAAAGTGCAAAACAGGAGATCAAAGGACCTTTGTTGAGAACAAAATGATTCACAGTTCAGTGTGAGGTAAAGTGGGCCGGAGAAGGAATTATAGTTCAAGCACCTAGAAAGACTTGCAGCAGAGGCCTTGTCGACCAAAGGTCTTGTTCTATCTGCAGGAGAGGCCAATAGCCCAGCCTTCCAGGGAGCCTGCCAGGAAGAGGAAGCTTGGCGGGAAGCTGTGGCTGTGGCAGGCAGTCCTTGATTCTCCCCGCATTTACTCAGAACTGTGAAATGTAACATTTCTGATTTTGTATTTGTTAACAAATCTATCTGTAAAGCCTCCTCCTCAATTCTTACTGAAGTATAGAAAATAATTCCTAAATTTTTCTGCTGATGGGTGCTGTGACAATCATGGAAATTTTGATAATCAGAATGAACACATTCACACATAAAGGAGGCCAAGAAATCTTCCTTTTATATGCAGGATACTGAGTGTTACTGAATTCCTGCTCCCACCTCAGGAAATATTCTAGTCCTCTGACATCTTAGGAAATTATAAGGAAGAGCTTTAATAACAAGATAGAGAGAGAAACGAAGACCTGACTGTCAGGTGGGAATAATGGCTAAATACATGTGGGTCTTCTTAAACCTGACTGTTAGGGTTGAATTAGGACACGTAGGGAGTAGAATGAGTCAGTCCTGCGGTTCTGCCTCTCCCTCGTCTCTCTCTCCACCAGAGAAATCTGGGGAAGGCAGAGTTGAGGTGACTGTGCCTGCATGGCCCCAGCTTGGCAGATCTGGTTAACATCATATTCCTGAGATAGGTGGTTCGTATACATAAGGTTATAGTATATTGTAAGAAAAAAATAGCAGAAGCCAACATTTGAGTCCCTTCGTTCATTTATTCACTAAATAATCTATCCAAGAAATACCAGTTGATAAACTAATATGAACTTGCTGACCATTTTAAGAATTACAAACTTAAGGAACTTAAAATTCACTAGGAAAAACAAGACAGATATCTCTAAAATCTATGTAAACCTTTTGTAATTAAATATCTAAAGAGCATTACTGATATAAATGCTATAAATTTCCAGATAAGGAAAAGGCTGCAGTATTTTATTTTTGTTTCTTGAGGAAGATTAGCCCTGAGCTAACATCTGCTGCCAATCCTCCTCTTTTTGCTGAGGAAAATTGGCCCTGAGCTAACATCTGTGCCCATTTTCCTCTATTTTGTATGTGGGACCCCTGCCACAGCATGGCTTGACAAGCAGTGTGTAGGTCCATATCCGGGATCCGAAACTACGAACCCCAGGCCACTGAAGTGGAATGTGTAAATTTAACCACTATGCCACCAGGCCCGCCCCAGGAAGGGGCTGCGGTATCTGGCAGGTGTATCCTAGAGAAAGGGAAACTTGAATAGTACTTGGTTAGCAAAAGGAGGCAGAGATGTGATAATGCAAGTCTTTGCTTAAAACTCCTGCAAGATTTCCCATTACCAAACAGTAGTGAAGTTTTTATTAAGACATTGCAGACTCTGGAAATCTGGTTGCAAACTAAATTCCAGCCCCATCTGTGACTGCTCCTTGGCTGTGTCAATCATTCCAGGCTGCTTCCGTTACCCAGACATGATGTGTATTTTCAAACCTCCTTGTCATCTTTGAGGTGTTCCTGCTGTCTTTTCCTACTCTTTATGCTTCATGAAGGCTGGCATACCCTTAGAATGCAGCTCAAATGCCAGCAAACGTGGGAATCTTTTCCTAACTCCTAGTCGCTGAAGGAAGTGTTAATTGGCCCCTTCTCATGCTCACACTGGGCTGCAGCTGCAGAAGCTCTGTCTGGGTGAGGGGCATCGGCACCCCAATTGTCTCCATCAATAACCTCTAATTCTTTATAAGAACAACTGATTTTTTTTCAGTTTTATGATGCTAGCTATGCAATGCCATCTTCATGTTTTTGCCCCTGAGACGTTAGTGCTACATATGCATTAATAATATAGCACTATTCTACGAGATCTTCTGTCTCCCTTTACACTGCGAACGCTTTCAATTCAACAAATATTTTTGAATTCTTCCTCTGAGCCAGGCAAAGCAGCTAGGCATTTTCTTATGTGCATCACCATGCATCACCAAGCATCACCAAGCATCACCACCTAGGAAATCACCTTCACCACATGCTACCTGTCATCCTCACTTGACTGTAAGCTAAGCTCTGTGGGGACAGGAATCTGACTGTGTCCCTAGAAACCAGCCCGATGTCTGGTACACATTAATCTCACTAGATATTTCTTTAATGAATGAATGAGCAAATAATTTATGAGGACATGAGACCTCTCTTTGGATCAGTGTATTCATGTGGCAGAGTACTAAGAAAATGAGTTTGGAATTGTACATCGGAGTCAGACTGTGGAGTATATTAAATGCCACACTAAAGAAATTATATTTATCTTGAAAGCAATAGGTAACTATGATTTTATTTTTTGAACATGGGTGACAGGATTGCAGTGATAGTTTAAAAAAATTTCTCTCATAACATTTTGAAGCCCATCTTAGAGGAGAAAAGTTTAGAAGCAAGAGGCACTCAGATATTTTTCAGTAGCTAAAATTTGAGACGATCAGCCCCTAAACTAGGATGTAACTAGTGTGAATGGATAAACATTGGGAAAACGAGATGAATGGAAGGTGATGCCACTTCTTTACTTCTAGATAATTTAGATGACAGAGATAAAGAAATTTTAGGTAGCGTGATGTAGATGTTTATTCCCATTTTACATTGTTGAAGTGAAGTGACAAGTGACATTTGAACATCCAGATGGAAATATATGGTGAGTAATGGAAGAAATAAACAAGTTCCACTCAGTAAACAGTTCTTGAGTGTCTACTCAGTGCCAGACATCTAACCATATTCTGAAGATGCAGAATTCAGTAAGATACCCTTGCTTTTCTCAAGAAGCTGTGAGTATCCAGAAAAACAAACTGTAAGCAGATAATTACAACTATTTGTGGAGTAAGTAATATATTTGAAGTTTGCACAGTTGATATGGTAGGTAAAAGAAAAAACATTCAAGTGTGTTTTAGGTTGAAGGTAGAAGATAGAACTATGAGTTTGAAAATTGACAGAGCTGTGAGGCAAAGGCTTCATAAGGAAGCTGATGTTTTAATTATTTAACCTAAATCTTAGTGAAGCAGCAAGAATTTGCAAGGTAGAGGTAGAGAGCATTTTAGGTAGAAAAAATATAAATATATGATGCTTCATGAACTTGTATTAGAATAGGAAATTTAGATTTGAGAGACAACTACATAAAGGAGACTCTGAGTTATCTAAGGTACAGAGAAGAAGAAAAGGTCAGAAACTGAGCTACAGGGAATGAAGCAGGAGGATAGATAATAATCCAGAAAAAATCAATATCAAATACAGCAGGATCATTTGAGCAGAATGAGAGCTGAGAAGAGTCTTTTGGAACTCATGAGGACTTTGGTGATTGCCAAGAACACGTTTCCCATTGAGTGGTGAAGAGAGACACCAGATGGGCTCTCAGAAATGAATTGGTTGGGAACAAATGGAAGCAGAAGGTATTGGCATACATTTGAGCAGTTTTACTACTTACAAAAGAGAAAGAAAGAGGGCCTGGTGAGATTATATCACCAATTCAATCTATTGAATGGGGACACACTGAGTTCTGTGATCAGTGGATCTAGTTGGTCAAGACAGTGAAGGCCCTTGATACAATGGTGCTTAAATCTAGTGAAAGTCCTCCATTTTGAGAAAACAGGGAACCTACTCATGTTAAAAGTCGCAGGGAGAGGAATGAAAAAGCGAAAGAGTTAGTATCCTGAATGAGGCTTGACTGGTGGGATTAGGTTCCTGAGTCAGGCACTGGAGAAAGCCGGAAGGAAGGCACCATCAGGGCATTAGTCCTCATAGCCAAGGGTCATTTCTTCCTCTAACTGAAGCCTAAGTTTACTCTCTTTGGTTGTAATATTTCCCACTATGTATTATATCTTTTTATATTTCCTAAACATGGCAGTACATTTATTCCAATGATTGTTGTTATGTACAATTATTCTTTAGGAATCATGTAAACAGAGATTTTGTGATTACAGATGTTACTGGGTTAAATAAATGTCCAAATGCTCATGTTATTTAATCAATGTACATATTGGCAGTGAGAAATCAACATTAAAGCTATATACTGGATTTTATGGTTGTATGGCAATGAAAAATCCACATATTAAGATTCTAAAATGACTTGATTTGTTAAGATTAGTTTCTCTCATATAACTCTATTAATTTGACATTTCATGATGAACTCCTCGTAGACTATACACCGCAGGAGACTATGATCCTTAAATTTCAAAATAAAAAGTTTCTGTGAATGTGGAATCTGTCCTTTTGTTAAGTTTTCATCGGGATCATTAGGCATTTTTAGAGTTATACATTTATTTATTAATTTATTTTTTCAAGAAAGATTAGCCCTGAGCTAGCTACTGCCAATCCTCCTCTTTTTGCTGAGGAAGACTGGCCCTGAGCTAACATCCATGCCCATCCTCCTCTACTTTATAGGTGGGATGCCTACCACAGCATGGCTTTTGCCATGTGGTGCCATGTCTGCACCTGGGATCCGAACTGGCGAACCCCAGGCCTCTGAAGAGGAAGTTGCACACTTAGCTGCTGCACCACTGGGCTGGCCCCTAGAGTTACACATTTATTTTTAGGGCTGTGCTTAATTCTCAGGTCTTAAATGTTAAAAGATCTCATTCTGTTGATTTTTCTAATTGGATTATTTTCTGTTGAACTATTAATTTTCCAAATTTTCTTCCTTACTATTTTTCTATGTCATTTCAATTATTTATGGTTTCACTTTTTTTTGCAATTAGAATAGAATTAGATAGAATGCATAAGAATGTATTTTATTATTTTAGAACTTCCATTTTTGTCTGAAATATTGCCAAATGACTCTTATTTATGCTAAAAAAAGCATGGTAACCTACAGCCTTCAAAGACAAACTCAAGAACACCCACAATTAACAGTAAAACATAGTCACAAAAAGTTAATTATAACCTATTATTTATTTTAGAATTGAATACAGAATTATGGGATGTCCCTTTAATGGTGATTTTGCTAGGTTATCTTAAAGCTAAAGGGATAATTGCAATTCGTCAAGAAAATTTATTGTATAAAAGCTTTCCTCTGCCCAAATGATATAAAACAACTCATTTTGGGGGCCAGCCCAGTGGTGCAGCAGTTAAGTTTGCACATTTCACTTCTGCGGCCCAGGGTTCACCAGTTCGGATCCTGGGTGCAGACATGGCACTTCTTGGTAAGCTATGCTATGGCAGGCATCCCACATATAAAGTAGAAGAGGATGGGCACGTGTGTTAGCTCACAGCCAGTCTTCCTCAGCCAAAAAAAAGACAAAGGAGGAGGATTGACAGCAGACGTTAGCTCAGGGCTAATCTTCCTCAAAAAAAAAAAAACACAACTCACTTTGGACTCCATATATAAGAAGAGCCTGTAGTCTTCCAGGTAACCATTTTCTTTCCTAGTTTTCTACTGTAGATATATACATAATGTAAAGCAAAGAATATAAAAAAAATTTATCTGAACTTTTTAATTAAAAATGAAATACCAAAGAAAAAGGAAATTGAAATAAATGACAAGTTTTCTACCCAAACTTCAAACACCATAACTTGAAGTAACCACTTCTTTTAAAGAGAAAAGGCAAATGAACAATATCCCTTTCAGCAGATTGCTAGCTTTTTCCAGTCTGTTCTTCATTTTCCCATAATCACCCAGTTATGCTAAATATTTTCTATCCTCCCTTGAAGGTGTGGCCAAGTGACTACGTCTTTGACGACAGAAAGAGAGAGAAAGTGATATCTACAATTTTCATATTGTTTGTTTGAAAAGAAGTGACTTTTCTCAGAGATCATTTTCTGTTCCCTTCTTCCTACTGAGTAGACAGAGGTGTCAATGGCCTAGGTGTAGACAGGAGCAGCACAATGAAGGAATCTTGAGTCCCTGAATGACCTGGTGGAGCAGTTACTCCAGAAGCCTAAAAAGCCAAATTGCTACATCAGAGAAAATTAACTTCTACTTTGTGAATCCATTGGAATCTCTTTATAGCAGCTCATTCTCTACTGTGACTAATACCACCACATATCTTAGTGAGTGTATTAGAAAATGCTACTTCCTTCAAAATAATTACATCTCTATTGTTTTCTCTCAATCAAAAATAGTCAACTGTAGTAACTCAAGGTTACAATTGGTGAGTCATAAACACTCAAAATATTAATTTTAAGATTATGTATAATCTTAGTAAATTGAATGTTTCATTATAATTCATTATATATGACATAATATATGATAATATAATGTATATTATATATTATTACAATATTATAATTCATTATAAAATTGGCATCACTGTAATCACAAAATGACTATAATGTGAAGATATTCTATAATTGCATGAAAACATGTAGAAAAAAACCCACAAAGACTTCAAATACACTTCTCTCTACAATCATTTGATCTGCTTCAAGTACCGTCCCCTCCCCATTCCCCAACTTCACAATATTGTGTATAGCCTTTGGTTGGAGTAACAAAGAACTAAAACCAAAAATCCTACACACTGTCATACAATCTAAGTCAAAAACTCTGGAGCATGATGCGCTTCCCAATGATTAACTCTTTTTCTCTCTCCGGTTATTTGCCTTTATTTTCAATGTACCTTTTTATCTTCTTCTGGGTTAAAGACTCTTTCCTGGATAGACAGCATTTTCAGAAGTCTGAACACCAGAGAAGTATTATGTACAAGACAATGTTCCTGTCTTCAGGGGCTAACAATACACACCTCACCCACAAAGTCCCCTTATAGCCCATTTGATTCCTAAACTTCCTTCTTCAAGAAGCTATTCTAGTGAAATGAAGTTATTTCAAGTTTCTACTTTTCCATTTGATATGATTAAAAATAGTTTCTAATAATTTGATAACACAGCACAGGCAAAGCACCAGAGAAATTAGGAGAAAAAAGAAAGAGATTAATGAAGTTGAGCTGGGATTTTCTGAAAGTGTTGAGGTTTAAAATGATTCCAGCAAAACAAGGAGAAAAATAGGAAATTAATTCCTCATAGGGAAAATAGCATGGACTTTATGAAAAATATTTTCAGGAGCAGGCCTGGTGGTGTAGTGGTTAAGTTCACACACTCCACTTCAGTGGCCTGCGGTTTGCAGGTTCAGATCCCAGGCATGGACCTAGCATCTCTCATCAAGCCATGCAATAGTGGCATCCCACAGAAAATAGAGGAAGATTGGCACAGATGTTAGCTCAGCAACAGTTTTCCTCACCAAAGGAAAAAAAAAAAAGTTATTTTCAAAGTTAATGGAAAAATAACATGAACTCAGTACATAATTTAAAACTGGAAAATATGTGACTAATTTTAGCAAACACTTCACAAATTTCAAAACATACTTCTTTGCTGAATATCTAAAATATTCCAATTCATGTAGCCATAAAATGAACCTTTGAATATGAATTTTTTTTTTAGGTTTGGATTACACAATCCCAATCAGTAACAAGAAATCATCATTGATTAAGACTGACAGAAATAGAATTTTGAATTGTGTATGCATGATCCATGAGCAGTCATCAACTTTTATGAAATGAATGCTAAATCACTCAGAATATTTCAAAGCATGTTTTTTTTACATATGGTATATCATTTACAATAAACAGACTGATATACAATTTTCCCTGATGCTATGTGTGTGGAAATGATCTCAGTGATATATTACTCCTAAATTTAGCTTGCCAGAAAGGAAACTGAATACAAGAGAGAGGCAAATTAGCAGAAGCCTGCATGTTCAGACCAACAAGAAATCTGGCTTCGGACAAAGTAAGAATTTTAGTTAAAATTTCAAAATATAATTGTAATACTTGCCACTCTATTTCTTCCAGCTATCTGCATGACTCAATGTCATCACATACAGCTTCAAGGTTATTCTAGGATTCTTCATTTCTTGTCCTGACTATTGCTTCACTTCCTAACTACTCTGCTCTTCTCAGGAAAATTTGCTCATATAATCAGATCAGGAGAGCTTTGTGATCGCTCGACAAAATTGAAATCTGAATGTTTTGCATTGTAAATCTAGGATGGCAGCCTTTAAAATCTATTTAAAGTTTCAATTGCAGGCTTTTCTTATTCAAGTTTTTGTGTTAAATTTACATTAAAAAATTAATACACCTAGACCTCAGGATCTATTAATAAGTATAAGCTTGTCAATAATTCATGTATTCACATTTCAAGGGTCTGCCTGGGATACTTCAAAGACCAAGAGTCTTAGAGACACGAGGAATTGAGTTTCAGTCATGGCCCCACCAATTACTGGCTGTGGTTACTTATACAACCCATGAGCACTCAAACTACTATCTGAGACCTCAATGGTCAAACAGAGGTCAAATCAACTTGTAATTAATAGAAAAAGTAAAGCAAACAGCACAATAGGGCCATTGACATAATCAACACACAATAAATATCAGCTATCCTTCCTTTCTCTAGAGAAAGATCTGTTTAAATTGCTTAGTTTTTCACATAAAATATTTTGGTATCCCATCCTCCAAATTTCAGTTTGGAGATCAATGGGTTTAATTTTTCTTTTCAACTGCTTTCATTATCCGTACACAAAGTGCTAAAACTCAACACACACGTACAAACACCTATTCAATTTACCTTCAGTTACTAATTTAGGACACTAATCGCGTATTCCCTTGACATTTGCAAATAACTTTGAAAATTCTCATCTGGAATTTTCTTCACAGTATTTTCTTTTGAAATTGTTCAATGGTGTTAAATATTCACATTTCATGGGAGGATTTTTTTTTTAAGCAAGAAATAGAAGTAATTCAGAAAAAAGGAAAGAATATGATGAAAAATAATTCATACTAATTTTGTTAAATATAAGGTACTTAAAATAATAAAATTGAGCTGTAATGGACTATAAATTCACTTCACTTAGTGACTATATTGATAAATCCTTTTTTTAAGTATATGGAATCATATGAGATGTATTTGCCTTTACAAAAGTACAGATCTAATGATGTGGACTTTATTTCACACATCATATTTACCTTAGAAACATCTGGGCCTATGTTATCTAAGTACCAATTGGAGGGATGTAAGGAAGCCATGACTCAGTGTGACATCTGGACTTTTACTGAAAGTCTCTTCAGCCTCTGAACACCCCCTAATTTTGAGTATATGGCTGAGTAGTAACTATGGTTTTAGCCAAGTAAAAACAGATGACAGAAGAGGTAAAACACAGTTGTTGAGACCATATTGGGGAATATTCTCCTTGTAAATGTAAGAGGGGATGATTTGCAGTCTGCTTCAACAAGTATTTATGGAGCATCTGCTCAGTGTTCAGAACTGTGCTGTTTGGCACTATTTCTTTTTCTAAACTTGGATATTCCAGTTAAAAATCTTTAACTGTCAAGGAGAAATATTTAATCTTTCTTTGGAAGTGTCAAATCATTGCCAAATTGCTTCAAATGGTATTTGAACTTAAGGACAGTTGCATTTCTGCAAAGTTTGAGTAAATCTCTATCTTAAAAAGCAGCCAATTATCAATTTTTAAGAGTTCTTTCTAGGCTGCTTGTAAATCATAAAACTATAGCAAATATGTCATAAGCTTTTCTATAACTTGATTTGCAAAATGTTCAGTGGAATAATTTTTAAACTGTTCAATTAAACACTTTTCATCTTCCCAGCGCATACTCAATATCTTGTACAATACTTGGTACATAAATAAAGGCTTTTAATAAATACTTCTTGAACCGACCTGAACTTACTATCAATTCAGAATAAGTTTGAAATAAATGACAAATCTAAGAAAATCAAATGCCGTATTCTAGATCAATATTTTAAGTCTAGGAGACAGAGGGAATAATAGAAACACCAATTGTATTTAGGGTACCGTGTATATGATAGAAAAGATCATGCAAACACACAAAACAGAAAATGTTTTTATTTCCCGTTTGCTATAGGAATCCTTCAAGAAAAGCCTTCCTGTTCATCTGACTCTGCCTTTACGACGTATTTATAACATCCCCCGGGGTGGGGGAATAGGGATTACTTTGGAGATAGTTTGGTTGCTTTATTGAAACACTTTCCCACCTTCCAAGTTGTGCTCTTTAAGAGACCAAAAACCAAACAAACAAAATCACATAGACATTGTTTTGGGATAATCCAGTGAAAATCTGGACATACCTATGTACCTCTATTGATTTATTCAATCATTTGCAACAAAGGAATAAATTTCAAATTTTATATTCATACAACCTTGGATGGAGAATAAGGTGCAACAAAACACCCAAGATTAGAAAAGGAGATGAACTCACTGGCCAGCAAATCACTAAACTTAGTAGGGGCCTGAGGGTTAAGGGACAGTGAAAAGATAACTAGTAATTAATGCCGTGAGAAAACCAACACACAGTTGGCCACTATTTGGCCTCTCTTATCAGAGGAGAAAGGACTACGTTTGACCATGTGGCTCAGCTTGATTCATGTAGAGATTAGCCTCTCATGAAATCAACATTGCTTTTGGGGATTTAATCACACAGTGACATGAAGGACATTCTGTCTCACTACTTCAAAACCAAGGGAGGACTTGTTATTTCTGTGCCGTATAACGGAAAATTGGACTAAAGTTCAAAAGACCAACAAGTCAAAAATATTTCTGCTTTTCAAAAGATAACACATTAAAAAGCACCATAATGTTATTTCTTATCCAGGGTTGTTCCACATTTCAGTTAGAATCACAACTTAAAACAGCTTGGTCTGAAACGAGAAAGGGGTGGTGAATACTGAAACTAAACCCATGTTCAGTGTAGAGTATTGAATCTTTCAAGATTCAATCTTTTTGAAAAGCCCTCAATGGGAGTGAATCCCTATTTTTTTCTACTATAATACATATGACATAATATTCACAATGAGCACAATGTAATCCAATGAGCCTTCCAAGATTTTAACAGAATATCCAGAATATTTTGGCCAGTACTATAATAATTAATTATCACTATTGATAATCAATTGCCAATATAATTGATATGTTATCAGCTGTGTCATAAATATACCAGCTGTGGATCACACTACATTCTGTTTCTATTGCTCATTTTCTCACACTCAACAAAGGACACTTGAATGAAAGTCAGAGTGACATTATTTTAGAGGAAAGTATTAAGTTGTTCTTATTTTTTGTCAAATAGTTCTAAAGTTGTTCTAGAATAGTACCTGTAAGTATTTTAACTTCTATTGATAACATATTACTTGTGTCACACTTCACATAAGATACTAACAGACAAGAGCATTATGCCATAATGAGAAATTTGAAAGCCAATGCATTTCAGTCATAAGTACTTTTCATTAGATAGAAGTTTTCATTACAACAAATTACATACAGCTGGGAGAAAAGTGTTATTACGTCTATCAAAAATTAGCTGGTCCATGCTTAAAGATTTCGATCATGGCACTGTGGGATGCTGGTAAAATTTTCTATCAGGAAGGAAATTCTACATAATATTAGTCCATGTTAGTCTAAATTCACCCAGAATTCCTTCTTAAATTATTTTATCCATAACGAAGAAGTGGATTTAACACTTTTGGTCTTGTGCCATCAAATACCGTTTCTAATACTGAGATTTCTAATTGCATTACCCAGGTTAATATGAGGTCTAGATGGGTTATCTTCGGATCATAGGATTATGCATGACTTTCGTTTTATCTGTCATGCTTTTCTGGACTTTCCAAGTTTTCTACAAGTAATATAAATATTCTTACATATAACATATATTAAAATAGATTTATACATACATATGCATATACCTACATATATACATACATATTTAAATGTATAAACATACATATTTAAATGTATATGTATGTATGTATATATGTGTATACATATAAACTGTAATCATATGAAACACTAAACAATATCATTTTTTATTTTATTTTATTTTTTTTCCTTTTTTTCTTTTTTTTTTAAGGATTGGCACTTGGGCTAACAACTGTTGCCAATCTTTCTTTTTTTTCTGCTTTATTTCCCCAATCCCCCCCACCCCAGTACATAGTTGTATATCCTAGTTGCAGGTCCTTCTAGTTGTGGGATGTGGGACACCGTCTCAACATGGCCTGACGAGCGGTGCCATGTCCACGCCCAGGATCTGAACCCTGGGCCTCCACAGCGGAGCACGTGAACTTAACCACTCAGCCACGGAGACGGCCCCAACAATATCATTTTTTAAATGTTGAAGATGAATAATATATATTGAATGCTGATAATTATTCTTATATTTGTTCAAATGGGATGAGCATATTTTCTTCCTGCTGGGAGATTAAGGTTTATTGACATTAGAGAAACTGTTGACTACAATGTACCATCAAAGGCTAAAGACCAGGAAAAATTGAATAGCAGTCATATCTTCTATATCTAACATGAATGATTGCAATTTATTTGTTCTCTAGGTACTTGTAATTTTGGGGTTAGGCACAATTTATGAATCTTTGGATATAATAGAAATTTGGAAAATGTCAAATAAATAACTGACAAATATTTTGGTTCTCATAAGATTACTTAAGAGCCAGCCCTGATGGCCTTGTGCTTAAAGTTCGGTGCTCACTGCTTGAGTAGCCTGGGTTCCCTTCCTGGGTGTGGAACCACAGCACCTGTCTGTCAGTTGCCATGCTGTGGTGGCAGCTCACAGAGAAGAACTAGAATGACTTACAACCAGTATATACTTTGAGGAGGGAGAAAAAAAAAGAGGAAGATTGATAACAGATGTTAGCTCAGGTCAAATGTTTCCCTGCAAAAAAAAAGAGAGAGAGAGAAGACTACTTAACAGTTGAGAAGGCATGTGTTCTGAAGGCAAGAGAAGTACACAAAAAATTATCTTGCCCAAATAACATACTTATCATAGTCAAAAAGTATTCCTGTAGTATAACTTGTTAAGAACTATGGTCTTCTCTTCTGGATAGACTGCACACAGTAAAAACACACTTGCTTGAATAAATTTTTTCTCTAAAGGCTTAAAGTATAATAATTAGGCGAAGGCACTCTACATTATCCGCCATTTTACTTCATAGGTAATGCTGGTTTCAGCTGGCATTCACTAAGCAGGCAGAAAATTGTGGCAATTATTGAAAATTATTGGGTTTTAAACACAGTGACTCAACTCTCTTGTCTCACCTTCCCCAACCACATGCAAATTCTTTTTACTAGAAAAATAATAAATTATGCTGCTTCATCACCAAGGAAGTTAGGTGTTGGAAAATAATGATTTATATTTTTTTATTGCTGTTTTTCCCAAAGAATATACATGCACTTGGGTTTTTTTCCCCAATCTGAATCTTAGTTTTCACCGTTCATCAATTTCCCTATGCTTAACACACTCCATATTTGACCATCCTTACAGAAAGTTTTAACTCAAATCCTACATCCTTCGAGAAATCTAATTTCCCTAAAATATCTTCATATTTTTCTCTATCACATTTTCACATTATTTGTTGTGGCTCCATCAAGCCCAAACAGTCTGCCTGTTAATATAGTTACATGCATGTAAGTATCCTGTGAATACAGTTAGGTTTTTGTAAGTGTCCTTACTATAGTGTGAGCACCTGGTGGGACTGAGGCCTATTCATCTCTGCCTCCAATGTGACCTACCCCAGTAACCTGTTCATTATTGAAATTCACTAAAAAGACAAACACACCTTAAGCTTAATGACTCTTAAAATGGACAAAAATACCTTTCTCTCCCTACTAATTCAACAAGAAGAATTTGTCTTTTTTGCTGTTCATTTACTTTGTTTTCTTTTATCTGAGGCAGATAAAAGGATCTATGGTTGGATGAGTAAAAATGTTAAACTGAAAGAATATTAAACTGTCATGCAGTTATAAATGAACTTTTACCTTTTTTCACATTTTCTAGGGCAAATTATCCTTTGAAATAACTTGGCACAACATTTCAAAAATATAGCAATTTTAAGTGAATTTCTATCTACTAAATTTGATTAATCATAATCACATGCTATTTGAAATATGATACAACCTATTTATAACAATAAAATACTCTTTTGGGTGAAATTAGATTTAAAATTCTTGAGTAAATTAAAAACAGAAAAATAATCCTGTGTTGCACCAGATTCAAAGTTAGTTTTTCACAAGCAAATACCGTATGTTTATAATAAAGATTATTAATCCCAGAAAATATAGCATTCAATTTATGTCACTGTCTGAGAAACGGGTAATTATAAACATTAGGCCATTGATACTTCATCAAAGATTTTCATTGCCAATATCAAGTGCTTATCCAGTATAATAATGTACTAAACCCAACTTTTAGAGAATCTCACTGCTGCTATTTTGAAGTAGAAGTAAAGGAAATCTATTTTTCTCTAAGTGAGCCTTTGAAATTGAGCAACATAAGGAGCAGAAAACATTAAAATACCTTATTTGTGAAACGAAGACTGTAACTTATGTCTAAATGTTTTCTTTTTTTAAATTACTTACTAATGACTTCATAATTAGCCATCACAATAGTAAGACAATTGCCGTCTTTGTCCTGAGCCTGTAGGAATTTGAAAATATGAAATAGGCTAAACACATGCGACTCTAGTATTTTGAATATTCAAATTAGGTGCCTGCCTAGTTTCAGGGCTTGTGCATGCACTGACTTGAGTCACAAAGACAAGACTTGAATCTCGTCTTAGGGGACATCATAACTTAGCTAAAATACATAAATTGATGTTTCATAATGAAAATTATGTCTACTAGGTTAATCTCTTTTACCCTGGCTATTCCGAGAACTACAGATTCTCAGTCATGATCATCTCACACATAATAGCTTCTCCAGGAAGAGTAGTAACAATGAGCAGAAGAGAAAGGATAGCAATTTCTTCTTAGTTGCAATCACTAAAAAGAAGATGGTAGAGTTCAATCTATTCACTTACTATAAGTTGAAACCTGAATCTTGGCAATAAAAATTTTCAGGCAAAACTATGGTTCATAATATATATTATAATGTTTCCAGAAAATTCTATTTCCTGATTCAATTTAACATAATCTGAATCACATTGCTTTCTCATGAAAAGAATTTGTCAAGAACGAATATGCCATTTGGAAAACATACATATTTCTAGCTCACTATAAAATGCTAATTAAGTTAGATATTATAAGCAAGGATTCATGGATCCTGATGTCAATTAATTTAATGTCCATGTAGTTGAAGTGAGTTATTCGCTAGATAATCTGAATGTAGCTTAATGATTTTTTGTCGTGCCAAACTGAGTTATTTATTTCCATAGCTGAAAAATACATGAATCCTAAAGCCAAAATGAGTACTTCCTGGAGAAGTTGGGATGAGGCAAGAGTAGAAGACATTGGCAGATAGAAGTTGCTAATTTACTACTTAGAGAAGCATAT
The DNA here is from genome assembly GCF_041296265.1 of Equus caballus. NCBI lineage: Eukaryota > Metazoa > Chordata > Mammalia > Perissodactyla > Equidae > Equus > Equus caballus. Next base: position 109,560,822 of record NC_091685.1, read on the forward strand.
GTCTGTCTTTTATCTGCCCAGCTAGAGCATGATAGATTAACGTTGTCTAGCATAAATAATTTGCAATAGATTTTAGTGAAAAAGTATAGTGGATGTGAAATCTTAGGTAAAAGCGGAATTCTAAACAAACTGTTTTTTCTAACACTTGAAAAATCTCCACTATGGTGAGTTTATATTTACAAGTACTACGTCCATCTCCACAATTTATTTTAACACAAACTGAATAGAATCTTTGCTATTTTGAATACTTCCTGATTATACAGAGTCTACTATAGAATGGCTTTCTACATCAAATGGTTTTAAAAACACACAGGCAGACCACAACTATGAACATTTACACTTAATGGATCATTCTTTATTTGCATATCCCTTTAGATTTAACAAGCCCATTTACATGATTTTCCAATATTGTTCTTTTCCTGTGAGAAAGCAGGGAGGTTACAACGTGGAAGAAGGAAGAGAGAAATAGTGTTGGTTACAGTGCCATACTTCTGCTCAACAATGGATATTTTCCAATCCTGTAAATATAGCTAATGACTTTAGCTGAGGTCCTGCCTCATCCTGATATTTATTACCCAGTCTCCAAGGGAGTCGGCAGCATAGATATCAGTTAGGGTATTCATCTTTAACTCAGCAAGATTAGGAGTCAGAAGGCCCCTTGGGATCTCTAAAGTAACAGATTTCAAGACAGCTGTTCAATTGACATACATTTTGGTTTGGCTACAACAATGAAGTTGGGGTTATTAGACCTTGGTGTTAGTCTGAACCTGTGAAAGGTTTGGAATGTGAATTCAGAATTGGGGTTTGAGTTCCAAACTATTGACTTCTAAATGCCCAGTTGGTCCATAGATTATTGCAGTTCTTATTGCTATTTCTATAATTGTGCCTAAGTACGCATTTTAGACAAAAATAAGGATTCCTTACTATGTGGAAGCATGGATTTCTTTTGACTAAGCCGCAGAATATCCTGGATCAGGTGAAAAATGTGGGCTTTTCTGTTTATGCATTGGGATGAGGTTTTGTTCATTGTATTTAAATTGTTCATTTAAATGCTACTACAGAACACAGAGCAGAGAACTTGTGTCAACTACTTAAAGAAGCCCACCATTCTATGATGCCTTCCATCTTTATGTCTTTGCCTTAGTCTTTCTCTCGATCTAGAATTGTCATTGCTCCCACAGTTATTGGTTGAAGCCCCACACTCTTCTCTTAAGGTGCAGTGAATGCTCAGATATCATCGGTTCAATGCAACCCCCTAAATTGTCATAGGTAGATGCATTCCTTCTCTTCTGCACGTGTAGCTTATACTACTCATAAGGTATCAACTGCTTTGTATCAGAGTCATTTCCCTCCTTCTCCAGGTTATAAATCCCATCAATGCTTGAATTGTGTCTGCTACAGCTTGGAATCTTCAATATGTAGCAGAGTTTCTGGTATAAAATATGTGCTCAATGAATATATACAAATAAAATATTATGAAGTCTTGCTTTAAAAATACATTACAACAATCTGATAATGGATTTTACTCTGGTAGGGTTTTTGTTTTCTTTGATGCCAGGTAATGGATGTTCAAGTACTCTGAATATGGATTATAACAGTAACAATCAATATTAAGCATATTTCCTACAAATCACAATTGAGAGTGTTTGAATCCTCTGAGGAAAAAAGTGGTAATGTTGAAAATAAGTCAATATGTTATATAATACCTATTACCAGGACACGATATTTTTAATTTAGCTTGTGGTTTAAGTAGTCTAATTCACATGATTTATTTTCATAGTAGAAAACCAGAGTTACTCACACTGATCCCTTTGTTATTTAAAAATGTGATCCTCATGGTCTGGTCAAGACTTTTTCATATACATAAAATAAATCATGACATAGAAGGCCTTTCATATTAAAGGCAAGGTGAAATATTCATCTCCATATTTGACAATTGCAGCAGGAAAGAGGAAACTGTAATATCTTACTGGCTAGGCCATCAGATGTTGATAAGTGTCGAAAAGAAAAATAATATTCAAAAATGTCATCAATGAAACAACGACAGCCATAAAAACAAATGTCTGATTTTTATTTATTTTGCAGTCTGAAACCCTGGATGCTTTAGAAGATTAAGATGATTCTTTTTATTTTTCAAATATTACAGAAAGGGAATTCTTTGTAATGAAATTTTTATTTAGTTCTGGTTTAACACGTCCTTCCCACACCTGATTTGTCACAGCATCGAAGTTCGTTACCTAACGGAGAATAGTTCATTCTGCACAAACAGCAAAAATGTGAATTTTTTGCTTTATATTTTATAGAAGTGTATGTTGTTATTGTTTTCTAATATGAATTAACCATTAATGTAGTAGCCCTCTAATTTCTAACTGCTAGGCAAAAAATAATAAGCTTGACTTAGTATTTCTATCTGTCCCTAATTATGCTGGTTAATTTCTGTGTTCTTTAGTATTAGTCCATCATCATAATATCACTGAGTTATTATCACCAAAATCACAGTTTATTCAAAGTCTTCTGAATATATTCTGATTAGATAGGCCATTTGCAATAAATTTGAGCAGTAATTCCAGGAAATGTCCATGAAAAATTATTCAAAAGGATTGTTCTGGGTAAAGCAGAGGTCCTGATAAAAGGGAGATTTTCAGAGATGCAAATTACCCATTAAGATAAAAGGACACATTTATTCATTGCAATTTCTTATTGGAAAGATAGGAAAAAAGAATCAGTATATCTTTGTCTTTGAGGTCAAAATTTAAAGATGGGTGTTTTATTGAGTCTTGTCCCTAGGAATAAACTCAAAAGTTAGAAGTCCAAAAGGGACTTGATGAGGAATTTCTAGAAGTTTCAGTTATTATTTCAAAAGAGAATTAGTAAATTCTGATCATGAACCATGACTGTATGAACTACGTAAATTAGACTGTTTAAGTTTTACAACTTCCCAACTTTTGTTACTATTGATAATTGCCTTTTTAAAAGAAAAGGATGTATGGACACTCCTTTGTGAGAGAAATGGATACTATCTTAGTGGGGAGAACACCAAAGAACAGAGTGGATACAGAAGCTTTAAAGGGGGGATAAAAGCTAGCCGAGACTGCAGGGAAAGAAAGGAGAGAAGGAGAAACCAGTCTGAGCCTTAGGAGTCACCTCAGGGCTGCATAATGTAAAGCTCCTCTGAGTCCCCACAAAGACAGTGTCCTGTGGTTCTAATCATTCGCACTGCATGTGGTATTTGTCAAATTAACTCCCTATTTGGTAGTAAGCCATTCATTTATTCATGAAACAGATAACTAATGCACCCTCACTCTGGATCAGGTGATGAGGATATATTTAGGAGCAAGACAGACATGATCTTTTCTCTCATGGTTCGTTGACTCTAGTGAGAAGAACAGACAATTAAACTGCAATTATAATGATGTATGGAAGGCATTATGATAGAAAAACGTAAGGAGAGGGTGGCCCCAACTTCCTGGATCAGAGAAAGCTTCTCAGAAATGGTCAAATCTAAACTAGAATTTAAATTGATGAATAGGAATTAGTTAACAAAAGAAGGGAGGATGTTAGGAAAAGAGAAGCAGCTGGAGAAGAATAATCTAAGTATAAAGAAGAATATCTGCAAAGACCTGGAGAGGAGAAGGAGAGCACCTCATTCAATAAGCTGGAGGAAGTCCAGCATTCGTTGAACTCCAGGTGAGGGTCACAGAGTGAAATGTCTTGTTAAGAGTTCTGGCTTAGTCCTGGAGGAAAAGATATCAATTATAGGCTTCTTGTGCTTAGGAGTAACCTGATTACATATTTTATGTAAGGAATATTTAGGTAAAGAATATTTATTAGCTATCTACAGCTGTATAACAAATTACCACAAACTTAGCAGTTTAAAACAATATACATTATTATTTCCACAGTGCTGTGGTTCAGAAATCCAGGCATGGCTCAGATGAGTCCTCTGCTTAGGATATCCCAAGACTGGGTTTTCATCAGATGCTTGGCAGGAGAAAGATCCTCTTCCAAGCTTTCCCAGGTTGTTGGCCGAATTCATTTCTTTGCAGCCATAGGATACATGGCAGCTTTCTTCTTCAAAGCCAGTAATGAAGAGAGAGTGTGAGTTGTGAGTCTGAAAGACATTCTTCTGTAACGTAACTTAATCACAGCAGTGACATCCCATCACATTTGCCATATTCCATTGGTTAGAAGCAAAGCACTGATCTCACCCACACTCAAGGGGAGGAGATTACACAAGCTGTGAACACTAGGAGCTGGAACTCATGAAACAACCTTAAGTTCTGCCTACCAGAATCTCACTCACTGGGAGGGAGAAGATAATGGAGGGATGGAATTGAGATGTATAGTAGATGGAAAAAGTTTTTCAGATTCCAGAAATTTCCACTATGTAAATGGATAAAATGCAGTGATTGAATTTGGGGATTGACTAAGAGGGAAGAATCTAGGATGATGCCTAGATTACAAGTCTGGACAACCAGGTGGGTGCTGATCTCTGAGATATGAGACACAGAGGGAGAAACAGGTTTTGAAGGTCTTTATGATGAGTTTAGTTTTTAACATTTTGAATTTTAGTTTTTAACATTGTGAATTTGAGAAACCTATAGGGCATCCAAGAGGTAAAGCCTATAAGCAGTTGGAAATATAAAAATAATAGGTAAGGGGGGGCTGGCCCCGTGGCCGAGTGGTTAAGTCTGTGCGCTCCGCTGCAGGTGGCCCAGTGTTTCGTTGGTTCGAATCCTGGGCACGGACATGGCACTGCTCATCAAACCACGCTGAGGCAGCATCCCACATGCTACAACTAGAAGGACCCACAACGAAGAATATACAACTATGTACTGGGGGGCTTTGGGGAGAAAAAGGAAAAAATAAAATCTTTAAAAAAAAATAATAGGTAAGGGGAAATAATTTAGTATTTTTAAAAAACTAATCATAATTGTATATGCTTTTTATGAGAGTGGCAATAATTTATCTTCAAAAGAGATGATTCTTTTAATAGGCAAATGTCTTGGTCTTAGTAATCACTTAAGAAAGACAAGGACTATTAGATATAGCCAAATAGGTGCCATTTAGATGAGCAATAATAACAAGCAATTTGGAGCTAAGAAATGGAAAGATATTCCATGCTCTTGAATTGGAAGAATTACCATAGTTAAAATGTCCATACTTCCTAAGTACCTGGAAAAAGAAACAAAATCCTGGCATAGAAGAAAAAGGTCCTGAGATGGTAGAATTTCAGCAACACAGCTGGGGACTAGAGCTCATGGAAAATTCCATAGGAAAAAGCACATTTGGGGGATCAAGCTATAATGCGTTACTCCATATTTTAATTGTTTTAATTGGTTTCCTTTACCTCAAAACTTCATTAAGTCCTGTTTTTTTAATTTTTATTTTTTGACTTTTTATTAAGCTTATGATAGTTTATTTAAGGCCTGTTCTATGTATTAGCCTCGTTTCAGCAGTGCTTTGTGCAGTAAATGGTAGAAAGGGCTTTATCTTTCACACATAGAAGGAAATAATCTTGAAAATCACAAGCAGGTGACAACACAGAAGTTGTAACAACACGGATGGAACAGAATAACATGTGCTCTAAAGACAGTGGATGCCGTTTCCTCTGGGAGGAGAGGGAGAGTTTTTTGCAGCTCTGGGGTATGTGTGGAATGGGATTTGGAGCCATTTACTTTTGCTGTTTAAGGAAAAGGTGATTCAGAAAAGTAGAGGACTGAGGAGAAGACGTAGACATTTATACGTATATAATCAGTGCCAAGTGCAACACAACTGCCCCCGCTCAATAGATTTTTCCAGCTTTATTGAAGTAATAATTGACAGATGACATTGTACAAGTTTAAGATATATAAGGTATTGATTTGATACAGATATATTGTAAACTGTATATTACCATTTCTTTTTTGTGATGAGAGCATTTAAGATCTACTTTCTTAGCAATTTTGAAGGATACGATACAGTATTGTTGATTATAATCACTACATTAGATCCCCAGAACTTACTAATCTTACAACTGGAAGTTTGTACCCTTTGACCAGTATCTCCCCATTTCTCCCACCCTCAGCCCCTTGTAACCACCATTCTACAACTCAGCTTTTTTATATTCCACATATAAGTGGTATCATACAGTATTTGTCTTTCTCTGTGTGACTTATTTAGCTAAGCATAATGCCCTCAAGTTCCATCCATGTTGTCACAAATGGCAGGATTTCCTTCTTTCTTGTGGTTGTATAATATTCCATTGTGTATATATATATATACCACATCTTCATCCATTGATCCATAGATGGGCAGTTAGGTTGTTTCCGTATCTCATTATTGTGAATAATGCTGCATCGAACATGAGAGTGCAGATATCCCTTCAAGACCCTGACGTCATTTCCTTTGGATATATACCCAGCAGTGGGATAGCTCACCCTACTCTTTTGTACAGCTCCCATCATTCTCGGATTTATCCACTTCCTTTGGGTAGAGGCAACAGAGCTAGCAATGCACAAAACATCCTGTGAAGAGATACCAGAGGAGCGCGGGGAGTGTACAGAGTGCCTCTTCTGCAAAACTAATGGAGAAATTTGAAAAGCCAGGGATTTAGAAGAATTCAGAGGGCTTCTAATTAAATGTACTTCTTGCCCTCGTTGTTATAATCAGAGGAAGTCTTGAATAAATAATTTGCTCTAATCATCCAGGAATAGCTGAAGGTAGAGGACAAGTTAGGAAAGCTACATTTTAATTAATTTTCTGATTGACTTTTATTATATAATTTGATACTTTTATTAAATAAAGTGAGAATGTCGAAGCTCACAGTTTTCCAAAAGGGGCAGCAAACTAGAACAGAAGTGACCCTAAATAGTCTCTTACCTCCCTCCAGCTTTGCAGTAAATCAGGAGGGAGAGCTGGAGTCAATACGTGATATTTCCTGCCCTTAGTCAAATTCTAATCATTACAGGATCCATTAAAAAACCCCATATGGCACAAATTTGAAATTATTAAACCTTATCCTGTGTATGATTTCAATTTTTGCCATGCCAAATTATTTAATATTCCTAATAACACAAGCTTGTATAATTAAAAGAACAGAGCATTAGCCTAAGTAATCAGAAATATAAATATAAACAGATGCACACAATGTGCTTTAAAAAAAAAGATGGTTCTAAAGAAATGAATTTCTATCTCACTCAAAAGTATACACTGACATGTAATAGCTGAAAGAAATGTCCCTTTTCCCTTCCTCCCCAGAGCACAGTCTCAAATATCCCACAATGCTAAATTAATAGTTAAAAAAAAAGACTAAAAAGTCACAAGCAAAACAAGATAAATATCTTTGTAGATCGAAAGAGAAACAGAAATGCAAATTAATAATTCAATTTGGGCTAAAGTCTTAGGCTGACCAGGAGAAGTAGGTAGAAGCAGCAGATTTTGGTGGCCTTCGGGTAAAGTGGACTAAAGGAGCTACACAGATGCAGAGACTGGAACCACACTCACTGCTTGAAACTAGACACCAGATACAATTTCCTTCTCATGAAAAGATTCTACTAATTGCTATGAGTTTATCATTTAGAACAAGTAGAATGTCTAGAGAGGTGGAAGATCAAAGACAGGAAATGAGCCGAGCCGCCTGTTGACTTGGTAAATAAATCTGTGGTAGTTCCAGAACCACCCAGAAAAGAGGTCTCAGTGCTGCCATACCAAGAGCTAGTTCTTGAAAATGATTTTAAGGTATATATTGTTAGGATCTCCACCGAGGTCAACGAAAGAAGAACATCTAAAAAATGAGCAATAAAATAGAGACAAAACCAAGTGGAAATTTAAAAAAAAGATATGGATATTATGTTCAAACAATGAATTAGAAATCTTGCAAAGAAAATATATATTCATTGATGTAAAAAAAATATTTAAAATTATAAACATTAGGTAGGAAACATTCATTTGTATTAGTTTTCTATTGCTGTGTAACCCTTTACCACAAATTTGGCACCTGAAAATGACACATATTTATTCTCTCACTGTTTCCATGGTCAGGAGCCTTGGCAAGGCTTAGCTAGGTCTTCTGCTAAGAACTCAAGACTGCAAGCAAGGTGTTGGCTGGGTTGTGGCCTCTGTGGACTTTGGGGGTCATCTTTCAAACTCATGTGGTTGTTGGCAGAATTTAGTTCCTTGTAGTTGTAAGACTGAGGCCCCCAAATCCTAAGGACTGGCCACAGTTCCTTACCACGTGGTCCTCTGCATAGGCAATCAATAGTGTGGTGGTTTACTTCTTCAAGGCCACCAGGAGAGCCTCTCACTTTAATCTGATGGACGGAAGTTTATACAACATAACCTCATCAATGGAGTGATGTTCCATAACCTTTGTCAGATTCAATTGATTAAGAGTAAGTCACAGGTTCAGCCCACACTCAAGGGAAGTGGATCATACAAGGGTATGACTCATTGGGGTTACCTTAGATTGTGTCCACCACATATGGATAATAAAAAATTAACAAATTAGAACATATTACTCTGGAATTTTACTGGAAAGAAGCCAAGAAGAAGAAAAACCCACCTAAAACCTAGTAAGAAACAAAAGAGGTAGGATAAAGAATTTCCAACATAATTCTAATTTGAGTTCAAGAAGAAGATAATGGAAATGACAGAGAAGGAATATAAAAAAAAAAAAGTGCCAGAAAATTTTCAAGAATTAAAGTAAAGCAACATAATAAAAAGTCCTTGATTTGAAAGTGCAGAGAAGAGTAAACAAAATAAAAAATTCCCACCTTAACATATTACAGAGACCTGGAGAACATGGGGATAAAAATTAAATTTTCAGTGCTACCAATGAGAAAAGAGAAACTGTCTTCAGACAGACAGCAGCTGACTTCTCATCAGTAACAATAGATTCCAGAAGACATTGGGCTGAAATCATCAATGTACAGAGGGGGAAAAACTACTAACCCCGAGTTCCATAAACAGTTAAATTATCCTTCAGGAGTATGAGAAAAGAGATATTTTCAGACAAACACCATAAAATCTCCACCGAAAAAAATTAAAGGATGTATTTCAACAAGAATAAAAATGCACAAGTATATAAAATGGTTATACATGAAAAAAAATTAAACATCCATATCAAGAAATACGTGTTGGTGAATTTAATTATCAGCAAAAGAAATTAAACATCCAAACAAAGAATGAATCAGAGTATGCTTCTGCACCCATGCTATTAAAATGCCTGTTCCCTTGCTAAATACTTCTCCACTTCCTGCCACCATCCCATGTTTTTCTCCTTCCCATTCTTCTTTCCTTCCTTTTCAACTCCTACAAAACTTATTGCTTCTGGTAGGAAGCAAACCTGGGTTTCTTTCACAGTTAAGACATGAATATAAAGTCCAGGATTTCCGGCTTCTTCCATTCTGAGACTTAACATTCATATTTAGACCTTTGGCCTGAGTGAGCAAAATCAGTCCTCATCACAGGATAATGAGACGTTATCAAAGAGATCAAGACCAAGAGCGAAGGCATTAGTAAAGTGCTGGTGACAGAACACAACAGGTGAGCCTCTCCTTGCATTAGTGATGCAAACACAGAGTTTAATGCGTAGGCTTTATAAAAACTAGCCAACTATGACACGCTTTCCAGATGAAAGATGTTTTCACCTTATATATTTCTCATATGATAGTGCATAGTTTTAGGCTTTACTCTATTGTCATTCCTTTTGCTAAAATATGTTATCTTTAAAACCAGTATTTACTGATGTTCACTAGCTGTTTCAGTTCATACCACACTAGACTTTATTGGCTCAGTGTCTTCCTTAAGAGAATTCAGTTTTAGGTCAACATCCTCACTTGTTTACATCCCAAATTAGGACATAAGATTATGAACAAAATTTCCAAACTCTTTGCTCAAAATTAGAATTCATTAATCAGTGGAATTCATTAGCTCTAGACCCAAATCACTGGTCTACTGGACTAATGTTGGTTTTGTCTTCTTTCTCCTAATATCAATGATAAAAAAACTAATATAGTCCAACCTCTGAGCTGTGATAAATAATGTACAATTAATATACAGTTAATATAAAGTATAATGTAGTGACAGATTCTCCAAAGTCAGTTGTGGAACTGTACTTGGGAATGACAAGCAAATTAATAACCAGCCTGCTGAGTTGGCACCAAAATATTGATGGTGAGCGATCTTAACAAGTGTCCGCCAGAAAGAAAGTACATTTAAAAAGCAGATTACATTTATATATAATTTGAATAGGATTAATGTTAAATTATTTTCAACATGACTGGTAAATGAAAATTTAAGAACGCATAATTGCAGCAAAGTTTGCATGTGATATGACTCCATGAGAGAAAGGTAGACATTCAGCTAGAATGAGCAGTTTATAACTTTACCAGAGAACATGTACAAACACCCTAGAAATTAAATCTTTGTATCATTCTCAATAGCCTTTTAGAGGGTGTGGTTTGCAAGTTGCCCAGATGATCCACCCATTCTTACAGTCTTTATCTGTTAAAGAAAATCCTGTTCTCCTCTGTTATCTCTTCTATTTCTCTTGTCTCTTTAACACTATTCACAAGTTGTCTTACATACATGGGTACATAATTGAAAATATTTAATTAAATGACTAACTATTTCTAGATCTACTCCAAAAACCTATCATCCATAATTGGAATAAGACACCAAAAGCAAAATAAAAGAAAAATAAACGTAAATAAAGAGTTCTAATATATAACTGAGAAATACAGTGGGAGCCAAATTACACTAAAAGACTAATAACTTACAGAAATATAAATGTCAATAACTCATTCTAACTGTTCAAAAGCTTCCTACTCAAAACATCTGACACATCCTTCATATGGCACCAAAATGACAGTGCCATATGGAAAATGGAATGAGAAATTAACAACGCACTATGTGCTCAGAGAATTAGATGACTGGTGCAATTATTAGCAAAGCTGGTGAACTCTGAAGTGGAATAAAACCACGATGAGTTCTTCTGGTTTCTTCATGTGCAAGTGCTTTTTGAGAGTACTGAAACAGTCATAATATGATTTTTCTCTCCCCAAAATGGGGGAAGTTCCAAAAGCCCTCAAATATAGAATAGAAGAATATCAATAGTTCAAGGTCATGTATAACATAAAATATTTACCCTTCAGTGAACCTGGCTCATTATAGTTAGCAAAATAGTAATGAAATAGGCCTGGCCTTTGTGGATACCAAAAAAAAAGTAAAAAATGATATGCATTTAAAAGAAGCCATCAAATAGAATGTCCATCAGGGATGTGAGCTTTCTGGGCTCTCTTTACAAGAAGTCTCAATCTTAAAATCAGGATTTTATGACTTAATTCAATACACTGAGAAGGCTGACTGGGTGTACATATAAGGAAAATGAAATAAACTTCATTGCTGGGCATTTTTCTTTCTGAAAGACTCTGAGTAGTGTGTTGGTGTGCTTCATTTTCTCCATTTGTTATGTGGTTTTAAGAGTGTAGATGGACACACACCTGCATCCAATTTGAGAAACGAGCACATGGCTCAGCTGGCAGAATAAATGAGAGAAACTGGAACGCATCGAAGGGTTTTTCTCTTCTCAGTGATGTCAGTTGCCATTCTTACTGTCTCCTCTTTTTTGGTACTGAAGAATACTTAAGATTACGGAGCAAGGCAAGGCAGACAAGATTATTTATATAATTTTTTTGCAAGCCCAACTAAAACCTGAAAATAGCAATGATAATAATAATTTATATTTACATTAATGCCATCCATCCTCCTAAATCTTTAAATGTTAAATCAAATGACTCAGATTTTAAAATAGACTTACATGGTAGGTATGTGCCAGTTCTCATTTTATAATAGGCAAACTAATGCACAAATAGATTAAATATTATGCCAGGGAATATATATAACCAAATTTTTCATTTTTCCAATATTTCGGAAGTCAACTGTAATAGCTAAAAATTGAAGACTCTTAAAAATGCTCAATATATCTTTTTCAAACAAAAAAAATAAAGCTTCTAGTTTAGTAATGAGATAAGTTAATATCTGGAAAATGTATGCCTATAAGTTGGATGATGAAAACTATAGGTAGACAATATAATATTCTTGTGAAACAGGGTAGTGCCCTATAATTATTCGTTATCGATCACAGTCCACACTTAATTCATTGTGGTTCAATTCAACGTGTTTCTGGAGTGTCAAGCTCTGAATCCCATATTGGACATAGTAAATGTGAGCCTGTTGTATAGTGTTGTATACATATATATATATATATATATATATATATATATATATATATTTCTCCCTTCCATTCTCACATAGCAAATGTGAGCCTTCAAGAAATAGTTGTGCAGAACATTGTAGAATTTCAAGCCAGTGAAAAGATTTTGTGACTTCTATGTGGTTCTATTTTGGAAATCTTTAACTTCTAGGACCTTAAGCTTTCATGGTCAGCTGTATGAATGGCATAAGTCTGTGATTATAGCAGTTTTCTGAAGTTAAACTATGAAATAAAGTTGCCTACAATTTTTTTCCCCACATCATTTTAGCAAAAGGTAACCCAAATTGTCATCTACTTAAATTATAATATGAAAAGCACTATATCTTTTGGGAAAAGAGACAGTCCTGACAGAGTAATAATATATGACATAATAATCTAATAACATGGAGACAGTAAAATCCATTGTTAGTCTCTTGATAAGACATCATGGAGTCAGCCCAGCTTGGGTTTGTTCCAGTTTTCACTACATATTACACAGAAGTCAAATTCTCTAAGCCTGTTTCCTCCACTAGAAAAGAGACAAGTATTTCACAGGATAATTGTGAAGACCAATTGAAAGAACATATAAGAAGTATTTTAGGACTCTTTCTAGTATATATAGAAATATCTAGAGAGAGAGGATATTTATGTATTTAAACATATATAGACTATATATTATATTATAATAGAATGTACATAACTGTATATATGCAAAGATATGTTTATATATGTTTATATTATATAAATATTTCTCCTTTCCATTCTCAAATATATTCTTCAAACTCCTCCAAAATCCATTTTACCTTTTCAAATACAGTAAGAATTTATGAAATCTCTACTTACATCATTCTAGATATTATAAGGATGAAAAAGAAATTTTGGTTATATTCTCAATTTTCCAATATTATTGAGGAAACAAAGCATATACACATGAATATTTAGAGAACATTATATAACACTGTTAAAATTTTAAAATTCAACAGGTTGGTGAGGAATATGTGACTATCAGAAAGGGGGAAAAATCAGAATAAACTGGAAGTTTGCTGGGAAATTCTAAGGCAGGGTTGGCTAGACATTTGAGAGACAGCTTTATTTTTCAATATCATTGCATCACAGGCCTGAATTCCTTCACTTAGAGATTATTACATTAGTACTACTTTTCCTTTGTCCTATAAGATCCATCATGATCTCCAGAAAGGTTGCGTTTCCTCCTACCATTTCTCTGCTTAAGAGCCTGATCTCCCAGGTGTGTGCATGTCGAAATTACTTTTTCCCACTAAAGCAACTAACAACCACAATTTCTGGAGATGGCCTAAACTTATAAAAATCGTTCAATTTCTAACAATGATGTAGCAGTTATATTCTTGGCCTTATCAGTGGTGTATGGCATGCAGGAGTATCAAAATAAAGGAGTATTAATGAGAAATGTGCCAGCCCAGTAGGGCTGGCAGTGGAAAGAAGGGACACCTAGCTTAGCATCAGTCTCTGGCTGGACACAGAACTAATGAAATTTGCAAGGTGGCTCTCTGTTGCAGCTTTATTGACAACCTCAAGACTGATCCAGTAAAAAATTTCTCTTTAATGTGCTTCTCCTGTTTTACAGTGAAAACCATTTCAATTATACAAAGAAAAACAGTTCTCATGATCAAAAATTAGACACAAATTGCTCTCAATTAGAAAGGAGGCAAAAATTTACTAATGTAGCATGAACTAAACTTATTACTACTTGTAAGATGCCATGATAGACCCTAGATGAAATACAAAGTTGAGTAAGACTCAAATCCCTGTCCCCATTACACTAAGGAGTCACAGTTGTAAAATAGTACCTATAATTTAAGCCACAATATGATAAATAGTCAGTACTAGGGAACACAAAATGTTAATGGAAAAATGTTCATTCTTGCTTTAGGGGAAGTGAAGGGGTCTCTGTGTTAATTTCCTCCTCTTAACTCTGTTGGTGAAGGAGGGATTCTTGTCCTAGGTTTATGGGGATGGCCAACGACATGACACTCCACAATGGACAGATGAGATCAATAGCAATTTATTAGTCACATACACTCACAGCCTGGGGGATCGCAACATACAGGGTCACACAGAAGTTACATTCAGGGACAGAGTAGACAACGAGGTGCTGTGGAAAGCAGGCTTTACAGTATCAAGAGGCTGAGATGCCCCATGATTCCTGTGGGAGGAAGTGATTGGTTGGTTTGAATAATTCCATGAGTTATCAGGTAACTGGAACAAGCTACTCAGGGACAAAGAGGAACTCTGCCTTGAGGAGTTGTTGGACAAGAATAAGGAGGGTTGTTTGGCTAGGGGACCTTATCCATGGGAGCAGAGTGGGGAGAACTTTCAATTAGGCCATTTGAGTACCTCTCAGTTTCACCAGGTGTCAAAGTAGTGCATAACACTGGGCCTTAGTTTTAGGTCTTTTACCACAATCTAAGGGTTAGAAGCTGAGAAGGCTTCATTCTGGGAGTTACGTCTGAGTTCTTGAATTGGATCTTGGTGGATGGATAGTGATTCAACAGGTAGAGATGGGAGAAGGTGAGAAGCTACTTTAAGCAAATGCATGGAGAATGGAAAGAGTTGGAAATGTTCAAAAAAGTTAATTTCTTATGAATGTACATTTCATTGTGCAATGGACCCGGATAACATTCTGTGATTCTTCTAATTTTAGTAAATGTTCGTTCTACACAAAGATCTCCTTTTCATGAAATATGAAGTAAAGATAGTAGGAAACAAAATCCTGTGTGATTTAATGCCAACATTTGAGCTACAGTGCAAGCCCTTACAAAGGCAAAATAACTTACCTGGGAAGTGTGAAATGAAAGATAATGTCTGACAACTATAACCTGACAATAAATCTTTCAGCCATGACTGTCACTTCCAACAGAGCCACAAATCTTTATGATTATGGCAACTTTATGGATTCAACCTAAAAGCATAAAATCTTAGAGCTGGAGATGACATTTATTCTAACCATCCCTACCAAAGGATCTTGACTTACAGATCATTCCAGGGGCAGGAAATGCACAGCTTTGAGAGACAATTTACTTCATTCTTAGCTGGCAAATTGTCTGCTGAATTGAACTGGAATGTTCCTTTTGACAACTTTATTTATTGGTTCAAATGAGCTTGTTGAATCAACATAGTCTGTCCTATACATGGACTGAGAAAATGAAACATGACTCTAGCACCTGACAGCTAAACCATGATGTTCCCAACTGAACATAAACACAATCACAGAATATTAACAACATAAACAATGACTAAACAAGGCAAGCCACAACTGTGATGGAACAAGGCAGAGACTTTGCCCCACAGCGACCGTGTCTGAAATAAGATAGAGACAAGGACTCTGCAACCACAGACTAAGCATACCTCTGTTCTTACTAAACTAAATGACTATTTTCCTTACCAAAGATAACTCCAACCCCACTGCAGTACTCCCTCCTTTTAGATAAAAATTACCAAGATACCCCATTACCAAGTATCTCCGCTTCCAGACAGCACCCAAGACAAAAGGAACTCAACTTCCTTTAACCCTCTATAGAACCACACAGCATAACCCCAAATCTTGTAATAAACCCCTCTACTGCCTCTTACCATGACATCCCACTGTCCTTATGACATGCCTTCTCTTTTGCTGCAGAAACTTCCTCGACTACATATGTGTTCCCAGTCGTCTTTGACATTACCATTACACTTGCTGACTCCATCATGAAACAGAGAAGGTAGAGTGTTACCATGGAATTAGCACATTTCTAGGAGTCAAGAGTCCTAGGTTCTAGCCCAGTTAGATGGAATACCTTTGGTAGGTTACTAACCCTCTCCAAGTCTCAGTTCTTACAAATACAAAACAGGTTAGATTGAACTGATGATTTCTGACTTTGAGGTTTTTGAACCACAGGAACTATGAGTTATTACAAGGGATCCTTGAGTCCATATGGCGATGTGGATTTCTTCCATCAGTGTATATAAAAATACAACTACTCTTATATGAGGACTTTAAATCTTTATACTTGGTATTGGGAAACGTTGGACTCTTTCTGAAAGTTCATATAAGTGTAACCTTCCCAGTGAACACTAGCATTGATACAGCCATCATAAATTCTCCATATCTCCTTGGAAAGGAAAGCAAGTGTGTGGAAAAGCCTATAGATTTTCATCAGTGGAGTGGAAGGTGAAGTGTCACCAGCAGTCTGAGTACCTATCATAAAGCATAAAGCAACCTCAGAAAAAACTAATGATGTGACGCCCATGAGAGTTTGAGACCCTGACCTGGTGCACATTGTACAGAACTTCACTTGTTTCCCGGTTAGGTTTGGGGATGAGACCTACTGAGATGAACGGGTGGATGAGTTCTGCAGTTAAATGAAAACTCCTACCCTGGATTGCTAACAAAGAGAAGTCTCTCTCAGAGGAGTTAATTCAGAACAGTAATGCGTTGTAAGGTTTTCTGATTATAGGCATTTTTAAAATCATTAAGGTTTAGTATTTTAAAAATCCCCATTTTAGCCTTGAGTTAAAGTTCACACACAATACCCTATTTTTTTCTCCAGATTCTCAAGCTTTCAGCCATCATTTTTTGTGTACTACATTATGAACCTAAAAATTGTCTCCTGAATGTAGTTTTTGTGCTATATTTAGCAGAAGGATGCTTCCTGCTCTTGCTCCATAGATGCTCCTCAGTGAGTGCAGTCTTTGCTCATTGACACTATGAATAGGCTTTCTTCAAACACAGCGTCAGAAAAAGCTTTCCATTCTGTTAGGGGAAATGGAAATGTATTTGATTTATGTGAATATATTACAGAGAACTTGAATATAAGTGTCTGTCCTTTAGACCAGTATGAATTTACCACGGTCATTGTTGATCATTTAAGTGCTTTTGCAATGGAATCTATGCTGGCCATAACCTTGATTTGATTAAAAACAGTCTACAATTTTAACTCTTTCAATGGAAATACATTATGCTTGAGGTTTTAAAAAATATATTCATTTGCTAGTTTCATAAAAATTCAAGAGATAGGCCTGAGGTTAAGTCTATTTCTATACTGAATAAAATTATTACTAGTGATAATAAATTATAATTTTTTCAAGAAATCACAGCAACTGTTAATGAATTGATATTTGCAAAATATTTTGAAGCTTCAGGAAAAATATTAAATAGATAATTTAATTGAATGTTTCAAAAACCAAATTATTAAGTTAGCTTACTAGATCAAATATCATATGTAGATACATATATTATAAATGTATAATATCATATGCATGTGTATGTGTTTATGTATGTATAATATTGAAAAGGATGCACTGAACTGCAATCCCACAAGAAGCCTCCCTGAAATATCAACTTAATCATTATGTATATATGTAAATTGGTTTTACTCTTATCTGACGCACACGTTCAGCACTATACTTGGAATTTATTAGCAAAAAAATGGATGAATGAATAAATGACCGTTCTTGTTAACATCTTCTCTCTCTCTTTCCTTTCAACATCACATTTGTAGAAAGTTTATAAGCAGTTCATGTCTTCTAACTCCGTGCAAATTTCTCTTCTCTCATTATTTTACTGAAAGTGTTTTGCAGTTCACTATCCACATTCCAGTTACCAAATTCAAACGTTTTTTACCATTACTCATCACACTGTACCCCTGGAGCAGCTGAATTTACCATTATCTTCTTTAAAAAATCTCATTTCTCAATCATGATATCTGTTCTCACATTGTGTTATAAAATTTATAGCCTTTTCAATTCTTTCTCAGCTTCGTGTCTTCTAAATATAACATTTTCTCACTTGTGTGTTTTTGTCTCCTCCACTTTTTATCTTCTTTCGCTGAAGGGGGCACCTACTAAAATCTTATATCATGATAACTTCAAATCTATTTCTGCAACATCATTCTGCCTTTGGAATTTTTGTCCATTTCCCATTGCTTGTCCATCCCATCATTTGGATGATTTCCCAGCATTTCAAACTTGATTTATCCAGACTAAGTTCATCCTCTTCACCCTAAAACTTGTTACTTTGTGGTTTACATACTTTTGTTAATGGCCCTACAACTGCCATAATCACGCTCAGGCTTAAAAACTACCAAGTGAGACCACAAACCCACATATCCATTCTATTACCTTCATGAAGTCTCGTGGCACAACATTTAATATGGTGCATTACAATAGCTTCTTGGTCAACTCCCAGTCTAAGCCTCACACTGAGAGATGAGCAGTCTTGTTGCTGCACAATGCTAATTAACCTCCCCAACCACTCAAAAATGTTCTGTGGCTGACATTATCACTGAATAATGTACAAGCTCCATTGCCAGTCCCCTTTGATATGACCTCAAACTACTTTTTTAAATTTCTGGTATTGTTCACAACTACTTTCTTTCAAACACCTCGCATCATAACTTAATGAGACGACTTGGTGTTCTCTAAATATGCTCTGTGCATTTCCTCATATAGAATTACATTACTATGGGTAGAGCTAAAATTGGAAGAAATTACCTTTGTATGTTTTAGGCACAAATTCTAAAAAACATAAAACAACTGAATCTTATTATTCCTTCTCTTAATGTATCTAATAATTCAGTTCTATTTAAGATTAATTAAATGCATATTGTACTAGTTTATATTAAAATGCATGCTATGTAATCACCACAAACTTAGCATAAAACAGCACAAATGTATTACCTCACAGTTTCTGTAGGTCAGAATCTAGTACAGCATGAACGGATTCTTTGCTCAGGGTCTCCCTAGACTGAAATCCAGATGATAGTCAGATTATTTCTCATCTGAGGCTCCAGGTCTCCTTCGAAGCTCATAGTGTTTTGGCAGAAGTCATTCCTTGTGGTTGTAGGACTGAGGTCCCTGTTTTCCTTTTAACTCTTGACCATGGACCACTGTCTTCTCCTAGATGTCTCCTGCAGTTTTTTGCCATGTCGCTGCTACAGCCCATCACAACATGGATGGTTGCCGTTCTTCCAAGCTAGCTAAAATATGTCTCTCTGACTTTCCCTAATGCAACTAGCTAGAGAAAACGCTCCGCTTTTAAAGACCTTGTGTGATTAGATCAGGCCCACATGGATAATCTCCCTATAATAAAATCAGCTGATTTTGGACCTTATTTACATCTACAAAAATCAATTCACAGTGGTACCTATTTAGCGTTTAATTGAATAACTAAGGGCTGGGAATCTTAGGAGCCATTTAGAAATTGTCGACCATACCGGGCCGACTTCTTTCTTCAATGCTGTTGACATATTTTACTATTATAAGCCAATAGTCCTTCAGAAGCCATCAAACCTGTTTGACTATTTGCTGGCAAAAAGGACAGCAACAAAAATTGTTGACTTGCACTCCATATTCTTCAAATTTCAAGTCCTAATACTAACACTATATCCAGTAATTCAGGTTGAATGTGGAGGTATATGCTATTACTGACTTATTTTGGTAAGATCATCACTATATGATATTATTCAAAAGCAATTGCTTTGGGAGTCATACTGACAATCTTTAATGATTGTAGCAGCCAATTGACAACACCCGGTCTTTCAACAGCTGGGCCAGATTTTCCCTTTTATTCTCTCTGGAACATATCTTGGGATCAAAATCAAGAATTCAAACCATTTCATCTTTTTGTGGACAATCTTGGACCCACCAACAGGCACAGCCTTCCACACACAATTTGGATGGCCCTTTTTAGTCCGGGTGAAATATATGCAAGATTTGATTAACAAAATAACAGACACAAACTAGATCCCCTTATCTTTAGTCAAACTTCTCCAGAATGTCAACATTTCAGAGCTTCTCAGAGAAGCCAATCCCAAATTAGTTGCCTTGTGAATTCTTGGAATGCAGGAACCAGATCTAAAACATTTAAATCTTCCGTATCTTAGCCAATCATAATAGTAAATAAACATTCAATTGAAATGTTGTATTTGAGTAAGATTTTCTAAGACTATGCTTAGCCCCTTAAAGAAATGGCTTTATTTATTTTTAATTCCATACAGTATGCAGGAGAAACTACTATACAAAGAATGTTTCTGCATCTTCTCAATACTACATTGGAATATCTTGCCCATTATATTCATCAGAGCCCTTTGTGTGAAAATTAATAAACAGAAACCTCATTTACAATGGAGTTGGGAGGCCAGAAGGGGAAGCTTTCAACCCTAGAGGATTGCAGAGCCCAACAGGAAGAAGAAAGACTTTCTCTTCTTGACCAGCAACAAGTCAGCCAATGAGAGACTGTTACAAGTCAGCCAATGAAAAACCACTTCATTTCAAACTCCCAGTCTCCTCCAATGGACTATTTGTTTACAATAGCCCTTCCAACTTCCTCTTCCCCTCTATAAGTTTATCCTTTCCTCATTGAGGGGAACTTGCACGTGGCTGGCCGCTGTCACACATCTGGAACTGCTATTCCTTCATGAGCCCGAGTAAGCTCATTTTTACTGGAGAAATAGCTGGCTATTTGTTTAAAGTGAACATTTATGTCAGTAGCCATGCAATATCTTTCTTTATTAATTGTCATATGAAAGATAGTTTGGGTGAGTGTTCAGTTCATTTCAACGAGTATGTATTTAGGGCCTAAGATCCAAGGCACTAGGACAGGCCAAAGGGATACTAATGTGGAAAAACATTTGGCTCCCTGCCCAAAAAGAGTTTAAAGATGCATATGTATTTCTTCTTATGATGATTATAATGATCTGATTCATTGCTCCTTCCTTTTTACTTTCACTGTAAAGAAATACAGGGCTAAATTTTGTATTCTCTTCCAGTATCAAATTTCTGGGGACATTTATGTCTTTTTTTCTCTAAATAAATGGTCTCTGATTTTCTGTTTTTAAATCTTTTTTAAAAATGTTTCTACTGTTTATTCTTATTGTAAGCTGCTTCAATTTTTTTTTTTTTTTTTTTTTTTTTTGCAAGTAGGTGATATTTTAAATGTAACTGAGGGGATGGCACCGTGGCTGAGTGGTTAAGTTTGCATGCTCTGCTTCCGCAGCCAGGATTTCCCCGGTTCCGATCCTGGGTGCAGACATGGCATCATTGATCAAACTATGTTGAGGTGGCATCCCACATAGCAGAGTCAGAAGGACCTACAACTAGAATATACAACCACGTACTGGGGGACTTTGGGGAGAAGGAGAAGAAGAAGAAAAAGATTGGCAACAGATGTTAGCTCAGGACCAATCTTAAAAAACAAATAAATAAATGTAACTGAAAATTTGCAATAGTTAACATTTATAATAATATTTTCTTTCCAAGTTTTTTATCAGATTATCTTTAGGCATTGAAAACACTCAGGAATTTTGCCATATAGAATGAAGAGCCCTTTATAAAAATTCAGACTATTTTGTAGTTTTTAAAGAAATCTTATTGTTAAAAAATTCTTTTCAATTTAAGATTGAAACAGATTAGTGTTTCCAGTTTTTCTTTATGATACAATTAGAATTTTAAAAACTCATAAAAATCAAATAATTGGCTCAGAAATTTACCGTAAATCTTTTTTTATGATGCTCACCTCATTTTAAAAAACGTTATGCCTTCTAAAATCAGCATCATGTAAAAATGAAACAGAGAGGAAATTGACATTTGCTGTATTCTTTCCATGGAGCAGATACTGTGCTAAGTATTCTGCTTAGTTCACCTCATTTAACAACTCTGTGGGTGATGACACAGGAGAGGAACATCTGCATTCCACACGCCAACTCCTGAGCTAGGCATGTATGATGTTGTGATTTATAATCAGACATACATATTTGGTCTTATTCCACTATTCCTGGCACCTGGCTCCTTAAATCCTTCTAATTTCCTATCTTAGAGGCAAGTTTGAACGTCTTTTGTTATAATATTTAGTTTTGTTTCCAGTTCCTGAAATAGCTCCAGATCATAAAGGTGAAACGGGTGTCTTTTTGTTATTTATAATAAGCTCCTTTCAACCACACCAGAGTTTATGTTAATGAGGTGGCTTTTAGAAAGCCCCTAAGGATGGGCCAAGTGCCAAGGGAGTCACCCATGTGATTAGAGAATTGGAATTTTCACCCCCAACCCCCCACTCCCTCCAACATATCTGAATACTTGTGGCACTTAATACTTAAGCGATCCCATAAGTTAAGTGATTCCATTTTATATACAGTCATCCCTCAGTATCTGCGGGGGATTGGTTCCAGGACTCCCGTGGTACCAAAATCCGGGATGCTCAAGTCCCTTAATCAGCCCTCTGTGTCCACAGGTTCCACATCTGCTGATTCAACCAACCGTGCAGAACCGTGGATATGGAGGGCCCACTGTATGGAAAAGATGAACCTCAGAAAAGTAACCAGGTAAAAGTTACACAGATAAAAGTAACGGAATTGAAGTGTGAAGCCATGTGCAGTAATGGGAATTCTGAGAAGATCCCCCTTGATCCACACCTTATACAATTCCCTCCCCTCCAGTGTGAGAGCAACCTATAACTGGCTTTTAACCAATAGCACGTGGCAACGGTGACAGGACATCACTCCTGCTATTATATTGTGTTATATGTCAAAGGTGAAGGGATTGGGCAGATGTAACTAGATCCCTAATCAGCTGACTTAAAGTTAATTACAACGGAGATGATCCTGGATGAGCCTGACCTAATCAGGAGAGGCCTTTAAAAGAGAGTCTAGAAGTAAGAGACAGAAGCAGCAGCAGCAGGTGCTCTCTTGCTAGTCTTAAAACAACACATGCCCTGTGTGGAGAGGCAACTTCAATCTTACAACCACAAGCAACAGAATTCTCCCCAAAATCCTATGAGCTTGGAAGAGGATCTGGAGCTGAGGATGAGCTTGCAGTCCTGGTCCACACCTTGATTTTGACCTGGTGAAACCCTGAGTAGGCAACTGGCTCAGCTGTGCTCATACTTCTGACTCATAGAAACTGTGAGATGATAAATGTATAATGTTTAAGTCACCAAATTCGTGGTAATTTGCTATGCAGCAATAAAAAACCTGTACACCAAGTGACTCATTTAGAATCCTACACTTTTCCCATTATATGGCAATGGATTTTCTCATGGCACGTGGCCAGGGCGGCAGCTGCTTAACAAGAGCTATTCTCCCACCAATCTCGCTACCACAGTATTTTCCCAGCTTCCCTTGCAGGTAAAGTATGGAAAAGTGAATAAATTCAAGTCAGTAGAATTTAAGAGAAGTATTTTGGGAAACTTCTGGGAAATGTTTTTCTCCTTGATAAAAGAGGGAAATACGTGAGGAGAAGCACCATTTGCGTCTTCCTGCCTTTGATGTGGTTGTGTGAGGACTCAATTTTTGGAAGTGCAGCTACCACACTGAGAGAATGAAGGGAACACCAAGACTGGCAGAGTAGCTAACCTGCAGCCCTGCTGTCCCCGAGCTGCTAGGCAAACACCTCGCATTACGAGAAAACAATCTCTAACGTTTCAGCCTCTGGAGATAGTAGACATAGTAAAGACTAGGTGATAAATCGTACTTGCAGCTGAAGACATCCGTATTAGTCAGGGTTTCCAGAGAAATAGAGTCAGTAGGCCATGTTTATATATATAGAAAGAGATTTATTTTAAGAAATTGGCAGGGGGAGGGCCCAGTGGCATAGCAGTTAAGTTCGCATGTTCCACCTCAGCGGCACAGGGCTTGCTGTTAGGATCCTGTGTGCAGACTTGGCACCGGTTGGCAAGCCATGCTGTGGCAGGTGTCCCACATATAAAGTAGAGGAACATGGGCACAGATGTTAGCTCAGGGCCAGTCTTCCTCAGCAAAAAGAGAAGGATTGCCAGCAGATGTTAGCTCAGGGCTAATCTTCCTCAAAAAAAAAATAAAAATAAATAAATAAATAAATAAGAAATTGGCAGATGCAACGTGGAGTCTTGGAGAATTTAAAATATGACAGGGTAGGTGGCAGCCTGAAGACTCAAGAAATAGTTGTAGTTCGGGTCCAAAGGCCGTCTGCTGGAGAACCAAGAAGAGCCGATGTTGCAGATGAAGCCCAAAGATGGTCTGCTGGAGAATTTTCTCTTGCTCAGGGGAGGTTAGCCTTTTTGTTTCAGGCCTTCAATCGAGTATATGAGGTCCACATTATGGATGGCAATCTGCTTTACTCAAAGTCTATCAATTTAATTGTAAATCTCATCCAAAAATACACTCACAAAAACATCACAGAATAATATTTGATCAAATATCTGAGACCATTTCCCAGACAAGTTGATACAGAAAATTAATCATCCCAGCATCCTAACTGATACATAAAAAAAATATATGTCTTGTGTGTTTTATCCTGATGATAAGTACGTACTACCTGGGAAAATAAAATTTAGCTTTTACAATAAAGATAGCTGTCATTTATTAAATGCTAATCTTGTGCGAAACATTATCACAGACACTTTTTATCAATTATTTTATTTAATCCACATATTAATCTTGTAAGGGATTAAAAATCTTTTATTATTTATTCAGCAACTATTTAGCACTCACAATGTGCCAGGCATGGTTTGGGGGCCATGCACACAGCAGTGAATAAGACAAAGTCCCTGCCATCATGAAACTTACATTCTAGTGAGGTAAGGCAGACGATAGACCACTAAACAAACAAATATTTGACATAATGTTAGTTAGCCATGAGTGCTCAGAAGAAATTAAGGCAGGTAATGGGATAAAGAGTGAAGGAAGAGGAGGTATACTTTAAGGAAGTGGCATTTTACCAGATACAGAAATGATGTGAGCGAGTGAGCTATGAAAATATCTGGGAGAAAATGGTGCAGGTAGAGTGAAGCGTGAGCGCCCCAGAGTGGGAATGAATTCCGAGTGTTTACAGATCACGAAGAAGGCCAGTAATTATTGGAACAGAACGAGCCAGGGCGAGAGTTAGGAGACAATGGCAGACATAATCAAAACTAAATTGTGTATGAATACATTCATTGGAAAGTTTTCAACAGGAAACTAGTGTGATCTGATCGATGTTTTAAAAAGATCACTCTGTGCCCTGAGAGGGGATGGGGGTAGAATCGGGGATGCAGTCAGGAGGCTAGCGCAGTAAGGAAAGATCTGGAGGCAGGGACTTAGCTGATAAATGGGGAGGTGGGACAATGATTGTTATGACCTTTGCTGGATGAGGATACTGGGCTTGGGTGGCTTGAGAAAATTATACAGGTAATACAGCTAACATGTGGAACAGATATATTCAGAAATAAATCATCCTGGACTCCAACACATGCCATTTCCATGTATTTTTTTCTTGCTTTAAAATAAATAATTACTAAAATTTCTGCTGTACAGGATTAATAATATTTAGGGGAAGTTGTGCTATATGCTATTACACTTTGGGAAAAAATGACAGGAAAATTTGACAAAACTTGGGGCCGACCCGGTGGTGCAGTGGTTAAGTTCGCACGTTTGGCTTCTCAGAGGCCCGGGGTTTGCCGGTTCTGATCCCAGGTGCGGACATGGCACCACTTGGCAAAAGCCATGCTGTGGTAGGCGTCCCACGTATAAAGTAGAGGAAGATGGGCATGGATGTTAGTTCAGGGCCAGTCTTCCTCAGCAAAAAGGGGAGGATTGGCAGTAGTTAGCTCAAGGCTAATCTTCCTCAAAAAAAAGAAATGTGTATATATATATATATATATATATATATATATATATATATATAAAATTTGACAAAACAAAAATCAAAAGAGAAAAATACCTGGAACAATAAAAAATCTCTCTTCAAGGCAACATGGATTAGAAGGAGAGTGACGTTTTTAGATCTTCCTACAAATCCGCTTGGTAGGAGAATAATAATGTTTTGTTTCTTCTTGGCCAAGATCATTGAAATGACTTCATTTGAGGAAGAATTTAAATCTAGGTGGAGAAGGCACAATTGTTTCACATTTAAACTCCCATGATGTATAAATAGAACACTGCTGATCACCTTGTAAAACAAACATACTAGCTCCATCCTCACACTCTTCCCCTTTCTATCTTTATGATAGAGAGAGAGTTTCCAAACTTTTCTGAATTCTACCCACAACGAGAAGTACTTTTTACATTGAGACCCAGTAGTACACACAGACACACACACACAGACACAGACATACACACACACCTGAAACAAGCATTTCCAGAGACAGTATGTATCTTTACTGTTTACGATGAATTGTGGAATTTTTAATTCGATTCTATTTTTTAATGCTGGTGGCAAACCACTAAATTGATTTCAAAATCTACCAGTAGGTCAAGGTCCCAGAGCTTTAAAATCCTTAGGGATAGAAAACAGACCGGAGGAAAACTGTAAATATTTGGCTTTCGTTCCCATTCATATCTTTCCCAACTTTGGTGCAGGATGATTGCCCAGTTGTTTTGAGGCTGACTCAGAGCTCAAGAGCAGCCAGGTCCATAGTCCTGGAAGCAGAAAATGTCTCTGAAGCACTCTCCTCAAACTTTTGGCCTCGTAAAACATCCCCCTTTGCCAACGCATGGCCATGTATTGGAGTGTGGAGTGTTGGGGACTTCCAACTGAAACCTGTCTAAGAGAGATGTAGGGCAGAGGCTCTTCTGGCTGTGGGGGCTGCTGCCTCCCTGCCCCCCGGGCTGGTGAAGGGCCCCCCAGTTAACCATTAAGAGCATGGGCTCTGGAACCAGATGTCAAGCCCCAGCCCTGTTCTAACACGGTTGTGTAAGCTTCAGAGGACTGTTTAACTTTGTGCTTCAGTTTACTTAGGTCTGAAATAGCGCTAATAGCATCTCACTCAGAGGGCCACTGGGATAGTAAATGAGGTGATGTAAATAAAGGGCTCCACTCAGAGCCTGGCACAAATTGAGCGCTCAGTGGATAACTGCTATTATTGTTATTATTAGTGGCAGAGCAAGGCATGAGGTCAGAGAGAAATGGAACAGAGTCGAGTCACTGAAATCCGTTTCCTTATTCTTTAACTACCCCCAACTTTAGGCACCTGTCAGAACCAAGGAAATGTAAAGAAGAGTTGAAAGGGCCTTAGAGTTGGTCACACCAACCCCTTCACAGGTAAGGAAAATGACCCTGAGAGATACAGTGACTTCCCATCTCACCCAGCTGATCTGAGGCAGAGTTAGGACCGCATTTCAGTTTTTTATGAATCCAAAGTCATTACTCTTTCCATTTCACGGCATTGTAATTTCTTGCAAGGATTCATAAACATATTATCTCGGGGCTGGCCCCGTGGCCGAGTGGTTAAGTTCGCGCGCTCCGCTGCAGGTGGCCCAGTGTTTCGTCAGTTCGAATCCTGGGCGCGGACATGACACTGCTCATCGAACCACGCTGAGGCAGCATCCCACATACCACAAGCAGAAGGACCCACAGCGAAGAATATACAACTATGTACCAGGGGGCTTTGGGGAGAAAAAGGAAATAATAAAAAAATCTAAAAAAAAAAAAAAATATTATCTCACAAAATTTTTAATTTCAAAAACCACATGCCAATTACTATTTTATTGCAATGAAGTAAATGTAAACTGCTGGCAAATATTTTAAAAGATTAAGGGACTCTGGTTTTTCAGGTATATAAAAGTTTTAGTATTGCGTGAGAGTTTTATATATATTAATGATTTATAAGTAATATTTAGAAATACAAACTGTCATGTCTTCTTTGATTCACATATGTGACAAGACCTACAAATATCGGTGTTTATAATTAAAATTGCTTTTTAAAATTTGATATCTTTTAATGGATAAATATTGAAGATCACTTTCCAGTGTTATTGAGATAATCATATTTAGTAAAAATGCCTATAAGGAACACATACATACACACACACACATGCACACACACACACACACACACATACACGGAAGGTAATTTAGCAGTCTCTGGGATTAAACTGTTTGTTGTTTCGTATAAGAAAAAGTTGGAGAACTGATTCTGTGTATCCCACTAAATATTCATGTTTATCATCATAGCAGCAGCTGGTAAGGTAATGTAGAAGTAACGGTAATTTCTAGAGGGATCACTAATGTTAATGTTCAAACAGTGTATGAAGTCATCTTCCATCTTCCATCAAGTCATTAGTGGAGTTCATATTTTTCCAAAGTGCATGTTTAGATAACTATAGAAATACACACACAAATAATTCACACGTATTAAGAGAGAGCAGAGACATCTAAGTACAGGGATGTTTAAAAATTTTGGATCCAGAGTATACATTGAGTTAACAGTAACATGCATCATTTAAATATTCAGCAGAATAATAGATATTTTTGCTTCCAGTGCCAGCTATTAACAAGAGAATAGTTTTCTAAAATTATAATGATTACCTTTTAAGTTCCGTCTCAAATATACTGATTTATTTATTATATCTAACTAAATTCAACAATCAAAAAAACATTTTATAGGCATATATATTGATGAGACTACTTAGTAATGTCTGTTTCTGAATACAGATATGAACAAAGAAAACATCAAGCCTTTTAAGAATGTAGAGGCTCTTTGTAGCCAGTTCATTAAAACGTTATCCTCTTAAAGAGAACATTCTCTGAGCCTGAGTCAGAAGTACTTGACTGATACTAAAAGAGAGAAACTCACATTTCATGACTTTAATTCAGAGTAAGATGACTTTATCAGTTTGTTAAAATCTAGTGAAAGAAGAAGGCTGACATATACAAACTAATTTTAAAACAACCTAATTGAAAAGCTACAAAAAAATCTCCCTAGTATTCTAATAGAAGCTAGAGCAATAGGATTTGAATCTATTTAATTTATACACTCATAAATAGGAATTATAAATTTAAATCTAGACATTTTTCTTTTCACATCACTTGTTTAGTTTAATACTCTTTGCCTTATCTTTTGATATCATTAGGGCTGCTGCCTTAAGTGAACATTATGAAAACTTACTCCTTGGGTTGGGACTGAGGTGTCTACAGAAAGGGACGTCTTTGTATTTCATCTACCAACAGGATCACTTTCTGTAATTTATTGAGAAGCTCTGTATGTGCTAGCAGTGCCCCTAATTATGTCATGTGACTATTTGTCTAAGTAATCCAGCTAAATATATGGATGTGTGATGGGGAGCGGAAGCCTAGAATTAAAGAGTAATTTCAGTTTGTGTTTTGCTAGTGTCTGCAAATTGTACACTTCATGTGCCTCTTCAAATCCTCGCAGCTCCACCTCTTCATTCCAGCCTCTTCTGCAGCAACCAGGTCCATGCAAACTTCAACAGGCTTCAGATAGCTTCTCATAGAGCATCCTCAAGACTGCACTGTGCACCTCTTGCTTTGTGTTGTGAGCTTCTTGGAAAGTTGGCATGGAATACATGCTTCCTCATGGACACACAAGCCCAGTGTGTGTGAGAAAAATCATACACTTTGGATCTAGCATGATCTTCTTCTTTGTCTTTTTTTAAATATCTGATTTCAGGCAGCAGAATTTATCGACTGAAATGTTATAGTGCTCGTTACCTTAATTACAAAGGTGATATGTTTTTATTAGAGACAATTTAAAAATTATAAGTAAGCAAAAGTTGAAAAAAAACCCCACAAAATGTAACAAGAAGCACAAGCCTAAAATGTAACCATTGATATCTTTTTGGTAACTAAACTTCCAAATTTTTATGCACGTCTTTTTTCCTAAGGCAAAAAATAATGTAAATACCGTTTTATATCTCTTTTCAAAACTGAAAACATCATTAGCTTTCTGAGATAATAAATATCTTTCTATAATATTTTCTGGCAACATGGTTCCTCTTGATCATTCAATACATATTTTTTTAGAGTTGCCTATTTTCCAAGTCTTACTCTAAGAATTGCAGACATCATAACCTAGTCTCTGCCATTGCCAGGTTTATAATATAATGAGAAAAGCAAATATAAACAAAGGAACGTTGTATGCTGAGTTCTAAGGAGAGCACAGTGCTAAGAAGGTATAGAACATAAACTATTCCAGGGTCAGGAAAGAGAATGCTAGGGCTGACACATACTTCCTTTAATCATATGCTTGTTTCCAATGTTCCATTTATTGCTATTAAAAAAAACCCCACTCCAGTGTACATCCTTGTAGCTAAATTTTTGCATAATTTCATGATGACTGATTCAGAATAAATTCTTAGAAAAGTAACTGAGGGGTCAAAATATATACACCATTTTAAAGATTCTGATTTGTGTTTATACATCTTCCAGAAAGGTTATGCCAAGTAACAACAGATCGCAGATCACCGACTGTGTTTGTGCTTGACAGTGTTTTCCTTTGCCCCCATGATAGTGGGTACATTCTCAACCTCGCTCTCTCCCTTTCCCCACTCTCTCTTCCGCATAAGCAGATGCCAATTGCCTACTAAGGAGCTACATTTAAAACACAAGAGAGAGACTTTTAAATCAGGTTATCCAGGGTTTATTAAAGTTGATTAAAATAAGAATCATCTAAGGGACTTGTAAAAAATCCCAATTTCTGGGCCTCTAAAAAAATGCTTAACGTGGGGCACAGGATATTTTTATTTTTAAGAAGTGCCAAGTTTTTTTATAAGACAGAAAAGGAAAAAGCCAAAGTTATCCGTGGAAATATCTGTTAAAATGCTTAAAGAGCAGCAAGGCATGGATTGTGCACTTCAAGGCTGTCAAAGAAACCAAGAATAATATTTATATGCTGTCTTAAGCATATCAGTGAAGCAAGTTTACTGTTCTGCAGAAAATGTAAGGTTTCCTGGGCCTAATGCTTAATGACTTTGACAATCTATTGCTTCAAGGACCTGCTTTGTCTAAACTTTGAGAGTAAAATTTACCAGAAATTTCAAGAAAAAGCGGATCAAACCGGTATCAGCATTTCCTTATTTATTTCACTTTCTTTGACACAAACTAATGGATGAGAGAACATCAAATTTAAATCAGTGAAGCAATTGATCGTTTTTTTTTCTATCTATATGCATATTTGAACAGGAAATAGCTGTGCTCTGCAAAGTAATATGTATTCAACGTTTATGAAATATGTATCAGATTTCTACAATATGCCAGATCCTGTGCTAAATTTAACATAAGAGATGAATTTACTGTTTCCTGCAACAGAGAGCTCAACTCTCTAATCTGGGAGCAGATTTACTTAAGAAAATTATAATATAAGATGATGATACACTACAGTGGAAACACATGCAAAATACTATAGGATTATTGAAAGAGTATGGCCAAAGAAGACCAAATGATTACACCTAGAAGATTGTTCAAGACAAAGAGAAGCAGAGTTTAGTTTAAAAATCCAAATGTACAATTAAAAAATAATAATTTGCAAACTCATTAAATCTATTAGCATATTTGAATAGCATTTCTAAAGAAAAATATAAAGTCATAAAGCCAAGGTTGTTATTTTCTTTATGCAGACACATGGCTCTCTGTTGGAGAGACAGTATCTCTTAGTGACTCTTTGTTCTGACCAAGCAGCAATCATTAAACTGTTTGTTCAGCAAACCTGGTTGGCAATATAAAGGAAACAGCACCAAAATAAACTATAATATGGACAATATACAATTTAATGCTTGTAGATATATGTTGGTATGCTCACTGCTTAAAATATGTGTGTAATTAAGTACGTTTTATGCAGTTAAATGTGATCTTCTGTCCTCAGGGTAGAACTTTGCTTAGTGCGTAAATCTCTCGTGCATCAACGCTACCTAAATCAGCTCATCAACCTAAACGGACACTGGCAGCTCATCGATGTGAATTATACTTTTAGTTGGCATAAAACACTTAGAACTTGTCTATCGCATTGACCCAGAATATGAAAGAAAACGTTATATAAAACACATTGTTCTTTCTTCCACATAATAAATCCTTGTGTACAGAATGCCTGTGCATATTGGCTTTGTGGTATCAGGAAGATAATTACATTTGAAGCAATAAGTCCTTAACTAAAATATGATCCTTTTCATTCGTGCAAGTTTTCAAATATTTTAACTTTTCTGTCATAGATTTCTAAACAGCTAAGTTTTGCCTTTCTTTTAAAATTCTTCAACACAGTTCCAAGTAGCCCTTATCGGTCACAACTTCAGGAAACTTGCAGAATAACATTCCAAGAACTAATTAAAAAAAAAACAGGCATTTCAGTGTATTTCAAAGATAAATTTGTGAAGAAACAAGAACACTTTAGAATGGGTAAGATTTCTTCTGTTTGTACAACTCCCAATGTGTTGGCTAATCTTGTTTTAACAGTGACCAATAATGGTGCTTTCACTGCTTCCCCTCGGAAATTAAGCCAGGTCTACACCACCATCCAAACTAAATGGTTTTGTAAATACACAGTGAGTTGGAAATAATATGAAAGATTCAAGCCAGAGGATTTGGGGGCTCCATGTAAATATTTGACTACTAGAATATTCCAAATGAAGCAAACACTTGGGCAGCCCCTTACTTTGCTGGAACTAAATCTGGCAAAGGCTGCCTTTGTACTGGCAAACGTAATGTAGTCGAAAGGGGCTAGATTCCTCCAAATACTTGTACAGAGAATATCACTGCTAGGAATATTGGATCAAACACGGATTTTTGAAAATGCTTACATCACTATAACTACACACAGGCTTTTATAAACATTTTCAGTAGAAACCCACTGAAAACCCCTGAGAATTCCTAGCTGATAGGAAGGTTTAGAGGAGAAAGAGGTGGGGCAGGAAGAGATGGTGGGAACTGTGGGACATGGGGAGATAACTAATAAACATTTTCATGGGCCTGTTGCCAAATAATTCGGGAATTACTACTGCACTAACAAAATCTTTTGGAAAATTTTGACATGAAATTCAAGTTTATTTCTGAATTCTGGAGTTGAGCTGGAAGGGAAAGATTCAGCTAAGAAATTGATCGACCAGATATTCATTTTATTTATAAAAGACTTCAGCAGGAATGTTTAAAGTTATGGATTCCAAAATTTTCATAGTATGTAATCTAATCAATTAAATTTGAGCAAATAATGAAACTTTTCCTTTATTATGTTTATCTCATCACAAGGATTATTTTATTTTAAATAAAGGATTCAGTATACAGCTGGACTGTGCATTTCATATTTTCGAAGGTTGTGTTACCTATCCAATGCTAAATCCAGACATTGTCTTGACATTGTAGTTGACAATTAATTCAGTAATTGCTGCATTTTTTAATCGAGATTATTAGAGCTATTAAGATAAAATGAAAACCCAAGGCCTGTGTTCATGAGGCCTAAGATAAATCTCAAAAGACTAGAAGTTTCTCTTTGAAATCAAAAGTCACTCCTTGAGAACAAAATTCTCCTTCTTTTTCACTGTGCCCCTCTACCCCTCACTATAATTGCCTTCTTCTTTGATAACACATGCCAAGGAAACCCTACTACATTTCCCTACATCGTTTGTTCCTAAATCTGAGCCACCATATTTAAGTAGAATTTCCTCTCTTACCTTTGAACCATTTTCCATGTGACTCAACTCATTCCGATCCATACTAAATATAGGATGACTTGTCATTTTCTACCATCTATAAAAGTATTGTCTACTTTACTAGATATCAAAAGGAAAGATAAGGAAAGGACACATAATTATAAGAATGAATATGTTAAGTA
Source organism: Equus caballus (assembly GCF_041296265.1). Lineage (NCBI taxonomy): Eukaryota > Metazoa > Chordata > Mammalia > Perissodactyla > Equidae > Equus > Equus caballus. The sequence goes on from NC_091685.1 coordinate 109,594,574, forward strand.
CATGAGAAAGTACTAAATGCTAAAGTACTGAACAGAAGTTCAAAAGAAGAGATTATATACAATTCTTTAGGAACTGGACTGAGAAAAGGCTTAGCGGATGAAATCAGACTTGAACTGGCCTTAGCTATGGATAGATTCCCCCAAATTAGAGAGAGAATGGTTTAAAATATAAAAAAGGATTATATCACTCTAGTTAAAAATCCTCCTTATAACCCTCAGAATCCCATGCAAACGTGGAAACACAGAATAGAAGGTCCTGCATCATCTGGGCCCGGTCTCTGTCTCTGCGCCTTCACCTCACCACGACTTCACTCTAAAGTCTCTGCTCTTGAGACTCAGAACGCTGTGCAGCCCCAATAGAAGGTAAGCATCGACTTTGCACTGTTGAATTTGCAGCTCCAACTGCTCTAAACATACTTGAGTCCTCCTCTTTCTGGTAAGTTCCCTCTCCACCGCTTGGCCTGGTCAACTCCTATTCATCTTTACAAATCCCATCTCAAACTCCACGTCCTCTGGGATGCCCCTCATGACAGTTATTTTCCTTATTTATGTATTCCACCCTGTGCCTGTGCTTATTCCATGCCACGCTCTCGTCAGGGGTCCAGAGAAAGTTCCTCTCTTGTGGATGTTTGGTTATTACCTTTTAGCTCTTCACTCACTCCTATCCCTACCTCTACCATATGCAACTATTGCAATTATTTATTCTGTTTAGTGAGAGTCATTTTATTTGTACATTTTTACAAAATGTATATAGGTTGAACACATGTATTTTTAAATGTATGGAAATGTGTTGTTTTAAAGTTCTCATTGTTTCTTACTTTTCATTAAATACTCTATATTTAACATCCATCTGTGTTGCTCTGACTCCATATGTATCTAATTGCTATATATAGTCTGTGATGTGTCCACTCTCCCAATGCTGGCCATTTGGGTTGCCTAGATGAACCTGCCATGACACATGAACACACACATGCTCATACACACTCATATTCACATCTATACACTTGCATAAGTGAACATACATACACATATACACATACACAAACACTTTCACACACACTGTCACACATACACACTCACCTCACATGTGCACAAATGCTGCAATGACAATGCTCCTCAATGCCCCATTATAAACATGTAAGAACTCTGGTGTATGGGTCCTGGAGTGGAACTGCTGAATTATAAGCCGTGTTTATACTTAGGTTTTCCAAATAGTTCCAGGCTGTTCTTCAGGATGGCCCAGGGTCCCCCTGTCTGCACATCTCTGCCAGCACTTGGCATTATTCAGCTTTCTAATGTTTCCAGTCCAATAATGTGTGAGCTACCTATACTAAAACAACTCCTCAACACTTAAACTGGATTTTGTCTCATTTTTTGTCCATCTAGCCTGTGCTAGCTTGTAAGATTATGGAGGCCCTTAAAACCCACAGACACCAAAACGTATTTGGAGAATAAAGATTTTAAGAAAGCAACGTTAAGAGAGAATATTAGGCAAATTCAATAACTAGGAATTGGCTAGTGACATGGGTGACAGATGTGACCCAATTCCAATTCCATCTTCATTTCCACATATCAGAAGGCAACATATTCATACCTCGTGTCAAGAATCATTATAATTTTTTTTTTATGTATTTCACTCTTTTTGTGACAGTAATAGTCGATACCTCAAGGTCCTTTAGGTATCTCATGAATTCTAATACATGTCTGAAATGTAGCATTATACTTTTTACAATATTGTAAACGACAAGCAGAGGTCAAGGGAAGCAGTTAGGAAGCTGTTCTTTTCATCAGTCAGACAAGCCTCTCAGTGTGAGGTCTCAGCCTCGGCAACTCCATCTGGCTCCATGGGTCCTAAATGCCTGCTCTGGGTCTCCAAGCTTCACGACACAGGGGCCAAACATCAGCACAGCCCACAATCCACACCTGTCGAGATTGGCCGAGGAATTCTTTGTTTGCTTTGTTCTGACCTTTTCAAAGTCTTCATTAATTTATATATTCAAAAAGTATCCTTTGAATATTTTGTCCTCAATAATTTGATCCATTTGCCATTGATTTATATCTTGCTCATTCCAAAAGGAATTTTAAGTGGCAAATAGCTTATCACTTTTTATTTCAATGACTTGTCTGATTTTATGTCCTTTTCCTATGAGCTGGACACTTTTTTCCCTAACGCTTTTTGTTTGTTCTTAGAGGTCACATGCATTTCTATGTGGCTCACAATGGCTCACAGTGAGGCAGCCCATGACATTCCTGGGAGTATCTCTTATGTTACACATACAGATCAGCTTTTGTCAAAGATCTTTGATTTTACCCGTTACAGAGCCGTATATAATTCTTCTCACACCCCAGCCCTGTGTAGCAGAGAGTTTCTAAATCTGTGCGGCTGAATTAGAAAGAAGCAAGCACCCACATGACTGACAGGCTTGGAAAGCAGAAGCTTTGGATTGGAGCTATTCTCCTGTGAACTCCACTCAATGATTAGGAGCACTTGATGAAGATTCTTCAATTCCCTGGTTTAGTAATACATTTGTATTTTAATATGAATATTTATTATTATTTATTAAACCAACACTTTTTTTATGTGCAAGGTTCTGTTCTCAGTATTTTGCATATGTAAAGTGCTTGGATCCTCAGTAAACTCTATTAAGCAGGCACTAGGATTATCTCCACTTTACAAGTGAAGAAAAGAGGTCCAGAAAGGGTAACTAACTTGTCTAAAGCTACACAGCTTGTCAATGCTAAAGCCAGGATTCTTACTTCGGCCACACAGTCAATGATCCTGACATGTTTCTAACTAAAGGCTCCAAAACACAATATGATCCTAATAATTTTCAGTCAAATTACGTAGGACTATTATTATTGTGTACCAACAGGAAAAGCTTACTCTATGAAAAGGAAGAGAGCTACTACTCCATGAAACTCAGATCAGATGATGTGACTTTCTTCACTTTCCTAATTAAGAAGTTTTATTCCAACAATCTCCCAAATGTGTTCCACGGACTACAATATTACTAGACAAACTCCCATACCCCTCACTGCCCTGCCTGTCTTCTTAATTGTCGCTGTCACCCAATCTCCTTGAACCAAAATACCACAGCATAAGAAAATATAGTTATCATAAATCAAAAATACTTCTTTGAATTTCATCCAAGGGAAATTTGACCCAAACTTGACAATCATGGCACCAAAGCTTATTTTTCATTCAGTTATTTGGTATCAAAACCTAAAAGTCACCTTTCCACCATCAATAAGTTTTATTTTACTCAAAAAGACAATCAAACATCATGTACCTTTTTAAGTCAACAAGGACATGTCAATAAACCTACATGAAACACTCATCATGTGATGTGTCAATTACCATGCTAGGGATTGGGAATGCTGAGATGAAAAAGGTGATACCTAGCCTCTGAAAAAATATATACGTAAAATGGAAAAATTAAAATCCTGGTGTACATGCTATAAACAAGGTAAACCAAGGCTTATCTTCTGTTAAGAGCTTATTTGTATTAAAAGCATCAAATGCAGAGCTGAATTTAAGATTTTTTTTAAAAAATAAAATGACCATAAGAATTTATTTTAATTAAGAATGTGTACACATAGAGACTTTCTTTTAGGACTTGTATAGGTGAAAATAAAAGGACTTATAGATTTAGATTGCTTTCCAAGGTCAGGTTAAAGACATTTTGCAAAACAACTTCACTAACCAAGTTAACTCATTTGAACATTAATTCAAATTCTATGGGAAATCATCCAATTTTAGGCCTAGAAAGTATGTTGGGAACAATAAGTTTTTTGGATGTTTCTGATAGATTTATGTTTTGATATTAGGCCTATATAAACTCGCATATTATTCCTCTGTGTAACAACATCTCTAACAGGAATAATGTAGTGATGTCATGGTAAGAACCAGAAAGGCTTTCAAAACAGAGATAACAAATATGTTATTCTGTCTAACCATACATTCACAGATATAGGGTCAAACCCAATGGAGGAAAATCTTTATTAACCTTGTGACCTCTGTCTGCAAAGCTCTCAGTTGGTCATTACTCATTCTTCAGATGCAGCCTTAAAATCTCTTTGGAGAGGCCTTCCCTGATCACCCAATCTAAAGCAGGCCCTTTAATTCTCACAAACAAAGCTATTCTTTTCTTGTACAGTACTATACTAGTCAGCTCGGGCTGCCATAACAAAATACCAAGACCTAGGTGGCTTAAACAATGGAAATTCATTTTCTCACAGTCCTGGAGGCTGAAAGCCTGAAATCAGGGTGCCAGCATGTTCTGGTGAAGGATCTCTTCCTGACTCACAGAGGGCCGTCTTCTCACTGTGTCCTCACATGGCGAAGAAAGAGCTGTGGTGTCTCTTTCTCTTCTTATTAGGGCACCAGTTCTGTTGGATTAGGGCTCCACCCTTAGCACCTCCTTTAACCTTAATCACCTCCTGAAAGGCCCTATCTCCAATACAGTCATGGTGGGCAGGGGTGGGGGAGATAGAGCTTCAACATATGAATTTGGGGAGGACATGATTCAGCCTACAGCAAGTATCTATCACAATTTTTCATCACTTAATAACTTGTTTACCTATGAGATGGCTTCCTCCCCTACTCAATTATAAGCTGCAGGGATCAGGGACCCATTGCCTTGAGCACCACTGAGCATGGGACCTCGTACAGTACACTCTGGCTGAATCTTGAATGAACAAATTAATGTGGTCATGATCCACATCCTCACACAGAAATTTCTGAAGTTCATCTGTGGATAGAAAGTATTCTCTTCATAGCTTCAGAACTTATATTCTACACACACTTGTATGCATACATGAATCTACCCCATTTAAACCATTTAAAGCAATATAATGCAAAATAATGTCAACTGATAATTCACAGCAGTACCTTTGGGGGATTATTTTATAATGCCATGCTTATTAACGTCCAACTTAAATATTTTTCATGTGAGAGATGTTCCGAAAGTAAGAAATACAGACAAAGAAACAGTGGCTGATAAAATTCATCTTTGATTGAAAGACAAAAACTCATGTTCTAAAAATTTCAAAATAATTCTTATGAAGAGGAACATGGAAAATTAACTGTACTGATTAAATTAATACCTCAAGAAAAATAAACCCTCTAATTTTCTTGGACTGTTTAGCCTCAGAACAGAGAAATGCTGTAAACAGCAACTGAAGAGAAGGATTTGTGCGTTGATCGCTTCCAGTACTGGTTTACCAAAATGCTGTAGTGGCTATTTTCTCCCCATTCTACTCTAAAATTTCAATCTAATGTATTTTGAAGTTCTATACTCAACTTTTATTCAGTTCCACCAGTAAAGTCAAAGCTACTTTTTTCAAATTTATTTCAGACAGCCTGTACTGCCTGCACTGAGAGGAACATCCGTTTCAAAGATTCCGAGAAACCAGATATAACGACGAAAGCACTGCACTTAATTGACATGAATTTTATTCTTAGTATTACCACATCTTATACACTAAATCTGTAATTTAACTTTATTGTTTTTATTCATCTGAAAAATGAGGATTATAATACATTGTTGGAATTAAATGAGAAAATTAGCATAAAGAGTTTTTTAACTGCAAGGAACTTTACAAAGTTGGGCAGTTACTGAGATCATCTTCACCAAAACTCTATGAATTAAGGCAATAGCTTAAAGGATTGATGCTCATAAACTTGTATGATGCATTAGTGGTGGAACTATTATTTCACACCTGTAACGTTGTCTTCCAGTGTGGCAGTCCTGGCCTCTCGCCACTCTGGCACTCTCTCTGCTCCAGGTGAATTGGGATCACTAATCAGATTGTTGAGTTTGGAGAAAAAAACCTGACCCACATAGTTTAGGCCCTCGTTTCTCTCTTTTTTAGTAGTGAGCTCTGTAGAAAGACATGCATTTCCTCTGCTGTGTTCTCCTAGAGGCAGGTTCAACGACTGATGGAATAGGCCTGCCCCAGGTCAGACTCCTAGCAACAGGACGTTCGGTAGCCAGCCTCCCACAAGGCCACCAAGGATTGATGCCTCCTAGTATTCTTGCCTTCCCCTCCCACGGCAAATCTGGCTGACTTATAAAACCGTTTAAGATAATGCAAAAATGACAGTGTGTAACTTCCAAGGCAAAGCCATAAAAGAAATTTGTGACTTCTATCTTGCTTTTTCATGAGTTACTCCCTCTGGGAGAAGCCAGCTACCAATGCCGTGAAGGCATTCAAATAGCCCAGTGGAAAGGAACTGAGGCCTACTGCCAACAGCCAGCATCAACTTGTCAGCAATATGATTGAGCTCTCTTGGAAGCAAATCCTCTAGCCCCAATCAAGCTTCCAACTTTACCCCAAGCCAACATCTTGACTGCAACCTCATACGAGACCCTGAGGCAGAACCATCCAGCTAATCCACTTCTGAACTCCTCATCTGTAGAAAATTTGCCATAATAAGTGTTTATTGCTGTTTAAGCTGCTAAGTCTTGAAATAATTTTTATACAGCAATAGATAATTAATATGATTATGTATTCTACATCTTATATTTTACATCTGTTAAGCAGATATAAATTATGTTCTCCAATATCAGCTTGAAATAGCAGAGGTGAAATTTTACCTTCTAAACACTGAATCTTTTGTCTTTTTTGTCACTGCTTCAGAACTCAAGAAGAGAAGTTTGAATCCACTTATTGAGCTCTCTCAAACACCTTAATATTATACCTTGCACTTTATCATTTATTCACGTATTCAACAAGCCTTCTATTGAACATCTACTAAATTCCAAGCACTGTGCAACAAAAGAATTAGAACTTGAATAAGAACTTCCACTGAATGTGAAGTTTCCATGGTCTTGTGAAAAACAAAAAAAAGGGCAGAACTTCTAAAAACTGCTAAGTAATATCATAGAGAATCAAATATCAATTAACTCATCAATAGAGTATGTGGGCAGGAAGAGAAGATTTCAGCAAGTATGAAACTGATTTGACATATTTAATTAGATTACCTGCCGCATGTAGTCAGTTAGGTCAGTAAGCCCAGCCTTGTGTGTTACATCATTGATGATGACCCTGCCTAAAGAAGAAAGCATAGTGGCTGAAAGCATAGACTCTGGAGCCAGGCTAGCTCAGTTTCTGTCTTGGCTCTGTCTCTTGGCACCTGTGTGATCTGGGGCTACTTACCTAAACTTTCTGTACCTGTTTCCTCAACTGTGAAATGGTTTTATTTGTGGATTAAATGAATTAATATATGTTAAGTATTTAGAATAGTGCCTAGCACTATATTATTGTCTGATATTATCATCAGGATTTACCAAATCGTTTAACTGTGTTAACAATGGTTAGTCGCTTGAAACTCTGATTCATGCACCTAAGAGTCAGGTCATTCATTAAATGTTATTTTCATCAATTCGTTTGCCAAAAGATATGTTGGAGATGTTATCTAACATTCCAAGAGTGTCAACAGAAAAGTTTGTTCTTTCCACAGTAGATTAACACAGATGTTGGAATTTCTTCTCCCTATTCTTTGACAAATCAACCAGAATTACCTTCTTAAAGTGATCCCATGAGGAACAATTCATGATTTTTCACCTCTTTAAACTGTTTACAAAACTGGGAAAAAATGCAATAGAAATAAATTATTTTTTTCAAGTAAAGAATAAATCAAGCAATGCTTTATTTATAGTCTAATTCAAGTTGTTCAGTAGTCCCTTCTGTTTATAATTGTTCTAAATTATTACACGTTCTTACTGAATGTGAAACACTAGAGATTTTTTATTGAATCAAACATTTTAATTATTGAGCTCTATATCTGATGGGCAAGACAAATGAGCTTTCTCACTCTGTATTAGCCACAATGTGGCGTCTTTTGCTCATTATAGTTCAATATAATAGATGATTTTTAAAAATTGTTTACTGATTCATGAGAGTTTGAGGTATTTCACTCATGCATTGTCTATTCTTATGATTTGTGTAGTCTGAAAGCTAGTTCATCTGGCCCTAATAAGTATTCAAGAGTTGTGGAGTGACATCAGCAAGATGATGGAAAAGGAGTTTTCTACCCTCTTCCTCCAAAAGAACACTGATTTTGACAATCACCCATGAGCAAGAATACCTTTTAGGAGTCTGAGAGTCCAGCTACGAAGTTCTAGCATGCCACTGGAGCAAAAAGAATCTGAGACTGGATGACTGAAGAGGGTAGGAGGAAGAGTTTCTGTTTACCCATGTCACCCCTCCCCTTAGGTGGCTCCACTCAATGTGGAGAGAGAACCCCTTACCAGAAATTTCTCCCATGGAGGAAAGTGAGAGTTTATGAGTATCTGACTTCCCCACCTGTGTGGAGATGCTGACAGAGAAGCCCAATTTTTTCTTGTCTCATCCAGAACGCTGAGGTGATCTGCATGACTGAAGGGCAGAGAGAGGCTGGAAGCATAGCCTCACCACTGCTAACTCATCAGGAAAATGCAAATCAAAACCACAATAAGACATCACCTGATATTTGTTAAGATAGCTATTATCAAAAGATAAGAGATGTGTAGACCAGGATGTGGAGAAAAGGGAATCCTCCTACACTGTTGGCGGGAATGTAAATTGGGACAGCTGCTGTGGAAAATGGTGTGGAGGCTCCTTAAGAAATTAAAAATAGAACTACCATGCAATCCAGCAATTCCTCTTCTGGATATTTATCCAAAGGAAATGAGATCACTCTCTTTAAGAGATATCTGCTCTCCCACATTCACTGAAGCGTTATTCACAATAGCTGAATTATGGAAACAACCTATGCGACTGCTGATGGATGAATGGATAAAGAAAATGTGGTGTATATATTTGTATATACACAATAAAATATTATTCAGCCTTAAAAAGAGAAGGAAATCTTGCCATTTGTGACAACATGAACGAACCTGGAGGACGTTATGCTAAGTGAAATAAGTCAGAGAAAGACAAACACTGTATGATCTCATTTACATGTGGAATCTAAAAAACATGTCAACTTCATACAAACAGAGTAAAAGGGTGGTTACCAGGGGCTCAGGAGTCGAGTAATTGAGGGGATGCAGATCAAAGGATATAAGCCTTCAGTTATAAGATGAATAAGTTCTGGGGATCTAATGTGCAGCATGGTGACTATAGCTAATAATACTGTATTGTGTACTTGAAATCTATTAAGAGAGTAAATCTTGAGTGTTCTCACCACACAACATGCACACACTCACACACAACAGGTAATTATATGAGGTGGTGGATGTGTTAATTAACCTGATTGTGGTAATCATTTCACAATGTTTGTGTATATCAAATCATCACATTGTATACTTTAAGTATGTGCAATTTTATTTATCAATTATACCTCAATAAAATTGGGAAAGAATACAGTGATAGTAACTGCAAAAAAAAAAAAAGCATTGTGATACAGGCATGAATAAAATCTTCAAGAAATACAGAGGAGAGTACAGGGGATCACAAAGAATGTGGTATCTTGCCTAGAACATAAGCATTTGATAGCCAGTTGTCAGAAAGGACAGAAAGGGAGGAGGCAAAGGGTATTTTAGAAAGATAAAGAATAGCTTGAACAAAGAGGGAAATGAGTTAATGAGCATGTCCAGGGAGAAGTGGGCTACTGCCAGATTTGGAAGAGTCATCAATAGCGGCTACTTGGATTAGTCTTTATTTTATAGACTAGGGTTGGTAAACTTTTGCCCATAGACTAGATCTGACCTACCTCCTGTTTTTGTAAGTAAGATTTTCCCGGAACACAGCGGCACTCATTTGTTTAAGTATGGACCGTGGCGGCTTTCACACTATGCAGGCAGAGACAGTAGTTGCAACAGAGATCATATAGCCTGCAAAACCTAAAATATTAACTATCTGGCTCTTTACATAAAAAGTTGGCTGACTCTTGCTACAGAGGACAGCACCAAAATGAAATTTTTGAGCATAGAAGAACAAAATAAAGTGTTTAATGAGTGTTTTTAATATTAGTCTTAGAAGAAAAATTCTTATAAATAGAAAAACTTATGTAGTGGTTTTATATGTATTATCTCATTTAAAAACTATATAAGGTAATGCTAATTTATAAATCCATTACCTTTTCTACTACATTGCAAGAGCCTCAATAAATGTGTGTGCTATCCAGGTGGAGTAGGTAGCCCTTTATCCATCAATGATTTTCTTTTTCCCTGTAGCAAAGATTAAGACTGAAGAAATGAAAGAGATAAATCATTTTTAGTGGAAAATGAATTGGAGAGGTGACTGGATAGATGAGCTGGAAAGTAGGGATTACTCTTCGAGAAGGCTGGTTTCCAGTGGAATCCAGAAAGAAGCCAACGGTTGCTAGACAGGCAGAGGAGTAAACTGAGAAAGAACTTGCCGATAAAAATGGGATCAGAGTCATGAGAAAGAGGTAGAGTGCTGAAGACAAACCATCCACATCACAGTATTTCCTAGAGTTTACTCTTTACCTACTGGATGCTTGAAAGAGCTACACATAGTAGCTGCAAAGCATTAAAATCAATTAAAATTTCAATTGCTAATGGCTGTTTTTAGTCATCAGAGGGAAAGTTCTAGTTAGCTCTACCATCATGAGGAGAAGGAAGCTGATACATCTTATGAAATCTTTGGCAGGAAACTTGAAAAGCATGTTAGTTTAGCTCAACAGACCATGATCATGATCAATTGCAGAAACATCGCCTTGAATACTGAGATGAGTAAGATTTGATTTTTAAAATGAATCTTTAAAATTATACCACATAGAAATAAAAAAGGCTTAAAAATTATTAATGGTAACACTAAGATAATATTTGAAAGATATGTGTATGTGATTCTAAATGAAAAATTCGCTATTAATTCTTTCATAGAGGCTTTCATAAGCAAAATGAATTTAATAAATAGGTATTTTGATTTCAGAAGTCTTGAATTAGTATTGCAAATATAAGGCAGCTACTCTTAGAAAAGATGTATAATTTTTGTTATTTCCTACTCTCATCTGAATTTAAATCTGCTTACATTATAGTTTTATATTTAAAGTGGCAATAACCATAATATTTACTGTGGTTTTATATACATAATTTTGCAAGTCTAGCGTTTGTATTCCTTTTTCTCTTTTGCCTACAATTATGAAAAAATGCCATTAGGTAAGATCTTTGTTACAGATTTGTAGTTATAGGCATGAAAATATAAGAAAGAGTAGCATTTTCTACTACAAAAAATAACAAAACTATATGTTAAAACAGCAAAATATTTACATTAAAGATCTGTATATAGTCCTGAATATAGAGCAAGAGCTATGTTAAATAATCATCTTTTACCCTAACAGAACTAGCAAAGTACTTTCAAAAAGTAGATACATGGTAAATAATTCTTAATTCAATTTTTTTTAAATTACCTGAAAAATTACCTCATCATTTTTTAACTATTCTAACTTAGCCAAAATATAGTATTTTTTTAATATTGTGATTTGTAGCTTTAAGGAAATGAGTATTTTTCTCATCTATTTTGCTAATTAAATGTTTTGGATGATGAATACAGTTCTGGGTTCTTACAGTTCCTATTGTTTCCATTGCAGTTGAATCAAGAAAAAATAGAAAATCTGGATAGTTCTATATCCAACCTTTAAAAATGAATTCATAATTATAAACTCTCCTATAATGATAACTCCAAAACCAGGTAGACTTACTGGTGAATTTTATCAAACACTTAAGGCAGGAAGAATGTCAATCTTACACAAAGTGTTTCAGAAAATAGAGATGGGAACATTTCCTAAATAATTTTATAAAATTAGAATTATCCTGATACCAAAATCAGACAAACACATTACAAGACTAAAAAATTACAGACAAATATTCTTCAAGAACAAAATATTCTTGACAAAACATTAGCCAATGTAAATCAAATATATAAATATTTAAAATATATATATAGCCCATCGTGGATAAATAGGGTTTATCCCAGAAATGCAAGGTTGGTTTAACTTATAAAAATCAATCAACACATTTCACCACATTGTCGAATAAAGATTAAAAGTTATTTGATTCTTCCAATAGATTTGGAAAAAACACAACAGAAAATATTCAACACTCATGCCAAAAAATTTCAGTAAAATTGGAGCAGAATGACACATCTACAACCTAACAAAGGGCGTCTATGCTACAGACTTGGGGTGATTATGATGTGTTAAGGTAGATTCTCTCAGTTGTAACAAATGTGCCACTCTGGTGTGGAATTTTGATAATGGGGGACATGCCTGTGGGAGGAAGAGGGCGTGTGTGTAATCTCGATACCTTTCTCTCAAATTTGCTGTGAACTTCAAATTGCTATAACAAAAAGTAAACTTTTAAAAAACAAATTAAAATAATAAAATTCTAAACCAAATTGTTTGCCTGAGGAAGGGGTACTATTGCACACAGATGGGTGTGATGGAACTTTCCAAGTGGTGGAAATGCTCTATATTTTAATTGTGGTGGTGGGTACATGGGTATATACTTTTGTCAGTGTGGCACAATTAAGATTTGTGCATTTTATAATGTGCAAATTATGCTTTATTGAAGTTAACCTTTTTTTTCCTTTCTGCTTTATCTCCCAAACCGCCCCCCCCCCGCCCCCCCTGTACACAGTTGTATGTCCTAGTTGCAGGTCCTTGTAGTTGTGGGATGTGGGACGCCGCTTCAACGTGCCCTGATGAGCCGTGCCGTGTCCGTGCCCAGGATCCAAACCCTGGGCCAGCGCAGCGGAGCGCGCAAACTTAACCACTCGGCCACGGAGCCGGCCCCTAAAGTTAACTTTTTAAAGTAAAAAAATGTAACTGCCAAATCAAGAAAAATTTTAATGGTCTCTGTGAGATAAAAGATGTAGATGCTCTCCGAATGAGAGGTGTAAAATAGACAGAAAATTAAAAACTATAGGGACTGGTGAAAAAGCAGGACATTTTCCCTGATACAAACCATGTGCTCAGTATTATAGCTCTCCTCATAGGAATAGGCAATATTACTCAAAAATAAAGAGGAACTGCGTGTTAGAAGGAGACTGGGCAAGTGAGGAAACTTGAAGCTTAAGATTCATCAGCTTCATGTTAAATCCACCTGGCATTTACATTTCTTGTGAGTTGAAATAAAAATCCCATAAAGTTATATCCTGTGAAATCTAATTTAAAGGAATCTACCTAGTTCAGGTTTCCATTTAAAATGTATTTGTGGCCCCATTTATACCATGAGAATGGTTTCAAATAATGATTTTATATAAGTTTAATTTTATTTGCAAACGAAAATGGAGTTAAAGGGAGAGAGAAACAAAAGGTTTGTTTAATCAAATTTGAAGTGTTGTAGGCTAGGAATTAAAAGGAGAAATCAATGGAACTGTCTTGAGATTTTTTTTTTCCTTTTCCAAACACATTGCATCATTCATTTAATGCCATTACTAATCCTACTTAAAGCTTTTTCTTGATATGATATACAAAGGACTTTGGGTTTCTCTTTTCTAATCTAGAGATCGAAAGGTCCTTAATAGTGATGTAATTGAAATCTTTTCGGTGAAGTTCTAAAATACAGAAAATAAATGTGAGCACTATTTTACACAAAAGGTCATCCCCACGTTAAAACATTTTTCTGACAACATGAAAATTGCGGTGAAGTGGGAGCTAGGGAAAAATAAGATGACATATACCACTGCTAGAGCCTCTCTGGCTTTTTCTCCACTATGTGCTCAAGGCTACTAAAAAAGGGAGAAAAAGCGATCTCCGTGGCATGTCTCTTATAAACAAGTAAAATAAGCTATTAGAAACCAGGAACTGAGCGTTGATAACTTTAAGATGTGAATTGGTGTTTTATAACACAGACCTTGAAAATAAAATGCTCAACTGTATACAACTTACAACAAAGAATCATGGACTGAACATCTGCTTTTAGAGCAGTTACTACTAAATTTTTTAAATAAACTAATCGTTCTCTTGGCAGAGTAGATGGTAATCCACATCGTAGTCTTTGATAGTTCCCACCTACCTCAAAGCATTTTCCGCATTATCTTCCCTGGTTCCCCCAAAGAACGTAGATGACTGGAAAGTCCTTGTATTGGATTGCCAACATTAATGTATTTGAACAGAGGTTGGCACAGAACCTCAAAATAAATGTTTGCTTCATTTTCCCCTTTTGTTTCCGAAAAACACTCTACAAATGGACACATTTTACTGGGGTAGAGAGAGGTATAGTATGGTAACCCTAAAGATTGCTTTTTAGCACATTGGCAGCAACATATTTAGCAGTTTAAATGTTATTCTTACTGCTGACATACAGACCTTAAAGAAATTAATTATAAAGCTAATAGTGTACAACACCAGCTGAAAAGGACATCTGGCCTAAAATAGGAAGATAAGATTATCGACATCAGAGCACCCTAGGAAGTTGCTTGGGCCAAGAGGAAGGAGAGTCATGAAGACCAAATGGGACCATGTCACGTCTTTATCACTGAGTGGCTGTGCTGTCTGTGGATGACATCACTTTAGATGTGTTTTCGAATTTTAGTTGTGTTTATAGTGTGTGGACCATATTTAACTTGTTTTTTTCTTTAGGAAACCAAAGAATGCTTATTGACTACATAGAAAAGAGAGTTCAAGTGCAAAAAGAAAATATACTGAATTTTTATTTTCCTATCAAGAAAACAAAAGTCAGAAACCTTCCAAAGGAGTCAAGAAAAGGTAACATGGATTTAGTCACAATCTTTTTGAAACGTGGCTGTTACTGAAAGCAAACGGCCTTGCGTACATTTTCTCATCTGGAGCCATTCCCATGGAGAGCAGCTTTCATTGTTTTATTTTCTAATTCACTGATTTAATTAAATGCATCTGCCAAGCTAAAGGGAACTATAAAATTATAAATACACATGATGCTGAAAGCTCCAGTCGCTCATCAAGCATATTTTGCCATTTCTCCCACATAGTGGGCTTATGAAAAAGAAACTACATCTGGGTGATTCATCTTCTAAAGTCATATTGAGAAATTATCTTTTCTTCTTTTCACACAATACAAACACAGATTTCTTAAGAAAATATGTAACAGCATATTCTTTTGGCATGTACTCTGTGCAAAGCTGTCACAACAAAGCTTAGCACCATATGAATCAGGTCACTGGAACAGTTCTTACAAGCTGTCCTTGCTCTGCTCAGTCCATTAAAATTACTAGATTTTAATTTTTCCTGAGTCAACACAGTTCACTGACTCCAGTATCTTTTATTAGCTAAATGGTATTTTTTGAAAAGATTGATAGTCCTTCTTTAAAAAATCTTTACTCATAGCAATTAGCATAGCGATGTCCCCAAGAGGTCTCTGCCCTGAACAGACCAGTCCTGACCCAGGTGCCAGCATCTCCTGCAGCGTGCCATCTAGCAGGATGGAAACCTTATGCAGCAGAAATTACAAACTAGTAGGAATCAGAGATCCAATATTAAGTGTGACCAAAGAAAACAAAAAACATTGCCTCATTGTTCATACAGAACTATTATTCCTCAAAAATTATTAATTACAATAAACAAAGGACCATGTTCTATAAGCCATGTCCTTGTGAAACAAATGAATGTATTTCTTTTTATGATATACAAGAACACTGATAGATTCTTTAAGGTGGCTGCTTTAACATGATTTCTTTCAAAACTAGTTTATTCGAAAGTGTTTTTAAAAGCACTGTAAGGACCTTATTAGTCAGACTCACTCTATAAATTATAGTGATACATGGTTTTCATTGCAGGCATCTCTTCCTTCAGTAAGGATTTTTAAGGTACTATGGATTATTATTTAAGACCTCTTCCTCCTTAGCAGAGAGGAGCTGGCACGCATACAAGTCAAGTAACAATTAACAGGCTTTTACACATAAGTAGGAGAGGGTTCTTGCTATAACTCTGCCTTGTAAGTTTAGAATTCTACACTAAAATACTTCACCAAAAGGATTTGACCATCATACCTTTTCTAGGACAGTGAATCCCAAACTTGATTTCATTGGTTTCTGTAGTTCATCTCAAGTAGAACCCAAGAACAGTGCCTTTTGCATAGGAGATGCTTGACATATATGTGTTCCATACATTGGTAAACCAAAAGTTTCCCCACCCTATGCCATCCCATGTCTTGTATCTAGGAGGATTTCCAAGAGAGCTTGGGTAGGTCTTAGACAACTCTTGCTCTGATACATTGAGTAAATTTAGATGTGCCAGTGAGAGAAATGTTGAAGTTCCATGGGTAAAAGTTGGGAGATGATGTAGTGAAGTTCCTGCAAAGATGGTGGAAGAATTGGCTTTAGACAGAAAGAGAAAGCCATTTCCACTGTGTAGTGGGATGGAGGTAAACCTTGACACATCAGCAGGTGAATTTGTGGGGAGAAAGGGTGGTCCAGGAAAGGAAAAGAAGAGAGTTGAGGTGGCATCTGTCCAATAACTTTTATTTTATTTATGAAGTATAAAGTTAGCTCGTTCTTTTTAAAATTTTTTCCAGGTTTATTGAGGTACAATTAATGAATAAAATTGTATATATTTAAAGTGTACAACATGTTTTGATATACATTGTGAAATGATGATCACAATCAAGCGAATTAGCATAATCCATCACCTCACATAGTTACCATTTTTTGTGTGGCGAGAATGCTTCAGATCTACTCCCTTAGCAGATTTCAAGTACACAATACATTATTATTAACTATAGTCACCATACTGTACATTAGGCCTCCAGAACTTTGTTCATCTTATAACTGAAAATTTGTACCTTTTGACCAACGTTTCTCCCTATTCCTTTCAACCCATCCCCTGGTAACCACCCTTCTACTCTCTTTTTCTATGAGTTTGATTTTTTTTTCAGTTCTACATATGAAATTATATAGTATTTGCCTTTCTCTGACATTTCAGTTAGCATAATGTCCTCCAAGTTCATCCGTATTGTTACAAATGGTAGGATTTCCTTTTTTTTTAAGGTTAAATAAGATTCTATTACATACATACATATATATATCCCATTACATATATATATTATATATATATAGCTCATTTATATATATAGTAGATTATATATAATATATATATAACTCATCTATCTATGTCTCTCTCTATATATACAACACATTTTCTTTACCCATTTATCCATCAACAGACACTTAAGTTGTGTCCATTTCTTGGCTATTATGAATAATGCTCCAATGAACGTGGGGATCCAGATATCTCTTTGGGATAGTGACTTCATTTCCTTTGGATATGTACCCAGAAATGGAATTGCTGGATCATATGGTAGCTCTATTTTTTTTTTTTTTTGAGGAACTTCCATACTGTTTTCCATATGTCTATACCAATTTACATTCCCATCAATAGTATACAAGGGTTTCCTTTTCTTCACATCCTTGCCAACTGACAACTAAGGAGGATGAAACAATAAAATGACTTAAAAAGAGTTGGAAAGATTTTAAACAGACTAAAAATAGATTGTGGCATGATTTTGAAGTGTCACGAATAACAGTATAAAGACTGAATTTCTCAAACTGAGAGTGAGTCATTTCATCTGAGATCTGAATATTAGCTGTGGGATTTGCAATTAAAAAATCATTGATGATCTTGACAACCATTTCAGTAAGGGTGAAAGTCAAATTGTAATAGATTGTAATAGATTGAGAAGTCACAGAGACGAAAAGTGGGAGTAGAGAGGTGGATTCAGGAAGTGAGGCTCAAAACTATGCAAAATGTGTGAGCCAGAATTTCTACTCCTGGGAATATATCCCGAAATCTTTGAGAATCTGATGCATCTCTCACTCAATCTCCCCTTGAAGTTCAGACCCATGGAGTATACTCACAGGATCATTAGCCAAATGGAAAAGGAAACTAATTTTATTAGACTGTGCAAGCATAATATAATGGACAATGCGAGACTATGAGGCCTCCTGTCCCTTAGAAAGAATGTGTGTTTTAGGACTTGCATGTTTAGCAGTGCATTAGGGGGTGGGGGGAGTTAGGAAGAGTAAAAGAGCTTGATGGGGTAAGAACCAGCAAGACAAAGAGACAGACAGAGAGCACCTGGATCTCCAAGACAGACTCTTTACCAGACAGGCTGACAGAAAGGACTTAAAGAATGGTCAGGCTGGACTCTAGAACGCAGGGAGTCATGGAAGTCGTGCCAGAGGACTATAAGCTTCAGGAAGACAAGAAGTACACATGGTTTTGGTTACAATTTTAACCCTAGCACAATGCCTGACACAAAGAATATTCACTGAGTGAATGAATTGATTAAAGAATACAACGATGTCAAAAGACCTGCTTCAAGATGTCCTACTTCGACCAAGAAGATGTGAAATATAGGCAGAGCCAATAATCAACAAAGATGCATAGGTACACTTGAAGCAATTACTTTCAGTTGGCCCTGGGGTATGTCAGTATCTGTTCTCATTGGCCAATGCGTATATTTTAGAGGTTGATAAATATTTTAAATTCTTCCCCTAGGTAAAGGGTTAAGTGAGAAGTTGAATTTATGAAAAAATGTCACCTTTTCATCAGCAATATCTCAATATTTTATGAATATGAATTATCAAATTTGTCATGTTTATTTCTATAGATTTGAACACTAATATCACCCACTTTTTCTGAATCCTCTGAAAACATTACCTTTTATAATTTTTAAGTATAAGTTTTAAATAAAGGTGAGTATCAGATATAAATAATTTTGAGAGACAGTTTCACAAATCCATTTACATTTGAAAATATTCAAGATACGTATTATTCAAGACGAATTTTTTTTGAACCAATTTATCCCTTTTACTACATTTTGTGTTAGACTCTTCCTCAACAAATGCTTTGATATGTTCTCCATAACTCATAGAGGAAGGGACCTAAATTCATGTAATATCGTCATTTATTCAACATATTTATTAAGCAATTACTATGTCTTGCACTGCTAGGTATAGAGGATACAGTGGTGGCAAATGCCAACATGTTCTCATGAGTCCAATATGTAAGAATTACATTAATCAGGTAATTACATTACCAATTCTATAGTTGCATACTGGAGGAAAGGAACCTGTTCTAAACTTCTGCCTCAAGGAAGGTTAACCTTGGATGATGACAACTGAACTTCGATATAAAGGGTGAGCAAGAGTGGAGAGGATAACTATCTCTGCAGAAGAAACGCTCTTTGCAAAGGCCCTTTGACAGAAGGAATCATGGTGCTCACCTTAATTGGTGCTCACAACTCTTTCGTAGATTATGTGAAAGGTGCCCTTGGACTTACTCATTGGTTACCGTTCATGGCCCGTAGCAATGGTGCTGCAAGTATGGCTGAAAAGAATGACAATAGTGTAAGGAGAGGTTGGAATTCTAAGCAGGAGTTAACCTATTTTGGGTTTATAAATCATTTTAAGTATTATTGTCCATTTCAGAACTTTTAATTATGAAGTGACACAGATGTAGAAAGATCATTCTAACTGAAGTGTGGAAAACAAAGTGGAGGTGGGACAGAGTGAAATCAGGGAGAGCAGATAAGCAGTTAGATGTTGTCCAGCTGAGAGACTATGGTGACAACAAAAGCAACGATAGCCTCGAGGAATCACAAGGATAGAATCACCCTTAAACTTTGTTTAATTCCATTTCCAATTAATGTTTAATCTCCCATATACAATCACTACCAGGTTGCTATGTACTTCTCCTCTTGAACAGTTTCCAATGTTGATCTAAAATAAAATTATATGTAGGCTAGTAAAGCTGAGCAATAAAGTTCCAAGATTGGATTCAGACGATTTGGTTTCAAATCCACTATCGCCTTGCACGACCATGGGAAAGTATCTTAACTCGTCTATGCCTCAGTTTCCTCATTGGTAAAATAGTGATAATAATACCTACTTCAGAGAATTGCTGTGATGATTAACTAAAATAATGTACTTGTAGGATCTACCACAATTCTTAGCAGTAAAAACTCAAGAATTAGATTTTTTTGTTAATAGATGATTGATTTACAAAGCTATAAAACAAACAGCTGAATCATTGAGTATCATATTATTTCATGATCATTTTAGAACCGAATGAATCTTTCACAGTGTACTATATTGGAGCCTTTCTTTTCAAACATTAAAATCAAGGTGCTTTCTTTCATTAAAAAATCCTACTGTGGGAGCCAGCTCTGTGGCCGAGTGGTTAAGGTTCTGCACACTCTGCTTCAGCGGCCTAGGTTCATGGGTTCAGATCCTGGGTGTGGACCTACTCCACTCACCAGCCATGCTGTGGAGGCATCCCACATACAAAAAATAGGGGAAGATTGGCACAGTTGTTAGTTCAGGGCTAATCTTCCTCAAACAAAAAAAGAGGAGGATTGGCAATGGATGTTAAGCTCAGGGCAAAGCTTCCTCACCAAAGGGAAAAAAAAAATCCTATTGTGGAGCCAGGCCCATGGAGTAGTAGTTAAGCTCAGCATGCTCCACTTCAGCAGCCTAGGTTCACTTGTTTGGATTCTGGGTGCGGACCTACACCACTCGTCAGCCATGCTGTGACAGCAACCTACCTGTAAAGTGGAGAAGGATTGGCACAGATGTTAGCTCAGGAGTAATCTTCCTCAAGCTAAAAAAGAGGAAGATTGGCAATGGATGTCAGCTCAGGGCTAATCTTCCTCACCAAAAATAAATGAATACATAAATAAAATTCCTATTATTCATTTTTTTCTTCTAGTGTTCTTGGCATAAACTGTTGACACTAGGATATATACTTGGATGTCAAAGAACCTGTCTTAACTCTGAATAATGGATACATTGACATATCTTTAAAAGTTAATTGTATTAATCACCTTTAAAATTCTGACTTGCACCTGCAAAGTAGAATGTGAAATGAATATAAATTTAGCTGTAATGGAGAAATAAAGGTTATAACTTGATGATAGTAAGATTTACGGAGCTTATTAATTCTCTAAAATACTTTAGTGTTTCTGATCTAAGAAGTGGGAACCACAGAGAGATGTTGCCCAATTCAACTGTTGCAGTATAAAATGTATTCACTTTTTATTCAAGTATAATACTTCTTACTACCGTGATATATAGTTTTTGCTAATGGCATAAAAATTTGTGTATCATCCCAGGGAAAGACACTCCTTCATCCTTCTTCTTTAATACACATACATAGACTGCTGGAGGAAATTAGGAAAGGTTTCACAAAGAAACTTGAAGGTTATGTAGCAGTTTTTCTGGTGAATTGAAGATGTAAGAAGGAAACATTCTAGAATGCTTCCAAAGGTATGGAAGTATAAAGAGCTCAAGTAATTTAGTATACACAAGTGTACATGGGGAAAAAGGTTGAGAGGGAATTTGGACTGCTAGTTAGGTGCCATATCATGAAGAGCTATACAAAGGAGCTAAGCTCTTACAAAGTTTGAGGGTAGCCAATGGGCAAAAAATTTTTAACAAAGGAACATGATGATCAGATTTTTGGATTCCAAAGATCACTTTTTCAATAGCATAGAAGATGGATTGCAGAAGGTTGAAACTGGCAGTAGGAAGACCAGAAGAGAGAGATGAGAATCTGAACTAAATAGTAATGATGAGCAGTAAGGATAGATATAAAGATATTTAGGAGAAAAAATAGAGTTTAATATGAAGAGTAAAGGAAAGGAAGACGTTAGGGCGATTCCTAGATTTTCAACTGAGGCAATCAAGTGGATAATGTAGCCAAACAGTAAGAGGGAATCCAGGAGGAGGAACAGATTTGTGTGGGATGGGAAGATATGTTCATTTGAATTAAAATGAAAATATCATGTTGTGGGTATCTTAAATGAGGTTGCTTTTTTATAAAAGTAGCTTTGTGGTATTCTGTATTAGTCATATACATTTATTTATTCAACACTCTGGCTGAAGAATAACAATGCCAAGGCAGGCTAGTAGGTGGGGGTGGATGGTACAATAATGAATGTGCATAGTCCTGGCCTTTCAGGAGCTTATAATTGAGTAGGAGATTGGCAATATATCAGTTTGTATCATAAGAGATGTCCAAAGTGATTACTATGAGAATTCAGATAAGAAAGAGATTATATTTGGTGGCAAGTTTCGGAAATTATACTTAAAAAAAAAGATAGTATTTAAACAGTATCTGAAGGGAAAAGGATTTTTTTTTTTAAAGATTGGCACCTGAGCTAACAACTGTTGCCAATCTTCTTTTTTTTTCCTTTCTTCTTTTTCTCCCCAAATCCCCCCAGTATATAGTTGTATATTTTAGTTGTGGGTCCTTCTAGTTGTAGCACGTGGGACGCCACCTCAATGTGGCCTGATGAATGATGCCATGTCCACGCCCAGGATCCGAACTAGAGAAACCCTGGGCTGCCGTAGTGGAGCGCGCAAACTTAACCACTCGGCCACAGGGCCGGCCCTGGGAAAAGGATTTTGATAGTTAGAAAACGTGCAAAAGGCATTCGAAGTGAAGGGGAGAAAATGGGCAGGGAGAGCAGCCAGACAGAAACTTCTGGAGGTTACCCGGTTTGACTGACGTGGAAATTATATTTAAAGTATTGATGAACAGTAATGTTGGAAAACCACAATTTGACCTTGAAAGAGGCAAGGGAATCAGGACTTGACCTAATAGCAGTGGAAATCTACTGAGAGTTTCTGAGATTAATTTTGAAGCTGGTTTAGCAAGGAAGCCATTTAAAGGGTTATCAGGGCTTACCTAGAAAAAAGTCAGCTGGTATGGGAAAATGAAGACAAGGGGAAGAGCAATCCATGGGACTTGTCTGATTGTTGGAATTGACAGAACTGAAATAAATAGTGACATTAAGATATCAAACCAATATTACTGGGTGTATCATCGTGACATTAAGTAAGATTGGGAAGATGGAAAGATTCTTGTTTTAGGAGAAAATAACGATAAGCCATGGATGAATGCCATGAGGCATTCAAATAATGCTGTCTAGCAGCCTTTTATAAACAAAAACTAAAAGTGAAGAAAGAGTTTAGGCCTGGATTTATAGATTTGCAGGGTGATGAAAACCAATACATGATCTCCATTGCAAAAATGATTTAGTCTTTCTGAGATATTCAGAGTCACCTATTTATAATATTTGTTCTACGTCAGGTGACTGAACTCTGTAGAGACATCTTTGTATCCCAAGTACCTGGAACACAAGATGCACTCATTGAGTGTTGAGTGTTGAGTGTTTGCTCAGGCTCTTTTGATTGCAGGGAACAAAGTCATTAAGCAAGCTCCAGTAATGGAGGGTTAATAGAAGGTTCAGTAGGAGAGATGAGGCTCATGCAGAAATATATGAGAAAAATCCAGAGTGGAGTCAGGACATGCGGAGATTGGGACTAGATTCAATGCAGCAGTAGTGACCTCAGAAGCAAGAGTTTATGGTTCTTCTCTTAAGAGACAGGCAATGAATACGATCCCACTACTTTCCTTCCCATGCCTCCTTTTTTGAGTCCTTTTTCTTTTGTTTCTACTGCAAACTGATTTTATGATTCTCTTCTCTTTACTTTATACTTTATGCTTATTGATCATTTCTGCATTCTCATACTTCTGCCTTAACATGCTCCATCATGATCCTTATTCAAATTCATGGGCTCTCTGCATCCTTTAATTTCTAGCTCCTGCTGTTACCTGTCTAATTTTCTCTGTAGATCTTAATATCTGCTCCAGCATATACTGGGTTATTGGCCCAATGTATCCCAGTTTTTTCAGGCTCGTTCACCTTATAGGCTTCCTGGCCCATCTATAAATTTCCTGACTTGGGTTAGCTGCTCATTCCTAGTCCAGTCAGCTGAAGTCATATGGGGGGCGCAGGGGTCTCAGGATAGAAAATATGGCCACCTAGTGGTACGTTTTCATTACAAGCTATGAGTGTCATTGAGGTGTCTAGTACAAACACATTTTTTTCCCCATTAGATGTCATCGTTAATAGTGCATATACTTAATTCAAAATGACTTGACATTATATAAATATTATTTCTCTAACAGCAATTTAGATACATAGGACCATAATTCTACTGAATGCTTTGGAAAATAGATGTATATATTAAAGTAAAAAAGTTCTTTATTGGGGCTGGCCTCCTGGCCGAGTGGTTAAGTTCACGTGCTCTGCTGCAGGCGGCCCAGCGTTTCATTGGTTCCAGTCCTGGGCACGGACATGGCACTGCTCATCAAACCACGCTGAGGCAGCGTCCCACATGCCACAACTAGAAGGACTCATAACGAAGAATATACAACTATGTACCGGGGGGCTTTGGGGAGAAAAAGAAAAAGTGAATCTTTAAAAAAAAAAAAAAAAAGAACCTTCTTTATTGTCTACATTGGAAACATTTAAGAAATTCGAATTATCAAATGTTTGTTGTGAATAACTTGTCTGCTATGATCATACCGAATTTATAAAGTTAAATTAGATGCAACTGATGGTAAGGCATTTTTCTTGATTTCAACTTGCAAATCATATAACAGCTATAGATATTCTTTGGGTATTTTATCAGGACAAATTTTCTTTTTCCAGTACAGGATAAACGACTTCAAGTCAGGCAGTATGTTTTCAATTAACATTGTATTCTCCCACAAAGTTTAATACAATCGAGAGTAGACAATTAAAGGAACATTGTTGGATGGTTAATTGATATCAAGTTTTATAAATTCATATTTCTCAATTTAAAGTTTAAGAGATATGATATTTAAAATTTAAGAGATTTGATATTTCTGTGTATATATACAGGCATGCACACATGAGGACACACAAACACAGACTCATACACACATTGTTAAATGCTTGCACATTATAACTAATGTCTCTTGCACCCAAGGCCACGTAAGTGATAAAGGAATTGCTGTAGGGCAATTTCATAATCAAGCTCATTGTTCTTTCCTATCTCGTACTATTTGACATTTGACTCTTTTTCTATATTTCTTAAAAATGTGAAGATATATATATGATGGAAGTGAGAGTAAGATCCTTTAGACTTTTCTGCTGACTCACTGTTACCGCATAAAAGGATTTAACTATATTTGTTGTTATCTTTTTTCTTTTTCATTTACAGGGAGTTAATTTATATCTCTATTAATTAACTCTCAAAGGCTAACAGCACACTCATAAGGAGAGCCAGAGATTCACTGTCTAATTTCAATATGTATGTATGGATACTGAAGATTAGAATCCAATTTTTACGTCGTTAAACCATAATTGCTTCTTTTTATTCTTTCGCTTTCCTTTCTTCATGTTAGCAGTACAGTCAAAATGGAAGACAGAAATGAAGGAATAAATGAGATAAACATTATATGTTTAAATCATTATAGCGAGCACTCAGAAATAGCTTTTTTTCTTTATGAAAGAATCAAAGATCTTATATTAATTCCACACACATTTAAGAACCATTGTGGGCAAGTAGTGAGCAGACACTGGTAATAGTAAAATAAATGACACCTATTTCCTGCCTTTCAAACATTTATTATCTGGGGTGGCATGGGTAGCCAAATTTGCAAACAAATAAATGAAATAAAGCATTATAAGACCCACATTAGATGTTCAGCATGTAAAAAAAAGTCTTAAAAAACTCCATGTGCAACAAATGTGAATTTATTTTTTCTATAATTCATCCTATTTCTATTTGACTCCCATTCTGCTAGATAACAGAAATTTAATCTCGTAATCTCAGTCAATTTACGATAGCCTCAGGAAAATTTTTGAATCCCTTTTAGTTAATTCACCGTTGCCTTGGTCAATTCAAAGTTCACCCTCCCACTGATCCTTGGAATTATATCTAGGTTCTAAGAGAGCTCTCAGTGCCCAGATACTGCAGAGGAAGAAGCAGTGGGGAACAGAAAAGAGGCAATCTGATTAGCAGTTGTCATCCTCTATTCACACTGGTCTCTGCCAAAATGTTCATATTCTCACTGGTTCTCTAATTATTGGTCCATGAAAGTCTCTCCCTTTTCCTCTTTAATCTTACTTCAGCTCTAATCCAGAAGAGGTCTCTCAGTATTTATGAGCCCTTCTGAGGCATATAGAAAACTCTGGAGCCTGTCTCAGGCACCTCTGCTTAGCCAGCCACTCTATTTATTCATCTCTCCTCTGCTACTCTAATCTCTTAGAGCTCCACCTGGAAACCAAGCACATGTCCTCTCTGTGCCCGTGCACCATCTTCCTGAAACTACCTAGGCTTCCTGTTGTATTTTCCTCTGAGAGAAGTCCAAGGAGACAGGGCTCAGGGTGTATTCTCAGGGAGCCTGAGCATCTAATTCTCTGTACCTCCATTCTGATTCTCCCATTTCTCCCCAGCACACAGAATATTTCTTTCCCCTAGAATGGGAAATTTTGCTTTTGTATCATCATACATTCCTCTGAGTCTATGATTTACCAGCATGAAATTTATACTCTGCATCTTTCAAGGGTTACGTTAGAAGCTCAAATACCTAAGATGTTATAAATCAAAAGCTTTTGCTTCAGAAACAAAAACGACTTTTTTCCTCCTTTTTTGTGGAATCATTCCTCCCTTAAAGCAATGGATGCTCACTATCTACTTAGAACAGAAAATCCGCTATACGGATAAAAGGAATTACTAGGAATGAGGCACATCCATTGATAATCAAGGAAGGATCCTACCTTAGATATACACGCAAACTTCAGGAAATATAAAGGGAGGAATTATTGCTACCAGAGTTGAGTTGGGGAATGAGATAAGGGGAGCAAAGCTAAGCGAAGGCGTTATAGAGGATGTTCTGTTAAGTTGAATTATGAGGATGAGAAGGCTTTCCACGGGGTATAATTTTGTAAATGTATTACCTATTCAAATAGATAAATACATTTTTAAAAAATTAAAACTAGTTTATCAGCTTCATTAAGGAAGGAAGAGGAGAAGGAAAAGGGAGAGGAAGGAAGAAAAGTGAAGTAAGTATGAATTCAATAAGATACAAGGGGGAAAAGGAGATTCTAGGTGGTAGGAATAACATGCAAATACACATAGGGGCAAAAATATCAAGGTAAAGATGGTTGCTTTTGGCCAGAGAAGAACTGAGGAAACCCTGAATAGAAAAAGTGCAATGATGATGAGCGGAATCCAATGTGAAAAAGGTTGAGTTAAATTAGAAGGCAAAACAGCACATCTAGTGAATGCTTAAACTATATGTTTGATGAAGGAGGTGTAGAATGCCACCCAAGGCTGAACTGGGTCCCTGGATGTCCTCCTTTTGCCCTTTCAGATCTACTGGCCACTATTCATTGTGGGCTTGTCCCTGGAGGCTAGTCTGTCTGGACTCCATTCTTGCCCTCTGCTTTCACACTGAGTTAGGCAAGTGGGAGGTAGGGAGAAAAGATAGCAGAAGGGAGGAACAGGAGGTCAGTGTATTCTTTCAGGTCTCTTCCTGAGGGTTCACCTCAGGTTGGTTCTGTCCTCTAACTGAAGGCCAGCTTCAGGCAACCCTCTTCATATGCTATTTCCTCCAGGTTCCAGCAACTACTCTCCACTTGTCCCTTCTGGCCTAAGGTGGTAATACTTTCTGCTGATGCTAACCTCACGGTACTGCACTATCCTTTCTTTGTTTCCACAAATCTTGCCTTCACATTTCTATTTAGCCTCTTTATTATGATCTCCAGATGACTCAGTTTGAGTATGCCATCATTTTCCTGCCAGGACCTTAACTGATAAATGGTACCATTAAACAAGATAGGGACCGTGGGCAGAGCAGCCAGTTTAGGGAAAATAAAATGAATGCAATCTCTATTCCCGTCTTTTCGTGTAATCCGATCTCTGGAGACACAGAGTAATATATATTAGCCATTCTCAGATGTGGTCTGTAGATCACTAAGGGTCCCTAAGACCCTTTCAAGGGATTCAGAAGATCAAAATTACTTTCATAACAATACTAAAAATCTTTTGACTTTTTCACTGTGTTGATATTTAGAATGATAGGTCCAAAAGCAATGGTGAGTAAAACTGCAGGTGCCTTGACATGATACAGAGGCAGGGGCACCAAACTGTGCTAGTGGTCACTGCATTTTCACTGCCACATACTCATAATTAAAACAAAAAAAATAGCCAGTTTCACCTAAGAATATTTGTGACTGAGCAGTAAAAAAATGTTATTTTTA
The DNA here is from genome assembly GCF_041296265.1 of Equus caballus. NCBI lineage: Eukaryota > Metazoa > Chordata > Mammalia > Perissodactyla > Equidae > Equus > Equus caballus. Next base: position 109,622,587 of record NC_091685.1, read on the forward strand.
TGAAATTTCATGGTTGAGTATATGTTCTGCTGCATAACAAAGTATGATGGTTGATTCAACGCAAAGCAGTTGTGTGTGGTGTGACTTGCAAGTTGAACTGGACACTTTTTTTGATAGAACACCATTTTTAATGGAAAGAATACTGGCAGACAAACTACAGTTATTCAGATCTGGATATATGGCAGGCATTTTCTCAAAAATGAATGAAGTAAGCCTGTCACATTAAGGAAACTAAGTGGTAGTATTTATTGCCAATGACAAAATTTAAGCTTTCAAACTGAAATTAGAATTTTGGAATACTACCTTCCACCTCTGTAAACTTGACTGACTTTTCTGATTTGCAGTGATACTAACAAATGCGATATTTTAATATTGTATAATAAATGCGTTTGCATAACTCAGTAAACTTATATTTTCCAAATGACTAATGCATGATGTTACAAAATTATGCATGGATGAAAGATCAATTCACAGTTGGAGATAAACCAGTTTTTATAGACTGAATATTTATGTCCCCCAAAATTCATATGTTTAAACCTAATCCCCAATGTGCTGGCATTTAGAAGTGGGGCCTTTGAGAGATAATTAGGTCATCTCTATGGATTAGTGCCCTTATAAAAGAGAGCCCACAGAGCTCCCTTGCCCTTTATGTCATATGAGGATGCAGTGAAAAAACTGCTGTCTATGAATCAGACAGCAGTCTCTCACCAGACACCAAATCTGCTGGTGCCTCGATCTCGGACTTCCTAGACTCCAGAACTATGAGAGACAGATTTCTATTGTTTATAAGCCACCCAGTCTGGGTTGTTCCATGATATGGTTATAGTGGCCCAAACAGCCTAAGACCCCAATTATATTTATTGCAACAGGGTATGAAAAGTTCATTGATATGGATTCAGATTCCATATTGAAACTGAAGCTGTAAGACATTACCATTTGCCAAGTTTTGATGTAGTATAAAAGAGAATAAACATTACTTGAAAAGGCTATTAAAATAGCCTCCCTTTTCCAATTACATACTTGTAGGAGGCTAGTTTTTTTAATATACTTCAACCAAAATAGCATATCAACAGAGTGCATGCACAGACAGATAGGAGAATTAAGCCAGATGTTAAGGAAATTTGCAAAATGTAAAACATTGATCTTTTCTCATAAAATTTTTTTTGTTTTGGAAAATGTAATTATTTTTAATAAAATTATGTTATTTATATTAATGCGTAGTGGGCTCATGGTTATTTAAACATAATACCGTTACATTTTTTATTTCTAATATAGTAAATATCAATAGATATAACCTACATAAACACAGTTCCTTAGCTTCTTCAGAAATTACTAAAAGCATAAATGTGTCCTGAGACCAAATAACTTAAGAACTGATATAAATAATCTGGAGGAAAAAAATACATATGTGACTGATATTAACAACTTACATTTTAGTTTACTTGAAAACACATAAGGGTGTCCGTCCAACCTGTCTCCATAAAACTGGGTGTCATAATTTTAATTCTGACCTGCTAACATCAAGTCAAGAGTATAACAAAATCTAGAGCCCACTTTAACTGGCAGTCATCCAGCCCACCCACTTCTTCCTCAGAAATGCAAACTTGAGGGCTTACTGCATTTTGCTTTAGATTTCTTTATCTCTAGCAAGCTTGCACTTCAAAAATATGTAGTCCAACTCTAAGATCTACATTATCTCCCTTCTGTTTTCTCAGTGCACAGTTTTTTCTCTATTTTAAAATGATTGTTGGTATTCAATTTTAAACACATTGAGTTTGAAATCATGTGTGAAATCCAAGTGGAAATATGCAGTAGAGACATCGCGCGGCAAAGAGAGTTTGGACCAGGCATATCCATGTGGGGGGTCCCTTCAAATACAGACACTAGCAGAAGTTGAAGGTTTGAATGAGAATGCATAAAGAGAGAAGACGACAAAGACTAGAACCCTGGGGAACAGCCACATTTAAGGGAAACATAGAGGAAAATAACCAGCAAAAGACTAGGAGAGACAGCCAAAGGTTTGTGAGAAAAACCAACAGACCTATGACTTAGAAGTAAGGGAATGTTCAGCATGGTTGTTTTGACACAGCAGGATGTATTAAATAAGGATTGAGGACTGGTTCACTGGACGGTCATTAATGACATAAGTGCAGACAGTGTGGGCAGAGTTGTGAAGATAAAAGCTAGGTGACAGGGAAGTTCAGAGAAAATGGAAGGTGAGAAATTAGAAACATCGAGCTTGGTCGAGTATTTCTTGAAGTTTGAAGTTAAGGACACAAGTCAACAATTCACCTTCACGTTTCTAGTTCTGCTCATAAGCGGATATTGCTGTTGTTGTTGAGTTTTGGTTTTACTATTGAAAACCAACAACTGATGAGCTGTAAAAAGGGAGTGATATAGGCACTGTATCAGCCCCTAGGGCTGCCATAGCAGAATGTCACAGCCTGGGTGGCTTAAATGACAGAAATTTATTCTCACAGTTCTGGAGGCTGGAAGTCCAAGATCAAGGTGCTGGCGGGTTTGGTTTCTGGAGGAGTCCCTCTCCGTGGCTTTCAGTCAGCCACCTTCTCGCTGTGTCCTCACGTGGCCTTTCTTCTCTGCATGTACATCCCTGGTGCCTCTTCCTCTTCTTACAAGGGCATCAGCCTTATTGAATTAGGACTCACCCTTATGACTTCATTTAACTTTAATTACCTCCTTAAAGGCCCTGTCTCCAAATAGAATCACATTGGGGATGAAAACTTCAACATATGAATTTTGGGGGCACATAGAAGGGCGCCTAATATGAGGTGAAGTGTCAAAGGTTTAGTGATCTGATTTCTAAATGATGAAAAGTGCAGATGATAAAATTGACAGATGAAATAGCAGGTCCAGAGGCATGAGAGGGCAGACAGCATGTGCAGGGAATTGCAGGTAGTGTATATTCAGTATATATGGCTAGGACAGAGAACACGAGTGGGGTAATCATGAAAGAGAGATGCAAGGCCAGGGCTCTCTAAAAAATATAGAAACAATCATTTTATCTGGGAAAGCTGTAGCAGTGGCAGCAGTGTTACAGAAATAATAATTAGTAGCAAAACACTACTTTTTATTTATTTAGCAATAATTTTTTCTAAGGACCTTTACTGTGAAAAAAAATCCCATGATGAAAAATTAACCAATTTGTCTAAGATGAGGATGAAAAATCTGATATCTGGGTTTCTAGTTTACTCTTCTGATAGGCCTTGCTCTCTCAGAGAATCCAACAGAGTTTCATCCCAAGGACCAATAAAATAGAGTTCCACTTACTGTATGTCATTTTATTTCGTCAGTACTCTTCAGATAACATCCAGTCTTGGTAATGTAAAAACGGCGTGTCTGTAGGAATGAACACAGAAAGCCAAAGAGTGGTTCTAGCAGAGACATGGGCTTGTGCTCCTGACTTCCGCTGTGGGGACCGATTTTATGTGTATCATCGAGGTAATGGGCGCTTCTCATTGCTTCCAATTAAAATGGGCTCATATACTCAAATCCAGGACAAAATTTGAAATCGAGGAGAGGAAATCAGAGAGATTCAAAGCACAAGGAGGATTCGGGCGTGCTTTTGTGGCTCTGAAGAAAGAAAAGGGCATGCGCAAAAGAATGTGGGTAGTCTTTGGGAGATAAGTCCAGTCCCCAGCTGACAGCCAGTAATGAAATTGGGGCCTGCAAGGGACTGAATTCAGCCAACAACCTGAATGAGCTTAAAAGCAGATTTCTCCTCAGAGACTCAATGCATGACTCCAGCCTGGTACCATCTTGATTTTCTCTTTGAGACTGTAAGAAGAGAAGCCAGATGAGCCATACCAAATTTCTGACCTAGAGAACTGGGAGGCAATAAATCTGTATTGTTTTAAGTTACTGTATTTGCGGTAATTGGTTACATGGCAATAGAACACTACCACGGCTATAAACATTCTCGTCCCAAAATAGGGAAAATGGAATCAGTTTTAAATCCAGCTGGGAAGACTCCATTAGGTTTCAAGGCCTGGGAATATCCTCTGTGGCTTTCGTCTCCACCTTCTGGGATCTTAGCTCTGAGTCATCCTTCGTTCTTCGTGAAAGATAGATCCTGTTTGTAGCTGAGTGGTTTTATCAGCTCCTGCTTCCTGCCAGGAGAATTTGGGGATGCAGAGAGTCTCCTTTCATTTCATGTTCTTTCTGTCCCTTACAGTCCCAGCTGGCAGTGCTCCTGCTGATAAAATATTCCCAAGGGCCTTATGGCTTTATGTGGAGTTCAGGGGGATTCACTCCACTAGTCAAAAGGCTCATCCACAGATTTTTTTCTGAGATAATTCCTTTTCTATTGTTGGCTTCAGCTGAGATGGCTGAGGGAGCCTCCTAATAGGCATCTTTGAGGCTGTCTGCTTTGGTTGAGATCTATGAGGCACACCTCTAATCTCTCGTGCTAGAATACTTGACCTTTTGAGCTTTCCAGGGTTGCAGCAAAAGGTTGTACAGCCACACCATACCTTTTACTCTGTCCCACACTTTCAGGAGCAATCTTTCAATTTTAGCATCTTTTGCCATCTCTATAGGCTGAGAACTTCCCAAATGGTCAAGTCCTGTTTCCTTTTTATTTAACAGTTCTTCTTCCGTTTCTTTCTCTTAGCTCACATTTTACTATAAGCAGAAAGAAGAAAGCAGCCCTCACCTTCAACACTTTGCTTAGAAATTTCCTCATCTCAGTAGCAAAGTTTATCATTTACAAGTTCTACTTTCTACATAATTGCAGGAAACAATTTTCCTAAACTTCCCGCTACTGCCTAACGAGGAGCTCCCTTCCTCCAGTAACATGTTCCTCACTTCCTTCTGAGCCCTCACCTGCTGCGTATTTAGTGTCCATATTTCTAACAGTCTTTTCAAAGCACTCTAGGGTTTTTCCAGCATGCTTCTCAAAATTCCAACAGCCTCAGTTCATTACCTGATTCCAAAACCCCTTCTACGTTTTTGGGAATTTCTTATGTTAGCATTTTGGGTACCAAAATCTGTGTTAGTTTCCTAATGCTATAAAAGAAATGATCACAAACTTTGGAGTTTAAAACAACACCCACTTATCATCTCAAGGTTTCTGTACTTCAGAAGTCCAGGCAGGCTCTAGTGGGTTCAAGGTATTCACAGCTGAAATCAAGGGGTTGGCCGGCTGTGTTTCCATCTGGAACTCAAGGTCTGCTTCCAGGCTTATTTTTGTTACTGACAGAATTCAGTTCCTTGCAGCTGTAGGACTAAGATCTCCATTTCTTCATTGGCAGTTGGCCAGGAGTCGCTGTCAACTGCTTGCTGCCACTCTTCAATCCTTGCACACGGCCCTCCCTCCATCTTCAAAGTCAATAGTGGTGCATCAAATCTTCCTTGTGCTTCAAATCTCTTTGTACCAAAAAAAATATTCCACCTGAAAATCGTCACTTATGGTTGGGTTTAGTCCTATTGTGAGGCTTGAACTGCAATTTTTCATTTCTATTTAGTGTATAATTTGTGGACTTTGATTCTTACATAACCTCCGCACAATGAACTTTTCAATAAACGTTTCTGCCTTAGTCTGAGAGTATAACTTGATTAAAATGTTTTCCTCTCTCTAGGTTCTAGCTCTTGTTATCAAATGGCATCGCCTTATTCCTCTCTAATTTCAGGAAATGTGTGAGGGTTTCCTTACATAACCTGCGTACCTATCTGTAAGTCTTGCTTTTATCTTATCAATTACAGATTATAGACTGAAATGCCAGGCACTTACTTATGCGACATTTCTAAATTCGTCTGAAAGCAAATAATGAACGTATATAAATAAAGGTATAAAATAAAATGTTTTTCATTCATTTTAATTGGAATTTAGCCACACTAAACTACATTAAACTACATTACAATACTTGTTCACATTACAAAGATTATATTAAATAAGAAATATATCTTGATATCACTGATGTCAGTTATTAAGTATGAAATTATTTTTGAAAAATGTTAATTTTGATGTACATTGCAACACACACTAGTTAGTTTTTTCTAATAGTCAACTAAAACTAAGTAAAAACTAATACTAAGCAAAACCTCTATTTCACTTTCCTGTTTGAGGGAAGTTCCTTCAACCACCAATGACTAAAGAAGATAAAAATAAATTGCTTTTAACCGCCTTAGGTTAAACAAATTTAATCAGAAAGAGAGTGACAAGTTGATTAAAATCAGAAATTTTTATAGAACTAGAAAAGAGAATATTATCTTTTATATGTATTAATTTAGCATATAAGTAGTATTTCATTTAAAGTCAAACAAATTATCCATCTCTGTTCAATTCTGAAATCCAACTTTTCTGAGCCTTAACTCTTCAAAGTCCTGTTATCTTTAGTAAAAACATAATTTTTAATAAACACAGAACCTAACATTGAGAAAAATGTCAGTGCAGATGAACATATGTTTTTTATCTTTTGATTGTATTCCTGTTTATTTATGTTAAGTGGCACATTGAATTTAGGGGAAGCTGTTTAAATCAGGGTTTCTTAATCTGGAGTCCTGTGACACAGAAGGGCTTTATTCCTGTAAAATTAACACAGACTTCGTGTATGTGTGCATTTTTTTTCTGGTGTAGAATTTATATCATTGGTTAAATTCTCAAAGACTTCCTTTTATGGTACTTAAAAAAGCATGACCGTAATATTTTGTACCTCATCCCATCAAAAGGTGAAGTCTATTTTTCCTACCCCTTGAATCTGGGCTGTCCTTGTGAATTGCTTTGACCTAGAAATTATCACAGATGTAACACTGGGTGAATTCCAGAGCAAGGCCTCACCAGGCTTCCCAGATTCCTCCTTAGCTCTCATGGAACTCTGAGACCACCTTGCTGTGAAGAAGCCATCGGGAGAAGCCCCAGCCACTTCATTTTTTGCAGCCAACCCAGCTGGTGACCCAAATATGGGAGTGAAGACTTCTGAATGTAGCTACATGAGGGAGCCCTGGTGAGAACAGCAGAAGACCCACCCAGCCAATCCACAGAATTGTGAGATATAACAAATTAGCGTTGTTTTAAGCCACCAAGCTTTAGATTATGATATATGATGTAACAACAGATAATTGATACATCGAAAAGCCAATACTCTATAAAAAGCTGGTTTAGAAGCAAAGAACAAGTTTACCTTCAAATACTTTTGCCTTTACCACAGAGCCTTTATGACAAATGTGCTAAAAAGAGAGACTTTTTATCAACAATTTAATGATATTTTTCTTCTACTCCCTAAGTCTAAAGGAGGTAATATTTTCAGGAAAAAAAATGTATTATTTTACAATACTTTTGTAATTTTAAAAGATATTTTTGAATTAATTTCATTAAATAAAAATTATGTACAGATTTTGTTTTCTTTGAAGAAGTCAAAATTTCCGGGATCATTTTATCAATACAAGAGCTCACAGGCCTAAATCCATATTCGATTTCTCAGGGTTAGGCAGCCACTTTTGCAGGTAATATTTGTCTGATTTCTCCTGTTTGTTGCTTTTTCCTCCTTGGCATAGAGAAGTAAGAAGTCTTTTGGGGGTAAACTGGTCTACGCCAATGCAGGAAATAGAGCCCAAATCTTGGAAATCTTGTGCTCTAGATGGAGAAGCAGAAGAGCTACCTGCCTCAGCAGATGCCAACCAGCATGCGGCTATTGCTTAGTGACTGGTCATTGCTTTCTTTAGCTGCCTAGTAAGCTTATTTTATCATTTTTCTTCATCCCAAATTCTTGCAACATTGTCAGTGGAATTTCTTGACCTTCTTTATGCAAACATATAGAATCTCCAATTTGAGTTTTTAAAAACTCTCATAGGGAAGCTTCTCCCACCGAGAAATTGATAATTTTATGGTCACTGTGTCTTGACTGAAAAATAATTACATACCTATATCATCTTTTCTATATCTTTTTTTGCCCTGTTTATTTCAGGTATGAATAAATGTGCACAATATGAATTTAAATGTGGTCTAACCTAAACAGAAGATGGTCTCAATTCGCTTGTCACTGATGATTTACAGACAAGTGGTGTTGCTTTTCAATCCCTGATTTATTCAATTGTCAGGTGGATAAAAGTGCTTAGCTTCACATGCATTTTCATTAAAATAAACTTTTAAAAAATCCTTTAATTATTAACTCATAACCTGTTTTTCTACTAGAGTATCATTGTTAATGTCTTTATTGATTTATTATCAGTGTAACAGAAATATTATAATTTTAAGACAAATTTAAATAAAATTTCCTCCACAAAGTTCAGAATATTAAAATTAAAAAAAAATGGAGCTACTTGGTGAATATTAAGTTAAAGGCAAATAATCTGATGCTAATAAAATGTGAGAAATAATTGACTTTCTCATAAAGGTTTTTCTTCCAGGATTTAAAAAGAATCTTGATATTTATTCTAAGTTTCTAGTCTTCTATCATTTTTCTTAGTAGGTGACATCATTCCTAACTTTATTGAACTTCTTCTCCAGTATGCATTGCATGATAAACCATTTCAATGATAATATGCATACACCAAAATAATGCGTTTCCTTAGCCTTCTGATACTTTTCTTTGACAATCCCCAACCCTGGTTTGCTCTCCTTGTTTGCTTTCTCCATTCCTGCTCCAAGCATGCTGAGCATTCCTGGAGAAAGTCACAAAATTATGCAGATACTGCTAATTGTCTTCCTAATGAACTTTCTCCACTTCTGATTTCTTTCTCCACTCTGATTTTTCTCAGGGCAGCAATGTCTAGTTAATACAATCTATTTCCCAGCCAACCTTGTGTAGTTCTGGTAAATTAGATGTGTGCTGGGAATTACTAGAAAAATTTTACTTTCCTGATACAGGTTCCATCTGCCTCTTATTTCCTAATTCTTTCCTCATCTTCTTTCTGTCCCCACTGGATATGAGAAGCTAGAGGTAGAATGCCATCTGGAGACCCTGTACAGTATGACCAACTGTCTCAATTTACCAGGGACTAAGAAAGTCTCCTAGATATGTTACTTTCAGTTTCAAAACTGAGACAAATTGATCATCCTACTACGAGATTACAAAGAAAATGAAAGATGTATACTTAGGATGGCAGAAGAGAAAGATCGAAGGGTGGTTCCTAATGGAACTGCAGAGCTACTGTATAGGCTATGAGATCCAGACTTTTTATTACACAAGAGAAATCAGCCCTTATGTATCAAACCATTGGATGTGGGTTTTGTTAGACATGCTCAAACACAGTCTCTAACTGCACTCACTACCTTGCTAGGCTCTGGTCCATGTGAAGTACATCATGATGTCACCTGCTGTTGTGCAGTGAACAACCGATGCAGCTCTACGTGGTGACTGACGTGGTGACCCTGGCTGAAACTATACTTTCCTAAAGCCATGAACTTCCTAATGTTCCAACCATGACTTCTCCTTAGAGACAATGCTGTTTCTCAGATACACTTCCTCTCAAAAATCTCCAAACCGTATGCCCTTTCTTTCTTCCACGTGGTCTCAGAGAAAAGGATGACGTCTCCTTTTCAAAGTGTACCTCTCCAAGGATTCAGCTGCTTCCTTCTCTTCCCACCTCCTCTGGGCTTTTAGTCCACCTGAATTGATCGAAGACTATTTAGTTTTATTATCCTTCTTTGATTGTAACAATAAATTTGATAGGGTTCTTATATAAAGGTATCATCCTTGGGTAAACTAGTTTGCCTCCATGTTAAATATTCTAGTATTAAAAATGAAATTTGAGGGGCTGGCCCCATGGCCGAGCGGTTGGGTTCACACATACTGCTTCAGTGGCCCAGGCTTTCATCAGTTCAAATCCTGGGTGCGGACGTGGCACCACTCATCAGGCCATGTTGAGGCGGCATCCTGTATGCCACAACTAGAAGGACCCACAACTACGATATACAACTATGTACTGGGGGGATTTGGGGAGAAGAAAACAAACAAACAAACAAAATTTGGAATAAATTATTAATGAGCTTGTTCACCTAAATCATTCAAAATTTAGATCTTTTATTCATGTTTCTTAATGTGTTCTTAGCAAATATAGAATCTTCTATGAAAAAAGAAGCAAAAATTAAACAAAAGCTTTTATTTAAGGTTAATGCTAAACAAAAATAACGGTTTTTTCTTTTAAACTTTGAGGCAAACTCTAGGCATTTTTAAATCAACATTATCGAGGTAATGTGCTTCTGGTTTAGATTCTCCTTTGCCCTTCCCCCAACACATCACCCCAGTTAGATATAAAACTTTGGAGGTAAACTGAGAGGACAGCTTCTGTTCTCATTTATTATGAGGCGGTATGCTAGAACCACATGTTTTATATGTTTGGAAATGTCATATGGCTGTCTGATAGACTAGTCAGAGATGTCTCTGTTGTATAAAGGGGTATAATGTGATAAGAAACCTGCAGTGGAGAGAAAAGACAGTTGAGAATAAAAATAAATTCTCATTCAGTCTATGTGATCTTAAAAAGTTCATTTAACTTTTGTCTCATTTCCCTAATTATTTCTTAAATGAATAGTGGATATACCATAGAAAACTAGGATGGTATAAATAAAGACATTATTTCAGTTCTCCAGAGCTATTTCAATTGCCCAAGAGACTAGATGAAAAGAGGGACAGAGAAATTACATGTAGTATTTGCAGTATACTAGAAGATTTCTTATTTCCATCAGGTAGCATTTTAGTTATTCACTACTGAGTAACAAACCACTCCACAACTTAGAGGCTTAAAATAGCAAGCATTTTGCTATCTCTTATCGTTCTGTGGTTTGACTGGGCTCCGCTGAACAATTCTTCCACTGGCGTCACTCGGGATTCCTTAGGAGTTTGCAGTCAGTGGTGCCTGGGGCTGGAGTCATCAGAAGGCCCAATTGGGATGCAGGGCTGGCTGGGCCTCTCCACATGGCTTCCTGTGTGGTCTCTCCACATGTTCTCTTCAGCAGGGTACCCAGACTTCTTCAATAGTGGTTCCCAAAGGTGAGCATTCCAAGGCATGGCACACAACCTGCCAGTCCTCTTCAAATCTAGGCCTGGAGTGGGGATAGCAGCTCTTCTGCCACATTTTATTGGTTAATGCATGTCATAGGCCAGACCAGATACAATGTGAGGCTACTGCTTAAGGGTGTAAATTTCATCAGGCATGGTTCCTTGGGGCATCTTTGGAGTCGAGCTATGACAGGTAGCATTAATAGTTGGAAAAAAGGCATAAAAACATGGCTTCCTTTTTTAAGAGTGTGGGGATCTATACATGAGCCTTTCAGAAAATAATTTTGCAATCGTATTTTCAGTATGTTTCTAGTATAGCGATCATCTCTGATAGGGTGCTAGCTCATAGTGAAAAACGTTGGCATATCGTGCTCCTCGACCAATTCAGTTCTAGACATGGGATTTCAGTTATGATTATTTGTCAGAAGAATTTTCAAAAAATAAAAGGAGAAGAATTTTCGAAATAGACGAGGCATAATCAAAATTAAATGATAATAAAATAAATGATCTAAGGGAATGATCACATATTAGGCTAACTAAAGAGTGCTAATAAGAAATATAGGCATCAAGCTGAAACTGACGAGTAAGGAAATTATGAATTACCTCATGGAGGTCATTTAACATCCAGCCTGAAGAGAAAAAAACGAAACAAAAACTTCTGAGAAGTTAACCATTCTTCCGTAGGCCCCTGGGTACTGCTGTATTGTACGACTGGCCTTGCCTCCACCATCACTACAGTGCAAAATAAACGCGTTCCTTGGTAATGTGTGCAGGATGAGAAGTGTGGGAATCATTGGAGCCTCTGTGACCTTCGGAAACCGTCTCCTAAGATGAGTTACTTCCACAGACTCTTTGTTCAGTTTATTTTTATGCTTTCTAGTACATAGCATTAATCTTCCAAATTAATACAGCCTACCTCTCAGAGGTGGCTAATGTTTGGAAAAAGAAAAAATAAGGTGTGGTTCTAGAAGAACAGAGAGACTGAGGACAACAAATAAAATATAAATATCTCTCATTTACCTGGGAACCTATTAAGTTAACAAACCATGTGCAACAAATCAAGAGATTATATCTAAAACTCCACTGAAATCTGGTCAAAGAATGCATAATGGATATAATGAAGTTGTGAAAGTCCACCTTGATAAATGTCATTTAGCATTAGTTTCAAATTACTATAATTATATGTAATTATTGCTATCTTTATGTATGACCATATGACACAGGAGTCAGGAATGTAACATTACTAAGTCAGTTTCAGGTGCTCTCAGATACTTAAAATGTGGTTTAGAGAATAGTTCCTGAATGACCTTTATCAGGATGAGAAATTTGATAAAAGTGTGATGGTGACTTTGTGGTTGGGCAGAAGCATTTAAAGTATATATAAGCCTATGGAAGAAAAGGTAGGAAAAAGCAATTATGAGAATCCAATAGAGGGATCTATTTTAGAAGATCCCAATTTGCTTTTTTAAATTCCTTATAGTATTGGAGAGGTGGCCAAAGATGTGAACTTCCGATTCATACTATCATGTGTACTGTAGGTATAATTTTGGGGTCTATTGGGAGGTTTTGCTCTATCTAGAAGCCTGTAGGATAAGGGGGAACATTGTAACCAGCTACTCAATAACCACAGCTGGTAAGTCTTATTCCCCTTGGCTGGTAATTCTGCAAAATACATCTTATTTTGGAGTTCGTTTAATTCTTTGAAGGAAAGGCCTATACCTTACACGTTTTATAAGCAAAAACTATTTTTAGGCTTGTTTTCAAGAACAAGAACAAATACAGCTGGCAACAGTACTTTTAAAATGTAAGGCTTAAATAAGCATTCTTTTGAAAAGGGTATTTAAGAGGGCAACCACAGCTGGATGTTCCTATCATTATGCTTACTATGTCAATCAAAGACTTTCTATAGCGAGGACCGCAGCAAGTCCACTTAACATAACAAACATGACTCGTGCAAGTTTGTGTAAACAAATTACTGTTATTAAGAGTACTATTAAAATAATCTGGAATGGGTTTGGTAGACTCTCATACTTATTTCCAGCTTCTGCCATGATCTTGTTTAATAGTGAGTGAGATGCATTAGCAACAAACAGAGTTCTTTAAATTTGTGGGGAAATCTGAAAGCCTGCCAGCAACAACTCTTTTTCTGGACTCTTTCCAGATGCAAAGTAACTAACCCCTTCTTTTCAAGAATAGTATGCAGCATACTAGCTGAAAAAACCAATACAGCTTGATATGAGAAGTTAGGTACAGCAAACCCTGGTCTTGGTAGTAGTTGGAGAAACTTTCAAGCTTGCTGATCCTGGGAGCTTGGTGTACTAGTCAGGCATGCCCTGGGCTGCTGCTGTCTTTGACACACATGAACTCACCAGGCTGCCACTTCTGAGAATCAGTGGTGAATGTGGAAGATTAAAGGGAAGGTGTATCTGAAATATGTGAAATAGAGACTGTCACCCGGCAGCAGAGCACACAGCAAGTTGGCTGAACACTTCTGTACAGTGAACAGCGTTCCTCAAATTTGTGGCATAATCTGAAAGATTGCCAGCGATAACTATTTAAAGAATTACTTGGTAAATAACCTGAGTGACCTACATTAGTTAAACTAGAGGACTAAAATGAGTCCTCTAAATTTTCATAGCATTTCATTTAAAATCATCGCAACTCTAAAATCAAAGCTTTTGACTTTTGCAGCTTTTAGGTATTGTAATCATTGAAAACAAAGGTTGCAAATGGGAAGATATTGAAATTTACATCTCTTAATCAAGGAAGGAACTGAATATATTCCATGATAAGAGTACAAATATTATAAAAGACCCAGCTTTCAAATTTATAATTGTGCTTTGGAATACCTCAACTCGTGTGGAGGATCTTTTGATGGAGTTGCTGTTTTTAATTGGATAAAATCATGTTTTGTATCCAAATGGATTAAAAACAAGAAGAACTATAATTTGCAGTATCTAAATTTGATTAAACCATCAAAATAAACATAAATAAAGAAAATTTATATGGTGAGCTTTGTCTTGTAAAAATATTTGTTGAAGGATGTTACTCTGAGTGAAGTTGAAAAAACGACACACCTATGAAAAGATTTGGGATATTTCAAATTCAGACACGCAAATGTGAGGAAGACTTCAGGCAATTATTATGAACAAATTAAAAATAAGGAAAATCAAGTTTAAAAAAAATGCATTCTTTGGAAAAATACCAGTATGTGGTGTTAGAGAAAATATGCTAAGAAATGGATTAAACTGTGAATATGTACCCAGAGTAAGTACTCTGCTTATGCCATTTTTAGCATTTGGGTGATTGATAAAAAGATATTTTGTAAAATTTTTTACATAAAATTTACGTGTTAAGAGATCTGTTATTGTCATTTTTTTGGAAAATGATGTTTGAATAGAACCATTCTTTATCTATACCAAATATAAGTTTCTGGTTAACAAATAAGTATATCCAAGAATTACACAATTATACAATTTTAATTATTTTTATTCTCTTTTTTGTTCTGAAAAAATGCCTCGGTTTGGCTAATAAATAGGCCCACGTTTTTTCCTCTTCTTTTCAACAATGGAGATTTCAGACTTTTGGTGAGAGGGACTTCAAGGCAGCAATTTCGTTGAGAGGAGGTAGAAAGGGCTTAAAAAAATCACAGCTTCATATCAAAAATTGGGGAGATAAATGTATATTTTGAAAAGGAAGGATGGCTAAAGCAATCCCGAGTTTCCTTTGCCCTGCAATAGCATCTCAGACTTTAAGAAATTGTGCTCATCCATCTTTATAACCAGCCACTGTTCTCAACATAATGCCAAGCGCATAGAAAGTCTCTGAGTAAGTGATGGCAAATGAAAGAACAGACAAGCCTTAAACGCAGGGAACTTCGCTAAGTGTCCCGAATACAAGGATGTGTGGGGCACAGTCCCTGCTCTTCACAAGTTTTTCTCTTAGGGAAAGCAAAAAGCCATAAAAATGAAAAGTGAAATAAACTTTAAAGCAAGAAAAATTCTAAATGCGTCTGAAGACGAGTTACTGCTTAGTTATGACTGATCTTATTTAAAACAGCATTCCATGATAGTTGTCATTAAAAATCAGGCCTATGAAACCAAAAGTTTCTGTAACTTCTCTATTGGGCAGAAATTATTTTAATTATCGTGTTAGCAAGAGTTTAATGGAAATGATAATGATATACATATTTCTTACTTAAAAATTTTCTCTATATATGTAATTTTACAACCATGAAACTGAAGGAGTCAATGATTATAAAGCCTCATGGCAAACAAGCTAAGTGGTAATTAAAATTGCTTAAACCAATGAAAATCAAAATTGTAGTTTTTTAAAAATCAATTTTCATCTCTCTAATTTTGGAGAATTTATACTCTTCTGTCTTTTGCTTGTGTTTTGGAAAAGAATCTCAGAATTCACAGTAAATTAAACATTAAGATCAACAAGCTACAAATGCCATGGCCAGGCCGAGAATGAACAGAATGAAAAGTAAGCACAAGCACAATCTATTTGGTTGTCGGTTTTTCTAGTGAAGGGTGATAGCTAGACTTTGAAATTTCTAAAACCAAATAGGAGATTGGCTTAATATATGGGGGAAAAAAACCCATTCAAATTAACGGAGAATGGGAGAGAGAGAGCTCAGTTTTGCCATAAGCAATAAAATAATAGAGAGCACATTTTCTATTCTATCAGTTGACAGTACATTTACTTTCCCAGCAGAAATTTGGAATCTAAATAATCCAGGTCCACGTGACTGCGAACAACTGGCCTGTCTAGTTCAACAGTAACTGCCTGTGGTCGGGCCCTCCAGGGCAGCTCATCTGATTCTATATTCTGCCTTCGCCCATGAACTTTTTCTCCTATAGCGGCCCTGCGGGTCATCAAACTGTCCAGGTCAGGGGCCTGAGACCCAATCACAACTGCTTTCAACCCCCATCTGGTGAAGGCCACGTCCTTTTCATGAGGCGGTGGGAACGCTGTCCTATACCCCTACTATTTTTATTTTCACATTCTTCCCAGTCCTTTCCTTGCTTCTCTTAGTCCCAGGCTAAGAAAGTAAAAGCATCAGCGGAATTTAAAGGATTGGAAGGGCACCCGGACAACTGAAGAGTAGGATAGGTCTGGAGCGGCCTCTGCGGCCAGGTGGTCTACGGAGAGGCAAAGGCCAACTCCCGCAGCTCAACTGCCCCTCCCAGGAGCGGATGCGGCCCCAAAAGCCAGCGAGTCCCTGCGGCCTGTAAGACAAAGGAAAGCTCAGGGCCGAGCGGCGATGGGGTGGGTGGGGGCAGCGACTCGCGTGAGCTCGGGGACGTGAGAACGCAGCCCCCGCCCCCTTCTCCGACCCCTCCCTGAGAAAGGCGGGGCCCCAAGGTCGTCCCCAGCAAGGTCTCCCCGCGGTGCTGGCAGCGGGTCCCAGGCGGCCGCACACGCCCAGGCACGGGCGGCGACGGGCCAGCGCTGAGAGGGAGGGGAGGGGCCAGAGGAGGGGCCACGGGCGGGGCCGGCGGGCGAAGAAAGGCCGAGCGGCCGGGGGCGGGGCCGGGGCCGGGGGCGGGGCCGCGGAGTGGGGCGGGGCGGGGCGGAGCGGGCCGGGCCGGGCCGGGCCGGGCCGGGCTGCCTGAGACAGTCAGTGCCCTGACGGCGGCGGCAGCGGCGGCGGTTGGCCGGTGGGGGTTGGGAGGAGCGCGAGGCAGGCTGCTGGGGCAGCTGGAGCTGGCAGTTGCCGGGGCCGAGAGGAGGCTCTGCAGCCGGGAGCGTGCTCGAGGCCGGGCGGCGGAGGCGGCTGCAGCGCGCGTCCGGGGAGCGCTGGCGGCGGCGGCTGCTCAGCGAAGCAAGTGTCTGAGCCGAGAGGCGGCTACGGCGGCCACGGCGGCTGGGGCCGAGGTAACCGGGGGGCGGCGGCGGCGGCGGCGGCGGCGGGGGAAGCGAGGCCCCTCCCTCGGGTCGGGAGCTCGGGGGCTACGGCTGGCGCTTGGACCTCAGCCACCCACCCACGTTTCCAGCCTCCGGCCCCAGACCCGACTTCTCCCCGGGCTTCACCGTGGGCCGGGCGGGGGCGGGAGCGGCGCGCGGGGAGGGGGCGCGGAGCCGGACACCGACCTGGAGGCGACCCCTCATTAGCGATTGGCAAAGACCTCGGGCCCCCCTCCCCCTGCTAAAGACACACCCCGATCTCGGGGCGGGGCGGGTGTCGAGGCGTTCCCAGCCTTCTGGAAGGGAAGACCTCAGTGTGGAGGCTGCACCTCCGTCCGTGGCCTCTGCGAGGTGGCCCCCCTGTGGCTCCTTGGGGCTGCTCAAACCCAAGGTGGTTCCCGTGGCTGGGAGTCCCGGAGTTCCTTTTGTCTCTCAGCTGAAACTCGAGGCCGGAACTGTAGGCAAACACCCTTCAGCTCCGAAGCCCTCTGCTCCTTATCCTTTCCTGCCTCGGAAGGCATTCTTCCCCGCAGCCTCTTCTCCGGCCGCAGTAGTAGATTCCTCTCGTCTCCCCCATCCGAAACCTTCACCTTTGGCGTAGAGGAAGGGAGGATTCACGTTGTATTTGTGTTTGGATTTACCACTCATGTAATCATCCCTCTCCTCCCCTCTTTTGTTTTTTTAACCCGTTCCCATCCAGCCACAACGCTGGTAGTCATCCCCTAGATTTTGCAAACTATCAACAAAGAAGCGTGTGGCTGGTCCAGTAAACAGAATCCTTGACTGGCTGGTCTGTGTAAGTTAATCAAGCTTCCTTAACTGGCGCTGTTCTACCAAGCTAGTCGGCAAGAGCTTTTTGATAGAGATAAGGATGTTACTGTATGTACGTAAAGTCCTTTTTTCCCCTTACTACAGTGAGGTTTTAAAAATCTAGGGTAACTTGATTAATATGTAGCTGTTTGGGAAATATAACCATAGAGGAAGAAAAATACAGACAGGAAAATGTTAATTACGATGTTGGGTAATTATCCAACTTTTTCAAAGTGCCAAAGATGAAGTATATGGGTTTTGGGGATTATTTTAACTGGTAAATTGCATCCTTTGATAGGTGAGCTTTTACTTAACATATGATGTTTTGCACTAAGATATTTGTGTTTGTTTTATTTTAGTTACTTATGGAAATTGTTGATTACTCGGACATCTTAAACTGAGAAACCTGTGAACAGGTTCATTAAGAATCTGCTATTTTGAAAAAATGCATTTTCTGAATGCTTTGAGCTAGAAGGTGTTCACGGTGGTCTGTCATTTCTGCAACATAAGAGACCGTAATAGAGTTCCCTCTCTGGCACTTGCCCAGATGTCTGAAACTGGCAAGGTCTAGTACTTTGAGTGACTGTCCTTCAACAAGAAGTACAGAGCTACCTACCTACTGTATAAATGTAATCTTTGTGATGACACTTACTATAATGGACACCTTTTCTGCATCTAATTTTCAGATACAGAATTAACACTTGGAATCTGGAGAAGCGTCTTGTACAAATTGAAAGATTGGGCTTTCTCTTTAGTTTTCCAGATGTATTGTCTCATCTGCATACTTGAAACATCCACAATCACATAAACTCCACATGTAACCATGGAGTTATGTGACCCATCAAGATATAGGAAAAGGGTTGCCAAGCTTTGGAACCAGGCAACTTTCCACCAGTTCAACAATTAAACTAGTACATTCTCTGCTGATAATCAAGAATAAAGAGCCAAATAAAGTCATGCACATTCTATTGGCAAGTGGACTCTAGGGCTGTTGAACTTTACTGTAGCTGGTTACTCTGTCATTCAGAGTCAACCTAGTATGCAAGTTATGTCCTAATGGATGTAAAGACCTGTGTTGATGTATCCAGATTCTAGCAAATGTTGAAGATAAGAAACCTATTATGACTAATCCTTGGGAAGAGAAAGTCTGCAAAATGGCTCAAACGAGTTTACTGCAGGGGAAGCAGTTTTACTGTAGGGAGTGGGTTTTCCACAAGCTTCAGCATTGCCTCCAGGAGAAATCTAACTGCTGCAATAGTACTGTCAACACACCGTCCCTTGTCATGAATTCTGGGAATAATGCTAGTGTTGTCTCTGGAAAAGGAGCTGCCTGGGGTGTGTTACTGGTGGGAGGGCCTGGCAGTGGCAAGACAGCTCTGTGTACTGAGCTCTTGTGGCCGAGCTCACCTACAAGCTTGCAGAGAGGTTTACATCGCCAGGCTTTGGCCTTTCATTTCTGCAAAGCCCAGGACTCTGATACTTTGTGTGTTGGAGGGTTTGTTAGAGGCCTGGTTGCCCAGATCTGCCGCAGTGGACTACTCCAAGGATATGAGGACAAGCTAAGGGACCCAGCCGTCCAGAGCCTCCTACAGCCCGGGGAGTGTGAGAGAAACCCAGCCGAAGCATTTAAAAGGTAATAAGAATGTCATGGTGTTCTGGTTTCTGTGCAAAAATTAGTGGGTTTTTTTGTTTTTGTTTTTTTGACTGTGGGGTACCTTTACTACTCCTGTACATTTGGGGATAATATATGGTTGTGAATACACCTGTTTACTTTGAACATTGAAGGAAACAAAATTTAAGCTTTGTATTAAAAGTATGTGTTTTCTTTTACTTTAATAACAGAATGGGAAGCACTTCAGAAACTTAATTTTTTTGCTCAAATTTATGACATGTGTTTACTTTTCTACTGTTACCCATAATTGGCAGGGAAATTTATTGTTCTGGTAGAGAAGAACGTCTAGCTGTCTGGAAACCAGGCTACGTTTTCAGGGCGGGCGAAATATACGTGGTGCTGAATGTAGAGGAACGCTCAGCATCGAACTTACTGTCTTTTTTGTTTATAGTATTATAATTTCTTTAAATAAGGAAAGTTCTCTTTGAAAGAGTTCTTTGGCCATTGAGAATCTGAAGAAAATCTGCTAATGTGTTTTGGGATTTATTCTCCTATCAAGTAAATAAAAAGTTGAATGATATTTTGAAATATGTGATATTTATAAAATAATGAAAATTTAACATTGTTTTAGTACTTTTAGTGAGTGATACAAAAACCAGTTTTTTCCCTAACCTCGGTTAAGCTTTTCTCCATGGTAAATGGATTGGTCTAAGAGGTGAGCAAGTTTCTTTTCAGAGTGGTTCCAGATTCAAAGTATGTTCAAGAAAATACGATTCCTTGAAAATAATTTTTTGTGTATCACCGCTCTGCTCATTGTAAAAGAAACAGGCAAATTGTTATTTTGTGCTTGCTGTTGCCTTCCTGTTGCTTGAATGACTCATTTTGCCATATTCTTTTCCTCCTCTACGATAAGTAGTTCTTAGCAGGCAAAAGTTTGTTTCCCAAAGATTCAGGTACGCTATGCACTGAAGGTTCATGTGTGTGTGTGTGTGTGTATGTGTATGTGGGTGTGTATGTTTGTGTGTGTGTCTATCTCTCTGAATGTGTCTTTAGGAGTCATTTGAGCAGGCTTTGAATTGCTATGAAAAGAATGATGTTTGTTCCTATATTGTCCTCAGATCTAACGGTATGAAATCTATGAAGTTTGAATGATATTGAAAATATTAAACTAATAATAAAAGCACTATGTGTCAGTCACTGTTCTAAGTGCTTTACATATATTAAATCATTTAATCTTGTAAGGTGGGTACTATTATTATTCTCATTTTATAGATGAGGAAACTGAGGCACAGAAAGCCTAAGTCATTTGTCCAAGGTTACAGGCCAGTAAGTGGCAGAGCTGGGATTTGAAATACTTGTGTATGTATACAGGTTTATAATCGTAGAAATTCTCTGAAGGAGTTGACTGGAAGAGGAGTAGTTTAGAGATTTGTTTATAGTAAAGTTGGAGGACGGGAGAGTGTGTCACAGTTGTGGTTTGAGTGTAGTTTTCAGATTTCCCATATAGGTGATAGAGAGAGTGGTGGTCTGGAAGTTTCCTTATGGATACTGGTATAGAACTCAGACATGGGAGAGGTTTATTAAAGTCAGTTAAAGGGATGTGTCCTTGAGAGGTGTGATGTTCTTGTAGGCTTTTTAGTGTCTAAGTGCAGTGCAAAAACTCCAGGCAAATCTATTCTCTTTTGCTGTTAGCCATCAGAATCCAGGTTAACACTGTTATATCATTCTTAAATTAATGAGGAAATGTGTTACACGACGTCTGTGGCACAAACATGAGATGCCAGGTTTGATGGACGGTCTTCAATATGGAATCACTGTGTGTGGAATCAATAATGTAGTCTTTAATATAAAGTTTTACTTTTTAAGCGACTTAAACTCTCTACATAAGCAAGTCTTTTCATCTTGACTTACTGCTTTTTCTGAAGATACTATCACTAGTTGAAGAGCTGAATTTTCGTTTTTTATAAGTCATTTCATAAACTATTTGAATTTATTAACACCTTAGAAAACTAGTTTCAAAGAGCTTAGTCTAACTAAATTGAACTTAATCTAACTAAATTATGTAATTATACAATTTATTTTATTTGGATTTGTATATAAATCCTAATACCTTTAAATATTTAAAATCATTTCTGAGAACTGTATATTTTTGATATATTCTGATGCCTGAACACATCTTTCTCTACAGTATCATAGGTTTCCTGAAAAAAGATCCTTCTACTCAGATGGTCCTCCTATTATTTTTTTTCTCCTATGTGAATTTTAGTTGCGAACTAATTGAAGGGAACTGAGAAGCTCATAGAGCTGTATGTAGAAACCACACCAGTACTGGTATTTGATTGACAGAAGGAGCTAATCCCCTTGTAGCTCCATCTCTACTCTGGTAGGGAAAACTTGGTCTTTCTACTTGTACCATTTTGGTGCTTTTAATCTCCTATGGGATCTTTCAAAAACCTGAGTCACCTTCTTTCGTCCTTAAAGTAATTAATCATTAAATAAAAGCGGTAACTTTGGTATTTGAAGAACTGTTTCTGATAATTCGTAAAGATGCATTTCCTCTCAGACTGTGAAACTGCAATGCATAGTCGAATGCAAATATGAGAACACAACTGAAAGTTAAAAAGAAATATTTTTACCCAGCCTATGGCATTAGATGATTCAGGCCTCAAGTTTTGTAAAAATAGTTAAGATTTTATTGTAGGTTCTATTAGTGATTGACTGACTTAGTAAATAAGTCTTTAGAGAATTTTAATAGGAATGTATTTTATTTAAATAGGAATAAACATTCCTATTTATTTATTTTTCATGTGTGTGAGGAAGATTGGCCCTGAGCTAACATCCACCACCAATTCTCCTCTTTTTGCTGAGGAAAATTGGTCCTGAGTTAACATCTGTGCCCATCTTCCTCTACTTTATATGTGGGACGCCTGCCACAGCATGGCTTAATAAGCAGTACATAGGTCCACGCCTGGGATCCGAACCAGCAAAGCCTGGGCCACTAAAGCGGAGCGTGCAAAGTTAACTGCTACACCACCAGGCCAGCCCCAAACGTCCTCTTTTTTGGCTTGAGGAAGATTAGCCCTGAGCTAACGTCTGTGCCAGTCTTCCTCTTCTTTGTGTGTGGGACGCCTCCACAGCATGGCTGATGAGTGGAGCAGGTCCACACCTGGGATCTGAACCTGCAAACCCAGGCCACCGACAAATTGGAGTGTGCGGAACTTTAACCACTCCGTCATAGGGCTGGCCCCCCTATTTATTTAATAGGAATGTATTTTATATTAGGCAGCATATGTAATTCAACAGGTAGACTGTGGGGCAAAAGATCATTGCTTTCAAGGGGTTACAATATTTTGAGCGAGACAGAGATGCAAGTAGCTAATTATAACATAATGGGAGATCATGTCATTGTGTTGTTATTTTCTTAACAGCTTACACTTGATATTGATGGTTGTGTATATTCATGTGTGAAACAGTTTAGTAGTAATAGAAAATTGGTAAAGAAAAATCTTAATTCTTCACAGATCTAGAGTTGGTGAAATTGCAGACTGATCTGTAATGACTGCTTTTTATCCACTCTCCTTCAGTTTTGCTTCCCTTAATGATAGCAGATAGAGTATGTGGTACTGTAAGCTAACTTCTTACATGAAGTTGTGTAGCTCAGTGGTAACTTGTTCATTACCAGTCTCTTGAAATTATTTTTCCTTCTTGATAATTGAAAAAGAGTGAAAGGAGCTTCATATTAGTCTAGTTAAATATTGCTCCTTTCTTTCCCTTCTGACATGGTGTAGTATACTCTGTTGATTCTTAGATGTAGCTGTCGTGAAATGTCTTCAGACATTCATTCATTCATTGTTACAGCAATATGTGTGGAGAACCTTCTGTGTATTAAGCACAGTTAAGCTGGAGGTATTTATTGAGAACCTGCTGTGCGTTAGCTAGAGTTCAGCTGTGGATAAATCAGTGAATAGAACAGACAAAATGCCCTGCCTTCATGGGGCTTAAATTCTTACACTAATATTGATCTTATTTTCAAATACTTGTTATAGTGTTCATGCAACACATGAATATTTTAACACTAATAAAATTATATGATCTGCTAAAGGGAATGAGGAATGAAGATACATTAATTTTTTTCCATTTTTCTTTCTTAATTAAAGCGCAAAGCTGTTGTTATTACATTTAGAATATTTTTTTCCCCATTTCTGTGGTGGAACTAACTTTACGACAATTACATTTTTACTTGTTTTGAAAACCAAAGGCTGATATCTTTCTTTCTGCCTTCCCCTTCAGGCTTTTATTACAAAACTTTGTATATTTTGTGTTGAATTTGTCTTTTCTAGAGTTAGAGTTAGAGTTTCCTAGTAGTCCTGTGACTGTGAAACAAATTCTGTTTGTTTTTGACAGAAGGATCAAGGCACCTAAGTTAGGGAATGAGGGAGAGGGTGGTGGTTTTACGTCTTGTGACTGATTTACAAGCACAAATGAAGATGGTTATTTCATTCAACCAGAAACTCCTTTCTGAACCTTACTGAAGTGGTCCTTGAACCCAAGGGTCTTTTTGGAGATTTAGATGATGTGGAGCTTGGAAATGCAAATCTTTGTTCCTGGTGGATATAATTTCCTAACTTTTGTTTCTAGTCAACAACCTGCAAGACCAGTTGTGAGTTTTCTGTGTAATGTTGCTTTTCCCGAGTTGAGTAAAAAGATTTTGTTCTGTATAATATTGATAGGAATTAAACATCTTCAGGGGTTCCACAAGTTAAGTGTAATGGAATAAAATTGTGATGAAGAATTAAGAATGAATGACTCGAAACTTTGAGAGTTCAGCAGAAAAGTTGTGTTAATGGTGAAAGGCAACAACGGCTTGTTAGAAAAAGATTGGAAACTGGAAGGCTGAACTCTGTCATTCGTTTTTTATGTTGAATAGGAATCCTTGTATGGTGGAATCTTCTTTCTAATCTTTTCATCTCTCTCCTCAAATATTTATGGTTCTTTACTTGTATCTTTAGATTTTAGCTTCTTTTGTAGTTATTTATGCATATATTTTCTATTTCCTCTATTAGGGATATGTTTCTCCATGACATTATCCATGACTGGTTAATTTTTTATATTCACCATAGTGCTTTGACCAGCACTTTGCATGTAGTAAGTGCTAAATGATTACCATTTGAGTGAATGAATAATGCCACTTACCTATCTAGAATATGTTTGAACCTAATTGAGGGACAGCTGAAGCTCGTGCATGAGAAAGGAAAGTGAAATGTTAGCATTTAGTAAAGGCAGACTAGACTGGTATAGTGATTATTAATTTATTAACCCGCTGTCTGCTTTTTAGCATGTATGAACATGGCATTGGTCCAGATAGCTTTAAGTGGCCAGATGTCTATCTTGTCTCAACTGCCTTCAGATATTTTTGGCAAACTCAACAAAGGGGCTAAGAACAGAATGGGACTGGAATGTGTGCTCCCTTTGTACCTCAGTTGTGGGGTATTTTCAAGGCAAAATATTCTCTTTTCCGTTATCTGTTTGATATAACTAATGCTATTTAAGATCACTGTCATCCATTCTTAAATGGATGTTGTCAGATTAAAAGATCTTGTAAAAGTGTCTTTAGTGTTCACATTTTGAATAAAATAGTATATTATTCATAATCAAAGTTATACATTTCTTTTGGTCTAAGATTGTCACTTTAAACTGAGTTGTCTGTTGTTTCCAACTTGTAACTGTGTTATTTTTAGTTTAAGATGAACTTGCATTCATTCAAACTCTCCCACTTTCCCTTCCTAGAGGCTTTCTTTCTACCCTTGATGGGCTCTGTCTTTTATGCTTCATATCCAGACGCTGCTTCCTTTGGTTCCTGGTACTCCTTGTCATTTACTGACCCATCCTCAGCCTTTAATCACTACTGCCATAATGGGCGAACACACTGCTCCATGTTTATACTGTGTGTCAGCCATGGTCTTAGTTCTGCACGGCCCTTCTTTTATGTAACTCAGATTTTTTTCAGACCAGAGAGTAAAGTGGTGCCCTATCGGTTGAATATGTTTTTACCCAATTGAAGAAATTTCACACACATATCCAGATTTTGGATTTTCTGGAAAAACATTGGGAATTTTGTCAGTATTAGCTTCTCATTGCTTTGAAGCAGTAATCTGGTGGAGCTGAGTCACTGCTGTCTTTGTATGGGGTTTCCAGGCTTTAACTTGCTTCAGTCCCCACCACTCTGTTATTCTCTCCCAAGACCACTTTATGTGTTTATATATGCCAGCCTGGCTCCTATAGGCATATACAAACATGAACATATTTCTTATTTCTCTGAAAAAAGAAACACTATTTTAATCTTCCCCCAAATTTGCTTTCATATTATCTCAAATTTGTGCCTGCAAGTGCTACTTCTTCTTCCCTATCCCAGCTCATTTCTTCTCAACTTACCCAATTGTGGCTTCTCTCCCTGTATATTCACAGAAGGATGTTTATGCAGAGTAGCTTCTGAACTCGCTGCTCAGTCTAGCCTTAGATGATGTATTTTAGCTCTTTTTCGTTATTTGTGCTTTCTTCCTTTCAGAATCCCCTGTCTGACTACATTCTTTGGTGCCCCTTCCTCTGTTTTCTCTCTGGATCTTTGTCCAACAAAGCTTACTTATATCTTTTCTCTTTTATGTACTCCTTCAATAATTTTATTTACTTAGATGGCTACTCATGCTCATATCTAATATAATATCAATCAAGCCTGCGTCAACAGCCTCTATCTTCATTCTGATCAACATATATCTTTTTACTGGAGTGTCCTTCACTAACCTTCCTGTGTTCAAACCAGCATGTCTTCCCTCATTTCTGCTCATTGACTCATTCATTCATTTATTAAACAAATATTCAGCACCTGCTTTGTGCCAGCTGTGTGCTAAGTGTGAGGACTAAAGTGGTGAGCCAAACAGGACACAGTTAAGTGGGGAGAAATACATTGAACAAATCATCACAAAAATAAATGTGAAAAGGCAGCTTTGATAAGTGCCAAGAAGAAGGGACACAGGATGGTAAGAAAGCAATAACCTGAAATTTGGTCATTATCTGGAATTCTGGGAAAACCGACTCTCTTTATCTAAGTTGTTCCATAATTATTCTTACTTCCTAGACCCTTTCTACTTAAAAGTGTGATCTTAAGATCAACGATATTGGCATCACCTGGGAGATTATTAGAACTGCAGAATCTGTGGTCTGCTGAATCTGAATCTGCCTTTTATTGACCAGATCCTTAAGCGAATCCTTGCACATTGAAATTTGACAAGCACTGCCCTAGGCTAGATTCTAGAGTTTTCTATTATATTACTTTCTTCTAAGGTATTTAATCTTTTTCTTGGAAGGTTTCTTGAGTTCTTTTACCCTAATCTAGAATTTCTGTTCATCTACTCCTAGTTGGTCTACTTAATTTTATCCTCCCTATATTCTAATTCATTTTGCTCGCAGTTTTCTATTATATTACTTTCTTCTAAGGTATTTAATCTTTTTCTTGGAAGGTTTCTTGAGTTCTTTTACCCTAATCTAGAATTTCTGTTCATCTACTCCTAGTTGGTCTACTTAATTTTATCCTCCCTATATTCTAATTCATTTTGCTCGCAGTTGGCCAATTTAACCGTAGTAAAACAATACTTTCTTGAGGTCATTCCTCTGAGCCTGTGATAACCTACACAATGAATTCAAATTTCTCTGCTTACCTTTAAAATCTCGACAATTTAGTTCTGCTTTGTCTAAAGTATGTATCACATTTCCGTAACCTCATCAGAGCACATTAAGCTCATTTATTCTTTCAAGAAATATTTTTAAGCACATGAGACAGTGTTAAAGCTGGTAGGAAATATGAGTAAGTAAGAATATTCTTGTTTTTCTTAGTATTTAGTAAGAACTTCATATATATATAATAAGGATGTAGGCCTTTTGTTTACTATATGTGTTGTAGTTTTTTTTTGCAGTTTGTTTTTTAGCCCTTCACTTTGTTTTTAGCAGTTTTGCTGGTTTTTAAAATAAGTAAGTACTTCCTTTTCTGCCCTTAAAAATATCTTTGAGGTATATTCGGATTGTTTGCCTGTCTGTACCCTGTAGTAGTTCTAGTGATGTGTTTGACCATACCATAGATAATTGTCTTAAATTTTAAACCAGTGTCTCTCTTTCACGTTATCCTAATCTGAGAAATATTCCTAATGTCACTTTTTTCCTACTATATACATGTATAGCTAGCTATAGTCTTTGGTAATAAAATAGAATTTGAAATGTTCATGTAATTGCTTAATAAAAATAAGTGTTAATTCAGAGGACTAATTATATTCTGCTTGTGGTTGTCTTGAAGAATGGTCTGGAGCTTTCCAGAAACTCGTGACCTTTTACAATTATGACTCATGATTTGAATACATAGAAACTGTATGGATGGGTTGGACTGTTTGCTTTTGTTCTTCATCTCTCTCTGTGTCCTTCGTCTTTGCCATGTGATGTCACAGGTCCTTGTACAGGAGAAGTATACTTCTCTGCCTTTTGATTTTGGCTCAGCCATGTACTTTGCTTTGGCCAGTGAGATGTTAGCAGACATGACCCAAACAGAGGCTTAAAATGTGCACGAGTGGTCCTCTTTGCTTCTGCCATCACTGTGAGAAAGACATGTTCTGGCTAGCTTGTTGGTCCAAGGGGGATGACAGAGATGTGGGGCAGAGCGGACCCCACATGCAGCTTGACTCCAAGCCTAGGGTAGATCAACAAACACAGAGACACAGGAGAAGTATAAATGATTGCTGTTTTAAGCCACTGGGTTTGGGATGGTTGATGATATACCACTATTATGAAAATAGCTAACGATACAAAAACTAAGGATATGATATTTCAAATAGGAAATGATTAGTTTTATCAAAAATCTAGGAGTCATGATTGATTCCTCAGTTTCACCCATGCGCTGCACTCAGTCCATCAGCTCGTTTTGTTCTATGTCCAAGATAAAACAAATAACCTGCACTTTTCTCCGTCCCCATTGCTGCTGCTCCCATTGTCTCTTGCCTCAACTCCTGCAGTGGTCTCTGTTGGCCCTCTTATCTTCACAAAGCAGTTAAGAGTATCAGATCATGTTAATTCTCTGCTTAAAACCTGCCAGTGACTTCTCAGTACCTTTAGAATAAAATCTGAGCTTTACGGGGTCCAGCCCTTGCCTAGCCTTTGATGTTGGCTGGATGGCTTTTTCCGCCTTGTTCGTTGCTCTTCACCCACGTTGCCTTAGTACCTTCTGAAATAGATCAGGTTCCAGCCAGCAGATTTTTGTATGGCTGCTTGCTCTGGTATCACTTAGCACCAGCTTTGACGTCACCCCCTCAGAGAACTTTCCCTGTCCACTGAATCTTTAGAAGTCTCTCCACCCAGTTTCTTAAATCACATCATCCCATTTTTTTTTTTATTTCTTAATTTTCAGTGTCCAGCATAATCTGGAATTATTTTGTGCATTTGCTTACTTTGACTTTCTGCTTGCCTGTTGGAATAAGCGAGCCTGTCCTGTCACCTTTGTATCCCCAGGGCTTACAATATAGTAGGGACTCAGTAACTACTTCTTGAGTTAATAACTGTATTTTAATTTAAAACATTGTAATATTGGTCACATTGATAATTTGTGTTCCTCTAATCATATTCAGTTTTGAAGTAGTCCATGTTTTTCTGTGGAGCAGTTTATACATATAGATTATATAGTTAAAGATGAAAAGGGTCCATTTTAAACCAGTATTTTTGATTATTTTGTTTATATCTTTTATAATTCATGTTAAAATTAATTTTTATCAAATAAAATTTTGTTACCAGTATCAGATTTGTGTGATGTGACTCATAGGAAGTCGTCTTTTGCCTCTCTTCTATAAATCCATAGTTTCATCTCTGGAATTCCTATCATTTTGTCTGAGATTGTCGTTTAAAATTCATATTCATTTGAAAAGGAGAAAAAGCTTTTGTAGCATAAATCTGAGTTAATGTATTTGTTAAATTGCTACTTTATAGAGAGAAGCAGCTTGCAGGCCGTGGACTTCACAGGACCTGAAAGGGAAAAATTAATGATACCAAAGGGGAAGAAATGGTTGTAGAAAAAAATTTGTGGAGGAAATAATAGATTGCTCCTACCTGTGGAGTATTTCAGTTATACAGAAAAGTAAATAAAATAGGAAAATGAACATGCGTGTACCTTTCCATTTTGCCATATTTGCTTTGAATTTGGGTTTTCTGTTTTGTTTTAAAGAAAAAATAATCCGCATTTGAAGCCACCCTGGTATCCCTTCCTAATTCTTAGCTCACTAAGTGAGCCCTCCTGTGAATTTACTTTTTATGTCTATGTGGTCTGATAGTTTATACGCAGATTGACTGCATACGGAGATGCGTAAATATGCATACTTGTTATATGCTCTAGTTGTGTGCATTTTTAATTCCGTATCAGTGGTTCTCAAACTTTTTTATTCCAGATCCCCTTTACACTGTTGAAAATTATTGAGGACCCCAAAGAACTTCTGTTTATGTGGGTTATATCTATCAATATTTGCTGTATTTGAAATTTAAATTGTAAATTTTTAAAAATATGTATTAATATATTCAATAATAAATCTATTATATATCGACATAAATAACCTTTAATGAAACAATAGCAATACTGTCCAAGACAAAAAAACATTTAAAAGGGTAGCATTGTTTTACATATTTTGCACATTTTTTTAATATTAGGCTTAATAAAAGACAGCTGAGTTATCATATTTGCTTCTGCATGCTGCCTCTGGAAAACTCCAGTGTATCCTTGAAAGAGAATGAGAATGAAAAAGGCAAATAACATCTTAGTTTTATTAGGACCCTGAAAGTTTTTAGGTTATGGGAGACTCCCAGGGATCCGCAGACCACACTTTGAAAACCATTGTTCTGTCTAACTGGTGTTGTGGTGCCAGCACTATTCTGCAACATTTTCTGTGTAACATGGTTGTTTTGTGTTTATCCATGTCATTACATGTGGATCTACATGATTCACTTTAATTACTATACAGTATGTAATTCCATTCTTTATACAATAATTCATTTGTTGTCATATTAATGCTCATTTAAGATATATTCAAGTTTTTAACTTTTACAAAACTACTAAGAACATTCTTGGATACCCTCATGGGCATATACTAAGAGTAAAGTAGTGAAGGGTGATGCCAAATTGCATACTTAGATATGAATTTGGGATCATAGGGTATGTATATTCATCTTCAGCTCTATGAGATAGTACCAAACTACCCTTTACACAGGTATGTGTGTATTTCTGAGTTCTCTATTCTTCTTTGGTTTATTCATTCATTTTTTGATTTATCAAATATATATTGGATACCAGGAATGTACCAGATAATATTCTTAATACTGGGAAATATTCGTAAATAAAAGTGGCAAATATCATCTGTGTTTATTGAGCTTACATTTTGAGGGTTGGATTGGGTGATTGGTAGAAAAATGAAAAGTTAAGAACATAATGTATAGCTGATCACTTGGCAATAAGTGCTGTGTGAATAATCAAAGCAGAGTAAGGAAGACAGGAGTGATGTGCTGCGTAGGTTGGGAGAGAGGGGTTGCTGTTTTAGATAGGAGAGGTTAGGACATTCTAAAGGAAGTCTCTGACAAGAGTGTTCTGGACTGAGGAACTATCAAGTGCAAAGTCCTGAGGTGGGAGTTGGCTTAACATTATCCTAGAAAAACGAGGGGGAGCCTGTGTTGCTGGAACAGAATGAGCAAGGGGCAAGTAGTAGGAAACAAGCAGAAAAGTAGTCAGGAGCCATACATACAATGTATGGACTTGGAGACTGTTGTGAAGACGCTCGTTTTTACTTTAACTAGATCGAAAGCCCTGAAGTCTTTTAGACAGAGAGGTAGCATCATGTGACTTAAGATTTTGAAGGATCACATTGGCTGCTGTGTTGAGAACTAGGGTGGTGAGGGTGGAAGCAGGGAAACCAGTAAGTGGCTAGTGCGGTAATGGAGGTGAGGGGCAGTGATGCTTGGACTTTGGTGAAGTTGTGGAGGTAGTGAGAAGTGTTGTTTTCTGATCATTTTTAAGATTGATTGGATAGCACATGGATGGAGAGTCTAAGAAAAATAGAGGAGTACAGAACAGTTCTGAAATATTTGGCCTGAGAAACTGGATGGATGGAGTTGCCATTTACTGAAAAGCTGAAGACTAAGGGAAGAGCAAAATGGGGCTTAGAGGTCAGAGGTTTAGTTTTGAGTATGTTCAACATTAGACGTCTAAGCAGAGAACCTGAGGAAGCAATTAGATTTACAAGTCTAGATTCAGAGAACAGGTGCTGGCTGTATGTATATGTAAATTTGGTTTCAATGGAATAAAGATGATATTTAAGTGCATTAATGAGCTTTTGTAAGGAGTGAATGTAAATGGAGAAGAGAGAAGATCTGAACCTTGATGTACTTCAAAATTCAAAGGTTGGGAAGATATGAGAAAAGAGTAGCTAGTGTGATAGGAGGAGAGCCAAGTGAGGAAGTGAAGAAAGAGTCACTAGAAGGAGGGAGAGGAGATAAATTATGGCAAATATTTCTGCTGAGTTGAGGATTAAGCATTGAATATAGCAACATGGAAGTCTTGGGATGTTGATAGAGTGGAAAATAAAGCTTGATTATAGTAGGATCATGAATGAATGGGAGGAGTAAATAGACAGTAAATATAGGCAGAATTTGTGAGGCATTTTGCTGTGAAGAGGAGCAGCGAAGTTGCAGAGTAGCTGGAGAAGGATATGGATGTGAGGGTGATAAAGAAGAGATGAGATTGGTGACTCAAGGGACAAAGGGTAAGTTGCTGGCAGTATGTCATTGAGTAGCTGAGATAGGGTAAGATCTGGTAAATAAATGAATGGGATAGGAGCACAGATGGTTCATCCATAGTTAGAGGAGAGAAGGCAGAGTATGTAGATATAAATATAGGTGGGTTGGAGAATAGATATTCCAGTGAGTATGTGGAAGTTCTCTTCTAATAATACATAGGAGTGTGTGTGTATGCAGATATTTATATATGTTATTTATACTTATTTATTTAAATGCTTTCTTGTTAGATAGGAAAGAAAGTCAATAGTTGGGTGTGAGGGTAGGGAACAAGGAGAAATTGGAGTTTGAGAAGAAAAAAGTGTGAAATGATCATCTAGGCAAGTAGAGTAATGGATGGTTTAGTGTTTCTCCAAGTGTGGTATGGGGACCCTAAATCTCTGAGACCCTATGACATCAAAATTATTTTGAAAATAATATTCACACAGTATTTTTTTTTCACTTCCATTCTCTTTTGAGGGGATGGTGGAGCTTTCCAGAGGCCGCATGAGACACTTGAGTGCACAGACATTCTGGCTGGAATTTTATTTAGGTTTGCATTGAATCTTTAGATTAATTTCTAGGAATTGACCTGTTTGCAATATTGAATCCTCTAATCCATGAATATGGTATATCCCCTCTATTTATTTAGATTTTTCAATTTTCCTCAGCAGTGTTTTGTAGTTTCCAGTGTACAGGTCCAACACATCTTTGGTTAGATTTATTCCCAAGTATTTGGTATTTTTTGATGCTATTGTAAATAATATTACTTGTAAATAATATTTTATGTATTTTTGAATGTTAGTGTGGAGGGATTCAAATGATTTTTGTATATTGACCTTGTAACAAGCAACCTTGCTAAATTCACTCATTAATTGTTATTCTCTAGTCATTTCCACTTTTGAAGGTATTCCCACATGGTGTAGAGTTAGAGGTTTAGAAAATTTTGTGAGGAAGTGTGTGTGTGTGTGTGTGTGTGTGTATATTTCCTTTAGCTTTTTAAAGATATCTTTAACTTGCCTTATACATCTATAGTTTCTGTTGAAAAATTTCCTGAATTTTTATTTTTGCTCCTTTGACAATAATGCCTTTTTCTCTGGTTTCTTTTAAGATTTTCTGACTTTGCTTTTTTTTGGCAGTGTGACTATGTGCCTGAGTGTGGTCTCTTGGTATTTTTTCTGTTTTGAGTTTGAGTTTCTTAAATCTGTGGACTGATAACTTTTTGTAAGTTTTGGAAAAGTCTTATCCATTATTTCTTCAGATATTGCTTTAAACTGATACTTTTTTTCTTTGGGGACCATGATTGCATGTATGTTATACCTTTTAAATGTGTCCCACATGTCTTTTCCACTCAGTTCTGTTTTCTCTATCCTTCTTTTCTCTATGTTTCAGTTTGGATATTTTCTATCCGCTTGTTCTCTTGAATTGGCAATCTTGTCTTTCATTGTAATCATGGTGGTAGTGAATATATCCACAGTCCTTAATATCAAATATTATTTTTTTTTGGTTCTGGAATGCAATTTTAATTCTTCATTTTTATAGATTCTGAGTTTTTTTGTTGAAATTCACCATCTTTTACCCAGTTTTTCCCCAATCTACTCTGTTTTCCTTAACATGTTAATCATGGTTATTTTAACCTATGCCAGCAATAATATCTAAATTGTTTCTGAGTCTGCATCTATTGTCTCTTGTTCTTCTAGATTATCAATCACGTATTTCTGTCTCATAATTTTTGGTTTGTGTCAGACAGTGTGTTAAATGTTTGTAAAGTTCCAGATGATGTCTTTCATCAGATAAGGTTTCCCTTTCATTGGCAGGTAGGGTGAGGAGCTGATGCAATCACAGAGCCAGAGCCGGCTGGACTGGGGCTTCTTTGTAAATGTTAATGACTGCAGGTTTATTTCTGTTATTTTGGTATGGTTGTTCTAAGATTTTGATTGAGAGCTCTGAAGAGGTGTTGATAGTTCAGTTCTTCCCCAAGAAATGTTTATGTTTAGCTCTTTAGCTTCCTGCCCTTTATAGCTTCAAATAACAAATTTCTTGAAGGGTTTTGTATTTAAAGTAAGCACCCTCCCTTAAGCGGAATTTTGTCTCTAATGTACAGACTATGGGAGATTTCATGCTGGTTTTTAGACACACTTGGACTAGTTCCCCAGTTCTTTAAGCACAGCCCAGAATTTAGCAAGTGTACCTTAGGGAAAATCAGCTTCTTGTTTGGGACACCTCAAATTTGCACTCTGCTGTCTAACAGAGAAATGACTGACCTTTATAGGCCTTGCTGGCTTTATTCCTCTGGTGGAGTCCCTCAGGGTGGGACAAGCCTGATTCTCAGTGTATACTTAAAATCAGCCCAAGAAGAGATCAGCAGGTGATTTTTTTGCTCATTTTGAAAAAACTCCCATCCTCTGGACTTCTAATTCAGCTTGTTCTCTTGCTTCAACAGCCCTCTCATGTCTTTAAAAATATAGATTTTGAAATTTACCCATTTTTTTCTAGTTGTTGCAGTGGGAGTTTTGGGCTGCTGCCACCTACTGCATTTTATCCAGCAGTGGAAGTCCCAATGAGGAAGAGTTCTCTGGTTTTTTCCTGTTTTATTTGATTTGTGCCTTTGTTTATTAAATTATTTCTTTTGTTTTTTAATGAATTTTATCCCTTTTATTTTTCTGAACATCACACATATGTCTTCTTTAAATTCTTTGGTAGTTTTAGAAATTACTTTCATTTGGATATGAATACATATTCTGATTGTTGAGTTTGCTGCTTTCTTTCAAGGCACTGTGAGTTTCGTAAGTAATTTCTTTTCACTCTCCTTTTTGGATCCTCCTTTTGTCATGGTTTCTACCACCTTGCTCTCCCTGTTCTAATTGCTCATCGCCTCCACCACTCCCCACCCTCAGAGTGCTCTAGAACGAGGGCTAATAATTGAGATGTGAAGTTCCTACTGGAAGATGCTGCTAGCAATTTTGTTGATTTAGTCAGTGACCCATGATCTTTTCAGGTTCGGGTTCTGTCTCTGTTGAGTCTGGCTTTGTGTCCTCCTTGGGCTGCTTCTTAAAAGCCGTGGCCTTAGGCGGTGGTCAACGGTGCTTTTTGTTTCTTTCTTTGGTTATTAATAGGGAGAGCCCCTGCCCCAGCCCCAGTTCACACAGTGAGTGTGAATCCTGTGCTGGAGGCAGGAGAACCTGTGGTCCCTTCTACCTCCACCAGCTAATCTGCAGACCGCCATCGAATGCTTTTTCGGAAAGCTAGAGTTTTAGACTCACTCATAACATTATGCTTCTTTTCCAATACTTTGAAATGTTTTTATTTTATTTTTGACTCTGGTTATGTTTTTCTTTTTTCTTTCCGTATTTCCCTATTATATTTTTAGCTAAGGGGTGACAGTTCATAAAAGCGTGAAGTTAACTACACCATCTTGGTCAAAAGTTCAGAGAGAAATTTTGCCTTACCTTTTGGCCAAACTTCTGACTTGATTTTAGTCATAAATTATTCTTACTAGAGTGTTTAATATTTGATCCTTAACTGATTAGAGATATTGATTATACATTTCTTTTTACCGCCTATTTCACATGCTTTAATTTATTGGATGAGTAATTTTGTTCCTAAGAAAAGAAAATAGAGAAGCAACCTAAGTGTCCACAGAAGGATGAATGGATAAAGAAATTGTGGTGTGTGTGTACACACACACACACACACACACACACGCAGTGGAACACTACTCAGCCATAAAAAGGGAGGAGATCCTACCATTTGTGATAATATATATGAACCTTGAGGGCATTATACTAAGTGAAATAAGTCAGAGAAAGACAAGTAGTGTATGATCTTGTTTATATGTGGAATCTTAAAAAAACCAAACTCATAGAGACAGAGATCAAATTTGTAGTTGTTTTAATGTTAAATTTCATCAGATAGCAGTGAGATTTCAGGCTTCAGAATTCAAAATGGGTAATCTAGTAATGTTATGTATAATTTAATTCTAAAAATTCCCTAAATATCAAGGTAGGTGATACTGAATGTAGAAAAACAAATGGATACTTGTAATTAAAAAGCTTTAAATCTGAGGGTATCTTTTTGGGCAATAATGATTCATAATTCTGCTTTGTCTAGCGTAGTATAATGAGGTGACTGAATGAAATGAAACACGTGGGAATGATCTTTATGTATTGAAAGAGTATGCTGATACATCACAGAAAATCAACTACATATCTCAATTTAGTGAATTCAGGAGCCATAAATACTTAAACCCTTGACATAATCATATAATAATTTCTGCAGAATTATTAGGAACACCTACCATCAACTGATTTTCTGGAATTTCAATATTGAGACAAGTAACTTTTAGTACAGAATGTGTAGCAAAGGAACATGAATGTTAATACTCTCAGGAAAGTAAAATTGGAAAAGTAGCATATTCAGTTAGAAGACCTTAAAACATATAATTTGTTTCTTCCATAAAAATGTTTTCAGATAATTTAATTGCTAAAAAATTAACTTCCCTTGCCTGGTGTAGTCAGGTTGTTTAATAACTTTCTTGTTTATATTGCACCTCAAACTCTTATGTAACTTTTTATTTTCAGAAGCAATTTAGCATAAAAATCAAGAAGAGAAGCTTTGAAACCTATAAACTTCTAGTCCCACTTCTGCCTCTTAGCAGGTGTCAG
This sequence comes from Equus caballus, assembly GCF_041296265.1. NCBI lineage: Eukaryota > Metazoa > Chordata > Mammalia > Perissodactyla > Equidae > Equus > Equus caballus. The sequence goes on from NC_091685.1 coordinate 109,659,381, forward strand.
GTTTGCAAGCTCCTTGCCTCTGCACATTGTTCCTTCATCTGTTAAGTGGAAATGATCATAGTATTTACAGAATTTTTGTGAGGGATAAACAGTCAAGTTCATAGAGATTACTTGGCAAAGTGCTTCTTACATAGTAAGCACACAGTAAATCTTAGGATGTTTATTTCCCATTTTTGTATTTTAAATGTTTGGTTTCCCAAAGAGAAAATAAATTAACACACATTATCTATATATTTGATTTAGAAAACAAATGCATTACATCATGCTAAGTAATCCTCTGCCATCGGAAAGCCAACCTGCTTTAACGTATCTACTGGTTCAGTGACATGCAGGCCTGTGTTTCAGGATGTGTATGATTTTGCATATTTAGTACTTGAGAACTTTGGTTTATTGCCAACTTCTGGAAGCAGAGCAGCTTGAATTAGTAGACTGTTTTCCAGTAGAGGAGAATCAGTAATTTTGATTGCCATTGCCTTAAAGGTTTGTGAATAGAATTGCTGTAAGAGTTCACGTACAGATTTTTGTGTAGCCATAGATCTTCAGTCCACTTAGGTAAATACCTAGAAGTGGGGTTGCTGGGTCATAGAGTAGGTGTACGTTTAACTTTTTAAGAAACTGCCCAACTTTCCCAAAGTGGCTGTACTGTTTGGAAATGACTGTATCATTGTTCTGCATTAGTGCCAGCACTTGGTATTTTCAGGGTTTTCATTTATGTCAGAAATTTGTAGGTTTCTAGTGGTATCTTACTGTGGGGTAGTTTACACTTCTCTAATGACTAATGATGTTGAGCATATTTTCATATGGTTATACGACACATATACTACTTTTTCTAAAGTGTCTATTCTGATCTCTGTCCATTTTTTTTCCAGTCAACTTCAGTCTTTTTTCTTTTTTGAAAAAAATTTTTTATTGAGGTAACGGTTTATAACATAAATTTCTGGTATGCATCATTATATCGATTTTTGTGTAGACTACATCATGTTCACCACCCAGAGAATAATTACCATCCATCAGTGTGCACGTGCCCTATGCCCTTTTTGTCCTCCTCCCTCTCCCCTTCGCTTCTGGTAACCACCAGTCTAATCTCTATATCTATGTATTTGTTTGTTGTTGTGGTGATGGTTTTTCTCTTCCACATATGAGTGAAATCATGCTGTATTTGGTTTTCTGCTTATGAGTTAGTTCTCTTAGTGTAATACCCTAAAGTTTCATCCATATTGTTGAAATTGGCAAGATTTCATCTTTTTTTGTGGCTGAGTAGTATTCCATTGTATATATATACCACATCTTCTTTATCCATTCATTTGTTGGTGGGCACTTAGGTTGTTTCCAAGTCTTGGCTATTGTGAATAATGCTGCAGTGAACATAGGAGTGCATATATCTTTTCGAATTAGAGTTTTCATATTCTTTGGATAAATACTCAAAAGTGGAATAGCTGGATTGTATGGTAGTTCTGTTAATTTTTTGAGGAATCTCCATAGTCTTTTCCATAGTGGCTGCACCATTTCACATTCCCACCAACAGTGTATGGGGCTTCCCTTTTCCACATCTACTTGTTATTTCTTGTCTTGTTAATTATAGCCATTCTGATGAGTGTGAGGTATCTTCATTGTAGTTGGATTTATATTTCCCTAATAATTAGTGATGTTGAACATCTTTTGATGTGCCTGTTGGCTATCTGTTTATCTTCTTTGGAAAAATGTCCGTTCAGATCTTTTGCCCATTTTTTAATGGGGTGGTTTGGTTTTTTGTTGTTGAGTTGTATGAGTTCTTTATGTATTTTGCATGTTAACCCTTTATCAGATATATGATTTGCAGTTATCTGCTCCCAGTTGTTAGATTGTCTTTTTGTTTTGTTGATGGTTTCCTTTGCCATGCAGAAGCTTTTTAGCTTAATGTAGTCCCATTTGTTTATTTTTCCTTTTGTTCTCTTTCCTGGGGATATATGATATTAAAAAATATACTGCTAAGACTGATGCCAAAGAGTGTACTGCCTATGTTTTCTTCCAGGAGTTTTATGGTTTCGGGTCTTACATTCAAGTCTTTAATCTATTTTGAGTTAATTTTTGTGTACAGTGTAAGATAATGTTCTACTTTCATTCTTTTGCTTGTGACTGTCCAATTTTACCAACACCATTTATTGAAGAGACTTTCCTTTCTCCATTCTTGGCTTCTTTCTTGAAAATTAGCTGACCATAGATGTGTGTGTTGATTTCTGGGCTCTTGATTCTGTTCCACTGATCTGTGTTTCCGTTTTTGTGCCACTACCATGCTGTTTTGATTACTATAGCTTTATAGTATATTTTGAAATCAGGGCGTGTGACACCATCAGCCTTATTCTTTTTTCTCAAGATTGCTTTGACTATTCGAGGTCTTTTATTATTGCATATAAATTTTAGGATTATTTGTTTTATTTCTATGAAAAATGTCGCTGGGACTTTGATAAGCATTACATTGAATCTATAGATTGCTTTAGGTAGTATGGGCATTTGAACTATGTTAACTCTTTGAATTCGTGAGCATAGAATATCTTTCCATTTCTTTGTGTCGTCTTTGATTTCTTTTAACATTATTTTATTGTTTTCAGTGTACACGTCTTTCTCCTTTTTGGTTAAATTTATTCCTAAGTATTTTATTCTTTTTCTTGCAATTGTAAATGGGATTGTAGTCTTCTCTTGCTGCTATTTCGTTGTTAGTATATAGAAATGCAACTGATTTTTGTATGTTGATTTTGTACCCTGCAGCTTTACTCTGTTTATTATTTCTACTAGTTTTTTGGTGGATTCTTTAGGGTTTTCCATATATAAAATCATGTCGTTTGCAAATGGCGACAGTTTTACTTCTTCCTTTCCAGTTTGTATCCATTTCATTTCTTTTTCTTGCCTGATTGCTCTGGCTAGGGCTTCCAGTATATGTTAAATAAGATGGTGAAAGTAGTCATCCTTATCTTATTCCTGTTCTTAGAGGGATAGCTTTCAGATTTTCACCACTGCGTATAATGTTAGCTGTGGATTGTCATATATGGCCTTTATTATGTTGAGGTACTTTTTTGCTTTTGTTGTTGGTAAGGAAGATTCACCCTCAGCTAACATCTGTGCCAGTCTTCCTCCACTTTGTATGTGAGATGCCTCCACAACATGGCTGATGAGTGGAGTAGGTCCGCATCCAGGATCTGAACTGAGAACCTGGGCTGCCTAAGCGAGCATGTGGAACTTTAACGGCTCTGCCATGGGGCTGGCCCCAGTGCTTTACTTCTCTACCTATTTTATTGAGAGTTTTTGTTTTTTTAATCATAAATGGATGCTATATCTTGTTGAATGCTTTCTCTGCATCTATTGAGATGATCATGTGATTTTTTTATTCTTCATTTTGTTAATGTGATGTATCACATTGATTGATTTGTGGATATTGAACCATCCTTGCATCTGTGAAATAAATCCCACTTGATCATGGTGTATGATCCTTTTAATGTATTGTTGTATTTGATTTGCTAATATTTTGTTGAGGATGTTTGCATCTGTGTTCATCAGTGATATTGGCTTGTAATTTTCTTGTTTTGTGTTGTCCTTGTCTGGTTTTGGTATCAGAGTAGTGTTGGCTTTGTAGAATGAATTAGGAAGTATCCCCTTCAGTTTCTTGGAAGAGTTTGAGAAGGATAAGTGTTAAATCTTCTTTGAATGTCTGGTCATATTCACCAGGGAAGCCCTCTGGTCCTAGACTTTTGTTTTTTGGCAGGTTTTTGACTACTATTTCCATCTCTTTACCAGTGATTGGTCTATTCAGATTCTCTATTTCTTCTTGATTGAGTCTTGGAAGGTTGTATGATTCTAAAAATTTATCTATTTCTCCTAGATTATCCAATTTGTGGCATATAGCTTTTCATAGTATTCTCATATAATCCTTTGTATTTTTGTGATGTCTGTTGTAATTTCTCCTCTTATGTTTCTGATTTTATTTATTTAACCTTCTCTCTTTTTAAAATTTTTTTTTAAAATTTATTTTCTTATAATTTAGTTTTGAGAGTTCTTTATATATTCTGGACACAAGTCCTTAGTCAGAAATTTACTTTGCAAATATTTTCCGCCAGTCTGCAACTTGTCTTTTCATTTTCTTAACCATGTCTTTTGTGGACACTATACAATTTAGTTTAATAAAGTCAAATTTATCAATTTTTTTTCTTTTATGGATCCTACTTTTTATATAGTGTCTGTAAACTCATTACCTAACTCAAGATCACAAATATTTTCTCCAAGAAGTTGAACAGTTTTATGTTTTACATTTAAGTCTATGATCCATTTTGAGTAAATTTTTGTATAAGACATGAAAGATGTGTTGCAGTTCTTCTTTTTACATGTGGATGTATGATTGCCATCATTTATTCAGTGTCATTTGTTAAAAAAACCTTTCCTTTCTCAACCGAATTGCCTTTGCAACTTTGTGAAAAATTGGCGTTTATTTATTTTTTTAAAAAGTATGGTATTACAAAAGATAGACATATAGAATCTAGAAACAGACAAGTATAAATATAGGAAGCCAATTTTTCACAAACTTTGTTTTGTAGAGTACTTTGAGGCTCACTGCTCTTAAGCAGAAAGTGCAGAGAGTTCTCATTTACAGTAGTCCCCCCTTATCTATGGGGAAGACTGGAACCAAGACCCCCAGTGGATGCCTGAAATCACGGGCGATACCGAACCCTCTTTTTTTCTAATCGTACATATTTCAGGTGTGACAGCAAAACTCTCATGAATTTCTTTTTCCTTCTTCATGATTTCACAGATAGAAAATTCATTCTTACCATAGATCTCAGCAACCTCAGCAAAGAATTTCTTTTCTTTTCTTTCACCTTTTTATTTAAAGGAAGCACTTTCCAAATTCTCTTTGGCATATCCAAATTGCCAGCATTACTACTCTTGCACTTTGGGGTCATTATTAAGTAAATTAAGGGTTACTTGAACACAAGCACAGTGATACTGCTAGAGTCCATTGATAACTGAGATGACTACTAAGTGAGTAGCTGGTGGGTACTGTATACAGAATGGATACGCTGCGCAAAGGAATGAATCACATCCCAGGAGTGTTGGAGCAGAATGGCATGAGATTTCATCACACTACTCAGAACAGCACACAATTTAAAATTTATGAGTTGTTTACTTCTGGAATTTCCCAGTTAATATTTTTAGTCCTTAGTTGACCATGGGTAGCTGAAACTGCTGAAAGAGAAACCACAGATAAGGGGGACAACTGTACCCCTGTCGCCAAGCACACACAGCCTCCCCCCATCAATATCCTATACCACAGAGGTACATTTGTTATAATTTATGAACCTATGTTGATACATCATTATCACCTAAAGTCCATAGTTGACATTAAGGTTCATCTTGATGTGGTGCATTCTCTGAGTTTTGACAAATGTATAACAACATATATCCACCATTATATTATCATACAGAATAATTTCACTGCCCTAAAAATCCTGTAAGTTCTGCCTATTCATCCCTCCCTCCCCATAACCTCAGGCAACCACTGATCCTTTTACTGTTCCCATAGTTTTGTCTTTTCCAGAATGTCTGAAAGTTGGAATCGTACAGTATGTAGCCTTTTCAGATTGGCTTCTTTCACTTAGCAGTATACATTTAAGGTTCTTTTGTGTCTTCATGGCCTGATAGCTCATTTCTTTTTAGTGCTGAGTAATATTCCATTGTCTAGATGTACCACAGTTTATCCATTCACCTACTGAAAGACATCTTGGTTGCTTCCAAGTTTTGTCAGTTATGAAGAAAGCTGCTATAAACATCTATGTGTAAGTTTTTTTTTGAGGAAGATTAGCCCTGAGCTAACATCTGTGCCTATCTTCCTCTATTTTATGTGTGGGACACCTGCCACAGCATAAGTGGTGCCTACATCCACACCAGGGATCAGAATTGATGAACCCTGGGCTGCCAAAGTAGAGCTCGTGAACTTAACTGCTATGCCCCCAGGCTGGCCCCATTTGTGCAAGTTTTTGCATGGACATAAGTTTTCAGTTCATTTGGGTAAATATCAAGGTGCACAATTGCTGGCTTGTATGGTAAGAGCATGTTTAGTCTTGTAAGAAACCACCAAACTGTCTTTGAAAGTGGGTGTACCATTTTGCATTCCCCTCAGCCATGAATGAGAGTTGCTATAGCTCCACATCCTTGCCAGTATTTAGTGGTGTCAGTGTTTTGAATTTTGGCCAGTCTAGAATATGTGTAGTAGTTTCTTGTTTTAGTTTGCAATTTCCTAATGACATATGATGTTAAACATCTTTTCAGATGCTTACTTGCCATCTGTGTACTTCTTTGGTGGCTGTTCAGGTCTTTTGCCTGTTTTTCGTTCGGGTCGTTTTCCAGCCTCAGTTGCCTCTGCCCCAGGTTAGCAGGTGCTCGCATTCTGTCTCCCTGCACATGGCTGTCTCTCCTTAGATTTGGGCTAGTTGGTGACCCTGGGACCTAAGGCTTTCTCACAGGTTCAAGAAAAGTCTTGAACTTGCAACTTGTCTGGCTTTTTTTTGTTGTAAGGCCAGAAGAGAGACTCTTTCTAGTTCTCTGCACCTGAGGCAATGAGCCAGTGAGTAAGCTGCAACCGGATGTTCAACAATAACAATTTTTAACTCTAAGGAAACTATTGTACATATAGTCTTTATCTATCCATCTATCTATTTATCTAACAGTATATTCCTTATAATACTTACAGCAGGTTTTAAAAGTTAATTAGCCTCCTAAAAGAGGCGCTAAGTAAATTCACTGTATCCCAAAAAAGAACGTTTTTCATTTCAGAATTGGACGAATGGTCTTTCAGCTGCCTTTCTGCCAAGAAATCAGAAGGCCAGCTACAGAGGGGTGATGCTGCCAGTACTCATATTCAAGATGAATTGAAAAAGGGAGAAAATCCTGCTCAAGAGTTTTAAATTGAATTAGTAAAACATTAAGAATATAATACATACTGGCTTAATTTTAATAAGGAAGCTAAGAAATGTAAGACATTTAATAATGTATATATACAAAGGTAAAACCCCTCAGTATACTGCTGCTTTTAAAGATGGTGATTATCTTTGTATGATTGTGATAACCTAGCACAATTACATTATCTCATTCTGAATGATAATAAAATGCATATATATTATATATGTAAATATTCACAAACAGAGGAAAATCTGTTTTAGACTATCAAAATTACTCATGCTTTGTGTATGCATATTTGGGTGAGATTTCATTTTATAAAATGATAAACTAAAATCTCATAGAAAATGTGGATCTGTATGTTACTTGGTGATGTATAGGTATCCTCATATGGGTGCTTTTCTTGGAATCATTGAAAGAGAACTGAATATGGGACTCTGACTCTCATAAATTTTTTATCTAGTGTTTTAAAGTAGCAGGTTTTCTATTACCATTCATTCATGAAGCAAACTTATTGAGTGTTTCTGAGGTGCTAAGAATGGTTTTGAGCCCTGGGACTCCAGCAGTGTGCAAGTCTGGCGTGGTCCTGGGGGTGGGGTATGGAGGTGGAGGAGCTTCACTCCAGCCTTAGAACAAAAACAGTACACAAATAATGCCCTAAGTTCATTTGAGAATATGAAAAGCACGCAGAGGAAACTGCTGGGAGGGGCTGTTAGAGTGACAGCAGTAAGTGATGATGAAGGTTGCTTAGATGTGGTGAGCAGGAAAGCCCTCTTTCAGGAGTAAAATCTGTGTTGAAACCTGAAAGATAAGAAATTCTTCCTGAGGGAGCTTTCTAGGGAGAGGGAGGACCAAGTGCATAGGCCCTGCCTGGAAGAAAGCTTGCTATTAGAACTGAAAGGAGAACAGTGTGGCTGGAACAAGGACTCAGGAATGAACCTAGGGTTTTGGTTTAAGACTACGGGATGATGGCATACCATTAATTGACATGGGGAAGACAAGCGGGGAGGAACTTATTTGGGGGATAAACTGAGAGAGGATGCTTCTTTAAACATGTTAAATTTGGCTTACTATAGGACGTCTACAGGGAGATGACAGAAAAATAGTTTTGGGGATTTTCAGTTTTGACTTTAGGGGTGAAGTTAAAGTGAGGAAAAATAGCTCAACATTTTCAAAACCATGGATTGGCTTCTAACACGACTGAGTAAGGCCTAGGAAATAGTCGCAAAGCAAGACAGTGAGCCTGTGAGAGACCTGTAAACCCAAACTTTAGTATAATGTGGAAGTTGATATCAAATTGAGATGCAGATAGAACTGGCAGAATGTGTATTCTTTAAAGTAAGTGCATACCATCAAAAGCATAAAGGCTCTTATTTGGAACCATGGAGACAGGTTATAGACCTATTCTAGAAGTTTCTCTGGACCCAGTTAGCAGAAAGAAAGAACAAAGAGGGCAAGGAAGAATAATGACATAGATGAGCCACATGTAAGAAACAGTCAGACATTGGGGCTAGTAAGGGAGGGGGTTGTGGTGAGAACTCCTGCCTTATGTACATCCCCACAGCTTCTGATCTTAATTGTCTGGCGAGAAGTAGAAGCTCAAAGAAATTGTTCATCCTCATAACTCTGAGACATAAGGGAAATTCTTACAAGCTCGGGCACTGGAGATACTAACCAGCAATTATTGGTCCAGAAAAAACTTATCTTATTGAAGAAGAGCTGTCACAAGATACATCAAAACATACCTCAAGAACAAAATGGGGAAGGAATCTGAAAGACAGCACAAGAAACACTCACCAGAAAAATGTTGCCATGGTACGAAAGGAAGTCTGTGGCCAAACATACTGCCTTAAATGAAAACATAGTGAGCGATTGCCTGAGTTAAACAATTGCATGAAGCAGAGATATAAGTGCTTGGAGAAGAGAGAGTGAGACAGAATGAGTTGAAACAAACCCAAAACATGTATAAGGATTTACTCTGTGAAAAGGGAAATATATCGAATTACCAGGAGAAAGACACATAATGCAGTAAGTAGTTTGGGGATAGCTGTGGGGCCATGTGGGAAAAAATTGGAACCCTAGTTCACATCTTATGTCAAAATTAATTTGATTAAAAAATAAAATGAAAACGTTCAAAGCTTTTGAAGAAAACACGAAGAAATGTTTTTTAATCTTAGAGTTGAGAAGGCCCCTCAGAAATGTGACATAAAACTCAGAAGTCATAAAACAAAAAAACCTGAGATATTATCTCCATAAAAATTAAAAAAAGAAATTGTACATGTCAAAAAAAAAAAACCTGGAAAAAGTGAAAAGAAAAATAACAAATGGTGGAGAATATTAGCAACAAATTTCTTTCTTTCTTTTTTTTTTTTTTGAGAAAGATTAGCCCTGAGCTAACTGCTGCCAATCCTTCTCTTTTTCCTGAGGAAGACTGGCCCTGAGCTAAGATTCTGTGCCCATCTTCCTCTACTTTATATGTGGGACGCCTACCACAGCATGGCTTGACAAGTGGTGCAGTGTCCACACCCAGAATCCGAACCAGCAAACCCCAGGCCGCCGAAGTGGAACGTGCAAACTTAACCGCTGCACCACCGGGCCGGCCCCAAATTTATTTTCTTTAATACTGAAGAGTACTAAAAAAGAGAAAAATTAACCATCTTTGAGGAAACTGGTAAAGGGTATGAAGACATGGTTTAAAAAGAAGAAGAAATTTGACTCCTAGGCATATATAATAATCATGATTGACCTCATGATAAGGAAATGTAAATTTAAAGTATAATGATACTATTTTTCAAGTATCTGTGGAAAAATTAAAGAATGTTAATCACTATTATGGAGGGCTGTGGAAACAGACACTCTTCCACAGCTGTTGGGAATGTATACTTACATAATGTCTAAAGAGAGCATTTTGGCAATATCTATCAAAATATACACAGACGTGCCTCTTATCCTAGCAACTCTAATGCTAGGAAAATATCCTCCAGATGTCCTTGGACACTGCAAGATGATATGTACAGCAACATGCTGGATTTAAACTGAACCATAGCAATAATCACATTAAATGTAAATAGTAAATACTCTAAGTGGCTGTTGGATTGGGTAACAAGTCAAGATCTAATTATATGTTGCCTACAAAAAATGCACTTTGTATGTAAAGAGACACATAGCTTAAATGTAAAAGAATGAAAAAATATATACCATGCTACCCCAAATCAGAAGAAAAGCTTGTGTAGCTACATTAATTTCAGATAAAGTAGATTTTGGAGGAAAGATTGTTACCAGGGATAAAAGAAGATCATTTCATAGTGATAAAAGGGTCAATTCCTCAAAGATAGAACACTCGTAAGTGTTTATTCTACTAATAACAGAGCTTCAAAATATAGGAATCAAAAACTAATAGAATTGCTGGCGCTGGCCCAGTGGTGAAGTGGTTGGGTTCACACGTTCTGCTTTGGTGGCCGGGGGTTCGCTGGTTCGGATCCCGGGTGTGCTCCTGCACACGGCTTGTCGGGCCATGCTGTGGCAGACATCCCACATATAAAGTAGAGGAAGATGGGCACAGATGTTAGCTCAGGGCGGATGTTAGCTCAGGGCGGGTCTTCCTCAGCAAAAAGAAGAGAATTGATGGCAGATGTTAGCTCAGGGCTGATCTGCCTCAAAAAAAAAAAAAAAGAAAGAATATAATTACAAGAATACAAGGACAAATCTTCACTTACAGTCAGATATTTTAGCACTCCCCTTTCAATAAATGATAGACCAAATAAACAGAAAATCAGGAAGTATATAAAACATTTGAATAGCGCTATCACCAAATTGACCTAATTGACATTTATAGAACAGTCCACCCAACGATAGCAGAATACACATTCTTTTCAAGCGCCCACACAACATTTACTAAGGAAGATATATTCTGGGCCATAAAACAAGTCTTAACAAATTTAAAGGTTATGCGAGTTATACAAAGTATGTTATCTGATCACAAGTGAATTAAATAATGATAATAACACAATGAATGACATTAACTACCTGGGAAATCCCCAAATATTTGAAAGCTATACAACCCACTTCTAAATACCTATGTTTCAAAAAGGAAATCAAAGGGAAATTATTTTGAATGGGGTGATATTGAAAATACTTAGAGGGAAATTCATAAGATTAAAGGATTATATAGCAAGAGAAGAAAAATATGAAACAGTAATTTCAATTTCTGTTTTTAAAAACTAGGAAAAGAACAACAACCTGGAGTAAGCAAAAGAAAGGAAATAATCATCAACTCTTGTCGCTTTCATCCACCAGCTTTTTCTCAGATCTGTCTACTTCATTCTACCCCTGCTGCTACTACTTTATTTAAAATATTGATTACAGATGGTCAGTAGACCATACTGGATGAGTGCAGACCAGGGTGACCATTCACCCTGGTTTGCCTGGGACTGGTGGGGGAGGCGAGGGTGGGGTGGGGGGTAGGAGTAGCAGACAGGGAGGAGGGGCAGCTGGTTCCCAGGACTCAGTCCTTAAAACTGGGCAAGTCCCAGGCAAACCAGGATGAATGGTCGACCCTTGTGTAGGTGCTGGAGCCAGACCTTGTACTGGAATCCTTCCTTTAGCTCCAGACAAGCAACTTAGCCTCTTGTGTCTTGATTTCCTCATTTGGAAATGGGTGTTAGAGTAGTACCCATCTTAAAGAGTTACTGTGAGAATCGAATAAGTTAATGGATGTGTAAAGTGCTTAAAGCATAGAAAGCACTGAATTAAAGTTAGTGGTGGTCTTGGTGATTAGTTCAGGGTGGAGATTGGTTTCTTTCTTTTTCTCTCTCTCTCTTTCTTTTTTTTTAAAGTTCTGAGCAGTAGCCTCCTGTCTCACTTTTTCCTTCTACACTTACCCTGCTTCAGGCTTTCCTTCACATGCAGCCAGTTGTCTTTTTAACACAAATATAAACATACAATTTCCTGCTTCAAATACTTCAGTGGCTCCTCAGGCCCCTTAGGTCAAAGTCTACATTTCCTAACAAAGTTTACAGAGCCCAGCATTCACTCATTTTCCTAATTCTTTTCTTCCATGCTTTGTTCACTGGTCTTTCTCTTCTCCAAGCCTTTGCATGTGCTGTTGCTTCAACTAGATTCTATTTTTTCTTTGTGTTCTCCCATACTCTGACTTTTTCTCCAGACTCAGCTCCTCCTTCTGGCTTCCCTGACCTCTGCCTGCACCCTGTCCCTATCAAAGTAGATTAGTTGGCCTTCTTTGTACTCCCGCAGCACTGTGTGTTCTCTCTGAAGTGGCACTGATTATAGTATATTACTATAGTATATTATATACTATATATAATGTAGTACTGCACTCCTATAGTATTGGTTTTTCATCAACCTTCTTTGTTCTCGTAGTAAAGGAAATGTATACATAAGATACAATGAAGTAAATATTCCCAAATTTAGCATATTCCTTCTTCCAGGATTGCCTTGCCTTCCCTTTATTACAATTTGTTGTAAAATTTATTGTAAATTTATTACAACTCCTGGAAAATTATAATTGGTTCTTCAAAATTTAGTTCATCTTGAACACCTAATACTTGAATATTTCTTTGCCATCCTCTGCCTTTCCTGTTCACTTCCCTTGATCATTTCTTATCTACCACGTTAGTAATTTTACTGCTTTTTATCGTAGCACTGAGCACCCTGCATTAAAGTTATTTGTTTTCCATTCTAGACTACAACAACGTCAAGTCTTTATTTAGGATCTACTATGGGCATGGCAGTATGCCCATAGTAGATTTTTTTGTTGATTCAAATTAAAAAACCCAGTATGCTAGGTTCTGGGGGTATGCTCATGAGCAAAGCTAACATAGTCCCTGTCCTCTGATGCTTACAATCTAAAGGGAGAAATAAAAATTAATGATATTAAATAAGTAAGTATAATATTGCAAATTGCCTAGTGCTGTGAAAGAGAAACGTTTGATGTTATGAAAGCATATGATAAAAGTTTAACATGGAGAAAGTGACTCTCAAGCTTACAGTTGAAGATTAAGGAGGAGTTAATTACATGAAGAAAGAAGGGAAGCACAAACCAGGCAGAGGAAGCTACGAATGAAAAGGTCCTTGTGTAACTGTCTGTAATAAGTCATGGAAAGAAGGCTGGTGTGGCCGGAGCAACCTTGTGAAAGTAGGCTGCAGTAGGAGCTCTGGAGGGGAGTGGTTGGAGGCATGTAGGTTATTAGGTAGCCCAGTGAAAGGGGTGATGGTAGTTCGGACTAGGGTAATGACGTTACAGACTGAGGTGGGTTTGAGAGATTTTTATAAAGAAATTTTGAGAGGACATAGTGATACATTGGATCTTGGTTGCTGTGGGATTGAAAGATTGAGAGTTGTAGAAAGGATTATCTGCAAATTTCTGAGATTCATAACTAGATGGATTATGACCTCTTCACTGTTTTATCTTTCAGTCTGATTCAGCATGTGGCCTGCTTCAAGTAAATATTTGTTGAAAATGAATGAGCATTGTTTTAGTTACAAAAAAGTTATATTCAACTGAAATATAAATTATATGAGTAGAAAATGCATTGTTCAGTGGGAATTAAACCTAATAATTTATTCTTTGCATTGAAATTTGAACATACATCAAATGGGACCTAAACTAGTTTATCTTTGTGCAATCTTTTAAAATAAAATTTGTGTGCAACAAGCTAGTATAAGGTGCAGTCATTTTCTAAGAGAAATGATGACAAAACACGTCTAAATTCTATATAACCATTGATATTTTTCTTCTTATTAAAGTGATCCCCGAAGTTGGGGGTTTTTTTCCCTTTGCAACACATTTCAGCTTCATTATAAACAATTCAAGCTTTTTTATTGTTGATTGAAAAACATTGGGGAGGGAATATTGAAATCTATTTCTTCAAGTTCCTATTGCTCTTCTCTGTAATTTTGCTGAATTACTAATACACACACATACACACATTTTGTTGTGGAAAATCTTGTTATTGGAAATGTAAACTATTTAGGACCAGAGTTCTCCTTAAAGTAAGAAATTGGAAGTTGTACAATATTTTTATTCTAAAATCTTAATTTATTTTTTCTTTAAACATATTTATAACCTGTAATACTAGTGTTTGAATAATAAGTTTTAACATCATCGCCAGTAACATTGAAAATGCTCCTGTGACTCTGTTTTACAGGTGCGTTCTTCTCCCTCTTTTGGGAATGAAGCCTCCCCAGCAAAGCCTGTATCTTCTGGTCGATTCTGTTGATGAAGGGTGTAACGTTCCTGAAGGGGAACAGACATCTACCAGCTTATCTGGGACTGTTGCAGAGCTTTTAGCTGGGCACCATGAGTTCTTCCCACCATGGCTACTGCTTCTCTGTTCTGCCCGAAAACAGAGTAAGGCTGTTACTAAAATGTTTACCGGTAAGCATAATTATTCTCAAATGTTTTTCATGGATGAACTAGTGTGTGCGTTTCTTTCGTAGAGGAGAGTACGCTGTTGAAAATCTAATTGTTGCTTCTACTCTTCAGTCAGCTATTCTATCTGTTCCATTAGCTAATCTCAACTGTAGTTTTTTAAGTTGTGTTAAAAACAAGCCATAGAATGTTTTAAGATCATTCGACATTACCTTTTTCTCAAGATTCTTTTGCTAACTTCCTTAGTAAAGGTTAGGAGTATTTCATGCTTGCTGTACTTTTGTAGGGCTGCATTTATTATGCTATTGTGTCCATGATCAGTTTAATATTTTTCCTAACTATTCCGAGCATCTTGAGAGTAGTGAATATGCCTTTTAAAAAAATGAGTGGCAGGGGCTGGCCCCGTGGCCGAGTGGTTAAGTTCGCGCACTCCACTGCAGGCGGCCCAGTGTTTCGTTGGTTCGAATCCTGGGCGCGGACATGGCACTGCTCATCAAACCACGCGGAGGCAGCGTCCCACATGCCACAACTAGAAGGACCCACAACGAGAAATATACAACCATGTACCGGGGGGCTTTGGGTAGAAAAAAGGAAAAAAAATTTAAAAATCTTTAAAAAAAATAGTCTTTAAAAAAAAAAAGTGAATGGCAGTTACTCTAAGACCTTTTTTTGTGTAAGAGGAGAGACAGAGTCAATAGCTTTTGAGGATACCTCTTGAAATACATCCTTTTTTTAACGCTTTTCTGATATGTGAGAAAACAGTCTATATAATATATAAAAATACATGATCAGGTTTTTTCCTTCTTTCACTTTTCTTTTTTTCTGACTTGACTTTTTTACTTTTTTTTTTCCTATCACAGTAAAGTTGTGGTGACTCCTGTTAGATTTTGTAAAACACTCTTTTTGCTCTGGGAAATAAAAGGCGTGTAAAACAAGGACCACTCACAGAATTTATGGTGTAACTGGAGAGAGAATAATCAAGTTACTGGTTAATTAGTCATATCACTTTTAAATCGTTCTATACACTTTCCCAAGTGGTGAAACCTTATTAATTTGTTAAAATGATTTCCTATAACAGCTTTGTTCCCTCTGTCAGCTTGTCTCTTTTAGATTCCCCTGCTACTAATGGTGGCACGTTTGGTCTCCATTATAGTATTCTGCTTTGTTTTAGTGATAAATCTGTAGTTGATAAAAGTTTGGGGATTGGAATGATAATAGCTAATACTTATGCAGCATTTAATGTGGCGGACACAGATAAAGTGGAAGCCCCTTTTGGTCTGTCATCCCGTTCCTTTCTCTTCTTCATTAGAGGCAGCTAGTATCAGTTTATTTTATATCCTTCCAACTCTTAGCTATATTCTGTATATTTTTATAATTTACACAAATGAAACACTGCATAGACCATCTCAGCTTTTACCATTCACTGGCTGTGTGATCTTATACAACTTACTTATCTGTGCCTCAGTTTCCTCATCCATGAAATAGGGATTATACGTTCCTGTTACTTTCCTCATAGGGTTTTTGTGAGGTTAAGTGACAGATTGATTACATGTGAAGCACTTAGAACAATGCCTAATACATAGTAGGTGCTTCATAAACATATTGCTGCTATTATTATCATTATCTTTATATCCTCTTTTTTTAGCAAACATTATTTTTGAGCACTACTCCTATTACTGCTAAGTAATTCAGTTCATTGCTTTAAACTGCTGTATACTATTCCTTCCCATGAATAAATTTCCAAGTTTTCCATTATCCTATTCATGGACATTTAGATTACTTTAGTTTTTTGCTATTATAAAAAACACTCCGTGAAAATGCTGTGCACATCTTCTTGTGCACATGTGCCAAAGGTTTACATTATAAACCTAGATATGGAATCGCTGGGTTACAGTGTGTATAGTTTTAACTTTAGTTTATTTTGCCAAATTGCTATCTAGTGTGCTTGAAATAATTTATGCATCTACCAGCAACATATAGATTTCCCTTTTCTCTACATTCTCATCGTCAACATTTGTTATTTTCACATCTGCTTTTTTCTGCTTTAGGGTCTTGTGCGTGCTGTTCCCTCTAACTAGAATGCTCTTCCCCTGAGCCTCTTTTTAGTTCTCTGCTCAAATATCAATCTCACTTCTCTGTTTTTCTATTCTATTTCTATTTTTGCCTCCCCAGCTACTTAGTCACATGCTTTCTTTCTTTAGATCTTGTTTTATTAATACGTCTTATTACTATTGAACATTTGTTTGTATGTTATGTTTGTTTGTTTGTCTGTGTCCTCCACTAGGGCGTGGCCTACACGAGAATGGGAATTTTGCTCGTCTTCGCCACCGTGATGTCTCCCCAGCATCTAGAACAGAGCTTAGAACAAAGCTCTCATTCAGTTATTGCGAATAAGTGAATTTGTATTTTCTTTGAACCATGTCTTGGTGGAAAAATCAGTGAACTGGGAGGAATCAGGAAGGACTGGGTTATGGTCAGATTCTCTTACCCTGCGCCTTCCCCTCAGTTGTTGTTAATCATTAAACATGCTGGGCCGTACGTAAGCATTTGACCTCATTTCTGTTGATGATAGATGTGGAAGTTAGGGGTAAACACTGAAGAATGTTAGTGAAGGTATTAATACATACTGTTAAATTACTGTCCAGAAAGAAAGAGATTATATTCCTACCTGAGAGTGTTGATTTCTCTGAACTTCTAGTGTTGAACTATATCTTTTTTTTAATATTTGCAAAGTTGGTATGTGAAAAATAGTACCTCATTTTTATTTGCACTTCTTACTTACTGTTGAATTCTCTCCCCCTTATGCTTATTTTATCAGTTTGTCTCTTTTTTTCCTGTGAATTAGTACTTTCTCACCTTTACATATATTTCCTTCAGGAAGTTAGTGATACTCTTATTGATTAGTAAGAGGTTGTTTGTGTTATATTCTTTTATTCTTTGCAACTACTTTCTTCAGCTTTTTTAAGTTATTGTAATTCTTTTGAAGTCTGTTATATGTAATCTAATGTATTGTCCTTCACTGTTGCATATTTGTTCTTATTTTTACATTTAGTGATTTTTATCCATGTAGTATGTATTCCGCTGAAGGGAGTAAAATAAGGCTCTAACTTGTATAATTTATCAAACCACAAATTTTCTCAGCACTACTACTGGCCCCCATACCATTAGTTGGTGATGCGGCTTTTATTGTACATTAAGTTTAGGTATGTGTGCATATATGTGTGTCTGTGTGTTATTGAGATATTTCTAAACTGTCTGCTCTTCTAAACTATCTGTTGGCATTTTTGAGCAAATGCTGCATTGGTTTAATATTTTTAATTTTCTTACACAGTTACTTCCCAGCCGTCTTTGCCATTAATATTGTTGTTCTAAATTATATATTTTTACCTTTATTCCTCCAAGTTGACTTTAATAGCATATTTTTTAAAATTATAACTACCAATGATATAAACAAAAACATTTTTTAATTTGGTTAAAACTTTTAATTTAGGAAGAGTTTGACATTTAAAATATGCTTTTTTTTATAAGTGAACATAGCATATTTTTTCATTTATTCAACTTTTTTCTTAGATTTTTCAGTTTTCCTTATATATGTGTTACACATTTCTTTCTGCTTTTTGCTATTATTTTAAGTTGAAATCTTTGGATTTTGAATTGAGATGACAGATGTATCACCATAGGGCAGTAACATTAAGATATTTACTTTCTCTAAATCAGTTTCATCTACTCATATCTGAAGATGTAACATTTTGGAAACAGATTTTCTGTTTTTCCTGATGTATTTACTATACTGACTAGTAGCATTTTCATTAAATAAAAATTTTATTTCATTTCAGGTTAGAGTTAATTTAATGAAAATGGCTTTGGCACTTAAGCAGAATCTTGACTAATATGTGAGGGTATTATTATAGGCTAATAGCAGTTGGTACTTGTTATGGTCCTGGAAGAAATAGCAGCCCATTTGAAAACATTTTGTGCACAAAGAAATCAACCCTCAAAAATTTTTGAAGATTTTTGTGTATATTTATTTTATCTGATTATAAAAAAATACATATTCCACATAGAAAATGTTTTAAATGAGAACTACTAAAATATTGCATCATTCAGAAATAAAGTAATAACTGACCACCAGCATTTTGTATTAAATTCTGTATATGTTATACTACCTAGTTGAGATCCTAGTTTACATCCATTTGATTTACTGCTTTTTAAATTTAACATTTATAAGCCTTTTAGTGTCACTATGTTGTCTTTTTAATAACTCTTTTAATGGCTGCATAATTTATTAGTATATCAATATGCCAGAAGTGACCTTTCTTACTGTGCGCTCTTAGGTTTTATTGTCCTGGTCCCCATCCCCACAGGCTCTTCAGGATAATAAAGAATTGCAGCGAGCGCCGGTTTGTAAATATTGGCACAGGGCCTATCATTCCTTCACTCTGCTCACCACCACTGAGTGGGCTCATGCCCTGAGAAATGTTTTAAGTAAGGATAGAAATGTGGCCCAACATTTCACTAAATCGTGTTTTTATTCCCCTAAAAATTTTGAGCGTTTTTCAGCCTTTTCTTATGAAATTTTTTTAAAGCACTTTGATAGCAATGTGTTAAATTGTGCGTGTTCATAATAAGGGAGTTACATGTATAAGTTACAATTTAAAAAAAGCGATTATTTTCAGTAACTTTAACTCAAGATATTCAAATTGTTGATTAACAGATATTCTAAGTTCTGTTTTAATGAGCAGATAATTGTCCTTAATGAGAAACTTAATAATTTATTCTATCCAAATTCATATTACTAAGCATTTAGATTTGGGAAAGCTTTATTTTTTAAATTACAAACCTTTTCTATCTGTTCTTTGTGACATTTTCTCTCCTTCGTTTTAGAATTAATCCGGTGCCCCGGCCCTCTACCCCTTACTCCTCTATCAAGCACTCGCATTTTCTTTCACAGCTTTCTATGCCTATTCTCATCTTATGGAGAGCAAACTTTAAAGTCAAAACAGGCAGAATCCTGGATCTATAGTTTACTAGGTGTGTTACTCTGGGCAATTTACCTAACCTTTCTAAGCTTTAACTTCTTCATTTTTAAAGCAGGGAAACTTATAAGCCTGACTTAAAGAAAAGTCAGATATGATAAGTACTTGACGGGCTGCTTTAAAAATAGTTGATTCTCAGTACATGTTGATCTCCGTTGTTTCTTTCTCAGGAACAGAACCTGTTACTGTGGAGGCTTAGGCTAGATTCTGTCTTAGTTATCTCAAGTTTCAATCATGATATCGTAGTTAAGTAGGTTTAAATTATATGTATTTACTTAGAGTAGGTAATAGGATCTTTCATGTGAATCAGTCAGTATCTACAAGATCACTTTGGAAACTTGAAAACAGTGTATAATGTAAGATAGCCGTTGTTTTTAAAAATGCTTTTTATTAGCATCATGCCAAGTGTTTTCCAACTTAAATTGTTCTAATGAATTTTTAAAGCCAAAAGCAAATGAACACAGAAAACGGTTGGAAGCAAGCTATCTTATATCACTTGTAAATGTAGATTATTATGAATTTCTAAGCATGTGTTAAACTCTCTTTGTGTCAGGAATTTTTTTTTCATAATTAAAATTTATCTTTTGGTTAATTCTGTGGAAAATGCCCAGTTATATGTATAATCAGTTAAAGAGGTGTGTGTGTGTGTGTGTGTGTGTGTGTGTGTGTGTGTATAATTACAGATTCCATTTTTTGTATAGATTTAGAGCTATGCAGATTTGTTATTTCTTCATGTGTCATTCTTAGTAGGTTGTATTTTTCAATAAATTTGTCCCATTTCATCTAAGCAGTTCAAACTCATTATCACAAAACTGAATTTATCAGCTTTTTCTCCAAACCTATTGTTTATCCTTCAGTGGTCTTTTTTTCCATTGTGTTGGCCAAGCGGGAAATTACTGTCAGCTTTCACTCCTCTTCTCTTTCCTTCTCCACACTCACTAAGCTCTATGCAATTTAGCTTTTTATCAGTAATTCCTGAATCCATAGTTTATTTTTATCTTTGCTGCTGCTGTGGTTGTTTAGGCCCTTAGCGATTCTTATCTAGACCTTATCACGGCATCTTTAAAAGGTTTTGCCTATAGTCTCTACTCCAGTTCTTCCTGTTTAGTGATGTTGGAATGATCTGTAAAAATGCAAACCTGGGGACTGGCCCAGTGGTGCAGCAGTTAAGTTTGCACATTCCGCTTCGGCAGCCCAGGATTCACATGTTCAGATCCCAGGTGCAGACCTACATACTCATCAAGCCATGCTGGGGCAGGCGTCCCACACATAAAGTAGAGGAAGATGGGCACAGATGTTAGCTCAGGCCACTTTTCCTCAGCAAAAAGAGGAGAACTGGCAGCACATGTTAGCTCAGGGCTAATCTTCCTCAAAAAAAAGTAAAAAAATGCAAATCTCGTCACTTTATTGCCTTGATCAAAATTCCTCACTGACTTCTTATGACAAAATAAAAATCTAATCTCCTCACCTAGTACCTGACATACTGACATATAGTAGGTGATATAAATATATATATTTGTGATATATATATTTGTTTTATTCAATGGGTAAAAGGATATTTTACTCAGTATTAATTGACATTGCTAATCTTTGCTTGATTTCTGGATTTATCTCTAAAGGAAGTTCATTCACTCAGCATTTTTTTTCTTTTGTAAGATGAATACACAATTGTCTAATAAATTCGTGTTTAGAAATCAGGATATCTTCCTTTGGAAAATGAAATTGTGGTTTCCTGTAAAGAAGTTAAAGTGAATTTCAAATAGCTGTGACTAGTATGTTTTTAGGTTGCTTTGAGTTTTAAGTTGCTTTATTTTTACAGTGCTGAAGTTTTGTTAGCTTAATTTGACCAAGTTGCATCTTAATGGTCAAGCTATTTATTGACAGTCTGAGATTTAATTATTTTAATTTTATAACACATAAAATAATGTAATTTAAAAGCAGTGACAGGTGATGATGTAAATACTCATGCCCATAATTAAGGCTAGGGTACATTCAGGTATGTAAATAGAAATATGTAAATTTGTCATATGAAAAAGATCAGGTTGTAAAAACAAACAAACTTTATTTGTTATATCTTCTGCAACGTTCTCTCCTAGTCATTTAGGGGTTCAAAAAATCTTGACAAGGTGCTTTTATGGATATGTATGTAAGACTGTCTATTGCTTAGTTTAGTTTCTCTTATTGAAGTTGAGAGGAGAACTGAGCCATAAAAGAATAGGAAATCCTTCCACTTGTAGATAGGAAAATGAAGCAGTTTATCTGCCATCAGTGTGTTTTTACAGAAGGAGAAGAAAAGTGATTTATATACTAATAGATATTAATTTATTAGTATTAGCTGATTTAATATTGCTTTATTTGCTTGTTAGTTTATTATACATTATATGTTAAAGACATTTTTTTTGAGTATATGGCAACTTCTATAATCATTTTCAACTGATGGCATCTGCTTTTTTGTCTCTTCTGTAGGTTTTCGAAAAATAAGTTTAGATGACCTTCGGAAGGCGTATATTGTTAAGGATGTTCAGCAGTACATTCTTCATCGTTTAGATCAAGAAGAAGCTTTGCGACAACACCTCACAAAAGAAACTGCAGAGATGTTAAATCAACTGCACATTAAAAGCAGTGGATGCTTTCTTTATCTAGAACGAGTCCTAGATGGAGTTGTAGAAAATTTTATTATGCTGAGAGAGATTCGTGACATCCCAGGAACTCTGAATGGTCTGTATCTCTGGCTCTGTCAAAGACTTTTTGTAAGAAAACAATTTGCGAAGGTTCAGCCTATTTTGAATGTGATTCTTGCAGCCTGCCGACCTTTGACTATAACAGAATTGTATCATGCAGTATGGACCAAAAATATGTCATTAACTTTGGAAGACTTTCAACGCAAGTTAGATGTGCTCTCTAAACTGCTTGTTGATGGACTAGGAAATACGAAAATACTGTTTCACTATAGTTTTGCAGAGTGGCTTCTGGATGTGAAACACTGCACTCAGAAGTATTTATGTAATGCAGCAGAAGGACACAGAATGTTGGCTATGAGTTATACCTGTCAAGCCAAGAATTTAACACCATTGGAAGCACAAGAATTTGCATTGCACTTAATTAATTCAAACTTACAGTTAGAGACAGCTGAGTTAGCTCTGTGGATGATCTGGAATGGTACACCTGTCAGAGACTCCCTGTCTACTTTAATACCCAAGGAACAAGAAGTGCTACAGCTGTTGGTTAAAGCTGGGGCTCATGTCAACAGCGAAGATGATCGTACGTCATGCATAGTCCGACAAGCCTTAGAAAGAGAGGATTCCATTCGGACATTATTAGATAATGGAGCTTCAGTAAATCAGTGTGATTCAAATGGAAGAACATTACTGGCTAATGCTGCATACAGTGGCAATCTTGATGTAGTGAATTTACTTGTCTCTAGGGGAGCAGATTTAGAGATAGAAGATGCTCATGGACATACACCACTCACCCTAGCTGCTAGACAAGGACATACCAAGGTGGTCAATTGTTTGATTGGGTGTGGAGCAAATATTAATCATACTGATCAAGATGGTTGGACAGCATTAAGATCTGCTGCTTGGGGTGGCCACACTGAGGTAGTCTCTGCACTCCTTTATGCTGGCGTAAAAGTGGATTGTGCAGATGCTGATAGCCGAACAGCTTTGAGAGCAGCAGCTTGGGGAGGACATGAGGATATTGTACTGAATTTGCTACAACATGGTGCTGAAGTCAATAAAGCTGATAATGAAGGTAGAACTGCTTTGATAGCAGCAGCATACATGGGACATAGAGAAATTGTGGAACACCTGCTGGACCATGGAGCAGAAGTGAATCATGAGGATGTTGATGGCAGGACCGCACTCTCTGTAGCTGCCCTTTGTGTGCCTGCAAGTAAAGGACATGCATCAGTCGTTAGCCTTTTAATTGATCGAGGTGCTGAAGTTGATCATTGTGATAAAGATGGCATGACTCCACTGCTAGTAGCTGCCTATGAAGGACATGTCGATGTGGTTGACTTGCTCTTAGAGGGGGGAGCCGATGTGGACCACACAGATAACAATGGCCGTACACCCCTCTTAGCAGCAGCTTCTATGGGCCATGCTTCAGTTGTAAACACACTTTTGTTTTGGGGTGCAGCTGTGGATAGCATTGATAGTGAAGGTAGGACAGTCCTCAGCATAGCTTCAGCCCAAGGAAATGTTGAGGTAGTACGTACTCTGCTGGATAGAGGGTTAGATGAAAATCACAGAGATGATGCTGGATGGACACCTTTGCACATGGCAGCTTTTGAAGGTCACAGATTAATATGTGAAGCACTTATTGAACAAGGTGCTAGAACAAATGAGATCGATAATGACGGACGAATACCTTTCATATTAGCCTCACAAGAGGGTCATTATGATTGTGTTCAAATATTATTGGAAAATAAATCTAACATTGATCAAAGAGGTTATGATGGAAGAAATGCACTGCGGGTTGCTGCATTAGAAGGGCACAGGGACATTGTTGAATTGCTTTTTAGCCATGGAGCTGATGTTAACTACAAAGATGCCGATGGTAGGCCTACACTTTATATTTTGGCCTTAGAAAACCAACTTACAATGGCTGAGTACTTTTTAGAAAATGGTGCAAATGTAGAAGCAAGTGATGCTGAAGGAAGGACAGCACTTCATGTTTCCTGCTGGCAAGGCCATTTGGAAATGGTGCAGGTTCTGATAACCTACCATGCTGACATCAATGCTGCAGACAATGAGAAGCGATCTGCCTTGCAGTCTGCAGCCTGGCAGGGCCATGTCAAAGTGGTTCAGCTGCTGATTGAGCATGGCGCTGTAGTTGACCACACATGTAATCAGGGCGCCACGGCACTGTGTATTGCCGCCCAGGAAGGACACATTGACGTTGTGCAGGTTTTATTAGAGCATGGTGCTGATCCAAACCATGCTGATCAATTTGGACGCACTGCTATGCGTGTTGCAGCCAAAAATGGACATTCTCAAATAATTAAGTTATTAGAAAAATATGGTGCATCTAGTCTGAATGGCTGTTCGCCATCTCCTGTTCACACAATGGAGCAAAAACCTCTGCAATCAGTGTCTTCAAAAATGCAATCATTAACAATTAAATCAAACAGCTCTGGTAGTACTGGTGGAGGGGATATGCAGCCTTCCTTGCGTGGTTTACCTAATGGGCCAGCTCATGCGTTCAGCTCTCCTTCAGAATCTCCAGATTCTACTGTAGATCGTCAGAAGTCATCATTGTCAAATAATTCCCTGAAAAGCTCAAAAAATTCATCTTTGAGAACTACTTCATCTACAGCAACGGCTCAAACAGTGCCGATTGATAGCTTTCACAACTTGTCATTTACAGAACAAATTCAGCAGCATTCATTGCCACGCAGTAGAAGTCGACAGTCGATTGTTTCCCCGTCTTCCACAACGCAGTCCTTGGGACAGAGCCATAATTCACCGAGTAGTGAGTTTGAGTGGAGTCAAGTAAAGCCCAGTTTGAAGTCAACTAAAACACATAAAGGAGGGAAATCAGAAAATTCCAGTAAATCTGGGTCAGCTGGGAAAAAAGCTAAACAAAATAACTCTTCACAGCCAAAAGTTTTAGAATATGAAATGACTCAGTTTGATAAAAGAGGGCCTACAGCCAAATCTGGGACTAGCGCCCCGCTGAAGCAAATGCCAGCAGAATCTCAGTGCAAAATTATGATACCTTCAACTCAGCAAGAAATTGGTCGATCTCAACAGCAATTTCTTATTCACCAACAAAGTGGGGAGCAGAAGAAGAGAAATGGAATAATGACAAATCCAAATTATCATCTTCAGAGCAACCAGGTTTTTCTCGGTAGGGTTTCGGTCCCACGAACAGTACAAGATCGAGGGCATCAGGAAGTGTTAGAAGGGTATCCTTCCTCAGAGACGGAATTAAGCCTTAAACAAGCCCTGAAGCTTCAGATTGAGGGTTCTGACCCGAGCTTCAACTATAAAAAGGAAACACCATTATAAAAGGTAACGTAGCATCAACTTAAAGGATAAAATATCAAAAGTATATAGTTTCCTCTACTTAGAATACTCTTCCCTAATAGTTACGTGGCCAGTTCCCTCACCTAATCACTGCTGAGATACCATCCTCTCAGCAAGACCTTCCCCTGTCACGCTTTTGAATTTGAGTTCTGCCTCCGGCACTCCGTTTTCCCTTTCCTGCTTCATTTTATCCAAAGTACTTAATATGTAACATCCCTTATGTATTTTACTTATTGTTAGATTCATTATTTGTCTCCTCCCAACTGAAATGTAAGCTTTGTGAAGGTAGGGACTTTGATCTCTTTTGTTCAGGGATACATTCCATGTACTTGGAATACTGCTTGGACTTATGGTCATTTCTCAGTAAAAATGTGTTGAATAAGTGAAGGAATGATTATACTATTTATGAGTCTCAGATTAAGGATTCTGTCTACAGTCATTTTCCCTCTTAAAAGTTCTTCAATGGTAACAGAGGGAGGGGCTGTTTTTGTAATACTCATCTTTTTGGTTTGAATAAAGTCATATATATAGCGCTTAGTAGATGATTAATAAATGTTCATCTCCTTCCTTTTCACTCTGGAAGAAGTTGAAGCTTTAATCAGCAAAAGGTAATTTTCATTATGACACACCTCTTAAGAAATTTCAAAGTAAAGTTCACACACACCAAGAATAGGTGGCAAGAGGGTATTTAGGGTCCAGTATATTTAGACATAGGAATTAAATGTGTTAGCCTCAAAATAAAGTCATATTTGTCAAAAAAAACATTTTTTTTTCCTTTCCACCACAATGGATGCTTCACTAGTTACATGGGGGAAGTTAGTGGGAAAATAGATACATAATTTTATATCATGGATACTTTTTCAGAAGCACATTTTTCGTTTTGGCGATAAATACAAAGATTTCATTAGGAATCTTTGCTAATTTATGCTACCAGTATATTTATCACACTTTGCTCAGTCATTTTTCATTCTCTAACAAAATCAGACTCTTTCCTTTAGGAAACTGAAATCTCTTTCTTTTACTTCTTTCGTCTTTGGAGATATCTTTTAGGAATATTTTAAGTGCAACGTTGTAGTGAATAAATTCCCCATACCTTCTAATAATAAGCACCCTTCAATGTGAATCTCCGGAAAACTGATCAAATCTCATTCAAAAATAATTTTTATAAAGTAGTTATACATTCTCCAATGTGATTTATTTTAAAAATATTTTGTTCTGATGACAGAAACCTCCAACTCTCATGATACCATTTGTAAAGGCAAAGTGTAAATATATATTAAACAGTAACGTGAATTAAAGGTAAACATTTGTGGAATCTTTGAAAGTGACTTATAAGTTAAATAATGAATCTCTAATAGATAGGTCTACTTTGTGTTTTACATAGTAAAAAAATATGCATGTATTCTTATATAGCATCTTAAAACTGTATGTAGTTATATAATAACTGTAATGTAGAAATAATTTGTTTTTTTTAACTTTTGCGTTAGTTTCCTGGTCCGTGAAACAGAAGACGTTGTGATTGGAGTGGTTCTTCAGCTACTGGATGGAAGCATAAAATGCCTGTTGATTTGCTGAAAAAAAATGAAGAATGTGCTATCTGCAGTACAGTTACCTTACTTACTGTAATGTGCCTCAATAGTAAGGCTGCCTTCTCAGTGTAACCCTCTGTGCTTAAACAGTTTTATTTTGTGTGCTTTGTATTCACTACACAAGAATAAGCACTTTTTTTGTAGTGCAGGTATATACTGCAGTTCCCTGATAAAAGCTGAAAAAATTTTTGAGTAAAGTTCTTTAAGTTAAGATTTGATAAATGTGCATGTGCCATGATCAAATATATATGAAAAGGCAGTGTTCCTTGTATTTATTTTTTTCTTTTTGTGGCAAACAAAACGTGAGCATACTGTTTCAGTCCCATTTGCATTGTTGTAGCGTATGGCTTGTTTCTTGTATCTTTAAAAATGTTGCTCAATAAAATAAATCAACTATTTTATGTTTCTACACCTTCAGCATTGGTTAAAAATGAGTTTCTATTTAATGCCACATTGAGGTGAAAAAATGGTTTCTTGACAGATTTTTTAAAAATAACTTCTAGTATTTTAGGGAGCTGCTCTAAGTAGTTTAAATTTGGGTTTCCTGGTAGAATCCTCCTAATCTCCGGCTAAAGGTGTCAAAATAACCCAAACCCAGACTCTGGGCAGAACAAAGTTCTGTCTCCTCCCCTGGGGTACAGTTTCACCTTCCACTCACTTGTCGTTCCACCTCCTAGCAGACGGACTGTCATTCCTGAGGCGTGAGCATTCTCAGGGCCAGAGGCCAGCCTCAGTGCTGTGTGTGTAGAGGGAGACTCACCTGTCTATCTGAGGGTAGAGTTTTGATCCCTGAACAATTCATTGACTAGCCTTATCTCGTCCATCCAGCTAAATAAAGTAATTTACCAGTGTAAATTTTAATGCTGCTTCTCTTTCAGTTGTTTCTATTTTGTAAATCTCTTCGTGACTAAAATAGCCCCCACCCAAAATCAATTGGATCAATTTTCGTGGTTAGTTGGATGAATATTCTTGATGAATGTAACACGTTGCTGTCCTTCACAGATGGCACCACTAACCTGTTGCTTATAGCACATTTGTATTTTTTTATTGGTGTTTGATAAACAATAGTGACGGATTTGCATTTTTCTGTCTACACACTCTTCTGTTTTCTTCTTTGGACAATTGCTTGCAGGATGACGGAATGCCAGGGTTAAGGGTGGAATCTGTGACCAAGGGAAACAAAGTTGACTGCTCAAATGTGACCCACAGCCTTGGCCTCCTGGGTGGCCCCTGAACCAGTGAAGGTAGCTTAGATGGGTTGTGTGTGTGTCTGGAAAGGTTCAGATTCATTGTTTAGAAGCCAAGTTTGATCTTTGAATAAGCCCTGAGAATCTTACAAAACCCAGAAATTCTATTTTTTCCATGTGCTGTTGATGAGAAGGAGGAATGAGGAAAGAGAATTTAGAGATTCAGCACAAAACCATTGCTACTACTGGCAAAAAAATCTTTAAAAACTGTCTTAGTAATAGAGGTCAGTAATGTCATCTTCATATGTGAAGGACACACACGTGATGCATTGCTCAGAGAAGTAGAAAGGTGTAATTGGTTGTGATAAATGTTTCACTTGAATCTTCATGTAAGGCTTTTATTTTTGCTTTTGTTTTTCAAAGTCAGCAAAACTCATTCTGTTTATGTCATCAAGTCATTTCAGGAATAGGAGATAAGTTCAATTGATATTAAGGTGACATGGCAATATTGATAACTCGAATGTGAATGTTTCAAGTATTGAATTTTTGTCCCTATGGGACATTTATTAAATACACTTAATAGGACTCTTGCAAAGTAGCCTTAAAAGTGTTGATGATTCTATTAATAAATATGAACACATACTATTATTAGAACCAATCTTACTCATATCTCAAATACAGTACATTTACATTACTGTAGAGGAAGAAGCTGTAATTTCTTATTAGGTGTATTTTTCTTTAGAAAGAGAACCCTGAAAGCTGCCAGTTTTTCTATTAACCTTGAATTATTGGAATTGTATTTATTTAATTTTATTGTTTTTTTACAAAAATGCACCTTGTGGCCAAAGGGCAAAGATATGACTCATTACATAAGGGATTTATGTTTTTCAAAGAGCTAAATGTTTTCATATCCATTTTTATATAAACTTGAAACAGTTGGTAGGAAGAGAACCTCTTGGAAAAATAAGATTTTTCAAAAGTAAGTATTCCTCTGGATGTTTTTATACTGATTATGTTTTGGAATAGGACAGAAGTGGCTTTTCGTTAGGATAAGGATAATGCCCTGCTCTGCCTGTTTGTTTTTGTGGGGGATTTAAGACCATGACTGAAAATGGCTCTTGCTCCACTGAGAAGAGTAGAAATAAGTCCCCCAAATATAAAACTCCTAAATAACTATTAGAAAAATTAAAATGTTTAAATTTTGTAAATCACCTGATACCACTACACACCTGTGACGCCATGTGCTTACAACATTTTTGTAACATTCCATCTGTGCCCATTCCCTAAAAGTCATGAGTTGATAGTAAGGGAAGTGACAAAAAATGTAGTTATGAAAAATAAAACTCTGAATGTTTGTAGGAAAGGTTTTGGAAGGAAAATTGCAGAACTCAGTGTGTACTACAAATACAAAATACAACCAATGTCCTTGTCCCTTGTCCTCACCCCCACCCCCACCAGAATCATCACTAAAAATAGTTCACTACTTAAAAAACAGAAGTAAATACTTTTCTCAATATTATTTGGCTATGCAAATGTTTGTTTTGCTTGATGTCCTCCATTTACGCTTCTCAGCAAATGTAGTTGCAGACAAATGCTTTCTTTTTATTTTTCCCTTGGTTCTGGGTATGTAAATAGCCTAAAATGTACATTGAATTTCACATTGTAAAAGTTTATTTTATTCCTTGTATTATATTAAGCAAAAATCCCTATGTATATGAAAGTGCATAATAAATATATTTGCTTTACAGAGGATATCTTGTTTTAATTTTATCCTTGAACATTCAATAGAACATGCATGACATGCTTACTTATTTTAAATAAATACTGAACAAATGAATTTGGAAACATTTTACAAAGAAAAAGATGAGATATAAGAACTTTCCAAAGGCAGTTAAGAAGACAAAATGATCTAGCCTTTATAGCTTCCTAAAGCTTCATAAGGACTTAATGTTCTTTTTATTTTTTTCCTGACTGATAACATACTATATCTTACCATGTCAGGTTTCATGCCTCTGAAATTGCAGTAATCCAATAAATTGTGTGAATGTGTGCTCCTTGATCATCAGAGTATTGTGGCCATCTTACATTTGATATTTTGGAGTTTTATCGCAAACGTTGTTATTCATTTTCTAAATAAATGTCTATATATTCTTTACTCAGTTAAGTTGAGTCAATTTTTCCTGACCTTCAGCTTCCCCACTAGAACTCAGTATCATATATGTGTATATATGAGAGAATAGTAATAGAATATATATACGAAAGAGAGGTTTCTAAGAAGGTCAGCATGGTATTTTCTGTTAGGTAATTTTATCATAATTACAGGGTACTGCAATAATTAATTACGTTATATTCTTTATAAATTTGCTGGATTAATAAAAATTTTATTCTAAAAACTTTTAGTAACAATGTTTAAACACAAATCGGTGACATACATAGAAAAATTTTAAAAGAGACTGGTTGACTAAATAAACTATGTTACAGAGTTTTCTACGTGGTGATCCATGGAAATACACTGAGAACTTGGCAATGACTAACATTTTCACTCCTTTGCCCTAGCAGTTGGAAGGATTCCAACTAACAGTGAGATGCACACCAAAGGCTTAGATTCCTGAATATCTGGGAAAACTTCATTCATCATGCAAATATTTGCACAATTCTTATTTTCGAGATAGGGCCTCTGCTTGCCTGTCTTCCTATAAAATTAAAATAATCCAATATTGAAATGGAGTCATTTGAAATGTACTGCATGTTTAGATTTCTGCTCTTTCAATACACACTATCATTGTCTTGCTAAATTTATTTCTTTAAGCAAAGTGTACCTTACATATGATAAAATTCATGCTTTTTAAGGATAGTTTGATGACTGTATATAGTATAAACTCCAGCACAACTGAGATGTAGAGTATTTCCATCACCCCAAAAAGTTACTTTGTGCATGCCCCTTTGAAATGAATTCCCTTCTCTCACACCCCCAGCCTCTGGCAACCACTGGTCTAATTTCTTAATAGTTTTGCCTTTTTGGAAATGTCTGATAAATAAAATATGTAGACACTGTTGTGCCTGACTTATTTCACTTAGCATGATGGTATTGAGATTCATCCATGTTGTAGCGTGTATGAGTAGCAGGGCTTTTAATGCTGAATAGTATTCAATATTCTACTTGTAGAACTGTACCACAATTTGTTGATCCATTCACAGGATGATAGACTTTTGAGTTGTTTCCAGTTGTTGGCTATTATGAATAATGCTTTTATGAGCATTTGTGTTTAGACATTTGTGTTGACATGATTTCATTTGTCTTGGATAAATACCTAGGGGTGGGATTGCTGGGTTGCAAGGTAAGTATATGTTTACATTTCTAAGAAATTGATGAAACTCTTTACACGGTGACTGTACCATTTTGCATTTTCATCAACGATGGATGAGAGTTCCAGTTTCTCCACCTTTTCACCCACATTTGGTATTGTCTTTTTAATTAAAATTTTAATTGAGATAATTGTAGATCCATGTGCAGTTGTAAAAAATAATACAGAAAGATCCTGGGCCAGCCCAGTGGCACAGCGGTTAAATGCACCCGTTCCGCTTTGGCAGCCCCGGGTTCGCTGGTTCAGATCCCGGGTGCGGACCTGGACACCATTTGTCAAGCCATGCTGTGGCAGGCTCCACACATATAAAGTAGAAGAAGACAGGCATGCTTATTAGCTCGGGGCCAGTCTTTCTTCAGCAAAAAGCAGAGGATTGGCAGTGGGTGTTAGTTCAGGGCTAATCTTCCTCAAAAAAAATAATAAAGAAAGATCCTAAGTACCTTTCTCCAGTTTCCTCTCATGGTTGCATCTTGTGAAACTATAGAACAGTATCATAGGCAGGATATGAACATTGATACAATCCACCAATCTTACTCAGATTTCTCCAGTTTTACTTGTACTCATTTATGTGTGTGTGTGTGCGTGCATGTATTTAGTTCCGTTCAATTTTATCACATGTATAGGTTCCTGTATCCACCACAGCAGTCAGAATACAAAAGTTCATGACTACAAGGATGTCTCAGGTTGGCCTTTTATAATTACATTCACCTGCTTCCTACCCAGCCCCTCATTCCTAACTCCTGGCAACTACTAATCTAGTCGTCATTTCCATAATTTTGTTATTTCAAAATTGTTAAATAGAATCATAGAGTATGTAGCTTCTGTGGATTGGCTTTTTTCACTCAGCAGAATTCCCTTGAGATTTATCCAAGTTGTCTGTTATGGTAGTTTTTCTTTTTATTGCTGAGTAGTATTGCATGGTATGTATATACTTCGGTTTATTTTTCTGTTCACCCATGGATGGACTTCCAGACCATTTCCAGTTTTGAGCTCTTATGGATAAAGCTGCTATGAATATCTGTGTATAGGTTTCTCTGTGAATATAAGGTGTCATTTCTCTAGGAGAAATGCCCAAGAGTGCAACTGTTGGGTCACATGGTAATTGCGTGTTTAGTTTTATAAGAAACTGCCAAACTTTTCCAGAGTGATTGTATCATTTTACATTTTCATTACCAATGGATGAGTGCTCCAATTTCTTCACATCCTTGCCAGCATCTGGTGCTGTCATTTTTTATTTCAGCCTTTCTGGTGTGTAGTAGCACCTCATCATGTTTTAATTTGAATTTTTCTAATGACGTGTTGAACATCTCTTCATGTGTCTATTTGCCATCTATAGATCCTCTTCAGTGAAATGTTTGTATCATTTGCCTATTTTCTAACTGAAGTCTTTGTTTTTTTAAATGTAGAGTTTTGAGAGTTCTTTATATATTGTAGCTACTAGTCCTTGGTCAGATATGTGGTTTGCAAATATTTTCTCACAGTCTAGCTTGTCTTCACTTTCCCCATATAGTCTTTTGCAGAGCAAATGTTTTCAATTGCAGTCCAATTTATCAATTTTTTAATTATGGATTATGCTTTTTCTGTCAACTCTAAGAACTCTTTGCCTATCCCTAGATCCCAAAGATTTTTAGCCTTTCTTTTCTAAATGTTTTACAGTTTGTACATTTTCTTTTAAGACCTTGATCCATTTTGAATTAATTCCTGTATTGGTTGTGAGATTTAGGGGGAGTTCCTTTTTTTGTCTATGAATGTCCAGTTACTTCAGCACTGTTTGGTAAAGTTTATCATTCCTTCACTAATTTGCGTTTGCACATTTGTCAAAAATCAGTTGAGCATATTTGCGTGGGTCTATTTCTGGGTTTTCTGTTTTGTTCTTTTGGTCTATGTGTCTTTCCCTCTGCCGGTATCACACTGTCTTGATTACAGTGGATATATGGTAAGCCTTAATTTGAGGTAGAGTGATTCCTCCCATATTTTTTTTTCCAAGATTGTTTCAGCTTTTCTAGGACCTGTGCCTCTCCATGGACATTTTAGCTATTCCAGAGCCTGTTCCTTTCTGTGGAAATTTTAGAATAGGCTCTTCTAAAACGAAAAAACTTGCTAAAGTTTTGATAGAAATTGCATAAACCTCGTCAATTTGAGGAGAACTGATGTCTTTACTGTGTTGAGGCTTCCAATCTATGAATATGATATGTATCTCCATTTATCTAGATCCTTGATTTCTTTCATCAGCATTTTGTAATTTTTCATATACACATCCTTAAATGTTTTGTTAAATGTATATCTAAGTAGTTCATTTTCTTTGTAGCAATTGGAAAGTGGGCTTTTAATTTCAAGTTCCACATGTTCATTGTTAGTATATTGATTTCTATGTGTAATTTTACTGAATTCCTTTTTTTTCCCCCCCTTGATCCCTTGGGACTTTCTGTGTAGAGAATCATGCCATCTGCAAATAGGAACAGTATCATTTGTTTCTTCCCAATTCGTGTGCCTTTTATTTCTTTTTCTTGCCATTGCAGTGGTTAGATGATCCAGTACTATGTTGAATAAAGAGGTGAGGGCAGGTATTTGAGTC
This sequence comes from Equus caballus, assembly GCF_041296265.1. Lineage (NCBI taxonomy): Eukaryota > Metazoa > Chordata > Mammalia > Perissodactyla > Equidae > Equus > Equus caballus. The sequence goes on from NC_091685.1 coordinate 109,693,476, forward strand.
TTGTTTGCGATTTTAAGGGGCAAGAATTTTGTCTTTCACCATTTAAGTATGACGTTGCCTATAGGGTTTTCTGTAGGTGCTCTTTATCAAGTTGAGTTAATTCCTCTTAGTCCTACCTTACTAAAGAGTTTTTTGTTGTTGTTTTTTAAATCATGAATGAGTGTTAGATTTTGTCCAATGCCTTGCATACCTGGAATAAATTCCACCTGGTCATGACGTATAAATTTTGTTATCCATTGTTAGATTTAGTTTGCTAACATTTTGTTAAGGAATTTTACCTCTAAGCCCATGGGAGATATTAGTGTGTAGTTTTGTTTGTATTGTCTTTATTTAGTTTTGGTCTTGGTAATACTGACCTCATAAAATGAGTTGGACTGTGTTCCCTCCTCTTCTGTTTCCTGGAAGAGATTATGTAAAATTGATGTTAATTAGTCTTTGAATGTTTTGTAGAATTCTATAGTGAAACTCTCTGGGCTTGGAGATTTCTTACTCAGGAGCTTTTTAATTATGAATTCAAAGTTTTTAATGATTATAGCATCTAATTCATTTTGGTTGAGCTTTGGTAGTTTGTAGTTTTCAAGAAACTGATCCATTTATTCTAAGTTGTCGATTTTACAAGTGTAAAGTTGTTCTTAGTATTCCTTATTATCTCTTTCATGGTTGCAGGATCTACAGTTATCACTCCTGATTTATTCCTTGAATTAGTGATTTGTGTCTTCCTTTGTTTTATTTTTGTCGTTCTTCCTAAAGGTTTATCAACTTACTATATTGATTTTTTTTGAAGAATCGGCTTTTGATTTCATTGACCTTTTTTATTGTTAGTGTTTTCAACTTCATTGATTTCTATTTCAGCCTCATTGATCTCTATTCTTACCTTTATTATTTTCTTCTTTCTGCTTGCTTTCAGTTTCTTTTTCTTTTCTTTTTCTGTTTTCTTGATTGGGCCTGCTGAAGCCCCTATTTCAGTTTCATTGATTTCTGTTCTGATCTTTATTGCCTGTCTTCTGCTTGCTTTGGGTTAATTTTCTTTGCTTTTGCTGGTTTACTAGTTTCTCAGTGTAACCTGCTGGGCTCCCATTGGTCTCTGCTGGTGCTGCCTGAGGGGTGGGAAGGGTTTTCCCCAGGCCATGGTCCCCCCTCCCATGACTCAGTGGGGGAGGAGACAAACACTTCCTGGGGGTGTCAAGTTGTGGTGTGACCCTCCCTGCTAATGGCCCCCTCCACTTCAAGGCTGGGGAGAAAAGTCTCAGGCCCCTGAGCAAGGAGAGCTCTACCTTTGGTCACTTATATATGTTAGTGGGGCCCAGGATCAATCCCTCTTGCCTGTTCTTGGGGTTGTCAGTGAGACTGTTGACGAGGGAGAGAAACGAGCCTACCTGGGCTGTCTTCTCTTCCTAGGTTGGGTGTCTGGCAAAGCCAGGCCTGGGTTGCCTTTGTGTGTCATGTTGGGGGATTGTAAGACACTGTACTGCCGTGTCGTACTTTCAGGCTGGAAAGCTAAACCAGTTTGCTTTCCTCTCACCACGTTCCAGACTTCTACTTTGGTTGCCTCTTGCCTTATGTCCAGAGTTTGTAGTTGTCCTTAGCAGGGAGGAACAAGGGGAAATGAGTCCACACCACCTTGTTTAGACCAAAAGTCTTTTAAAATTTTAACCATCCCAGTGGTTATATAGTTAAATCTCATTGTGATTTTTTAATTGTTTTTTCCTGCCAACTAATGTTGAGCCTCTTTTCACATGCTTGTTGGCCATCTCTATATCTTCTTTGATGAAGTATCTTTGAATATTTTGCCCATTTTTCAGTTAGGATGAAATTAGGTTTTCATATTATTGAGTAGTAAAAGTTCTCTGTATATTTAGACACAAATGTCTATTTGATAAAAATACTGTCCTTACACCATTGAATTACTTTGGCGTTTTTGTTGAAAGTCAATTGAACAAATATGTGTAGATCTATTCATGGACTCTTCGGTTCTCTTGGTCTGTATGGTTATCATTATGCTAATACCACACTCTCCTGATTACTTTTATGGTAAATCCAATTTCTTTTCTTATTCAAAACTGTTTTGATTATCCTAAGTCTTTGGCATTTCCATGTAAATTTTCAAGTCACCTTGTTAATATCCACAAAAAATAGCCTCCTGGGATCTTGATTGAGATATCACTGAATCTATAGATAATTTTGAAAGAATTGACATTAAGAATTTGAAGTCCTCTGATCCATGAAGACAATATATCAGTCTATCAGCAATGTTTTGTAGTTTTCAGTGCAAGAGTTGTTGCACGTATTTTGTTAAATTTACCTCTCAGTATTTCAAGATTTTTTCTGATGTTTTTGTAAAATAGTGGGTTTTTTTTAAATTTCTTTTTCCAGTTGTTCGTTGCTAGTATATGGGAATAACATTATGTGTGTTTACTGACTTCGTTAAATTCGCCCATTATTTCTGGTAGATATTTAGTAGTTTCCTAGAGATTTTCTATGTAGATGATTATGTCATCTATGAATAAAGTGAATATCTTCCTTTACAATCTATACATCTTTTACTACTTTTTCTAGCCTTATTGCACTGACTAGGGCCCTAAATATAATATTGAATAAGTTTTAAGAATGGAAATTTTTGCCTTATTATGAACCTTAGGGGGAAAGCCTTCAGTCTTTCTCCATTAACCGTGATGTTAGCTGTAGATCTTTTGTAGATGCGTTTAATCACATAGGGTGTTTCTTTCTATTCCTAGTTTGTGAAGAATTTTTGATCATGAATGAATGTTGAATTTTGTAAAATGATTTTTCTGCCTGTGCTGAGATGATCGTACAGTCAATTCTGAAATAAATCCTACTTGATCATGATGTATTATTCTCTTTATACATTGCTGGATTGGACTTGCATTTGTGTCTCTATTCATAGGGAATATAAGTCTGAAATTTTCTTTATTTGAAATATCTTTGACTGGTTTTGGTATGAGTAACACTGACTTCAGAAAAGTAGTAGAGAAGTTTTCTCCTCTATTTTATGGAAGAATATTTATGTAGAAATGGTATTTTTTTTATCTTAAGTGCTGGTATAATTTATCAGTGAAGTCATCTGAGCCTGAAGTTTTCTTTATTAAGAAAGTGTTTTACCATAAATATTTTTTAAAAAGAATAGATGTAAGGCTATTCAGGTTACCTATTTCTTGAGCTGTGGGTCTTTGAAGTAATTTTTCTATTTGACCTAAAATATCACCTTTATTGACCTAAAAGTGTTCCTAAATTCCCTTATTACCCTTTTCATATATCTGTAGGATATGTAGTGATGTCCTCTCTTTCACTTCTATATTGGTGACTTGTGTCTTCCCTCCTTTTCCTTTATCATCCAGGCTAGATGTTTGTCAATTTTATTGATATTTCAAAGTACCAGCTTTTTTTTTTCTTTTGAGAAAGATGAGCTAACATCTGCTGCCAATCCTCCTCTGGAAGACTGTCCCTGAGCTAACATCCATGATCATCTTCTTCTACTTTATATGTGGGACACCTGCCACAGCATGGCTTGTTGAGCGGTGCCATGTCCACACCCAGGATCTGAACCTGTGAAACCCCAGGTTGCTGAATGTGCAGACTTAACCACTGCACAACCAGGCCGGCGCCCAAAATATCAGCTTTTGATTTTACTGATTTTCTTTCATTTTCTGTCTTCAGTTTCATTGAGTTCTGCTCTTTCTTTATTATTTCCTTCTTTCTGCTAACTTTGGATTTAATTTGATTTTCTTTTTCTAGTTTCTTAAGGTGGGAGATGAGATGAGGAGTCAGCAAACTACAGCCAGGAGGCCAAACATAGTCCTCTGCCTGTTTCTGTAAATACAGCTTTATTGGAACATAGCCACAGCTATCTTCTACAGAATCTTTATGGCTGCTCTCACTCTACAAAAATATAGTTGAGTAGTCGCAACAGGGATTGTATGACCTGTTAAGCCAAAATTATTTACTGTCTTGCCATTTATAGAAAAAATTTACGTTAGAATATTTGAGATCTTCCTTCTTTCCTAATATAATAATTTAATGCTATAAATTTCCCTCTAAGCACTGCTTTAACTACATTCTACAAATGGCATATTGTTTTTCATTTGCATTTAGTTAAAAATATTTTTTAATTACCCTCTAATTTCTCTTTTTTTGGTGAGGAAGATTGGCCCTGAGCTAACATCTGTTGCCAATCCTCCTCTTTTTGCTTGAGGAAGATTGTCACTAACATCTGTCCCAATCTTCCTCTAATTTGTATGTGGGATGCCACCACAGCATGGCTTGGTGAGCAGGGGGTAGGTCCGGGCCCAGGATCCAAACCAGTGAACCCTGGGCCACTGAAGCAGAGTGCCCAGACTTAACTACTATGCCACTGGGCTGGCCTCTGATTTCTCTTTTTGACCCGTGTTATTTAGAAATGTGTTTGTTTTCTAAATATTTGGGTATTACTTCAAATATTTTCTGGAAAGATGTGTTTTGGTTAATAATTTCTAGTTACTCCATGGCATTAGGGAACATACTCTATATAAATTTCTTCAGTCTTTTTAAATTTGTTGAGGTTTGTTTTATGGCCCAGAATGTATCTGTCTATCTTGGTAATGTTCCATGTGCAATTGAAAAAAATACTTATTATGCTGTTGTTGGATTAAGTGTTATATATGTGCCAATTATGTCAATTTGATTAAGTGTTGTTCAGCTCCCTCTTACATTTTCTTGTTTACTTGTTCTATCAATCAGTGAGGGGAGTTCTAAAGTCTTTAATTATAGTTGTGGTTAAGTGTCTTTCTCCTTTCATATCTTTCAGATTTTGCTTAAGAATTTAGAATCGTTGTGCCTTCTTGATGAATTGAACCCTTTGTCTTTATTCAATGTACTCCTTTATCTTTGGCAAAATTCCTTATTCTGAAGTCTCTTTTGTCTGATATTAGTGCAGCCTCTACAACTTTCTTAAAGTCTTTTTTCCTGGTATATCTTTTTCCATCCTTTTACTTTTAACCTATTTATTTCTTTATAAATAGGGTTCCTTGTACATAGTATGCAGTTGGTTCTTACTTTTTATCCAGTCAACAATCTCTGCCTTCCAGTTGGAATATTTATACCATTTCCATTTAATATAGTTGTTGATATGATCGAGTTTAAGTCTACCATCTTGCTATTTGTTTTTTGTTCGTCTCATCTGTTCTTTGTCCCTTTATTCTCTCTTTTCCTGTTTTGTTTTGGAGTAAGTATTATTTTTTGGTTCCATGTTATCCTAACTCTTGGCTTATTATTTATAGATCTTTATTTTATTTTTTTGTGATTGCTCTCGGATCTCCCGTACACATCATTAGCTTATAACTGTGTTCCTTCAGATAAAAGTACACTTTACATATGGCTTAAGAACCTTTCAATAATATATTTCCATTTTGTATTTCCTACACTTTGTGTTATTAGTGTCATATATTTTATGTCTACATATGACATAAACCCCACAATGCATTGTTAACATTTTTGCTCTAGACACTCAACTATTTTTAAAGGTATAAAAATAAGAAAAAACCCTTTATATTTACCCATTTTTTTACCATTTCTAGCACTCTTCATTTCTTTGTTTTCAGGTCAAGTTTTCCATCCACTATCATATCTCTTCTGCTCAAGAATTCCTTTAACAATTCTTATAGCCCATGTCTACTGGCGATGATTTCTTTCACCTTTTATTTGTTTGAAATGTTACCTCACTTTTATTTTTGAAAGATGTTTTCCCTGAGTATATAATCTTGTGTTGATTTTTTTCTTTCAGTACATTAAAGATGAGCACATTGTCCTCTGGTTTGCAAAGTTTCTGGTGGGACAAAAGCTGTCATTCTTTGTTTGTATTTAATTCCTCCTCAGACTTCCCCTGGGCACCCCTCCCCTGCAACCTCTGGCTAACTTCAAGATTTACTTTTCATGTATGATTTTTAGTAGTTTAGTTAGAATGTCTCTAAATGTCTTTTTCTTTGTTACCCTGCTTAGAACCTTCTTAGCTTTTGCTTATATGGTTTGTTTTTTTTCATTACTTTTGGAAAATTCTTGTCTTATATTATCTTCAAATTTGTTCTGCCCCCTTTCCTCTCTCTCTTCTCCTTTTGAAACTACAATTACATATATATTAGACTGTTCGATGTTGTACCAGAATTTGATCCTCTGTCCTGTGGTTTTGTTTTTGCTATTTTTATTCCTGTTTGTTTATAATTTGGATAATTTCTATTGAACCATCTTCAAGTTCATTAACTCTTTTTTTTTTGAGGAAGATTAGCCCTGTGCTAACTGCTGCCAATCCTCCTCTTTTCGCTGAGGAAGACTGGCCCTGAGCTAACATCCATGCCCATCTTCCTCTACTTTATATGTGGGATGCCTACCACAGCATGGCTTGCCAAGTGGTGCCATGTCCACACTCGGGATCTGAACTGGTGAACCCTGGGCTGCCGAAGCAGAATGTGTGCATTTAACTGCTGCGCCACTGGGCCGGCCCCTCATTAACTCTTTCTTATGCTGTGTACAGTCTGTTGGTAATCCTGTTGAAAGAATTCTTCATTTCTAATTATCATGCTTTTTATTTCAAGAGAATCTTATATGTTTTTATGTATTAAAATTATGAAATTTCAAGTTGCAAATTAGTTGAATGTTTTATATTCTCTATTCACTTAGCTTCACGATAAGGGTAATCATTTTACAGATGAGACGCCCAAAGTTTGCAGTGCGGTTTCGGCACTTCATCTAATAGCATGCGGTAGATGAGTGAAAAAGCCGGATGTGAGCCCCCACAGTCTAACTTTGGCGCCTACAATACTAAACGCTGTGACTGTACTGTCTTTCTGTGAATGAAAAGTAGCTCTATCTTTATGTATTATGAGATACCCAAATGCTAGGTGAAAGGATTCTCTAGACCTAAGATTCTAGCAACTACCAAAAATACTTGATAAATACACCATTGTGGCGAAAATAATATTGTATTTTAGGTTTTCTCAGTGTTTTAAGCTAAAATTCTTAGTAAATAATTCTTTAAAATCTTGCTTGCTGCAAGCTATTTAAAATTTCCTAAAGATTCCATTCACTTATCTGATTATCTTTACTCAACACTGTGAACCTAATTGTAACCTCTGTAAAAACACTCACATTTAAATCTGCTCTTTAATATATGCTGTGTTAAAAACAACAGTATATAATTTGGGGGGTGAAACTTTAAGGAATATCTGTGGACTCACTCAAAAGATTATCAGTGATAAGTTATGAGGAGTTATGAGGAGTTAGATGTGTATCCAATATTAACAGATTCTAAAGTTTTGACTATTGTCACCACACTTAAACTATTTTTTAAAATGTTAAGGTAGGCTATGGCAGGGCATAATAATAATTGTAACATGAAAACAGGTGGCACAGCAAGAAATTCCTTATACTAAAATAGACCACTGAATGTGGGTGTGGCTCTCTTCCAGACCAGTATTGTGAAAGGTGATTGTGCGGCTCTGAGCTCCTCTGACAGTGTAAGTCCCCTACTCCCTGTGGTTACACAGACCACCTCGTCATGCCTCTCTGTGAGGGGATGGCTGCTGGGTATTCATGTCCATTCACATCTTTGATCTGCTTATTGACTGATTTGGTAATAAATCTAAGTGATAGCAATGATAAACTGAGGCAATTCATCATTCTTGTCAGTCTTTTAACCATGCCTAGCCTTTGTGATCTAGCCTAGCTCAATAGTTTAGGACTTGGAGCATTTTGTTTATTTGCACATTGCCTTGAGTATGAACTCTTTCTCTTAAGAATTTCAGGATGGATTTTACATGGACACAAGATACCGTTATTACATATGACATTAATTTTGTTCATCAACTGGGCTAAGCTATAGTGCCTAGTTGTTTGGCCAAACATCAGTCTAGATGTTCTTGTGAAGGTAGTTTTTAGATGAGATTAACATTTAAATGAATGGAGTTTCAGTAAAGCAGATTACCCCCCATAACATGGGTGGGCCTCATCCAATCAGTTGAAAGCCTTAAGAGAAAAGGACTGAGGTTCTCCAGAGGGAGAATTTCTGCCTCCAGACTGGTTGTGGACTTGAGCCGCAACATCACTCTTTCTTAGTCTTCCACCATGCTGGTCTGATCTGCAGAATTCAGACTTGCCAGCCCCCACAATCATATGAGCCAATTTATTAAAATATCTCTGTGTCTCTGTATATGTATATACATATATATGAATAAGATATATATATCTTATACATTGTTTCTCTAGAGAACCCTGACTAATACAGTAAAAATTTTTTTAAAAAATTGAGAACATGAGAAAGAAGGAGATAAATTAACCATAAGAAATAAGAGAAGTTCTTACTAACATTACATTTTTATCAGAATTTCCAGGCAGACAGCATCAAAAAGGATAATATAAATTGAATTCTGTAATTGTCTTCACCTTGATAAATTATATATGAAGAGAAGCCACATGTTAACTATATATGCATGAGTGTTCAACTCAATACATGGAGCTCACGAAGTAACACATGGTATGTGTATGCACAAAACACACATCCAACATGAGAATCTATTCACTAGGTATGATAATAACAGGTCAAACTCATACACCCACTCACAAATCATTAGCATTCAGGGAGATTCAAATTATTTTGAGAAACTAGTTGTTTTCCTCCAAATAAATGGAAAACCCAATTTCATTTAGAGGAAACTTCTAATATAATACTACAACTCGATGGTGTAAAATCTTTACAAGGATGTATAACAGAATGGTATGCTGTCATTGCCAAAGAAATGACAGTTTTCAAGATATTTTTCTATAGAGTTTCAAGACTTTTCCATTGAAGTTATTTTCTTATTCCTATAATTGTGAGACTTGTTTTCAACAAAAGGTGCACATCCTTACTAGGGTGGCACCTGTTTGTTCTTCTCTGTGATTTGTAGTGGGGACAAGAAGCATTGCATCTATATCTATATCTTTTATATCTAAATTTAAACTTCCTGGGTCTGAAAATCATGTTTATTGTGAAGGTAGACGTTAAAATAAACCATGCAATTTTACGAGATTTGATAGTGATTTAATAACTTCATTAGCAGATTTCAGTAGGTAAAGAAACAATAAACACAAACACTCTTGTATACGTGTCAAAAAATTAAAGTAAATATTGTAACTGTGATTAATTCTCATAGGGAAAGGCAATTTATGCATTTCCAAGTACTTACTAAAAATGTCTACACGCATATTCTAAAAACACTGTAAATTCAGTATATCCAAAGCTAAAGCCATCAACTTCCCCTCCCACCCACAGTCCTCTTCTTAACTCGTCTGTGCATCAGTAGAGTTTTCCATTCTGCTTCAAAGAAGTGGAAACTGGGTATTGTGGGTGATGCTGTATGCGTGCGGCTTATGCCTGAACGAGGACAGGAAAGTCCCATCAGGGAGTGCTTACTGGTAGAAGAGCGTCTGGTCCTTCCTCAAGAAATTAGCCAAGGGATGCCTTGTTGTATACTTTAAGTTAAAATACAATGTTTTGTGACTAAAATTTTAAATAATCAACCCAATATTTTGATTAGAAAACCAAATCTGCATCCTAGTTGACTCAGTAAGAGGGCCTCTACTTTACAATTCACCCTCCCAGGCACGTAGGTTTAAAACCCCAAAGTAACGTTACTGTACTTTGTTTCAAATTGTGTTAATAGGTCTAAAATAGATGTTTGTGTTACACTGGGCTTCATAAGTGCTGCATGCTGTTCTTCTCTCTTGGACAATCATAATGCACGTTATCATATTAAAGGCTCTGAGAGGTCCTTCAGGAAAAAACAAAATAATTTAACTTTGTATATACTAGTGTTTTTTCAAAAAAAAATTTGATGATAGAATGCCCTCCTCCCTACTTTTTAAAAGAATGCCTGGTAAAACACCGGTTAGAGAATACATCCCAGCCGGGAGTCATAGTGCTTAAGATCGTGCACTCTACTTCAGCAGCCCAGGGTTTGCCCATTCAAATTCGGGGCATATACCTACACAGCGCTCATCAATCTGTGTTGTGGCAGCATCCCACATAGAAGAACTAGAAGGACTGACAACTAGGATATACAACTATGCACTGGGGCTTGGGGAGGAAAAAAAAAAAGAGGAAGACTGGCAACAAATGTTAGCTTAGGGCCAATCGTCTTCACACACACACACCAAAAGCAAGCAAGAGAGAAAATACATCCCAGAGTCACCTAGCTTCTCTTCACTGCTCACATTGAGGTAATTGTTGCCTGTGGGTGCTGAATACTGCATTTCTGGTGTTCCTATTCTCTCCCCTGCCTGCTTCCCCCATCCTTGTTTAGGTCCTTGCCTGGCCTCCTAGAACCCCTGTCAACCACACAGTCCTCTCCTCTGTGCGCCTTCCGCAGCCCTACAGCTGCCAGCAGATCAGTTTTCTAAAAGCATGGCTCTCATCACGTCCCAGACCCTTCATCCAGCCTTCAGTCTTTCTCCTCTGTCATCTGTCCTTCACGTAGCCACCAATTATCTTTTCAGAACAGCGCTAGGATGATGGTCAACTCCCAGCTCTCAACCTTCAATAGCTCTCCTTTCTTACAGAATGGTACAGTTAATGCCTGGCACGAGAAGCTGTCCACAGACACTCTTTGCCCTATCTTTCCAGCTGCTGCTTCTTCCATTTCCTCTACCGCTCCCCCTCCACCGGGCATGCGCCAGACCCTCTGCTCCCCAGCCCCCAGAGACATAGTTGCTATTGCTAGAACACCTCATGCTCCTTCACAGCTGTATATCTCTGCTCCCATTGATCTTTGTCTCCATTTTCCCACCAGAGAGCACTTCTTTTTAATGACTGTTGTATTTGATATCTCTCTTTCATGCCTCTTTTTCTGCCTTATGCTTAACACATCGTCTCTTTTTCTCCCACTGCGATCTTATTTTAGATAGGAATTGAGTCTTACTCATCTTTGTATCTGTTGGATTGTCTTGTACATAGTACGTGTTCAATTACTATTCTTTTTATTGTACTTACTTTTCATTCAGAAGCAGCTGCACGGTAGTGAGAAATATTTAAATTCTGCTATTTTAGGCCACTTGTTAAAACATCCTCTCGGCTTAACCAAGCTCACAGAGGGATCGAACAGCATATATTTTCTTATCCCTGCTTTCCCATCTGTTCTATTCACTCAGTTTGTATTAAATATAACAGAAAAACAAACCAATTATTCATCGCTCATTCGTTTGAACATATGTGGTTGACTGCTTGATTGCTTTTAGCCGATAACCTGACCTGACCCCTTTGTATTAGAGACAATTAAGGTGAACTCACTTGATTCTTTTAAGAAGAACTTAGTAGCTGTCACTAAAGTCAAGAAAACATATTCATTTGTCTTTTAATTATCCAGCAAGCATGAAAAACCAGTAGTTTTCAGGGATACAAAAAGAGTGAGTGCGGGCTGTCAGCCCCATGCCACATCACAAACATATCACTTTCCTGGGAGATGAACCCTTTCTCTGAGAATCCGCCATCCTAAGTTCTTCTGGTGCAATAATAACAGGCATCTGATCTGAGACCTGGTAATAACTCATTTGATACAAATTTTGATAGACACTGAAATGGAAATAGTTGGATCCGTGGGGAAAATAGACCATTAAAAATGAAATAAAATTGGTAAAATCTGGGCCAGCCTGGTGGCATAGTGGTTAAGTCCACAAGCTCTGCTTCAGTGACCCAGGGTCCGCCGGTTTGGATCCAGGGCGTGGACTTACACACCCCTAATCAAACCATACTGTGGCAGCATCCCACAGACAAAATAGAGGAAGATTGGCAAGAGACGTTAGCTCAGGGCCAATCTTTCTCATATACATACACAAATTGGTGAAATAAGAAAATGTGTACTGGGATGAAAAATAAAATGTGATCTTAAAATAAAAATAGGGGTTCTAAAAGAGAAAGCAAGATGAGATGACAAAAATCAATCAATGAAGAGTATGATTTTGGCTTATTTTAAAGCTCTGGACTATATCTCATATGATTTGTGCGAAAAGAATACTCTTTCATTAAACTATGAATTAAATTCTATTCATACATTTATTATTTTATTTACATTTCTCTCACATTACTTTTTCTATGTAACTGTAATCATATTTACTTTCTAGTTAAATTCTTACCTAATAAAGAACGATTTTTAGTGTCGATTGAAAATTGACAATTCATTTGTCATATTGATACTAACTGAAAACTATTAGATTGGCCTCATTTAAATACAAAGAGAACTTCGCTTATCTCCTCATTCCCTTGGGTTCTAAGGATTTTAATCTCTTCTTGGACTATTATTTGTGACCAATAAATGCAGATATTTCCGTGCCAGCAAGTTTCCATTGGAAGTGAGATTCATTTATTTAGTCAATAAATATTTATGGAATAATTAATATCTACTAGTCACCATAATAGAAAGTGATAAACAAAAAAAGCAAAGTTTCTACCCATAAAAGATTTATATTTAAGTCTCTTTTCCAAGAAAAAGTAGAAATGTGTTATAGAATAGAATCAGAGCGTAAACTCCATGAGAGAAGAGACATTTCTCTTTTGTTCACAGCCATAGTCCCAGCAGTTCTTGGTATAAAGAAGGTGCTCAGTAAATATTAGTTAAATTAATGAATAAATGCTTTAAAATAGGTTTGAAACAAGAGAGGAGATCTACAAAATCTAGTTTAGGGTGTTTTATGGTTTTTATTTATGTGTCTAATAGCGTCTGGTTTCTAGTCCCCAAACTGTAGAGAAGCACAGCCATGCACTATGAAAAGGCAACCCCAACATGCATAAAGCACAAGATGACCGTAGGGTACTAGACTAGATTGGCTGATAATGCCAGGATTCTTTGGTTGAAGGAAACAGAAATGACCTCTAGCCAAAGGAAGTGTATTTGGGGATATAGATAGCTCACAAAATTCATGGGAAATGTGAGGAAATTGGCCTGGACATAGGCAGAGTTCAAGTTATCTATAGATTCTAGAAAAAGGACGTGCAAAAATAGCAGGAAATATTTGTTTAAGAAGCTGAGATGAATGAATGCCAATCATTTTCATTGTCTTTGTCATTCTGTTTAAGTTCCAGGGAGGTTAGCTTGGGTCATGCCCCCATCTCTTAGCTAAGACAGGACAGAACATCTCCTTACATCCCTGAGATAGTATCCAATAGGGAATCAGAGTATAATTAGGAAAGGGAAATATATGCTTGGAAACTCCAGGTAGAAAATGCCAGCTGTACTGCTTATGTTAACTGAGGATATCAAGAAATGTGACAGCTCTGATTCTACCTCACTTACAAGCTCACAAGTCTGCCTGCCACAGTTTCATAGATGCCAGCAGAAGACACAAGACTTTTGAGTCAGAGACAAAGGACTTTATTACTCATAGTGCAACAGGCAGCATGAGCTTCATATTTGCGTTGATTCTCCTGTTCCCAAGCTCTACAGGGATGATGCAGAGGCAGGCCCAGAAGGATGCTACATGTGCAGTTGTTGAGTATCACAACTACGGAACCCTGAGCCTGGGGAACTCTCAATCTTGTAAAGGGCTGTTGGCAAACTTGCCTGACCTTTGCCCTGGAGAGAACCATTTGTCTATTTTCTTGGACAGCACAGAAACCTGCCCTCTGCGCTGAAAGGAGGTATATCGTATTTCTAAGGTTATTTGCTACACAAACATCCTTGAAAAGATAGTCCAGAACAAAAGATGTCACAAGATGGGCAGATACATGGGAGACCTTTGGAGAACTGTCTACCAACAAGGCCAGAGGATGAGCTGAGAGGGGCAAAGAGATATTGATAGAAGAATGTCCGATTCAAATCAAAGATGAACAGAAAGCCAACCAATGTCCGAAACATTAGAACTCAGTTTCAAAGGGACTAGAGGATAAGATTAAGGACACATAGTTGAGAGATTTGGGTTTTGGAAGTTCAGAGAGAACGTAGTGTGGTGCTGGTGCTGGTGTTGGAGGTGTCCTCAAACTCTGATTGTAATCTCCCACTGGTATGGTCAGGCAGGCTTACTACACCAAGAACAGGGCAGATGTTTTGTCAGTTTGTGCCTCCATTTGTTTGGTACAACTTGAAGAATTATATAAATGCGTTTATGAAAAAGATGCAGGAATATGTGGAGATCAGGCAGAGCTCAGTTTGGGATTCAACCAAGAGATCAGCTTCATGCTTAGCGATGGAGGACTTACACTGTACTCAGTGGGCAGTTCTCTGGTGTCAGTCCCCAGAGTAGCATCTGGGCCTTTCACAGTTTCCTAAAAGGAAAGAAGACTGTGGCCATCCTGCTTTGAAATATTTTCCCCATGAAACCTTAGTATATATGATACAGGCATCTTCTCTGTCCAAGCTCACAGGTACTTCCTGGGAGGAAAGAAGCCAAACTCTGCCAATGTAGGTCCGAGCCCTTCCCTCAGGGCAGTGATGAGAGTACAAGTGTGGGACTTGAGCCGAGAGTGACACCCTAGAACCTTAATGGGAGAAGATGGGCAAGTGTGGGCAATGTCCCCAGTGATCCTGCCTGCATCTATTTCTCTTGCAATATACCTCTCAGGAACATTCGAAGAAACAGTTCTTGGTTTCTGCTTTAAAAAGGCATCAATGGCTTAAGGGTAAAAATTAGCGTCAAAGAAAAAAATAGTCTGAAAATAAACTTTTTTTTTAAACTGAAGCACATGGTAATATAGAGTGAAGTGAGAGTCAGAACTACAGGCAATTAGTCCCATGTGGATAGATGCTTCTACCTAAACACTTTAAAATTGTTCTACTTAATTTAAAAAATATATTTTAAGAGAAAGAAAAACAGCCAGTCATTGTTGAAAATTAAGCAATGAAAAGCTAGTGAGAATATGAAATTTACATCAAGCAAGAAATGCGTTATCACGTGTAAAGTCATACAGAAGCTTTATCTGAAGTATTCCCTCCCTTTTTTGCAGTGGCCCAATTCAAATCGTGAATTATGAATTACTGCCTACTAATGAAATACTTCATGACATCTCAAAGGAAATTTTGACTTCATTGCACTAAAGCTGCTATTTAGGATATATTTCAGTCAAACATACTGTCAAAGGGATGCTTAAGAATGAAGAATTGAAGGTAATCCAGAATTTCCAATGGATAAAAAGCAATTTTAAATAAGAATAACTATTTCTCTGAGGTCTGAAAATGCATCTATGCACTGGTTTAAGAACTCTCAATTTTTCAATCAATCAGTTGTTAGTTGGGAATATCATTGATCTCCTCAGTGGATGTTGTTATAGTCCTGCTTAAAACAATAATTTTTGATGTAAAATGTATCTTGGATCAGTGGACTTCCAAACCCAGCTCGCCATCCAAATCACTTTAGCAGCTTCCTAGAATTTTCTGGAAATCAGTCATGCATGGGAAGGACTGCCTTGGGTCATCTAGCTCAACTTCCTTCTTGAACAGAATGACTCAGAAAACTTCGTCTCAATCATAAGTCAGATCTTAATCCAAGCTGAATGACTTCCCATCCCCGCCTCACCCTCTAAAATTTTACGTTCCACTTTTCACATTCATTATTCTGACTTTCTTCCTTCCCAATGAGGGAGTCCACAATAGCAGTGTATATCCCGGTTGTGAGCCATCTTTTATCCAATTTTTCAAGTGGAAAAATATGATCACGCTATATGCAAATACAACCATGAGATACATGAAACACATATGAATCTTGGATGTGCACAAACTAATCAATATTATTGAGTTTCCTACTATCTATAAGTATATCTAAATATCTAAAAGGTCTAATTTCTTTATGAAGAAATTGATCTAAGAATTAGAGCAAGAATTTGCTCAAGTGCAAGATTTATAGCTTGCAAAAATTATTTAGAGTTCTTTTGGGTTCTTTACTTGGATTCTCCCAATAATAACATATTACATGACCATGGTACATGTACTAAAACCAGGAAATTGACATTGGAACAATACTATAAAAACTATAAATCTTATTTGTATTTCCCCAGTTTTTACATGCACTGTTTTTTCTTTTTTTCTTATAGTTCTATGAAATTTTATGACACACATAGATTCATATAACCATGGCTACAATCAGGATGTAGAAGTGTTCCATCACCCCCAAAAAACCCCCTCACGCTCTCCTTTTATAACCACACTTTCCCCCAAACCAAGCCCCTGGCAGCTACAATAACAAAGAATTCACAAATAATTTGGTTTTAAAAACTCAACTCTATTGAGCTAAATGTATACATTAAATGACAAAATTGTTTAGCTTTGTGCTGAAAAGCCAGTGATTACTTCTAGTATAGACATGAAAAGCAAGGCAGCAGTTTCCCTTTTCTCTCTCTGGATATTATGCAAAAGTAACAAGACGAACACTAACAAAACCTGCTGCCGCCTTTTCGGTGAAATTAGAAGACAAACACAATTTGCAGACTCTTATCAAAGGCTAGGGTTTGCCATGAGCAAGGAAGAGTGTCTCTGGAGCTTGTTGGGATGAAAAGCAGCAAATGTTGTTTCAGGGGAAAGAGCTAACAAGATGACCCAATGGCAGCAGAACTCAGAAAATGAAAAGATGCAGCAAAAATACTTTTTCTTAAGGTTAAGGATTTACCTGAGTTGACCAACCTTTATCTGATGCACACCTCAAGAGCTGTTTAATGTTACTCAAATAAATCTGAAAACCTGCATGAAATGAATAATTTTCATGGAAAATATAATTTGCCATTACTGACCCCAGAAAAATTTTTTAAAAATCTAAAATATAGGGGCTGGCCCCGTGGCCGAGTGGTTAAGTTCGCGCGCTCCGCTGCAGGCGGCCCAGTGTTTCGTTAGTTCGAATCCTGGGCGCGGACATGGCACTGCTCATCAGACCACGCTGAGGCAGCGTCCCACATGCCACAGCTAGAAGAACCCACAACGAAGAATACACAACTATGTACCGGGGGGCTTTGGGGAGAAAAAGGAAAAAAATAAAATCTTTAAAAAAAAAAAAAAAAATCTAAAATATATTATTTCCATAGAAGGAACAGAGCTACGTTGGAGAAAACAAAAAGGAAGTAAAAGTAGACGGTTTCACAGGGGAATTCTATCTGACACAGAGCAGAAAATTCTAATGTTTTTAAAACTTTTCTAAAACATCATGGAAAAAGAACACTTTCAAATACTTTGTATGCAGTCTTCATATTGCGTGGTTCTGATATGCGTGAATTTTAGTTATTATAATTTAGTTAAATAACACTAGTCCCTCAACAATGGGGTTCAAATTCCGGTCACTAAGATACATTAACCATGAATAATTGTGTAAGGTAATAACTTCACTGCCAGCTCTTCGGTCCACAAATCACTATGTACATAGCAGATACACTTTATGATCTATGACCATAATGTCACCGATTTCCAAGTCTGCTACTGATTTGTCACTGAGGATCTGTTACTCATTTCATGCACAGACAGCAAAACATGCAATGCTGTTACTTCCTTGTCTCCTGGTGATAACCCCCTGTGACGTAACAAAAAAATGGATAATTGAAAGAGGAAATTGGCCAACAAAGATTAAAGTGTAGCAAAGACATGAAAATTGATGATGCTGGATTAAAATTGGATGTCTTTAGAAGATTTGAGAATGACAAAGCAAAGAAAGATAGGTTGTGATGCAGGCCTGTGTGAAGCTATGGTACAAACCGTGTTAAAAATGTTTGATGAATATAAAAAAAAGCTCAAGTTGCTTTAACATCTTTTAGTTTAAAATGTACTAAGGACAGGAAACCGCTATAGTTGAACTCATATACAGTGATTATGAGGAGACTGAAGAAAAAGTCTTTCACTGTCAGTAAAGGTTGATTTCGTTGCCTCAAGGTTGCCATGAATTGATTAATCTTAAGCTATCTGATGAAACTGTTAGCACAAATAAGGACGCTGCTGTGCAATTTGCACCCAGATTCCAAGGATTATTAAGATTGCTTTGCATGATTTCAATAGGCATGGCCATTTTTTTCAGTTTCACACTACAGTGCAAAGCGAGGAATGCCTGTGTAAATTGACACCAAAATATGTTAAAGATTACATAAAAAAGAAAATAAGAGACCAATAGACTGATCTCACTTATGATTTTTGATACAAAAAATCCTAAGGAAATCTCAGCAACCAGAAGCCCACACCACATTAAAAAATATTTTATTATGACCAATGGGGTTAGTCCAGGAATTCAAGCATGGTTTAACATTGGAAAAGCTATTAATATAGTAGTTCTTTTCATTACATATCTGAAGAGAAAAGCATAGATACTTTCACTTCACGGATGCTGAAAAGACATTTGACAAACTACAACAATAGTTCTTGATAAAAACACCACAGAAAAAGGAAAAAGTTTACGTTTCTCGGCATAAAAGTCAGCTTTATGCTTAAGAAAGAAATATGTGGTAGATCCCACTAAAGTCAAGAATAAGTCAAGAAAATTTAGTATCACCACTATTATTTAATATTGTTCTGAAGTTAGTAGCCAATGCAGTTAGAAAAAGAAAAAAAAAGGCGAGTTTGTAAAGAAGGAGGTAAAGTTATCACGCTGTGCAGACACTGTCATCGTAAACTTGGAAAAGTCCAACTGCATCAACTGAAAACCATCAGCAATGAAAAATCTCAATAAAGCAGTGAGCACACAATTAATACGTATTTCTAGCAGTTTTCACATATACAAACAATAACAAAGTGAACATACAACGGAAGAAATACATAAAAATGGCATTTCTTTTGGTCTATCAGAATGGAAAAAAACTAAAATCTCTTTTTTGAAAATCTGTGAGAAAATTGGCATGCTCATACACCACAGGTGGGAGCACCAGCTGCTACAATCCCCATGGAAAGCAATTTACTTACTATGTAAGAAAACTGCAAATTCATTTACTCTTTGATCCAGAAATCCCACTTTGATAGCTTACCTACAGATATGCCTATACATGTTTGAAATGATGAAGGGACAAGTTTATTCATTGAAAGAGAGAATTACCCAGCACAAACAAAAATACAGTAAAGAAACAAAAATCGGAATGGCAAGAAATTTGAAAAAACATGTCCATCAGTAGGACGTTGATTAACTAAATTATTGTTTATTTATATAATGGAACACCACCATTGTTAAAGTAAGAATGAGGAAGCGCTCTATCTACTAACGCTAGGATCTCCAAGATATTTTGTCATGTGAGAAAAAAGCTTGGTGCAGAACAATGTGTATCTTATGCTATTTTTTGCATAAGAATGATGACAATAAGATCTGCAGGAAACAACGGGCTACATGTGGAGGGGGAGGATGGGAGCTGACCCACCGGGCCAAGGTGCAGGCAGACTTTTTCACTGGGTATTTCTTATTTATTTACCACGTGAACTGAATTTATTCCCAGTTCAAAAAGAAATGCCAATGAAATGGAATAATTTGACTTTTTAAATTTACTTTTCTGCTCAATATTTTAAAATATGATTTATTCGTTAGGGGCCCATTGAATCTTTTTCCTGCCCATAAGTTGGCCCCATCTGCAAATTTGTACACAGGCGGGAGCCATGCCAGGATGACTCATGGCAGCGCCTCCTTCTCGGACTTTGGTTGCAACTCCATGAATTAGCTAAGGATATGAAACTGTTTCCTGCCTGGGCAGCAGGCCTCGGGGAAGGTGTGAAATTTTTTAGTCAGACTTAATTTCAAATCGAGTATCTACCATTTCCTAACACTCTGACCTTAGGCAAATTACTTACCCTCTCTTAGCTTCAGTTTCCTTTTGGAACAATGAATGTAATAATACCTTCACTGCAAGGTTGCGAAGATGAAAGGACTGAACGTGTACAACACCTGTTGAGGCACAGAGCA
The DNA here is from genome assembly GCF_041296265.1 of Equus caballus. Lineage (NCBI taxonomy): Eukaryota > Metazoa > Chordata > Mammalia > Perissodactyla > Equidae > Equus > Equus caballus. The sequence goes on from NC_091685.1 coordinate 109,713,327, forward strand.
GATGTTAGTTGCCTTTTCTTTTTTTCCCACATGACTTGCTAAGTTTAGCAAGTGATATTTTAAATTAACTGATGCATCAAATATCTGTCCCTTATTCATTCATTAATGACTTTCATGGCCGTTGATGATCTGAGTAAGTGTGAATAGTTCTGATTTCACTCTTTAGTCATAGAAGTTTTTTACCGTTTCTGGTATTGTGACTAAGACTACAGACACAGCCTAAGTACGTTCAATCTACGGAATGGATGTTTAAAGGAACAGCATATTCCTTCATAAAATGCTGACATTGCTGGTTTGTGGATTTCTTGGAACAAGTTAATTGCATCAAAACAGTTAAATGGATTTTTGTGTCCCGACAACATTTTTTCCTGACTAATCAGGATTAATTGTAGTGTATACAGCTATAAGCTTTGATTTAGCAACTAGAGGTAGCACAGTTTTATACCTGATCAATGCCATGTCAGTAAGAAAGGTAAAGCAGAGATAAATAAGAAATGGATAAAGCAGACTAAAAGCCAAATTAGCGTCAGCAATAAGCTTTCTCTTCAGACTAATAAATACTCTGAAACGTTCTATTTAGGAAAATAGACTGCAGGTTAGGTCCTCTGGTGGGAACCATGGATTTGTTTGGGATTTCCCATGAAGAGATTGCTGAACTTGTAGAAACTAGTCATGAACTTTATAGCTGAAAGTCAAGGTTTACAGGTGAGACATCTGTACACACTTCTTCAAAGTGAGAACGCTTGGTCTCCCAATAAATTTCTGAAGAAGTCTTCTGAAATTTCATGTCATAAGCAAAACAGTTACCTTTGAGAACAATCTATAATGGAAATAGTATTGCAAGATTTGTAGTTGTGTTTGATTTACCACAGTATTCCAATTTGAAAAAGAGTCAGAGGAAAACAAAAATTGGAATATGGACCAAATGAACAAAGCTAGCTTCTTTCTCTTCTTTTTCTCATCTTGCCTTTATTGGATGAAGGCACTTTTCACCAAGTTCTGAGAAAGAAGATGTCTTGAGAACCACATCGATCAATGTAACATCACAAATGGTCCCTGTCATTGTCCCTAAAAAATTACTTAAAAAATAAAATGGGTGCTGGCCCGGTGGCACAGTGGTTAAGTTTGCACGTTCTGCTTTGGCAGTCTCGGGTTGTCCAGGTTGGATCCCCGGTGTGGACATGGCACCGCTTGGCATGTTGTGATAGGCGTCCCACGTATAAAGTAGAGGAAGATGGGCATGAATGTTAGCTCAGAGCCAGTCTTCCTCAAGCAAAATGAGGGGGATTGGCAGTGGATGTTAGCTCAGGGCTAATCTTTCTCAATAAAAAAAAGAAGTTATAGATGGAAAAGTAAGAAGAAAAAGAGAAAGATTGGCATATAGTTTCTTACAGAGCACACTGTTGAAAGTGTAACCTGTATTTGTATTCTCTTTCAGTCCACAGGCAAAAATTTCCCTCTACCTTCCCAGATTAATGTATCAGCTCTTTGGAACGGCTGGGAAGAAAGTTAGACAGAACCTATCAGTTTTCTACAACAAGGAACTGAGAATTTTTCTTTTTTCTTGTTCATCTTCCCAAATTTTAATATTTTTCCCACGAAAAGACTTCCTTTAATACCCAGAGTTGATTATACTGGGAATCTGAGGCGATGATCAGCAGGAGCTGGCACCCTCACTGCGCCTCTCTTTGTGGGAAGTTAACCCTGTAATGGCTTGAGGGGGTGGAGCCACCTGGTTTTACAGTTCATTACCCTTTCACTCTCAAGAGCAACACACTCTGTAAGGCGTTGCTCTTTGCTTGCTGAGCGGGTTAGAATAGAAACTAACAATGGGATTAAATTCATTCTGCTGCCCCGCAGGTTTTCCTCCTCAGGGTGCCCTCAATTTGAAGAAGAGTAACATCAGCTCAGGAGTTGGGGAAATGAGAACAGCAGGCAGAACACAGGGGTGTAAACCAATCAAAGGCTAAGTTTGCAAAGAAATAGCCCACTTAGGCAGAGGCCAATGGGCAAAGGCAGAAACAGGGCCTGTCCCAGCTAACACCTTCACAGTGGGTCATTCAAGGACAGGCAGCACTTGTGAACGGACCAGACTGGAGAGAATACCCTTTCCTGGGGAGTCCATGAATTTTGGTAAAAGGCTCATTTAGTGGTTTTCTTTCTTTCTTTTTTTTTTTTTTTAAAGATTTTATTTTTTCCTTTTTCTCCCCAAAGCCCCCCGGTACATAGTTGTGTATTCTTCGTTGTGGGTTCCTCTAGTTGTGGCATGTGGGACGCTGCCTCAGCGTGGTCTGACGAGCAGTGCCATGTCCGCGCCCAGGATTCGAACCAACGAAACACTGGGCCGCCTGCAGCGGAGCGCATGAACTTAACCACTCGGCCACGGGGCCAGCCCCTTCTTTGTTTTTTTAAAGGGAAATATCTGGGAAGTTATAGACCTTCCCCGTGCTCCCCTCCGCCTCGGCCCAGGAGCTGCCAGGAGTCTAGCCGTATGCCGGGCGCTGTGCTAAGGGCATTAGATACAATTCTTTTTGCATCTAATCCTTACAAAACTTTATGAAATAAGTTTTACTACTCAGATTTTATGAATTAAGGAAATAGCTTTAGCGAGGTTACAGTAACTTGTTCATTGTCTACAAAGTAAGTAAAAAGACTGAGCCAAGATTCTGTATTTGTCATTATTGCGTATTAAGTTGAAGGAAAAGCTGAAGAAATAGGTGGCAATTTAGGGTCTATGGACAAGAGTCAAGCAAACTGAGACTGTAAAATGTGGAAAATAAAAGGCGAAGCGTGACTCAATATTACCTCCAAATTTATAAAATCTGTAAGGAAAATGTTAAAGAGTTATTCTGTACCTTGCATATAGAAGAAGAAAAAAAGAGGACAACTTACGTTAAAAACAATATTTAGTATTAACGAACAATTTTTGTAATAGGAAGAATTTAAGTTAAGGATGACAACCCTCAAAAAATTTTAAAAATAAAAACTCACATGTTGATGGAAAAGATCTGCCTGTAGGAAGGATTTGGAAAGAAATGATGTCTTCGTTATTATCTCTTATTATCTTTTGGTTATGAGATGGGAAAAGTTTACTAAGCCTGAAGATGCACTAGTGGAAGAGAAAGAAGGACCAGATGATCATGTGAGTTTCTTGTTTTCTGAAATTTGTGTGCAGAGACCTTCGGTGGCCAGGAAACCCTCCAGGAGGATTCCCAACATATTTCAGAAAGTGAGACGCTGGCTTGTTGTCAACAAAGCTTTGAATACGTAGCAAGAGGAACTGTTGCCTCAGGCATTTGGTTATCTTTGAATGTAGGAAAGAACTAAGATGAAAATATGATAAACTATTATATATAAACTGATTTGGGAACAGGGCCATGATACAAACTCGATATCTTTACCAAAACAAAACAAGACAAAGCAAAACAAACACAACAAAACACCTCTACAAACCAATCCACAACTGAAAGTGTTTTTATTCATTAAAACTACAACAAAAAAATGTGTTCCTCCCTTTTTTCAGTGATCCATCAATTAGCAAGGCTAAATAAGGTATTGCTAGTAGTTGCCTTGTAGTGAAACTTGAGGATTAATGGCATTGTGCTTTCTGTTGGCATGAAACATAAATTCCATCCACTAAGGATTCAAATACTAAATTGGAAAACCTCTTGTACCTACACGTATGCTTTACTTCTGGCAAAATTATCTTTAGCATCAATATTAATGTATGTAGAACTCTTGAAAAAACAAAACAACGAAAACTTCATTTCATAGCTTTCTATAGGGACCATAGCCTTGGCAGCTTAATTTTTGGAGAAATTTTTTTAAATGGTGTTTGATAAGTTGTTACCACACAAGAGGGGATTCTCTTCCTGATGCAAATAAAAAAAGCCAATTATTGGGGCCAGGCCAGTGGCATAGTGGTTAAGTTCACGCACTCTGCTTCGGCAGCCCGGGGTTCGCAGGTTCAGATCCTGGGCTCAGACCCACAGACCATTCATCAAGCCGTGCTGTGGCAGGAATCCCACATATAAAATAGAGGAAGATGGGCACAGATGCCAGCTCAGGGCCAATCTTCCCCAGCAAAAAGAGTAGGATTGGAGGCAGATGTTAGCGCAGGGCTACTCTTCCTCAAAACAAACAAACAAACCAAAAAGCCAATTATTGCAGCATCAGCTTCTTTTTTTAAAAAAATTAGTTTACTAATTTATTTATTTTTGGTGAGGAAGATTGTCCCTGAGCTAACATCTGGCCAATCTTCCCCTATTGTGTATGGGGATGCCACCACAGCTTGGCTTGATGAGCAGTCTGGAGGTCTGTGCAAGGATTTGAACCTACAAACCTTAGGCTACCAAAGTGGAGTGCGTGAACTTAACCACTACACCACATGGGGCTGGCCCCATAGCAGTAGCTTTTGAGAAGAGAATAGGCTTTATTTCGAGGTAGACCTGCAAGGAGACTGGAGGCAAAAGGTGTCAGATCTGTTTTCCTAATCCAGGGCTTGGGGCACAATTTATGGGATGAGGGGCAGGGAGGTCTGAAGTGTAGAGGTAGATGATTGGAGGTAATGTTACCAAACCTGAAGTGAGTTCGCTCACCCGTTGCGCAGCAAGCCAATCTCTGACACCGGGTGTGGTGGAAGAAAGTAGGAATTTTATTTTTGTACAGCGCTGAGCAAGGATCGAGGGCAGCTAACGCTGAAATCCCAAACTCCCCGAAAAGCTAAAAGGAAGGATTTTTATTTGGGGCTTTAGGTAGGGGAGGGGGAGCATATGGCCTTGCTGGTCGGAGCTTTCCCACCAGCCTGTCTTTGGCCTTGAAACACTTGCAGAGAGGAGGAAGCCTGTGACCTTGCTTGTCAGCAGCTTTCCCACCAGTCTGTATCTCTTTGTGGGGAGGAGATAATCCAGGTGCTTGTCCTTGACGGTGTCTGTCTCCATGGAGGATAGTGGATTCTGGAGCCAGGAAGCCAGAGAGTAAGCAGGGAATGAGTGTTTTGGTTCTAACCCCATATATGCTGGTTTAATGTGGGGAAACTGATATCAGGGTTGATATCAGTAAGGAGAAGTGAGGTAATTGATGATCTGTGCAAGCATAGTCAGGCTTCATGGCTCTTCATAGGACTTGTTCACAAAATTAACATGATCTGAGGGTGGAGTTTTCGGTGCCTTGACGTCAAAAGGGTCACTTATCGGGCATTTGTGCAGGCCCGCTTGATGAGTTGGTGGTCTCAACCAGCCTGAGCTCCAGTTCAGGGGTCAACTCTCAGTTCCTGAAAAACAGCTCTTAATTACTCTGTTGATAAGATGGGGTCAGTTGAACTAGTCCTTTTGGGCCCGTGGTTATGGTAGTGGAAAGAGCTCGGAATTTCCAGGAGACCTGAAAAGTCACCTATCTTTTCTGTTCTTTGTTCCACATCACTTCCTGAGCCACTATTCTATCTCTAAATCAGAAACAATAATTCCTGTTCTTCCAGCTTTTCACAGGATTTTATGAAAATATTTTACAAAGCATAAAATGGGAAATATTGTATCTAGATTTGAAATACTGGCAATTGTTAATACTCGAGACTCAATTTAAAATTATCCCTAAATTTTAATAAAATTAAAATGTTCAGAATTAAATTTGGGTAGTCATCAATTCCAGCATATTCCCAATAACCAGGTGACTTGAAATCTCAAACATTTACAAAGAAGAAAGCAAGCAGGCCACAATGAAGAGAGAAAGTTTAAAAAACATTTGCAAATGTTGAAAGGGAATTTAATTTAATGACAGTAGTCGATACCCTGTTTGCATTCTGTTCAGGTCAGCCTCCCTATAGCCCTGGACCGTGGCAATAGTGCCTTGTGTTTTCCGTTCTGTAACTCAGTCTTTTCTCGACCTTTTGGAAGCCTGCATGATCATTTGGATCCAAGTCCACACCCACCCTTCACATTGTACCAGGCACCACCAAATACTTTCAAAACCCTCCCTAATTTTGATAAGACTGGAAAAGAGCATATGTTTCCAGAAGCAGCTCAGTCCAAACAGGAACAGGCAAAATCTTTAAATATAATCTTTTCCTCCAAAACTGCTTGTATCTCCTTTGCTATGAAATAGTATATTTTGATTAGCAACTGACACAGGACTCAAGAACATATGCCCCCAAAGAAGGTTCTAATGACATTTCCAATTCGTGAATAAAAGGGTGAGAGGAAAGTTGAATTTCTAGAACCTCATAGTCTTGTTTTTAATCCCCCCAATAAGCTTTTTCACATTGGTGAGGCTCTCTTTAGAGTAAATACATTGCAGGCAGCACAGAGGGAAAGTACATTAAAGGGAGAGAGACACATTTTGCCCCGGGCACTTTAATTGATCTAAACAAAGGCTGGGCTCCAAGCAAGTGTAACTTTGGAGATCAGAAGACTGCAGCTGCTGGCAAATAAGTAGGTTTTGGGAATTCACACTTGGGGAGGCCTGCTGTGGCTGCTCAGCCCCCTTGCATTTTGTCCAGCAATCAAAACGTTTAGAATTCTCATGGCAATTTGCCTGAAGCAGCCATGAACATACTGAGGTGTAAAGTAATTATTAGTTCATGACTAGAGGTGTTGCCCTGGGTTTTTTTGGTCTGTTTTGGCTTACCCTTAATGGGAGCAAAGAATACAAAAGATTTTCTCAACACATACAGAGTTGTATTTCTCCCACAACATTTGAACCATCTCCTTAAGTCAGAATCAGGGCAGGGGCTAGGCGGTGAGGCTGGAGCTCTGTGAAGTGAGCTGCTCAAAGTCCCTGGGTTGTAGACTCATTGCAAACTTCACATTCGAATTTACTTGGATATATGACTTGTTTACAGAACTGTCCCGTGCTCTGCCCTACCACTCACAGACATGCGTTCACCTTAAAGTTAATAATGAGACCAAAATGGCCCCTGTGCCTCAAACCCACTCTCATCCTACAGTTCTGAAACCATCCCTTTAAGAATGCGCTCTTATCTTTACCCTTATGCCCCAGGCTGATCGGAATAGAAGTCCTCTTCAATGAGGGCCCAAATTCAGATCAACTCTCAGGGACCTGGAAGAAGATGAGAGGTAAGGCCACTCACACCAGACCTAAAATGAACTCGCTGTTTGGCTGAGAGGATAAGGGTGATGTACATAGGTTCTTCATCAGAAATTCTGAGTACAGATATGTGTAAGGCCTTCTAAACTGGATGATAAAGGGCCAATTTTAGTTACAAATACCTTCTGAAAGGAAAAATTATTGTCTTGAAATTTCATCTTTGAAAACCTACTTCCTAGGAGACATTTTCACAGGACAACTGTGCTATATTTGCTTCAGGTGATTTCAGTAAAGCCTTGTAGTAAAGTCACGCTAAGCAAAGAGAAGCTGAGGCCTGACCAGGCCAGAATTAGGATCTCAGGAAAGGAAGGTGGTTCAATGGTCACAGGTGATGAATATATTAATCACGAGTCTTGGTTTGCAAGTAATAGAAATCCATTCAAATTACTTCCAGCAAAGAGGGGACTTTATTGAAAGGCTGGATTGCCTAACCACAGAATGGCAGGTTGCAGCTTAGCCTCATGGGTACTGAACTCAGGAACTGGACCCCTTCTGACTGTCTCTCTTCTGTTGGTAGATTAGCTTCTTTCACAGGTTGGGGTCTTCCAATCTCATAAAACTGCCACTAGAGAGGGACTTCCTCTCTTCCTAGGGAAGAATTCAGATTGGCCCTCTCTTGGATAAATCAACTTTGACCAGGAAGGTAGGATACTATCACTGTCAGTAGTCATTAGAAATTCAAGTTAAAGTAGAGAAAGATAGCCTTTGAAAATAAAAGGGGTACAATTCCCAGAAAAAGGGACTAGGACTGTGGAGCAAACAAAAGTAGAGGTAGATAATGCACCTTAGGATGCGAAGAGAAATAATCAGCTGTGCTCAAACTGAGACTCCTTGGCAGGAGGGACCAGGGCAAGGAAGAGAATGCAGACACTGGAATGTGGGAAGAGAGTTGGGACTGATTTTTCTGCTAGAGAAGAATCAAGCAGTATCCTGTTCAAGTGATCACAACAAAAGCCTAAGAAATTATCAGGCTACTGAGGTAAGAGCAAACAAGACTGATCTTTGGAAATCAAGGTAAGGCCAGTGAGCCATTCAGGCTTTGAAACTGAGGTGACAGGACTTCCCTGAAACCTCTCGTGGTCTTCAAAGGACCACAGCCTCAGGGCTAGTGGGGCCCTCTGCTGGTCCTAAAGTACTCAAGGCTGTGGTATTACTACTTACTGCTTAGCCACCTCTGTGACCCACCCCTGGCAAAGGGTGCTAGAATTTCCTCATCCATCATACCTAGGTCCATGTGATTTTTTTTCAGCTTTGTTTTCAGCAAACAAAATTGAATGACCAATGCACAATTATTCTTCTTTTCTTTTATTAACCAGTTAGTTCTGAAGACAAACTAAAAGGCAAAACAAAGTTTGCTGTGAACTATTTCATGAATTCTTTGTATTTTGATACTAAACCTTACTAAACTTGGTGGGTTTTTTGAAGAATTTCTTCCATCTTTTGTTGAGAAATGTAGTGAATATATGAGACTGATAAAAAATTTATCTCTAAGCCAAGGACTTAGACATTTCTTGAAAGATGATATACAAATGGCTGATAAGCATGTGAAAAGATGCTCAACATCACCAATAATTAAGGAAATGCAAAACAAAACAATATCACCTCATACCCATTAGGATGGCTACTATCAAAAAAGACCCAGAAAATAACAGCGTTGTCGAGGATGCAGAGAAATCAAAACCTTTGTGCATTGTGAGTGGGAATGTAAAATGGCACAGTCACTATGGAAAACAGTATGGTGGTTCTCCAAATAAATAAAAATAGGATTACCATATAATCTAGCAATTCCATTTCTGGGTATATATCCAAAAGAATTGAAAGCAGAATCTTGAGGAGTTATTTGCACACCCATGTTCATAGCAGCATGATTCACAATAGCCAAGAGGTGGGAACAGCCCAAAAGTCCATCAGTGGATGAACGCATCAACAAAATGTGATATATATATATATATAAACAGACACAATAGAATATTATTCAGCCTCAAAAAAGAAGGAAATTCTGACACATACTACAACATGGATGAACCTGGAGAACACTATGCTAAGTAAAGTAAGACAATCACAAAAAGACAAATATTTATGATTCCACTTATATGAGGTATCTAGTTAGATTCATAAACAGAAAGTAGAATGGTGGGTGCCAGGGGCTGGGTGGGGAGGGGAGATAGGGAAGCGAGTTGTTGTTTAGTGGGAATAGAGCTTTGGTTTTGCAAGATGAAAAGGCTCTGGAGATTCGCTGCACAATAATGTGAATGTACTTGATGCTACTAACCTGTACACCTAGAAATGGTTAAGATGGTATATTTTTTGGTTTTATGTTATATGTTTTTTTATCACAATAAACTTGCAAATTATTATTAGAATTTGTTGATTTTAAAAATATTTGGATTATTTATCTAAATAGGAATGTTTCTATTATGAGTTGATTTGATATAAACAGGCCTTTAAATTTCTTGTAATTTATATTCCTTTATATTGTCTGATGTTTTCTTTATAAAATTACATTTGGGCAATTGCTGCTATCTTTATAATTATTGCATTTTAAAATTGAATTTTTCCTCTAATTCAGCTTTTAGGAAATGAAGAATAATGCATTTTAAGCAATATTTAATAAACTATAATTAATTATATTTCTAGATACCTAGGCTAAGCTGGGCCTTACAATTATAGAGGTAATTATGTTGGAAATACAATTTCACTATCCCCCTAGGCTTGTTTAGTCATTTCTGTGCACTAATTTAGACATGCGAGTGTTTATTTGCCGCTAGGCAACACCTGATAAAAATATTTAAGTACATGCAAAGACAATTATATACCTATGAAGACATGCAAAAAATAGTTTTATGTGAGAAAGATGATTATCTAGTTGAAATTTTGAATATCTTCTTTGATTTTTATATGTCTCTATTACAACCAGGCAATATAGCCCTTCCCACAAGTCTAGACTGCTGGAGACACTAGGTTTTGACAAAGTGAGGTTACGGTCAAGCTTTCCTGTAGAACCTCTGTGCCAAAGCAGAGAGAGACAGGGGCTAGGTGGCTGCCACTGATTAGGTTGAGAAGTTAAGACATCCGATTAGAATACTTAATGCTACACAGAATTAAGTAGCGTCAATAGCTAATTCTTACGGAGAAGAGGAATTTACTGGGTGTGATCCAGAACAAGTAGATCTTCCAGGAGCTGGCTTCATGTCTCTGATTTTGATTCTGTGACAACAAATCAGAGAAGTTCTTTAACTTTTTTGAATTCTAGTTTCTTCAAGCATTAAGTAGAGCCAACACCTGCTCCATATGCTCTTCCAGGGACACTAAACAGCGACAACAATGACAACAGCAACAACTCTCAAACAAGACCCTTTTGTGTATCTTCTTAGAAAAAAAGCAGTTATTTTAGGAATATTTAGGATTTCTTTTTATTAGCTCAGAGGCAGTGATCTACTGTGCAGAGCCATCCTTTCAATGGAATGGCAAGAATTGTTTCTTTTACAGTGTATTACAAAGAGGCAGGCTGTTAAGAAATTACAGGCAAAAAGAACTTCTTCATAGCACGTGTGTAAATTGAATTTTTGTACATTCATTTCTGAAAATCGGGACCTCTCATAATTGTATTTATGTATCTTTGATAGAAGTGGACTTATACCAAGTAAAGCAATATGGAGAAATATGATAAAAACACAAAGAAAGTATATATACTAAAGAGACTAGAAATGAATTTGAGATGAGTCAATTCTTTTTGATTAAATGTAGAGCCATAGAATCAACAATAATTACATTTCTGTGATAAACATTTCATATACCAAAGCATTGTTATAACTGCTGGTGCCAAAATGTCCCCTAGGATACTCTCCATAGAATTATTAATTCCAAACAGGTTGAAAATCTTGAATGTTATACTTCAGAAAAACAGAGATATTAGGTCAATAAAATAGTCTGTATTTTTTCTAATTCCTTTGGAATTATAATCAACTTTATCAAAAGATATAGATATTGAAAATATATTAGTATATTGGATTACAAAAGTCAAATGAGCCACTCATTGTTTAGACTTCTAATAAACCAAAGAAAGCTTATTGGTAATCTTATTAGTTTATTCACATCCATTGATTATTTCTGCTCTCTCAACACTGAGAAGGCTAGGAATTATTTTTAGATATAGTGACAATTATAATATTTGAAAAATTATGTTCTTTGATTGTTTATGTTTTTCTACTGAAAGTAATCTTCCAGGCCCAAATGTGTTAGTGAAAAAAATGTCACTTACTTGGATGTTTACAGAGTTCTAATTGAAAACAGAATATGGACAATCCATTTTTCCCTTTTCCCTCTCTCTTTAAATCTATTCTCATGTACTCGGTTCTATTTTCTTCATCTCTAAGCTATTTTGTCAGGTATATGGAAGAACAATGGAAGCAAAACTCTTCTCTGGTCATTCTGGGCCCAATTCTGCTGTGAAGTTCTCATCAATGATAGCAACGATGAGAAACAAACAGCAAGATGTGGCCAAGGACACAAGAGTCTAGTCCTAGAGCAACAACTTACAGAGACGTACTCTTGTGTTAATTGTTTTATCTCCTGGTCGCTGGCTTGTTGTCACCAATTCTACATTCTTTATCCTCCACCACTCTACTCCTCAAAACTAAGGGAGATCTGATCCCCCTTGTGCCTAATTAATGAAGCTTTATTTAAAAAAGTATATCATTATGGTAGATATATATTCAGATAAAATTCGTTTATATTATTCTGAGAATTTACAAAATGTGAGTCTTCACATTCTGGCAGAACCAGAGTGACTGAAATATTCCATGACTAGTTCACCACAACTTATTGAAGCTGCCAAAGGAATATCTAGGTCAATTTTTTTAGGGCCCCTGCTGATTATAAACACAAGAAGAAGGGCCATAAATAACAGGAATTTTGAATAGTTTTGCTGTAGTGCCAAGAGATTTAGCCTTTGAAGGACAAGTGATATATTCAGGAATTTTGAATAGTTTTGCTGTAGTGCCAAGAGATTTAGCCTTTGAAGGACAAGTGATATATTCATGCTTAGAAAACACATCTCATTTCACTGACAGCTATACAATATATATTTAATTAATTTAATATATCTTTATTGAGCACCTAATATAGCCATAATACCATTACACATATTGTTATAAATACCTTTTGCTATACAAGAAAATATGATTTTCAGTTTAAACCTTAGTGTGATATAAACACATGGGATATTTAGTAATATGCTGGAAGTAAATAAAAACTCATGATTGCAAAGAAAACTGCATATTGAATCTCCCAAGAAAGTATATCATTACATTCTGAATGAGTGGAATGGCAACGGCCCCTGAGAGAAAGAAAAAGAGCATTATGGGTTGAGTGGTTTCTCTTGGAAGCGACAAACCTTGAGAGGCATGAAGGCCATGGCCTCAACGCACCAGCTCACGATGCTTTCTCTTGCTCCCTTTTCTCCAATCAATGGCCTGCTTTCTGTTCTCTTCTGCAACCCTTTTTCCTCCCCACTTCTCTGAGTTAACTACTATTTCCCTTTCATACCTCAGCTCAGTCATGGCTTCCTCAGGGAATGTTTCCCTTGCTCTCACTCACCATGGTAAGCTCATAGGGCAAGATGATGATGGGCTTTTATTTTTGTTATCTATTGCTGCAAAACAAACCACCTCAAAGTTTAGTGGCTTGAAACAACAATTTATTCTTCTCTCTTATGGTTGTGTAAGTTTTCTGGGCTCAGCAGGGCGGTTCTCTCATACCATCTGAAGGTTTGATGGGTAGATATCTAAGATGACTTTGCTCACACATCTGGAGCCTCAGTCCTCCTTGGCCTCTTGGGCTCTCTTCATGGTGTTTTATCCTCCAGGGTCTCTCCGGGTAGCTGGGACTATCACAGAATAATCATTTCACTTCCTGTGGCAGCTAGCTTCTAAGAGTTAAGAAGCAGAAGTTGTCATGGCAGTTAAAGGCTGCCCCCAGAAGAGGCACAGTGTCATTTCTGTGATATTATATCAGTCAAAGCAGTCCCAGGATTTAAGGGGTGTGGAAATACACTCTACTATTTGATGGGTATGTGGAGAAGTCACATTACAAGAAAGTGCATAGGGCAGGAATTCTTGTTACAGTCACCTTTGGAAAATCTGATATGACACGAATTTAAGGTAAAAATATCAGCCACATATATTTTAGATTAAAGAGTAACATACAAGCATGCTGCTTGGAGAGAAGGGATTGATAAAGACGAAAGGAAGCTCTGGTGAAAATGTGAGGGCAAAGCGGATTGTACCATTTGGTTATTACAGAACAGGAAGTCAGAACAAAGAGAGTCAAGAATGAGTTAAGGGCTAATAAAAATGCCTGTGAGAAAAAATTGAAAATACAGGAGAAAATAAGGGGTAGAAAACAGGATTCTTGAGCAATAGCACTTTACGGCACTCACTGAAGTAGCGAGAGAAGCCATGTGTTCATCAAAAGTCACAAAGAAAACCTATTTCACTGGCTCCTCGTGTGACTAAGATGTAAGTACAGTCCTGGGCTGGAGGATGGACTGTAAGGATAACAGAGCAAGTACAACTGCTTTTCTCAAAGAAAGGCCTAGAACGACTTATGGACTAAAAGCATTGCCAATCCAGGGTTGAAGGGATAGTTAAAGGCTTTAATTACCTATCTTGGTTTGAAATGTATTGCAATTGTGTACAGTTTGGATTCTCATAAGTCTTTGTTTTAGCCCCCAAAGTAAGATGTTTAAGAAATAGATTTTTAAATATTTTCTCCAACTCACATATCTAACATGAACTCTAATCACACTAGGTGGCCATTCCTCCACCCACCCAAAAAATTACCCGCTCTCCTTTCTCTGAGGTTGAATCTATAATATTTCAAGGAGTCTACATAGCGCCAAGTGGTTAAGGATGGTGTCTGTTCCAGGTTGCTGCTCTCTCCACCCTGGCATCTCCTGCAGCAGGCTTGTTTAGTCTGGCTTTCTGTGCTTACCCAGGCAGACTGCACCTGTGACACCCTTTAACCTTATCCAGAGATTAATCTTGTCCATGTTATGACTTAGTTAATGCTTGAGCCCCTCTTGGGTGCACAGAAATCACTCTGCTCTTCTTGTCTATGCTGAGACCACAGAAACCCAATGAGGCTTCCCATGGACTCTCCACCGGTTCCTGATTACTAGGGAGAAAGGAAACAATTTACTCCTGATGTAAAGAGTTTGTGTGAGGCTTCCCGGAGATATTTGAAACCAGTCCCATTCTGAAGACTTTTCTCTTTCTTCATCTCTACCAGGAAAAATGAGGCAAAGAATCCTTCTATACTCGTTTCCCACAAAATATCTGGGGTCCTTCTGTTCCTTAAGACAGAAGTCCCTGAAGACTTTCCTCAGCCAAGCATGAGTGTCTGCACCTCAGAACTCACCTGTCTCCTCCCTCCTAGAGCTCCTTCCCACTGTTTTCTTCCCCCCAGCTTTTGGTGCTACTTTTCATCTTGGGGCAGAAGGAGTAAAATTTCACTTGAAACAACTAGTATCTTTGTGCCTTGAGTTCCCTTGTTGGCTAGATTTTGCCCATAGGAAATGTAGGCTTCTGATCTTCAATAAAGTAGTCTCTGATTCTATGAGTGCATTTCTTCCAGGAGCCAATAGTTTAACTGCCCTCATGCCAAGGGATCCAGGGGGTCATAAAATGTAGAGGATACACATTGGTTAATACTTCAAAATATTATTCCACCACAAGACTGAATTCCCCTACCCATGGGTGACATAATTTTATGCTTTAATATAATAAATAGGGCAGGAAAAATATTAGTTTGAATCATATGAAATTGCTACTAGTTGACCATTTTAGCCAGCAGAACAGAAAAAGATTTCAACTGAGAAGCATGATGTCTAGTGCATTTTTCCTCAGAGTCTGCTCCATGTTCTAAGTGCTTCAGAATTACATGTGGTAGATGTAATGGGTGTAACAAAGTTATTACAGTTGTGTTAACCCCATCCTACCCCAGGCTTTCTGATCAGAAACTCTAGAGGTCAGCTTTGTGAATTTGTATTTAAAACCAGCATGCCAGATGACTGGTTATTCTGCACACATACCAGCCCCTCCTTGGGAGTTTCCATTTTTGGGTAGTGCCAGTTGGATGGTTGAATAATCAACTGAAGTCAGCAGCAGATGAGATGTTGGATCTTTTTGAGGGAGCCATCCTTCTGTATCATTGGCCTCAGCCATGATGGGCTTTTGTCACTTTGTCACATATGCTAACTAAAAACTTAATCTATATTTTTGTGTCATATTCATTTTGCTTGCAGAGAAAGGAACACTGTTATTCCTTAGTAAAGCATATTTTACACCAAAATACATAGCAGAATGGAGTAAAGAGAAACTCAAGACTATTTTCTTAACCATTGTTTATTTAAATACATAGCGATTGTGTCTACATTTAGCAAAGGGAGACAAAGGAAAAGAAAAATTGGAAATTGTACGTTGTACTTATGTAAAATAATACTAGCTTTGGAATTTCTGTCCCTAAAGCTGAAATGACTTATATGGTATAAAGCAAAAGCTATAACTATTGATAAAAGGATTTGAGTTTACATTAAATGTGTCGTCTGACAAATTAGACCTTTAGGAATGGATGGCTAACTTTATTTTTTATATTAAGACTTTAAAAATATAGAAAAATAACTAATGGAAAATTTCATATACTTAACTGCTAATTATAAGCTATAGGTTGGGGGCTATATTTACTTGAATTTAATTACAAATGAGAGATAAAACCAACACATTACCTGAAACAGCAAACCAAGGTGCTATATAAGTTGGTCACATATCAGCAAACAACAAAATGCTGAAGAAATTGAAACTTACAATTAAAATAATATTGGCAAAGAGAACTGTCATTTTTTTCATGGATTGGTTATTTAACCACTGACTTGAATGCAATATATGGCTTCAAAAGAAACAAGTTAACCAAGTTTATGTGTGTCATTTCAAGAATTTTAGTTCCAGTACAGTCAATCCTGGTTAACTTTAACCCATCTAGCTGGAACCCTTAATTAACTATTTTTTTCTCAAAAAGCTGAAAAAATGAGGTGGGACACAAAAAATAAGCTTACATCAAAGTTTTACTTTAAGATCTTTACCAGAAACTTTTAGAGCATATGTTGATGTTATATCTATTCAGAAAAATCTTTCCCACCCCACTATTCTCTTTAGTTTATAATGATTACATACATGCCCTAACTAGTGATACTAGATCATGTAAACTTCTCAAAAACAAGAGTCTATTTTGTTTAATATAGTCTACTTCCTAAGGCAGCAAAGTAAACTAACCTTCATTATATTAAAAAAAATAGAGTGTCAAGAATTCTTTTATTTGCTGTTAATGAGAGCACTGAACCAATCTGGAATAATCCACTTGCTGAACTTTTTGATTTATTAAACTTAAACTTTAATAGCTGAGACAATTTATTGATAACTCTCAGATAGATACCAAAGAGAACAATGAAAGATGATCAGACAATAGACACTTAAATTGGGTGTCAACAATCTCTGACCCTGAGCACACGTAGGGGCATTGAAGCCACCCATGTGTATTCTAGCCAAGCCAAGGTTTAGAAAGGGAGAAGAAATAAGGGGGCAATATTAATGAAAGATATTAAAAAACGGAAGCTGAAAAGGAGACGGATAAGTAGATGAGAGAGTGAACGTATGTGCTCAGAAATTGCCCTGGGTCCCATTCAGTGCTATCTGTGGGCATGGATGCTTAGATGTATTCCAAAAATACACTGGTTCCTAGTGAGAAGTTGTGATTTTAGGGCTGTCTGTGATACTTATTGTCATTATAATGCAGTGACTTATCTGGCCAAATGTTTTATTAAATCATTTAAAATATCCCTTTTTGTATTATAAACACACTAGGCAAGAAACTTGTTGCTTTTGTCATGGTTCCTACTACACTGTGATGTACCGTGGGTGGTATTAACTGAGAAAGGATGGGCAACTGACAGAATTTTAAACAGTCTGTCCTGTGAGCTACCACAATAATGTTAAACAATACAGCTATCTCTTCTCTGCTTCTAATAAAACTGATTTACATAGCTTCTAGGTAGGTCACTGAAATGTGTAGAAAAAAGGACAGTCTTCTAAATAACTTTGTTTTATTATTTATATAAATGAGACAAATATTTCTGCACTATCAATAAAAACCCTGGAAGAAATTAATTTCAATTTATTGAGCAACTGCTGCTTTCAAAACCCTGAGGTAGGTATGTTGAAACCTAGAAAGATAAAGCTCCTCTCCATGTTCCACAAGAGCTCATAGACCACTTCAATAAAACAGAGCACTCATACGTAAGATGGAATATAGTAAGAAATACAAAATAAGTAATACTAGAATTTGAGGAAGAGAGAGATTAATGGAAAAAAGCATTGCTTGGTTGCAAGAGATAGAGTTGAGGGGGGAGAATTCAACAGATGGAAATGGTGAAGGGGTAGGTGTCATTTTATGAAGAGAGAATAGATTAAGACAAGCCTGGAGGTACTGGAGTACATGCGAACATGTTTGGGGTACGGTGAGTGATGGCTGTGGCTGAAACTACAGAGGGCTAAGCCTCATCAGGTAAGTAGAGTTCAAAGAACAGAAGGTTTGATTGCTGTGAGCTCTCATGATCAGATTTGTGTTAACAGGAGAATTTAGTGGGATTGCTGAATCTGAGATGTTATTATCTGTTTAGGTAGAGAGATCGTGAGGTAATTAGATATACAAATCTGGGGTGGGTACATGTTGGAGATATATAAATTTGGGAATCTTCATAATATAGATGGTGTTTAAAGTCACCATCTCAAACATGAGAGCACTAAGGAAGTGGGAGTATTGATCAATACATTGATTGATTGATTTTTTATGGTAACTCTTAAGTTTAAATTTTCTCTTTATTTATTTTTTATTGAAGTAACATTGGTTTATAACATTATATAAATTTCAGGTATACATCATTATATTTTATCTTCTATATAGACTATATCACGTTCACCACCAAAAGTCTAGTCGCCATCCATCACTGTTCAAATGTGCCGTTTTTCCCCTTTTACCCTCCCCAATTCCCTTCCTCTCTGGTAAACACCAATCTCTTCTTGTATCTAGCTGTTTCTTTGTTGTTGTTGCTGTTTTATCTTCCACATATCAGTGAAATCATACAGTGTTTGGCTTTCTCTGTCTGACTTATTTCACTTAGCATAATACCTTCAAGGTCCATCCATCCACAAATGGCAAGATTTCATCTTTTCTAAGGCTGAGTAGAATTCTGTTGTGCATGTGTATATATATACATATACACCATTGTGTATATGTATATATACCACATCTTATTTATCCATTCATCTGTTGATGGGCATGCAGGTTGCAGTGTACAAGCGTTGCCTTTTTTCCACATCCTCTCCAACACATCATTTCTTGTCTTTTTAACAAAAGCCATTCTGACAGACATAAGGTGATATCTCATTGTGGTTTTGATTTGCATTTCAAAGTGGGAGTATTTAGACAAGAGAAGAGACTCAAGAAATGAGCCACATTGCTCTTAGAGGTTAAAGAACTAGAAAGGAAACAACAAAAGAGAAAAACGAAGTGTAAAGTATGTCAGTCATGTCAAATATTGATGATAAGGCAAGTAAGATGTGAACAAAGATTGGACAATGGATTTAGTGACTTGCAGGTCACTGGTGAACCTGAAAAGAACTATGGCCATGGACTGGCACAGGGAATAAAGCCTGATTAGAATGAGGTTTGGGGGAAAGGAGAACAAAGAAATTGTAGAGAGAGGGAAAAGAAATCCCTTGAAGGGGTTATATTATAAAGAAGAACGGAGAAATGGAGTGGTAACTGAAGGGGAATCATGATCAAGGGGGTTGATATTTCAAGATAGGTAAAATATTTGTATATGGATGGGAATAATCCCCCCAAAATGGTAAAAATGATGATTCGGGAGAGGACAGGGAGAGGAAATGGAGTTGTGTCTTTGAGTAAGCATAATAGAATGCCTGATGCTCTAGATAGAGTGATTTTAAATTAGAGTATGTAACTTTCTCAAAAGAAAGCCATATATTTAAGGAACTATTAAGTAGAACTCTGATAATATGTGTCTTGTGTATGTGTAGGTAAAATTGGATAAAACAATCTTAAAATTTGTGTGGAGAACAGATATTAAAGATTAGTCTAGAACATTTTGAAAATCAATAACAGAAAGACATGCCCTCCCAGACTTAGATCATACAAGAAAGTCACTATAAACAGATCAATATGGTATTCACCTGGTATTAGACTCAGCAGAATATAATAGAAAATCCAGAATTAGATCCAAGATATACGAGAATTTAAAGTATGACACGTG
This sequence comes from Equus caballus, assembly GCF_041296265.1. Classification (NCBI taxonomy): domain Eukaryota; kingdom Metazoa; phylum Chordata; class Mammalia; order Perissodactyla; family Equidae; genus Equus; species Equus caballus. The sequence goes on from NC_091685.1 coordinate 109,732,813, forward strand.
GTAGTTAAATTCATTGGGAAAAGATTTATTGTTTTATAATGAATGCTTACAAAAGTAAATTTCCACTTGGATAAAAATACTATTAACCCTTATCTTACAATAAATGAAGATAAGTTGCAGAGGAATTAAAGAGGTAGGTGTAAAATTAACAGTATAAAAGCTTTATGAGAAAATGTAGTAGACTAGAGGTACAATTTAGAGATGAGGTTGAACTTCTTAAGCAAGACTAAAAACTGAGAGGCTAAAAGATAAAAAATAGACATATTTATTACATAAAAGGATCTTAGGATACTGTCAAGAGTCTTGTTGAAATGATGCACCATGGAATCCATGTGGAATGAGGAGGGACACGGGTTGTGAAAGAATAAAAAGATCAGAAAGCTGGAGGACTCAGTTCACACCCAATGCTCATGGTGGGCGTTGTTGGACAAGCAAGGAGAAGAGGAAGATGTGGTCTGGGAAGTTTGTTTGAGTGAGGGATTTGGGGAGTGGAGCAGTTAGAGGTGACGATAAGATCCAAGGCGGCATCACCCGTACCTTGGGAAGGTGGGAAGAGTGAAGAAGGATGAATGAGAAAACCTCAAAACCACTTCATATCAATCTGTTTTTAAGATTCATAAGCACTTACTTGGGCTTACACAAGCCTGCCCCACAAAGAAGGGCTTATGTGCACAGCCATGTATCCGGAGCTGATTAAGGGGTGGACGCAGCCTGGCAGCTCCCTACGCTTCCATCTATAAAAGTTGCTAAGTCGTTGTTGGAGCACTGATCATTGCTGGAAACGTAAGGGTGTTAAGGATTTTCTGTTAAACATAATTCTTCTTAGAGAGAATGACAGTAGAGAGAGCCTCCTTCCCCCAACAGTTATGCTCTAGTAACCACAGCCAGTTGCCTGCCTCCAGAGGGAGCTGTGTCCATTTAACCACAGGCCTTCATTTTGCTGAATGTCCAAATTTGGGGCCAGGATTTTTCAGAAAAACAGAGGAAATGATAATTGTTCCCAAAGAACTTCTACTCCTTTTGGGGTTTAAAATTATTGGTTTGAAAGATCACCAAAATCTCTGTGCCTTACCTCCATCCGCCCCCACCCCTGCCCACATATATTTCATCCCAACAATGTTCCTGGATTTCATCTTCTTTCTCTCAGTCACCCTCTGTGAAGAGTATTTAAATTAAGTTCTCAGTGAAGACAAGAGAAAACCTAATGATACCATGAGACCTAGTTTGTGAAGGCTTAGAGAAAATGAGAAATCCGGGACCACTCTGGCATCATCTCTGCCATCTTTCTAGGGCGGACAGAGAATGCACATTTACCAGGTAGTGCTTCATCCACCATCTTCAAAGGCAGCCAGCTGAGGCATTGGGGCCGATGGTGACAAAAACCGAAAGGGGTGTCTGGCAGTAATGGGCAGACTATGGTAGGACAGAAGTATCTGTTTTTAATCCGCTCCTCCTTCTTAATTTCTAAGGAGGATTCACCTTTTAGTCTGATGTAAAACACCATTTTAACTTCTCTAATTTTGGATCTTTCCAATCCGTATATTTTTTTCTTTTTCTGTTTGACTTCCTGTACATTTCTGGGTTTGCTTTTTTAATGGCAGCCTACCTGTATATGCCTCTTATCTAATCATCTTACCACATCCTTGTTGGAGCAGCAAAATCTAAGGCACACTGTTTGTCTAAGATGTGTCATGAAACTATAACTCCGTCTTCTTTTGAGGTGGCTGTGATTACGATGGGGACACTTGAGCTTGGAGTAAAAAGAATAGGTTGGAATCTCAGCTCCTGCACTGAACCATCTGTGTGATTGTGGGACACTTTGGTAACTTGTTTTAGACTCCATTTATGACCTGGAAAAGAATGAGGGTGAAATATTCTTCACGCTGTTGAAGAAGTTAATCATTTGAAAGTGCCCGTGACTTAGAAATGCTCCTTAAACTATTTTTTTATTTTTTTCATTTTAGACAGTGAATTTAGACAAAACTTACTTGCTTTCCCAGTTGTATGTGATATTAATCCCGTTGTGCGTCTGTAATGGCCAGAGTCTCCAATCTGCTAGTAGACACTGCGATGACGTGACCGAGAGGAGAGAGTTCCTATGGGGGCTGTCGGGGAGAAGGCAAGATACTTCTTTCAGTGTCTATGTGAGGTGTGTCATCTTGTGGCTCTGACACAGAAAGTATCCAGTTTCCTGAGAATTAAGCAAAGTAATAGACCTTATTTTTCCAATAGGAGACTTTTCTTTTTTTCTGATGAACCATGTCAAATACCATATTCCTTCAATGTCCTCCTGATAGTGGAGAGTAATTCTATATTGAGGTGATGCAATCTCTGTTATAGAAAAAGTGGGGAAAATCGTGATAATCCTATGTACTGATTTGTTCATGCTCCCTGGATAAATTACTACACCAGGCAGAATGGGTGTGCCTCTGTGTGTGTGTGTGTATGTTTTGGGATGATGAGAAAAGAAAGAGAAGAGATAAAAAAGAAAGCATGAGTTGTGCATCTTTTAGAGCGTATGCCTAAGAAAATAACAGAGAGAACAAGAACAACACAGTGTCATGTATCCAAAATGACAAAACAACATCATTCAGACTGCCCATGTGTGTTGCAGCAGTGCACACTTTGTGAATGATCCGAGTCTCATGGAATCAGTCAGCAAACTCCTCTAGAGAAAATACATATTGAATAAACCTTTAAAAGGGGGGTATTCTGTGGGTTGAGAGAGACAAAAAGAGAGGGCTTTCTAGATAGGAGTCTTGGAAAAAGATTGAGTGTGTGGGAACTTAAGTACATTTGTTTGCAGGAAAAGAGGAGCGATGACAGAGAGAGAAAGGAATGATGCGATTGGAGAGTTAGAGAAGATGCAGTCAGTGGAGGACCTTTCAAGGTTTGTTCTTGACCGAAGGAGAGGCAAGAAACTTGCTGTTGGTAACGCTCCTGCCAAGCTCTTCTCAGGAAACACCATCTGGCTCAGCCTTAGGGGAACCATGCGTAGAGACGCTGTTTGCTTGCCCAGCGCAAGTGCTAGCAGATACCAGTAATTCCGTGTGTCAGACCACACAAGATAGTGTGAGTGGTGTTAATATTTTTTTTCAAAAGGGAGAAACCAAAATTCGGGAAGGCTGCAATCTCCTAATCCAGAGGAGTCCCTGAAATGTTTTTAAAGAAGAGTGTGCAACTTTGCGTGTTTAGCTATCTGTTTCACAGAAAGAATATTCTCTTTTCCTGGCAATTAAGTTTGCTATTAGCAAAATATCTATAATCTGTGTGTCATGGAAAGATTTGGAATGATCTGTATTGGCACTCATGAAAGAAGTTTCCTTTCTTTCCGAGCATTTGCCCTCACCCAGCATTTCTCTGAAGGCAACGTGCTCTCTCTAGCAAATATTCTTCTGTAGCCAAAGCATATGATATGTGCCAAGCTATCTGCCAAACCTACTTTTTCTTTTTCTCTTTTTTCCATTTTTTCTTTTTTTGAGTTCATTTATTTCCCAAGCAATCTGTTCTTTATTGTTCAGTTTAGCCTTTCACTTCTCTCTTCTTCCACTCCTTCATTCCTCTCTCCTCCCCTCCTTCCCTCCCTTCCTTCCTTCCTTTTCCATTTTGAATTATTGAGTCTTGCAATTGTGCACTTTCCTGCTCCAGATGTGTCTCTGGTAAGAGACAGACAAGGCTGACTCTGGGTTTGTAAAGCCTTGGTCCTCCAGGATGAAACCTTTTTTGGAGACTTGATTTGGTCTGTAGTTCCACTTTACCTGACACCTTCTGCCTTAGTCAGGCTTCTCCAGAGAAACAGAACCAATAGGAGAAATATATATCTCATCTATCTATCTGTCTATCTATCCATCTATCTATCTATCTATCTATCTATCTATCTATCTAAAGAGACTTATTGTGAGTAATTGGCTCACAAAATTATGGAGGCTGAGAAGTCCCATGATCTGCTGTCTGCAAGCTGGAGACTCAGGAAAGCCAGTAGTGTAGTTCCAGCCCAAGTCTGAAGACGTGAGAACCAGGGGAGCTGGTGGTGTAAGTCTCAGTGCTAGGACAGGAGAAAACCAAGACTGATGTCTCAGCTCAGGCAGGAAGGCAAAGAGGCAAATTCTCGCTTCCTCTGCTTTCTACCCTGTTTAAGCCCTCAGTGGATTGTATGATGTCCGCTCACACTGGGGAGGGCAATCGGCTGTATTCAGTCTCCCAATCCAAATGCTACTGTCATCTGGAAACACCCTCACAGATACACCTGGAGATAATATTTAGACAAATATCTGGACACCCCCTGGCCCAATAGAGTTGACACATAAAATGAGCCATCACACATTCATAGTTCTGGACCAGCGTTATCCAAATTCTGTATCCTGACTTAACTCTTGAAATTCCAGCTCAACATATCTGTAGGTCATCCATTTGCCCAGGTCCAGAATTTAGTGGACGCTGAAAGTGCTGCCTGAGCTGTGCACAGTTCAGTGGGGCTATCACTTCCTGTTTTCTAGACACATTCCAAATATTCATAAACTCTAAAGATTTGCTAATTTTGAGCAACCAGATTACACTATTGACTCATATTGAACTTGTGATTATGTAAACATCCAGATTTATTTTGTCAATATAAATCACCTTGCCATGCATTATTCTTAACTTCTTTAAAATAATAATTCATAGAACTATTAAGCCAGGGGATGTGAGAGAATATTTACTTAAACTTATTTAACACTATCATCCCATTTTATTAGAACTGGAAGCCTAAGTGAACTAAGATCATACTTCCTTATTGTTGGAGCCAGGGGTAAACCCAAGTGTCCTAACTCGATATGCTTTATGGTTTATGGAGCAAGCTATGAAACTTGCTTCTGCTTTCTTTCTCAGCCTCTGCTTTCAGGGAAAGCTACTATCTTTTGTAAGAAGAGTTCTGGAGCAGTGGTTACAACCATGGTCAATGGAGTCGAACCAAACAGAGTTCTACCCTCATTCAACCTGGCCACTTACTGGTTGTATGATGTTGGGCAACGCAGTTAACCTAGCTGAGATTCAGTTTTCCCAGGTTTAACATGGCATAATTTGAGGTCTGATAAGATTTTCGTAGAGATCAACTGAAATAAAGTATAGCACCTACCATTCAGGGAGCAATAAAAATGTTGCATCATCTTCAAGTTTAGTGAGGATTTCGACTACAAACTAATCTAAATTTTGTTGAATAATATAAAGCAAAGGGCCTGTCATTATAGTTTTCAGTAGAACATTCTTTCCTGTTTAATATGGAAGGATTAATCAATACTTTTTGGGTACGTAGTAGTTGGCACTAAGACGCAATTGTCTGAATATCAATAGAATCTAGTAGATGGGACAAGAAAAAATTTAGAATTCATTACTATTCTCAAAAAGTTAAATTATGTTTAAAGAATAAATTATAGAAAAAAGACACAGAAAAAAATTTTAGCAGATATTTATTCTGCTTTCATTTTTATTTTAGTAAATATTTTAGGATTTTCTATTTAGATTTTTATATATAAGTAAAACATACAATAAAGACCATTATACACCTCCAATCAGGAAATTTACATAGCTGTATTCTTTGTTGACAATCACATATGGTGGAAGCACATTCTATGGAATTAAAATTAATTTCCTAGTCGTTATACATAAAAGAGTATAGTCTATTGTGATTTTTAAAAAACACTTTATTGAGGTATAATTGACATACAAAGAAGATACAATTTGTTGAGTCTGGAGATTTCTGTTTCTTGATTGTCTTTTGAAGTACTCAGCTAATGCTCCTAAAACAAATGGTGAAGAAAACCTAGGATATTTCTTATCTCTTCACTGAAGTTGTTGATAAATAGAATCAGATGATGTCCTATCATGGACTTTGAAAGAACACTAGGATGTATGTTAATTTTTTCATTTAATAATGCATTATCTTTAAGCACTAATGCATGCCCGGCACTGTTCTAGACCCTGGGATACAGCAGTGACGTGAACAAAGTCTTTGCCCTCATGGAGCTTACATTCCAGCACAGGTGCAGCAACAAAGAAACCAATCAACGAAGCGGGATAAAGCATTTCATATAATGATATATGTGATAGAGAACAGTGAAGAAAGGTGAGGGGAGTGTGGTGTCTCAGATAGGTGCTTATATTTTTACCTAGGATGGTAAGGAAAGACATCTCATGGAAGGTGACATTTGAGTAGAGAATTGAAAGAAGTAATGGTTTGAGACACACAAATAACTGGGATAAAAGCACGCTAGTCAGAGGGAAAAAACATGCAAAGACCCTCAGGTAGGAGTATGCTTAATATGCCTGACATATGACAGGAAGTCCTTCTCAATTGGAGCACAGAGAGCGGGAGGAAAGAAGTAGGAGGTAGAGTCTGAGAGTTGGTGTGACTGTGTGGGTGGGAGTGATGGCAACAGGTTGGGTATGGTCTTGGAGGTCTAAGTAGGGGGTTGGCCAAAGAAAGGACATGATCTATTTTATGTTTTAAAAGAATAACTTATTACCATATTGAAAACTAGACTGGAGCACTGAGATTGCTTAGAAGACTTTTGCAACAATCCAGGCTAGAGATGATGGTGGTTCTCAGTACAGATTTTTGAGAAGTGGCTGGATGCTGATGTATTTATTCTGAATGTGATGTGGAGCAATTGACTGACTTATAACAAGAATAATTATATCAGAGAAAGAGCAAATTTCCAGGTGTTAGGCAATCATATGAACATTTTTGCTGGGAAGTTTCTATAGTTCTTTTATTACTGAATTTTAATTCAGTATCATGCAATTTGATGGAATGTGTAATAAAGTGCTAGATCACTGGTTACGTAAAACACACATATAACTAATCTTAGGCCAAGCTTCAGGAGGACATGGTGGAAACACACGCCCATCCATTTACACAAACTATTGTTACTCAAGGGCACACATTTATACTCTGTCCAACATAGGGGTGATGTGACAATAATGTTACTAAGATAAACTCAACATGATTTCTGTAAGAAAAAAATCCTTTTTATTTCATCATCTGGACCAGTTTTGGTAGGGATAAACATATACACAATGCCGTATAATTAATGATTACTTCTGAGTAATAAATCATCGTTGAAATGGGGGAGGGAGAGTTTATCATAGCTATACAACAGACCTACAATTAACAAGCACAGAGTGAAGTGGCTGATATTGCTGATTGTCACCTGATATTTATTTTTCCCTTCCTTGGTTATACAACTGATTTTTACAAGAGCACATGATTGTCTGGAATAAAGAATACATTTTCCACCCTCATCTACAGTTAAATATCAACATGTGACTTAATTTTTTGGTATGAAATGTAAGCAGAATTTGTGGGCAGCTTCTGGGAAGTGTCTTTAAATGAAAGAAGCATGTCTCTCTTTGTCCCTTTTTCTTTTCTTCTGGCTGAAACTAGCTGTGATTGCTGGAGCTTGAGGAGCTATCTTGAACTATAGAATGGAAGCCACTTGTTGAGAACAGGAGGCAACAAGATGTGAAGCGCCTTGCATCCTGGTAATTGCGGGTCAGGACTACCTACATCCAAAAAGAACCATCTTGTTTAATCTGCTGCTATTTTGAGCTTCCTGCCCCTGCTGCTGAATCTAATCTTACCTAATACGAGTAGGAATAAATAGACCACTTTGATGGAGAACTAAAAATTGGTGTGGATTAGTCTTAGAACTACTCTTTTAATATTTTAAATTGAGTTTCATCTGTTCGGTGAAATCTCAAAATATTCAAATTATACTAATGCTTTTTGTAAAACAAAAATTTTACCTCAATGTAGATCAATTATAGAGTCGTTAGTTTAAGTTACAAAGAACCCTAATATAAAGTATTCTAATAAAACTGGATGCTCATTCATCAGTCATGATCCCAGAAAAGTTCACAACTGGTGAAGCTGGCTGTCATCGTCAATATACCCTTCCTAGTGACTGAAGGGTTTTGGGCTCTACATGGTGAATTCCAGCATGGTAATTATTATGTTCTTAAGTGAATGTGCATTCAAAGAGTAAATATGCTTTCTTAGCTCCGTAACTGGTACACTGGTAGAGTCAATTATGTTTATTTTTCTGATTTCTAAGAAAATTCCATCTAATTTTCTCTTTTCAATTATCTCTGAATTGTTGAGTCCAAAGACTAAAGGTCATTAAGAGTTCTAGATTTAGCTCATTCATAATAACTTCCTTAAGACATAAAGATGTCAATTTAACAACAATATTTTAAGTTAAAATATTCCAGTGTTTGAAAAGAGTTTAATTAGATTTTGAAGGGGAAAAAAGAAAAAAACAACTTTTGGTCTCCATATGTGGACTATTTCTAACTAATCTGGAGGGATTAACTGTTGAATAATCTGGTTCCTACAGTTTTCATCTATATTTCTAGATGAAAGGGCTTCATATAGTTGAATAACCAATAAGTTTTGCGTGCTTATTCTTAGTAACCATTTGAGGTTATTCCCACAATGTCATTTACAACCCCATAATTAAAAATCTAGATGAAGAGAAAAACTTCACTATAAATACACTCACTTCTCTCCGTATGCTTCAGGTTGCAATTTTTCCATTAGATGAAGTAGAAGGTTTGAGCTAGAGGGCATAAAAGCCACATTACTTTTAAATTACTATAAATACTATAACTGGTACGTGTAAGTAAAAGGTAAATGCCCCTTAATAAAAATGTAAACATGAGGCAATTTCTGCTTTTGAATTAGAATTTGAGTTATGCTACAATCTCTTTTGCATCGACTGCCTGAAACTGTATTAGCTGAGTATTCTGAGAAAACCTTATTCTTCTGTCTGGTGTGCATCTCACAGTCACAAGTTTTAACAAAGGCATCGAACAAATTGCCGCATTTGGTTCAGTAATGAGAAATCACAATAACTCTTTATGATCATGACAAAATTGTCAATAATTTTGCAACAAAATTCAAGCACTAAATAGGAAATGATTTCCATTTAAAGGATTTGATTTATATTATGCCACAGAATCATATAAGTTATTACAGTAAAGTTGAAATCATTGAAGAATAAAGATGGTCAGTAAACATAGATATGCTGTACTAACAAGAGAATAAGCCTTGAAAAATCTTTTGAGAAAAATTAGGATGTAAAAATTCATCTCTCTATATATGGTGTATGTGTGCATAGGTACATCCTTATGTATAAAATAAACTTATTACAAATATATAAATTAAACCCTACATTTAAAATTGATGCTCAACAGAAGAAGATAGATGAAAGAATTTTGAAGAGAGAAGGGTAAAAAGGTGTTTTCTCTCCAGGTCCATGAATTTAAAAGGAAACTGGTAATATCGTGTTAAGAAATTATTATTCATGATCAATTGGAAATTTGATAGCAGAAATTACATAGTAATGCTTCTCTGACTTTATGATTACAAATGTCCCTGTAAGAAATTTTAGTCACTTAATGGCTTATAACACATGGCGGTTAAAAGCATACACTTGTTTCAGAAAGCTCTGGATCAATTTTTGGCTTTGATATTTACTAGTTGTATAATCTTGGAAAAGGAACTTCTTTGCTCTTCAGTTCTCATATGTAAAATTGTCGTAATCACGTTATCTATTTCATAGGGTCATACTTAGAATTAAATGAGATAAATCTGTAAAGTATGGAGCATGCTGCCTAAGGAATAATAAATATTAACCATTATTATTATTATCATCTCCCTAGAGATAATCCTCAAGAATTTTTTGCTTCTAGTATGCAACTAATTTAGTTTAAGATTCACCATCTATTTGAAAACAGCTTTTGTTGGAAAAACGAAAGCATTATTATGTCAAAAATGTAAACATGAATTGCAAGACACTGATTTTGAAAAGTTGAAATTGTAAAAGGAAATTTTAAACTCTAGGAAATACAGCATGTAACGTTTGCGTGTGAGGATGCTTTTAGTGCACTTCCGCTTTCAGGAATTCATATGCCCCCAGCATTTAGCACAGCATTGTCAACATCCATAAAAATGTAATAATGTAATACACAGTGATCAAACAAACAATACTGATAGACAATAAGTTTGATTTTTATCTTTAAAACAATATAGAATTGAATGAAAGAAAGTAGGTTGTGGAGTTTTATTTTTTGTTGTTTTATTGGTATGCACAGGTAAAATCATTAGTGCTTTTAGGATTTTTTTTTCAATTGTATTGAGATATAATGACATATAACATTGTATTAGTTTTACGGGTATGGCATAAAGATTTGATATATGTATATATGTATTGTGAAATGATTACCATAGTAAGTTTTTTCAATATCCAGCACCTCACATAGTTACAATGTTTTTTCTTGTGATGAGACTTCTAAGATCTGCTCTCTTAGCAACTTTCAAATATACAATAGAGTCATGTTAATTACAGTCACCTTGCCACACGTTACATCCCTGGAACTTACTTATCTCATACCCCCCCCACCCCCCCAATCTATGCCTCTGTAGAGTTGTTTAAATGAAGAAAACACCTGAGGGCAGTCCCACAACTGTTAATGTCATCTATGTGCTGATGACTCCAAAATACACATCTCTCACTCAGATACTATTTCCTCTTCCAGACACATATCTAACTGCTTGTTTGCCATGCCCATAGGTCAACTTTACATATCCAGGAGGTAGGGAAGGAGGATTCGATCTGTTCTAACTGAAGCTTTCACCATAACATTTGATGGTTACTCCATTCTTCCTGTTGTTCTGGCCACAACCCCTCAGTTCATCCTTGATCTCCCAATTTCTCTTAAAATTTTAAGTGCGGGAAATTCTGTTGGCTCTGTCTTCTAAATACACCAGAATCTGACCACTTGTCATCTTCATTGCTACCATCCTGGTCCAAGCTGCCACCATCTCTTACTGGATTACTAAAGTAGGTCTTACCCACTATAATCTATTCTCATTGTAGGGTGAGTGCAAATTTTAAAGCCAAAGTCAAATCATGTCCTCTTCTCATTTAGAGGAAAAGTCATGGTCCCTACAGTGTCCTAACATGCTCTGCATCCTCTGGCCCAAATCATTCTCTGATCTTCTCTCTCTTTCTCTTTCTGTTGCTTCTTCCACTCCAGCTACACTGTGTCTTTGTTATTCCTCAACACGCAGGCATGCTCCTTAGAGTCTTTGCCTGGCTTTTCCATTTTCCTAGACTGCTCTTCTTTCCATATTTCTTCCTGGATACTTCTCTCACAGCCTTCAGGTTTTTGTTCACATCTTACTTTTTCTATAATATCTACTCTGGCCCCTCAATTTAATGCTGCAGCTGATCTCATCCTTCATGCTTCTGACATCCTTCCTTTGCTCTATGTTTTTCTCCATAAAACTTATCAATTTCCAAAATACTATAAAGTTATTTACTCATTATAAATATTGATTGCTTCTGTCTCCCCTCAATAGAATATAACCTCCACATGGGCAGAAATCCTTAACCATTCAGTTTAGTGACACATTCCAAGTGCTGAGGACAGTCCCTTGCTGAAAGTAAGTGTTTAGAAAATGTTTGTGGGATGAATGAAGAGATGGCTAGCACCCAATCACAGAGCGGTGCTAGTTTCAAGAAAAGATTGGTCGACAGTGCCAACTGTTACTGAGCAATAAATTACAAAAAGCATTTTGTTCTTAACACCTGTGGTGTCATTTATGACCTTGATCAGGTTCATTTTAATGGGAGGGTGGAGGCAAAAGATTGAGGCCCAATGATTAAATTGGAGACAACAAGTATAAATATTTGTTAAGATAGGAGCCACATGTTTGCATTTGTATATGTGGAAGGAAGAAATCCCACGCAGAGCAAGGTGTTGAGCACCTAGAGAGGGAAGAGGTACTTTATCGTCAGGTGTCTGAGGTACAAACCAGAAGGGATCCCACTAACCCTCAGTGGGTGATGTTATCTCTCTCCCTCCGACATTGAGGGACACCAGGTTGAGAGTGGTGAGGACAAAATCACTGTTTTTAGGTAGGGGACAGGAATTTTTATGCTTTAGCATCAATTTTCTCAATGAATGACAAACTCTGATTTTCTCTCTTAATGATAAAGAAGTTTTGTAGGGAACATGAGTAAAGACATTGCATTTTTAATAACCGTGGTGGACAACAGGACATGTGAGAGGCATTGGGGCGTCGCTGAGGAGCCTGGCTCAGGTTAAAATCATGACTCAGTACTGACTTCACCCTTTACTTCTCAGCAGCCTGGGTGTAAACATAAAGGTGTTGGGATACATGGTGGGAAATATGAAAATAAATCAGAAGATCTGGAATTGAGACATCCCTCCTAACCCCCATTTAAAGAATAATCATGCATTTTCTAAAAAAAAATGCAACCTCCTTTCCTAGATCAAGTTACTGGCTCAGAAGCAGCTCAGCTGGTTACACTGTACATGTTCTGTCTATTGGTCACAACATTTGTCTGTTCAAGTCCAGCTGCAAACCTCAGACAATTCCAAGTTAATCAATGAGACATCATTCGTCTTCTTTTAAAAATTGTAATCAAAATTTGAGTTGCACATGTGTGAAAATTCAGCTAAATCATATGATATGTGATGTAATGAAATCTAAAAGTGCCTGCTTTTTCTCTATAAAAGCTGTGTCTTGTGAACTAGTTCAGAGTTTGCTCTGTCTTTGCTATGATGGAGAAACTTTCCCATAGTTCTATAGTAATAATCTGTTTCCAGACTGATTTATGTTGCATGTTGCTCAATCTCAAAATTTCTGCAAGGGGTTACAATTATGGAAGAGAGACAAGGGGACAGGAAATTTAATCTGCTTGCAAACGCATGAGTGAAGTAATGTACCATGGGGACAAGCTTAGAAGTTACAAATAAGAGTTTAGATAATAAAGAGAAGGGTCAGAAATGTATGAGATCAAAGAAATCCAAACTGATGTGATAACTTTTTACACATAGAATTGTTCAAGAATGGAATGGGTTACTTATGAAGTAGCACATTGCTGGACACTGAATTGAGAGAGATGAAACACAGGCTGTCTGGAATAGGAACTTGTCAAAAGATAATATATGAATGAGGCTGGATACGGCCATCTGATCTCTGACGTCCCTTCTCAAGACAAGATTCCATGACTCTCTACTGCTCCACAGTTTCTCATTCTCTGGGACACCATTTGTCAGCCCTTTCTAATATTTCAAATTAAAATACACTTGCACCTGCTACCTAACACACAGAGAGATGCTCGGCCAGTGTACTGACATCCTTGAGCTACCAAACTCCTCCTCCAAACCCATCTAGCCCTAGTCCTCTTGTTATGTAAAATAATTAAATGTCTGTATCATCTAAGAACTGTTAGGAAGCTAGTGTGTCATTTGAAGTTGAAGGCGTCCTAATAAATGAGATGGATCCCTCTGACCTGGCACTCGCTAGGCTATAGGAACAGAAAAGTGGGCAGAACACGTATGGTCTCTACCCTCCTGGTGTTTTCAGAGCAACGTGGAAGACCAGACCTTAAACAAAATAATCGAAATAGAATTTAACAATATGAAAGGCGTGATTAAGAAAAAAATTGTGTGCTGTAAGATTGAATAGCAGGGACACAATTTAAGAATGGATTGCTAAACTCATTCTTTGATCAATCACAAAGACCAAACCTCTTTTGCAGTGATCTGTATAATTGTGGGAGCCCAGACATTTTCAGAGCCTCTTTATAAATCTTTTAATTTAACAGAACTACTTATATTATACAAAGTTTAAATTTGGGGAAGTAAGGAAGTATAAATGCTAGAGACACACGGTCTCTTGTGAAATCACTTCTCTGATTCTGACCTGGAAAAGTGACTTAGCCCTCTTAACCTAAGCTTTCTCGTTTGTAAAATGAAATGAGTAATATAGTACCGATGTTACAAGGCTGTTGTCAGATTTAAAAGAATAATATATTTTAAAAAACCCTTATCAGAGGGCCTGACACAGTATTAAAAATGGTTTTATTACTTTTTATAAATTCTGGAAGGCTACAGGATAATGTAAAAATGTCCTTGACTAATAGCAGCATAGAATCTTATGACATATTATGAAACTTTTAAGATTCAGACTTCTGCTCTTTAAATTCTAAAAACATCCAATATCAAATGGTATAAAAGCTGCATTTTGAAAATACGCCTTCAAAGAAGATCTTCAAAATGAATGTTTTGGTTTGTGTGTTGAAATAAATATGCATCTGGTATTCAGAACTTGACCACTGTTTTAGTTTCTGGTGTATAAATAGTATGGCAAAACAGTGAATGCAGTTTAAGAATTGAAATATAATATATTATCCCAAGTAAAACATGCGCACAAAGGTACCTCTTCCAGATCAGAAAATATGAATAGAGGCCCAATGATTTAAAAATCACAGATTTGAGGATGTATTTTTGGCTTGGTTTAATATTTTTCTTGTTTTATTCACTATATTTTTAAGTTGACTATAACCGAGTTTTCCCTACGATTTAAAAATACAAGAATATTTTGGAGATTACAATATTATTTAGTAGAGCAGTAAGGTTGTAGTTCAAAGTAACCACAAATGTTTTGGTGTCTATAGTAAATAAAACCGTCACTGCTTCTGAATTTTTTCCAGTCTTAGTTATTCACAAAATGAGTTTAATGTAGTTTAACTCAAGTAAAAAATAAAAGAAAAATTATCTTAGGAAACGAAGTCATCTTTATTTTCAAGAATCATATGAAATAAAATTCACTTGTGAATGCTACCATGATCCTTCCAGTTCACTTTATTCCTATTGAAGTTTTCAAAAATAATTTGGTTTTTAAATGAACTGGAATGACTATTATTCAGCCACTTAATTTATAATTATAAAGGATACATTGGGGGCCTGCCACGTGGCTGAGTGGTTGAGTTTGTGCACTCTGCTGCTGCGGCCCAGGGTTTTGCCAGTTGGAATCCTGGGCACGGGCATGGTGCCACTCATGGGGCCATGCTGGGGTGGCGTCCCACATGCCACAACTAGAAGGACCCACAACTAAGAGTATACAACTATGTACCGGGGGGGCTTTGGGGAGAAAAAGGAAAAAAATAAAATCTAAAAAAAACCCCCCAAAATCGAAAGGATATATAACAACAAAGAAATGCATAATGTAAGTGAACAAGCTAGACATTTCTAAACTTAAGACAACCTTGTAAATATATGCATATAAATAAAAACTGAAAGAAACAAGGAAAAGGGATGTCAGAAAAGGTCAAGGAGGAGATATTTATTCTATTTCATTTAAAATAAGCTTTAGTGTCACTATATTGTGATCTTGCAATAAATAAAATAAAAATATATTTATAAAGATTTTAAAAATCACGTAACAAGGAAGTGTTAAAAATCTATAGCAAGAAGACATGATTTTTAAGTAGTTTGTCACATAATTAGGATTTTCCTTCACTGTGGAGTACTCTGACTTCAACCTTCCCCAGAACTTAAAAGCATTTTGTTAGTTTCGCTCTGCTCACCAGGTCAAATGATCCAATTTTCTTTTTAAACTAATAGACTTTATTTTTAGAACAGTTTTAGATTTAAGGGAAAATTGAGAAAATAGTGCAGAGTTCTATATACACATTTTCACTTGTTATTAACCTTTTACATCAGTATGTTACGTTTGTTACAATTAGTGAACAAATATTGACACATTATTATTAACTAAAGTCCACAGTTTATTCAGATTCCCTTAGTTATTTTTTCTTTTTTTGAGGAACATTTGCCCTGAGCTAACATCTGTTGCCAATCTTCCTCTTCTTTTTTTTTTCCTCCCTAAAGCCCCAGTACATAGTTGTGTACCCTAGTTGTAAGTCATTCTAGTTCTTCTATGTGGGATGCCACCACAGGATGGCCTAATGAGTGGTGTGTAGGTCGGTGCCCAGGATCCGAAGTGGTGAACCCCGGGCTCTGAAGTGGAGCACTTTAACTTAACCACTTGGCCACAGGGCGGTCCCTCAGATTTCCTTAGTTTTTAGTTAACGTATTTTTTCTGTTCCAGGATCCCATCCAGGATACAAAATTACATTTAGTTATCATGTCTCCTTAGGATGTATTTTGACTGTAACAGTTTTTCAGACTTTCCTTTTTTTGATGACCTAACAGTTTTGAGGAGTATTGGCCAGGGATATTATCAAATGCTCCTCAACTGGAATTGGTCAAAGTGCCGTTTTCTTCATTTCAGATCAAAGGTACATGCTACTGACATGATTCATGACTGCTAGTACTAAGTTTGATCATGTGGCTCACGCAGAGTTTTTCAGGTGCCTCCTGGACATGGCGACTCTATTTTCCCTGCTCTCTGTACTCTACTGTTTGGATGGAAGTCACTTTTGGATGGAAGCACATGTTTAGAAAGTAGAAAGTCATGCTCCACCCCCTTTGTGGTGAAGTATCTGTATAATTTGTTTGAAAATCTTCTTCACGGGAGATTGTCTCTTCTCCTTCATTTATTAACTTATTCAATCATTTATTCATATTAGTATGAACTCATGGATATTAATTTTATGCTTTGCATTATAATCTAACACTATATTTTGTTGCTCAGATTCTTCCAGCCTTGGCCATTTGGAGCTCTTTTAGTTGGCTCCTGTGGCCTTTGACATACCCCTATCCAAGTGTTTTTAAAGGACCCATTTTTTAATGTAAACTCAACTCTAATGCTGTAACATGCCTAATTTTTCTGAGAGTGAACCACTGAAAAGACACGGTGTGAAAAAAACTCTCAAATCTTTACAGCATTAAAACAAGAAGTGATCATTTTTTCAATAGCCAAGCTTGAAAATGTGAGGCAATGAAAAGACCGAGTGACAAAATATGATCCAAAGCATCATGGACACGGTAAGAATCTTTTACCATCAGAGAATTTGATGAGTCACAAAACTCTCTCTGAATCTTTTACCCATTTTACTATCTATATTTAGCAAATAAAGATGGTATTAACTTTTGTTGAATGCACACATTATAAATCCTGAAAACTATATACATCATTTTAGGATAATGCATAACAGTAAGCCATCTGTATAATTTTTTTTTAAAATTTCAGGTGTACATTTTATCGGTTTCTGTATAGACTGCATCATGCTCACCACCAAGTCTAATTTTAACCATCACCATATATATGTGCCCTTTACCACTTTCACCAACTCCCTAACCGCCTTCCCCTCTGGTAACCACTAATCTGTTTTATCCATGTGTTTGTTAATCTTTCACATATGAGTGAAATCATGCAGTGTTTGTCTTTCCCTGTCTGGCTTATTTTGCTTAAGGTCATACCCTCAAGGTCCATCCATGTTGTTGCAAACGGGACAATTTTGTCCTTTTTTATGGCTGAGTAGTATTCCATTGTTTATATATACCACATCTTCTTTATCCATTCATCACTTGATGGGTACTTGGGTTCCTTCCACATCTTGGCTATTGTGAATAATGCTGCAATGAACATAGGGGTGCATAAGTCTCTGGATTGTTGATTTAAAGTTCTTTGGATGACTACCCAGTAGTGGGATAGCTGGATCATATAGTATTTGTATTTTTAATTTTTTGAGGAATCTCCATACTGTTTTCCATAGTGGCTGCACCAGTCTGCATTCCCACCAGCAGCGTATGAGGATTCCCTTTTCTCCATATCTTCTCCAACATTTGTTATTTTTTATCTTGGTAATTATAGCCATTCTAACAGGTGTAAGGTGAGATATTGTAGTTTTGGTTTGCATTTCTCTAATTATTAGTGATGTTGAATATCTTTTCATGTGCTTGTTGGCCATCTGTACATCTTCTTTGAAAAAATGTTGGTTCATATCCTCTGCTCATTTTTTGATCAGGTTATTTTGCTGTTGTTGTTGAGCTGTATGAGTTATTTATATATTTTGGAGATTAACCCCTTGTCAGATATATGATTTGCAAATATTTTCTCTCAGTTGGTGGGTTGTCTTTTCGTTTTGTTCCTGGTTTCTTTTGCCTTGCAGAAGATCTTTAGTGTGATGTAGTCCCATTTGTTTGTTTTTTTTCTTTTGTTTCCCATGCCTGAGTAGACATGGTGTTCAAAAAAATGCTGCTAAGACCAACGTCAAAGAGTGTACTGCCTATATTTTCTTCTAGGATTTTTATGGTTTCAGGTCTTGAACTTCAAGTCTTGAATCCATTTTGAGTTAATTTTTGTGTATGGTGTAAGATCGTGGTCTATTTTTATTCTTTTGCATGTGGCTGTCCAGTTTTCCCAATACCATTTAGTGAAGAGACTTTCCTTTCTCTGTTGCATGTTCTTGGCTCCTTTGTTGAAAATTAGCTGTCCACAGGTGTGTGGTTTTATTTCTGGGCTCGTGATTCTGTTCCATTGATCTGTGTGTCTATTTTTATGCAAGTATGTTGCTGTTTTGATTGCTATAGCTTTGTAGTATATTTTGAAGTCAGGGATTGTGATACCTCCAGCTTTGTTCTTTTTTTCTCAGAATTTCTTTAGCTATTCAGGGTCTTTTGTTCTTCCATATAAATTTTAGGATTCTTTGTTTTATTTCCGTGAAGAAGAATGTCATTGGGATTCTGATTGGGATTTCATTGAATCTGTAGATTGTTTCAGGTGATATGGACATTTTAACTATATTTATTCTTCTGAACCATGTGCATGGAATATCTTTGAATTTCTTTATGTCATCTTCAATTTATTTCAATAATGTCGTATAGTGTTCGGTGTATAGGTCTTTCACCTCCTTGGTTAAATTTATTCCTAGATATTTTATTCTTTTTGTTGTAATTGTATTCTTGAATTCTCTTTCCTCTAGTTTGTTATTATTGTAGAAATGCAACTGATTTTTCTAAGTGGATTTTGTACCTGCAACTTTGCTGCAGTTGTTGATTATTTCTAGTAGTTTTCTGATGAATTCTGTAGGATTTTCTATACATAGGATCATGAAGTCCACAAACAACAGGAGTTTTACTTCTTCCTTGCCTGTTTGGATACCTTTTATTTCCTTTTCTTGCCTAACTGCTCTGGCCAAAGCCTCCAGTACAATGTTGAATAAGAGTGGCGATAGTGGGCATCCTTGTCTTGTTCCTGTTCTCAGAGGGATGGCCTTCAGTTTTTCCCTATTGAGTATGATTTTGACTGTAGGTTTGTCATATATGGCCTTTATTATATTGAGGCTCTTTCCTTCTATACACATTTTATTGTGAGTTTTTATCATAATTGGATGCTGGCTATTGTCCGATGCTTTCTCTGCATCTATTGAGATGATCATGTGATTTTTATTCCTAATTTTGTTAATGTGGTGCATCACATTGATTGATTTGTGGATGTTGAACCATCCCTGCATCCCTGGTATAAATCCCACTTGATCATAGTGTATGATCCTTTTAATATATTTCTCTATTCAGTTTTGCCAATATTGTGTCGAGGATTTTTCCTCTATGTTCATCAGCAGTACTGGCCTATAATTTTCCTTCTTTGTGTTGTCCTTATCTGGTTTTGGGATCAGGGTGATAGTGACTTCAAAGAATGAGTTAGAAAGCATTCTGTCTTCTTCAATTTTTTGGAACACTTTGAGAAGGGTAGGTGTGAAATCTTCTTTGAATGTTTGGTAGAATTCTCCAGAGAAGCCATGTGGTCCTGGACTTCTGTTTTTTGGGAAGTTTTGATTACTATTTCAATCTCTTTGCTTGTGATTGATCTGTTCACATTCTCTGTTTCTTCTTGATTCAGTTTTTGGAGGTTGCATGAGTCGAAGAATTTATCCATTTCTTCTAGGTTGTCCAATTTTTTGGTGTATAGTTCTGCTGACTTTGGCCCTTATTTGTTCTTCTTCTTCTAGCTCTGTTATGTGTGGTTCAAGATTATGTATTTGAGACTTTTCTTTGTTGAGGTGGGCCTGTATTGCTATGAATTTCCCTCTTAGAACTGCACTTGCTGCATCCCATATGAGTTGGTATGGTATATTTTTATTTTCTTTTTCTCCAGATATTTTTTGATTTCTCCTTTGATTTCTTCATTGATCCAGTGATTGTTCAGTAACATGTTGTTTACTCTGTGTCTTTTGATTGGAGAATTCAATCCATTTACATTTAGAGTGATTATTGACATATCATGGGTTAATACTACCATTTTATCTCTTGTTTTCTGGTTGTTCTATATTTCCTTTATTTCTCTTCCCATGTATTTCTGACTGTCATTTCAGTTTGGTGATTTTCCATGATGCTTTTCTGTTTTCTCTTTATGATTTGTGTCTTTTTTCTGATTTTTTTTGTTTAGTGGTTCCAATGAGGTTTGTATAAAAGATCTCGTAGATGAGATAGTCCATTTTCTGGTAGCCTCTTCTCTCCATTAACCTAAGCAAGTTCCATCCCTTTCCTCTTCACCATCTAAGTTATTGTTGCATAAGTTATTCCTTTCTGTGTTGTGAGTTTGTGATTAAAATGAAGTGTTTATAGTTATTTTTGATGCTTTCCTTCCCTTTATCTTGTATGTATAATTAAGTGTTTGCTAACTTGTTCTAATAGAGAGCTGCAATTTTCTGATTTTGTCTGTTTATTTAACTCTTTGCTGGATGCTTTGTAAACCTTTGCCTTTTTGTTTCAAGTATGATGGCATCCTTGATAATTTCTTGTAGGGGAGCTCTAGTGTCAATGAACTCCCTCAGTTTTTGTTTATCTGGGAAAATTTTATTTCTCTATCATATCTGAAAGATAGTTTCCCCAGATAGAGTATTCTTGGCTGGAAGCTTTTGTCTTTCAGTATTTTGAATATATCATTCCAATTTCTCCTAGCCTAAAAAGTTTCTACTGAGAAATCTGCTGAAAGCCTGTTAAGGATTCCTTTGTAGATTACTCTCTTCTGCCTTGCTGCCCTTAATATTTTTTCATTGTCATTAATTTTTGCCAGTTTTACCATTATATGCCTTGGAGAAGGTCTTTTTGGGTGCATGTAATAAGGAGTTCTACTGGTTTCATACACTTGTAATTCCATTTTCTTACCCAGGTTTGGGGAGTTCTCAACTACTATTTCTTTGAAAAAGCTCTCTGCTCCTTTGCCCCTCACTTCTCCCTCTGGAATACCTGCAATCCTTATGTTGCATTTCCTAATTGAGTCAGATATTTCTCGAAGAATTTCTTCATTTTTTTTAAGTCTTAGTTCTCTCTCCTCCTCCACCTGAAGCATTTCTATATTTGTGTCTTCTAAATTAGTAATTGTGTCCTCCATAACATCAACTCTGTTTTTTAAGGTTTCTAAATTGTTTTTTTTAACTCATTCATTGTGTTCTTCAACTCCAGAATTTCCGTTTTGTTTTTTTCAGAGTGTCAGTTTGTTCTGTGAAGAATTCCTTCTGTTCATTAGTTTTATTCCTGATTTTATTGAACTGTCTTTCTGAGTCTTTTTGCAACTTGTTGAGTTTCTTTATGATAACTATTTTGAATTCTCTGTCATTTAGATTATAAATTCTGCAATTTCATGATTGGTTTCTGGAGACTTGTTGTTTTCCTTCTGTTCTGGATTGTTAATGTATTCATACATGATATTTGATGAAGTGGACCTTTTCCAGTGCATAGTGGTAGTATCAAGTCACAGATTCCACCTACCACCACTAGGGTGGCAGAAGCTATGTTTTTTTTTCTTTTTTTAGGAAGATTAGCCCTGAGCTAACATCTGCCACCAATCCTCCTCTTTTTGCTGAGGAAGACTGGCCCTGAGCTAACATCTGTGCCCGCCTTCCTCTACTTTATATGTGGGATGTCTACCACAGCATGGCTTGCCAAGCGGTACCATTTCTGCACCTGGGATTCAAACCAGTGAGCCACCAGCTTCCGAAGTGGAACATGCACACTTAGCCGCTGGGCCACTGGGCCATCACCAAGGATCTGTGATTTCTAAACCCATCAGGTCCACTGGAAGTTGTACTGATAGGCCTCATCTGTTTTTGCCTGGTGGCCACGTGCTTAGGGGGCTGCACCTGCAGGCACAATCACTCTGGTGTGGATCTGCTGCCCTGGCTGGGGACCAACTGACCTGGTGCACCAGGTGGGGGAGGGGTTGCTTTCTTTTGCACGTGTGTGAGCCCACTCTGCACTCATGGGCAGCCTGCCTGGGCTTCTGGGCTTGGTTGGGGGGTGCCCACACAGTGGCTGAGCTGTGCCTCTCCAGATGGAGCATTCCTGCAGGCTGGGATTCAACTCTGAAAGCAAAAGTGTTCATGCAGAGGCCTGCCTGTTCACTTACCTCCTCTTAGAGTTGTGCAAAAGCTGGTGTGTGAGGACCCATGACCTAGATTGCTGCTACTGGGGATGGGGAGGTGATCTGCTAACCTCCTTCCACTGCTTCCTGGGGATCCAGTACCCCTACCTTCAGAGGTATGGCTGCATGGATCTCTCAGATGTCCTGTTGCGCTGTGTGGCTACCCTCTGTTGGTTAATGAATGTCCTTTTAGTTGTAACTTAGGGTGGAGAGACTAAGGGAACAGCTCACTCTGCCATGATGCTGATGTCACTCCTTTGTATCATTTTTTAGAAATTATAAGAGTTCTAGTTTGTTTATTAGCTCCACATTCAGAAATACTTCCTCTCTTTGGGAATTGGACTACACATATTTTGCAAAACTCCACTAAGTAAAATTCTTTCTAGATTTTTAGGGGATATTTCTAAAGGGGAATAGTAGGCCTGCTTCCTTCACCATTTGAAATGAGTTGCATAAGACCATTTCTTGAAAATTCCCAGGTTTTCAGGAAAATAGATCAAAGCTCCAGTGGTCACAAATTTTATAGGAAAGAATATGATTCTCTGTACTGTACAAATCCACAGACAAAAATATCTTCCAGAACTCCTCAGTACTCTAATGTGGAAGCATGCTATTACCAGATGAAAAAAAATCAGATCTAAGGGTAATCTTACATGCCCTTATTGGTATATTGAATTAACACTCCACTATAAACACCAATCACCATGCCACTTCTTAGGAACAAAAATACCCTATAAAAGGCCAGATAGTGTTAAAATCATCGTAGTTCCTCAGATTATACTGGTAATTCTGTTTATTCACTACTTTTCAAGGTGGATACACTTGGAGGTAACAGTTGCAATTGGTTATTTACACTTGCCAGTTGTGTGACTTGAGCAATCTTATTCATCTCTGAGTCTCACTTCTTTTTTTTAACCTAATACTTACTTCTTTAGGTTGTTATGGAAACCTGGACATGAAGAATCATGTGAAAAGCCTAAAGTTAGGAATACCAATATCTCTATATAATTCAGCCCACAGGTTAGAAATACCAAGTGATTCAACTGACTAACATCTAATCAGAGCTTAAAATATTGGGGGATCACGATCTAAGTAGCATCCATCATACTTTCCTCCCCTAAGGCACACTCCAGTGAGTTCAAAGTGTTGTTTATTTAATCTTCTTGATAGCTCTGTGAGGTGAGTATGTTGCATGGCTTATCATCTATTTGTAATGGAAGGAAATTGAAGAGAGAAGTTGTGAGTCATTCGTGATGAATCACTAACTGAATGAAATAGCACCAAATTTCTTGAATGTACTACAGGATTCTGGTTGTACTTCCTTATCAACTTGTAAGACTAGAAAATCATAAAATTAAAACAAAAATCAACACTTTCCGATTCACTGCTCTAATCACCACACACATAGTCTCTTATATTCCAACAGTAATGTCTCTTATATTCAACAATAATGCAAACACTATTTTGGGAAGTTCTAACATACTGTAGTTTTAGATGGTATCAAAGTCAATTTGTGTTGCTTAGGATGTATTTCTGTTGCTTGTCTCAAGCAGGCATTGACTTTATTTCAGTTCATGATTTGTCTTTTAATGCCAAAGTAATATGGCCTGAACTTTGACTCACAAGGAGGTAAATAGAATTCCCTTTAGGCAACAGTTCTAAGTACATCTATTCTGTTGTAATCCATTATTGTCTTTTCAATAAATGAAATGGGATCCCAAAGTTAGTAAATTAGTAAAAGGGGGCTCTTTTGCTCTCTATTTTATTTTAAAGCTGTAGAAATGAGAATGCTACCACACAGATAGTGGATATAATCTCTAATAAAATACCAAGAAAATAAGTGTGATTTATTGTTTTCCTTGGATCCTAAGAATAAAACACAAGAATAGCCTATGGGTTTATAAAGGCATGAGTCTTCTTGCTGAAAAGCTGTGTGAGGAGAACATATTTATAGGAGAGAAAGACAAAGAGAAATGCAGGGAATAGGAGACTATCAGAAAAGAGCTCCTAAAGGACAACCGTATCTAGAATTTGGAAACTGAAAACAGGAGAAGCTAATGAACCGTGCCTCCAGGAAATCCACGTGTAAATGGGTGGTTGGGGGGATTAGTGAACGGCAGGTTTGAATTCTAAAAGGCTGCTTCATACAAGTTATCATTACTGTTAATCTCCCAGCTTCTATTATTTTCAGCATCAAATACAAATTATAGCCCTGTTCATTTATTCATTCACTTATTGATTCACTCATTCATCCATTTATTCTTTCAGCAAATTATTTATTGAATGTCTATCAAGTAAAATTTTTTTTTCCCCTCTCATGTGTGTTTCCAGAAAACGACACTTACTAAAGTGCTTCACATGGACTAAATCGACTCACAGCACTCTTACATCTGTCAGCAAATGAGCCGGGAAAACTGCATGCATTCCTGAGCGGGCATCTGAAAGCTCTGGGCTCCAGGCACAACCCCATGCATCGAACGTGCTGAGAGGGAAGAGGACAGCTGGAGCAGTGAGAATCTCACAGGACCACGTTGCGCTTAAGATGGTTCAAATGAAAATCCTTTCATCAAGCTCCGTGTCTGCTTGAGCTTTTCAGACTCTTCCTTATCAGTGTCCCAGGAGAACAGCTTCTCCTTTCTGTGTTTGAGCGATTCTTTCCTTTCTAGTTGCAAGAAGACTCATTTAGACCGCCTAGGATCTTGATAATTTATGTTAAGATATGCAATTTCCCTTCTCCCATGTCCCAACTTGAGCTACAGCCATTTTTTTCACTCTTATTGTTAATCACATCAATCTTATGGGACAGATCCTGATTTTTTAAAAAATAAATGCACTATGCCTGTAATAAACCTTTCATCAAGGGCCATGTGAGACTCTTAAATTTAGCCCCTCTATCATCCATGTGTATTTTTATTTTGTATCAATATTAATTTTTTCTGATATTGATTACATGGAATCAGTCAATCAGATCTGTTGGCTCAGCTTTAAAACTCTTAATTGAACCACTTGACTTATACACATGACAAACTTTTATTGAGAACTTTGCATTTGTCAGACACCGTGCTGGGCACTGGGGTGCAGGGATGAGGGAAGCAAAATCTCTACTTTCCCGGAGCTCAGTGTTTAGCAGAAAAGCCGAGTGAGTACAGTAACTATGTCCTGGGATAGATCTTTGTGAACAGGACTAACTTGGATGCCCATTCTGTATGTTCCAATAGTTTATTTTTAATTTAAAAAATTATGATATAATTTATATACTGTAAAGTTTTCCATTTTTAGTGTACATTTTTGCGAAGTTTGGCAAATGCGTAGATTTGAGTAACGGCCATCACAACGATCAAGATGATTCAGAAGAGTTCCACCGCCTCTACCAAATTCCCCTATGTGGCCTTGTGGCCGCCCCTACCACACACACACACACACACGCAGTCCCTGGCAACAAATTATATGAATTCTGTTCTAATAGTTTTACCTCTTTCAGAATGTCATATAGTATGAGATCATATGGTATGTAGCCTTTTGCATCTGGACTTTTTCACTTAGCAAAATGCTTGGACTATTCGTCCATATTGCTGACTATATCAATCGTTCTTTCTTTCTTATTATTGCATAGTAGTCAATTACACAGATGTAGCACAGTTTATTTATTTCTCTTTTGAGACACATTCAGGTTGTTTAAGTTTGGGGATATTATGAATAAAACTGCCACAAATACATATATACAGGTTTTGGTGTGGACATGAGATTTCAACTTACACGGTGAACACCTAGGAGTGGAATCACTGGGTTCTATGGTGCACATGTGTGACTTTATAAGAAATTGCCAGTATTTTCTGAAATAGCCATGGCATTTTACAATAATATCAGCATTGTATGACAGATCCAGTTGCTCTGCATCCTGGTGAACAGAGTAACTTGGTATTAACCTCCCCTTTTTTTCACATTCTCCATTCTTGTGGGTATATAGTAATATCTCGTTGTGATTTTAACATTTATATTGCCCTAATAATTAGTGTACTTATTTTTTATCCATATATCTTCTTTGGGAAAGTATCCAAACCTCTTGCCCATTTATTTATTGTATTGTTTTCTTATTATTACATTTTGAGAATTTTTTTTTCCTTCTGTTTTATCTCCCCAAATCCCTCCTGGTACATAGTTACATATTTTAGCTGCAAGTCCTTCTAGTTGTGGCATGTGGGACTCCACCTCAATGTGGCCTGACGAGTGGTGTCATGTCTACGCCTAGGATCCAAACCAGCGAAACCCTGGGCCACCGCAGTGGAGTGCAAAATCTTAACCACTCAGCCACAGGACCGGCCCCCACATTTTGAGAATTTTATAGTTTATTTATATATGTATGCATATATGCTACATACGCACTTATTTTCTGAGAATGTTTATCATGAATGGATGGTGAGTTTTGTAAAAGCTGCTTTCTCAATTGAGAATTCATATGTTTTTTCTTAATTAGTCTGCTATCTGGTGAATTAAGTCAATTTATTTCGGAATGTTGAACAATCCCTGAGTTCTTCCGATAATCTTCATTTGAATATGATGTATTCATATCATATCCAAATCATTGAATAGGATGTATTATCCTATTTATATATTATTGAATTTGTTTTAACAGCATTTTTTGAAAGATTTTGCTTTTATGTTCATGAGGGCTGTCGGTCTGCAATTTTCTTTTCTTATGATGCCTTTGCCTGGTTTTGGTATCAGGTAATGCTCACTCATAAAATGAGTTGGGAAGTGTTTCCTCCTCTTTATTCTGGAACAATTTGTAGAATTACCATTACTTCTTTCTTGAATATTTGGTAAACTGTCAGCAGAGCTAAATGTGCATGGGGTTTACTTTGTTTAAAATTTTTTAACTACAAATTCAATTTATTTTATAGATATAGGACTATCGAGGTTACTTATCTCTTCTTGTGGGAGCTTGGACAGTTTACGTCTTTTGAGAAATTTTTCCATCTCATTTGAGTTGTCTTATATCTGTGGGCATAATGTGTGTAATGGGTTGTATTATGTCTCCCCAAATTTGTATGTTGAAGTCTGTCTTGGTCCACTTGTGCTGCTATAACGAATTACCACAAACCGGGTAGATTATAAAAAACAGAAATTTATTGCTCATAGTTCTAGAGGCTGGAGACCAGCATGGCCAGGTGAGGGCCCTCTGCAGGGTTGCAGACTTCTCCACATATCCTCACATGGTGGAAGGACGTAGGGAGCTCTGTGGGGCCTCTTTTATCTCTTTATAAGAGTACTTATCCCGTTCACGAGGGCTCCACTCTAATGATTTAGGCACTTCCCAATGGCCCCACATACTAATACTGTCACCTTTAGAGGTTAGGATTACAGCATATGAATGAGGGGGACAAAACATTCTGACTATAGCAAGGGCCTAATCTCCAATACTATCAAATATAAGCTTATTTGGAAATAGAGTATTAGCAGGTGTAATTAGTTAAGATGAGGTCACGCTGGAAAGGATTAGGCCCCTAATCTAGAATATCTGGTGTTATTATAAAAAGGGGAAATTTGGACAGAGATCTATTTCAAAAACCAGCTATTGGTTTAAATGATTTTCTGTATTGTTACTCTCTTCCCAATTTTCTTTTTGTTTCTATCTTTAGCATATCCTTTCTTCTGATTTCACTTGCTTAATTTATCTTCTTTTTATAATTTCTTAAAATAGAAGTTTTGCACATTGATTCTTCTTTTTTAATAGAAGCAATCAATGTTATAAATTTCCCTCTAAGCACTGCTTTAGCTGCATCTCGCAAACTTTGGAGATGGCCATGTGAAGATTAGAATTATGCTGCCACAAGCCAAGGAACCATAAAACTAGGAGAAAGCCCTTCCGTAGCACCTTCAGAAGGAGCATGACACCTGCTGATACCTTGACCTTGAACTTCTAGCCTCCAGAACTGTGAGACAATACATTTCTGTTGTGTAAACCACTCAGTTTGTAGTACTTTGTTATGGCAGCTCGAGCAAACTAATATAGGATTGTTCATTTTTTAACATCTGTAGAATATCTAGTGATTTCATCTCTTTTATTCCTGGTGGTTGTAATTTATGTCTTCTCTCTTTTTTGTTCATTTGTCAGACTAGAGGTTTATCAAAGTTATTGATCTATTTCAAAAACCAGCTATTGGTTTAAATGATTTTCTGTATTGTTACTCTCTTCCCAATTTTCTTTTTGTTTCTATCTTTATCATATCCTTTCTTCTGATTTCACTTGCTTAATTTATCTTCTTTTTATAATTTCTTAAAATAGAAGTTTCGCACATTGATTCTTCTTTTTTAATAGAAGCAATCAATGTTATAAATTTCCCTCTAAGCACTGCTTTAGCTGCATCTCGCAAACTTTGGTACGTTGTGTTTTCATCTTTATTAAGTTAGAAATATTTTCTAATTGCCTGTGTGACTTTCTCTTTGACTCAGATATTCATGGATGTGTTATTTAATTTCCAAATATTTAGGGATTCTCTAGTTATATTAATTTTTTGTTAAAGTCAGTTTTGTTTCAAGTTGTTCTTTTAATTCTTTAACATTTTTTTTTATGGTCCAGAATATGGTCTCTCTTTATGAATGTTAATTTACATGTGCAATTTAAATGAACTTTCATGGTGATGATGTTTAGTGGAGTGTTCTGTAATTGTCAATCAGTTCAGTTTGGTTGATAGGTTGTTCAGGTGTTCTACATCCTTGTCGAACTTCTGTCTAGCAATTCTATTGATTCTGAGAGAGAAGTGTAGAAGTCTCCAACTGTAATTGTGGAATCGTCTAATTCTCCTTTCAATTCTTTCAGTTATTGCTTTATGTTTTTCAAAACTCTGTTGTTGAGAGCATGCACATTTAGGATGTTTATGCTTGCTTGTTTAATTGACTACTTTTTCATTATGGAATGTCTTTATAACTAGTGATATACTTTATTCTAAAGATTATTTTAATATTAATATTGCTGCTCCTGCCTTCTTTTAGTATATCTTTCTACATTCTTTTATTTTAACGTCTTTATATTTAAAGTAGATTTCCTATAGAAAGCCTATATTTGGGTCTTGATTTTTTTTTTTATCTAACTTAACAGTTTCTTTCTTCTAATTGATGTCTTTAGACCATTCATATATAATGTGATTATGGACATGGTTGGATTAAAATATACTAATTTTCTCGATATTTTCTATTTGTTTGACCTGTTCTTTGCCTCTTTTTCCTCTTTTCTATTTTCTCTTAGATTCATTAACGGATCTTTATATTTCCATTTAACTCTACTTTAGGTTTACTTATAGCTTTTTAAAAAATACTTCTTAGTTGTTCTTCCTCTGTCTTATGGGGATAAGGGAAAATTTGGAAGGTTATCTCAGGTAGATTATTTATACTCTACTCTTCCCATCACACTATCTTCCACAGTGTGGGAAGATAATCCAGCTCTTGCTCTTCACCGGATTCTATTTAAATCAAGGCAATTGGGCTTCTTTTTCTCACTTTTTTCCCCAAACAATTTGAGCATACCCCATGAGGACAGGTGGAGGGCTCAGCTCCAGGGCAGACAAGGGTGAGGGCCTCCTCAGGGATTCATAATGTCTACTTCCTCCTAGATCCCTCTCAGAAAACTTTAGCTAGGCTGGGAGAAAAGGGAATTCTTCTCTTACTCCTTTTACACTCTTTGTATTTTAACACTTCTCAAGGCCTAGTTATTTGACATTAAAATAATTTTCTCTGATTCTGCTGCAATATCACTTCCTTGATGTAATGGATGATGTCTGGACTGTGGGGAAGGCACAGACTTACATGAAGGGGGGAAAATGCCATGACTGATATATAACAATATTATCTTGCCAACTCTTCATAGCCTACACTGAAGTGTAAGTTCTTTTATGGTAGAGACTATGTCTTGTTTTTCTTCATAAACTTAAGGAACAGAACCAGTCACACAGTAGAAACTAAGTAAATATTTCTTGAATAAATAAAAACACAGAAAAGGGAAAACAATTGAGAGGGCTAGGAAGGAAGGACTTATAGGGAATATAACACAAAGCATATTTGCCAGATAGATAAAGAGGAAAAGATAATGTTCAAGCCAAAGGCAACTGACGTTTTTACAATTGATTTATTAAAGGTCAAGAATATTGGTCATGATACCTTTAGCAGAGATTTCATGTTATGGTGTTTTTATATCATTCATCCAAATTCAGAGTCTATAAGACCTACACCATGCATTTAGCAACAAATATATTAATGGATTCCAGGGACAAAATAAGTATGCAAATTTCAACATGCTGCAACTGTTTCTCCTTCTTAAGCTTAAAATGCATATGCTCCTGGGTCAGGCAAGAGCCACACCCAGAACTGTGGTTGGGACCCTGTTCAGTCCATGGCTTGAGTGTTACAAAACGTGCACGGCAGACTGATGAATACGGATGAAAGATCTTGGAGGCCGAGAAACATACAGTATGTCAGAAAGTGAATCAAGTTAGATCAGAGTTTTGTTGTCTTATATGGCACATGCAAGGAAAAACATTTCTTCATTTTACATGGGACATAATATCCTGCAATTTTATCCTCATTTCTAAAGCTTCAGCAAACTATAATTCACAGGCTGGCACGACTTCAGTGGGTGCTGACTTACTGCAGAAGAGATTTTTTTTTAAGTTTTATTTATATTTTCTGCACCACACTGCGAAGTGCCCCTGATGCTTTGTTTCTAAGAGGCAGGATTAGAGCACAGATGGGAGAAGAAAGGCATGAAATTTTATACTTTGAAACATTCAGTCAAGATTTATATTGTAACTCTAGTTACCTGGCGCCTCCATAATATCCTTCATTGGAGAATTTCAAAGCCTGTGAAGCCTCACAAATATATAAGTTTTTGAAACTATTATCTGTGAGAAGATTAATCAAACTGAATTGAAGGTGAAATTATAATAAACAAACAAAAAGATGAGGTCCTTTTTGTTTGTTTTGTCAATGAAATGTATCGTCAAATGGACCTAACCAAGTTTAGGGAGCATCAGTCTCAGTTCTTTCTCTTTGCTTCTTCTTGGCTCTGGTCCAGTTAGACCATTGACAATTAAGGGAAAATACTACTTTCTCCCTCATGTGTGTTACATATGCATCCATAGTACAAAATACTCTATACCACAACCACATCAAATACTTTTATTTTTGGCTGACCTTTTTATACTTAACATTTTAGTAAATTACAATCTAACTGTTTTATAAACATACTCTAAAAATACAAACCAGCAACTGTCTTCCAAAAAATAACTTTGCCAAATAGGTCATATTTTCCTTCAAAATGCAATCCATTGCAGGAGACAGATATTTTTCTGGAAATTAAAATAATATTCTTTTAAAAGTAAAGATCCTATTATATTGAAAAATTATCTCTGGGAAAGGAACAAGTTATATCATAAGCCATGTGAATTAACTTCTTGTTCTTAAATATTTTATGCGACCAAATTAAATACATTTTGGATTACATGAGTAAAAAAAAAACTGATCAGTTACGTCACATATCTCAGCCAGGTTTGGTTAGGAAAACAGAAACTAGTCTGTGTCAGCCAGAAATTAAAAGTTTAATCTAGAATGAAGTGCTTACGCTATTGTTGGAGGAGCTGAGGAATCAGGAAAGCAATAGAGAAGGTCAGACGTTGATAGTAAATATTTTAGACCAGTGGTTCTCAAATGAGGGCAATTTTGTCCCCCATGGAACATTCGGCAAAGTCTGGCAATATTTTTAATTGTCATGATTAGGAGGGGGAGGGTTCCTCCTGGCTTTTAGTGGGTAGAGGGCAGGAGTTTTAAACATATTTCCTTGGGTGAGGCTTGGCGAGGACAAATGCAGATCAAGAGAGAAGCCAGAAAGAGTTGTTCTACGGTTTTGTTAAACTCACAGCTTTCTGGGAAGAACTCAGCAAGCCACACAGGGCCGCTCAGGGGAAATTTCGAGTTCAGTCATAAGGCTGAGGAAGAAAGCAGAACTGTGTGCAAGCGCCTTGGTTGTGGTTTCTGGGAGAAGGAACAGATGAGGCGGGTAAGCCAGTGATGGGGTTCAGGACACCTTACCCCAAAATATGACACGTTGGTACATTCAGTATCTTAAACTGAAGGAGTTGGAGAAAATGTCAGAAGCAGGAAGAGTACTCCGATCTTCTCCCTGCCCCCCAACCCCCCACTTCTTCCTTGAAACAGGTCATATGAAAGGTACCCTCCCTGTACCAGAAGGAAAGAAGACATTCACGAGAGAGTAGAATTTGGGGTCAAGAAATCAGTACAAAGAAACCTTGTTAAACTAGCCCTTATTTTCCTAGTTAACACTTCATCATTTACTACCCCTAGCCCAAACCCCTTTGTCTTGTCAATTCTTTACAAATTTATTGTTTCTTTGTCTAAAAGATACAGAAACTTCTTGCTCTGGTCACTTCCTATGAAGTAAGATGACATATAAAATAAATACATCTGGTAACTATGGAGAATGAGATGGCCTCAGAGTGTGGATGAAATCTACTAATCTTGTTAGAGAAAAATGTTAAAAACAGACAAATCTAATCAATGGATGTGGATTCAGGATATTAAGGAGAGCATTTTAATTTGAATACTCTATAGAAATGTATGTGGTAGGAATAATTTGGGAGAAAATATACAAACCAATAGTTCTACTAGTGGGATTTAAAGTAAGATATTCCCTCAAATTTCAGTTCCATTGTTAGTAACTGATGGGTCTTAAGCAAGTGTCAGACTCACCAAATCAGTTTCCTTATCTGTGCAATGTAGTAAATTCTGATAATTTCCTCCGATTGTTGTTGACATCAAGTGACACACAGTATAGAAAGCATCCAAGTGATGTCTAGTGCAAAGCTGATGCTCAATAAATCTATTTATATCCCCTCCCCCAGCACTGCCTTTGCCTGTCAATGATGACAACGATGAAATCCAATTCAATTCCTCTTGCAATAGAGCAAGTTGTGTCTTTCTTTAAAATTCAAGGAAGCAGAAAAAAGGAAGTAGAGCATAATAAGATTTAATGACATGGGTATTGAAGTGAAGTAGGAGTTGAGTTGAGTCTCATCTGAAATGGGACTAACACTAATATTTACTTTATATGAAGATTATAAAGATTAAATGAGATAATGAAAGTTACTTAACAAATAGTTTATAATATAGTATGTACTTGGTAATTCTTAGTTGATAAAGGATCATGACAGAAACAATGATAATAACACTAATATTTGAATTTTCCTGAAAAAAACATAGTAAAAAATTCTCTGGAAAGAAAGAATCCATTTAACAAGTCGTCTAAACTCTCGCTAATTTATTCTAGGTACAGAATTGGTTTCCACATTATAAAGTAGAAATATGAGTTTTTTTATAGTTCTCAAGTAGTACCCTTATTCAGAAAATGTTTTCTCTCTCCCACCATCTATCCTGTCAGTGTTATTTCCTCTCCATAATTATTATACCTACACAAGATGGGGAGTGATGGATTTCCTTGTTCTCAGGGTCAAAATCAACTGCTCATGCTGTCTTCGTGGCCACTTGGGGTGGCAGAACAAGGGTGCTTCGTCACACTATAGGAAGTCAATTTGCCCATCAAATCTATCCAGATTGAAATATTTCTGCTTGAGACAAAGTCTGATTAGAGTTCTAAAACTTGGACTTTCCACAAAAACTGGTTATTAGGCATAAATTTAATCTATTCATGGGAAAATTGAAGAATAGACTTCCCACACACTTACATTAAATCCGAATAGATTATTAGATTATTCAGATTTGCTTCATTTTGAGCACCAGTCCCTCCTTGCTGTAAGATTTCCCATCAGCCGGTCAGGGTCTTCCGGTCTCTTGTGTGCTGTCTACGTTGCTTTCATACCCTCCTGGGTGTGCTGTGGTTGGCTTACAGCCCCTCTAAAATTCTGAGTGTTCTCTTCTGCTAGGACTTTGCTGCTCCAAGAATAAGTCACGATTACACATTTCCTTTCCCTCCAGCTTTCTTTCAGTACTCCTTTCTTTGTCTCTATTTTTTCCTCCTTTTAACATCATTCCCTTCTCTAGGCTTCCCACCCTCACTCTACGACACAGGATTCATTGTCTCCTCTACAATTTCTCCTTTCCTCGGGCCCTACCAATGCACTTCCAGCAAGCAAGTACTCATTAAACACCTACCACGTGTCTGACACATATGTCTGGAAAGACATCTTTGCCATTCTGTGGCTTCTTTTTTAGCTTGTTCTAATATGTGCTTATCTGGCAGCCCTTGGTTGCTGTTCTGTCCTGCAGTTTCTTCCTGTTTCTTTGTGTGGTGGGAGGAGGGATTTATTTTCTGGCCCAAATTCTGTTATTTTGGAGGGAAGGACACACTTAGTTTCCAAACACAGTACCTCTGACATGACCATCTCCACAGGACACTGAAATGTGACCGCAGCTTTGGTCTCCTGGTTTCAGGTTAGCAGGTACATTTCAAAGATGGTTGGAAAAAACACCATCATCGTCTGACTCTTTTTGTAACACTTAAAGTCATTCTTGGCTAAAATGTTTTGAGACTTTCATGTTGCTTTGGAAGAAGTCAAAACTCCTTAATGGATTGCAAGCTCCTTTTTGATCTGCTCTCTCTGATAACTCCCCAGCTCCCCAGCTTTGTCTGTGAAATATCCCCTCTTTGCTTTCAATAGTCAAATACTGAGTCACTCCTCCTTCTCAGGCGTGTCCTTTCTTGCTCACCTTTTGTCCGTTGTACTTGCTGTTATGTGTTTGCCTGAAGCACTTTCCCACTCTTCTGACTTTGCCAGTGTAACTCTTTCTCTTTTCCTCACAGTATGCATGTCCCTTTCTCCGTGACGCCTTCCCTGAATTCCCAAGATTATACCATATGCCCAGTCTTGTGTTTCCACAGCAGCCTATGTGACACCCATTCTACTATAGAGGTGGTATTCAGGAAATATTTGTTCAACGAATGAGGATAAATTTTAACATCAGTCAGGACTAAAGCATTTTTATTTTTTGAGGAAGACTGGCCCTGAGCTAACATCTGTGCCCGTCTTCCCCTACTTTATATGTGGGACGCCTGCCACAGCATGGCTTGACAAGTGGTGCATAGGTCCCGGCTTGGCCGCCAAAGTGGAGCACACAAACTTAACCGCTACGCCACTGGGCCGGCCCCAGGACTAAAGGATATTTTATTGTTTTAGTACAGACATTCTAATGATTATTCCAAATAATCTTGCT
The DNA here is from genome assembly GCF_041296265.1 of Equus caballus. Classification (NCBI taxonomy): domain Eukaryota; kingdom Metazoa; phylum Chordata; class Mammalia; order Perissodactyla; family Equidae; genus Equus; species Equus caballus. The sequence goes on from NC_091685.1 coordinate 109,768,238, forward strand.
AATTCCTGAAACTGCAATCCAGTAGCAAATTCTTCTTTACATTTCTCTGTTGAATAATGCCACTAACATTTCGACTTCCTCAACTGCTTCCCTATATTATCTTGCAAGCTGGTTCAATATTTGACTCATTCAAGTTATATTGTTTCATCCTAGCTTGTAAGTTTCTCAGTGGCAAGGCACTTCTATTTATTAACAATGTAGTAAGCAGGATAAAATATTTAATTGTTTTATTGCATTTTAACAGAGACCAGTGCTGGTTTAGTTTTGCATTGTTTGGTAGAGCACCCGAGACTAAGCTAACAGGACGTCTAATGGCTCTTTCATCGTGGATATTCATGTGCAGCTGATATTCCCATTTAGCCTAGGGCTGCATAGAAAAAAATACACAAGAAAATGTGTTTATTAGAAATTAATTAAGAATGAGAAATATCGGCTGATTCGTTCAGCATTATCATCAAACACACCCTCTTTATTCAGTTCTTTGATCTATGAGGTCAGTTAAGGTAATTCTGATAGAAGGTTTCCTGTAGGACCTCTTCTGATGTGTTGAATGTCCTTATAAGGCAGGGATTATTTCCTCTACTGTTTTTTCTAATTGGTGTTTTCATTTTTAATTAAAGGGAGAGAAAGCTATGAAGCCTTTCCTTTTATGTCAACAAATCTTGAGAGTCATTGGTAAATGTAAGTAGGTGGCTCATGGAAAGGGACCAAGAATTTGGGTAAGTCAAATATTTTAAATTGGGTTAGATTTTTTAATATTTAAAAAATACATAAATTACTAGTCGTAGCTTTTTGGCGTTGTTTTTGCTGTACAAATAAGGGATGCTATTATTTTACTTTACAGTGAAAACCTCCTTCTTCAATTTCTCGTGTGGATTTGAGAGTATTCGAAGCGTGACAGGGAGCCAGTGTGAGTAATATTAATCACACCTCATGCATTTAGTGCTTGAAAATATACAAAGCTCTTTCTCATGGATTACTTTTGAAAAGTTCTCTACTTTATCCCTGTGAAGGGTGTTAGGCAGCTATTTTTGGTCCAGTAACTGTAAACTTCTTGACAGATGAGGTATGTCATGATCTCTTTGCATTTTTAGCACCTGGCCTTGTTCCTGGAAAATCATTGGTGCTCAATACATTTTTGTAAAATGAGCAAATAGTGAATCAAAAAAGTTAAGTTATTTTTGAAAATTCACAATATGAGTAAGTGGCAAAGACAGAAATTGGACCCAGGCTTTCCGACTTCTAAACTATGTTGAATCTGAGAAACCACAATAAACAGCAAACTGCCTGGAACCGAGAAGGTGGAACCCTCTCTATGTCAAAAAATGGCTGTATGTGCCATAGGGCACACATCCTGCTGGGATGGGGAACACCGGTATAGTGCAAACACGATGGAACTGAAAGATGTCCAGGTGAGGACTGAGAAGAGCCGGTACAGCTGGGGTGTGAAGTGTAGGTTGGGCTGGTTGAATTGTCAGAAATCCTCTGAGGCACACTCAGAGTTTGGGGGCTTTCAGTGAAATAAGAATCTTTATATAAAGCCAGAATTAATTCCTTTATATCATGGTAAAATATACATGACACAAAATTTACCTTTTTGATCATATGATTCCTCAAAAAATTAAACACAGAGTTGTCAAATGATCCAGCATTTCCACTGCTGGATATTTACCCAAAAGACATGAAAGCAGGGTCTCAAACAGATATTTGTACACCCATGTTCAGAGCAGCATTTTTCACAGTAGCCAAAAAGTGGAAGGAACCCAAGTGTGCATCAGTGGATGAATGGATGAACAGAATGTGGTAAATATGTACGATAGAATATTACTCAGCCATGAGACGGAAAGAAACTCTGACATATGCTACAATGTGGATGAAACTTGAAGATGTTACACTAAGTTAAATAAGTCAATCACAAAAGGACAAATATTGTTTGAAATTAATTTTAAAACAGTCAAAAATGATACCCTAAAAGATCTGCAAGGATTCTTGTAGATAGCCTATTTCTTTAATTAGGATTTTATCTTTTTCCAAACACCAAATTCCTTCTCAGCCGATCCTTCCTGTTTCAAGCACCTCTATTCTAGTAGACTAAAATACACTGCAGGTATTTACTGTGCTGTCTTGAGTTTTCAGGCAAAAATAAGATGTGTATCTGAAATGTAGGACTACAGGGACTGTGTAAAATCTAATTCTCGCAAAAAGAAATGCCCCCCTTGAGGGTAAATATGCCATAGACTTGGATAATTCAAAAAATTTTAAAGGAAGTTAAATGAGAATTCTTACTTTTTAGATTCGGTATTTTTTTTTCTAGTTTAAGTTGTATTTTCTAAAGTATTGCTGTTAATCTCTTATTTATTAGGGAAAGGAAAGTTAAGGACAAAGAGGAAGCCTAATAAAATATGGTCACAACATTCTAAAAATTATAAAAAATTTTTAGACAAATTATAAGAACACTATAAACTGGAGAGAACATTTTGTAAATCGTAATTATAGTTACTTTTAATTTATAATATGTAAAGAAAATGAAATGTTCTATATTCCTAAACTAGTTAATTCTGTTAAAAAATGGTGAAAGTTATACAAAAACATTGTAAGAATGTGAACAATACTGAAATATTTGAAATTGAAAGAAATAAAATGTTTAACTTTCTCCAGTTTCTTTAATTTTTACTTCCAGTCACTAAAGGTAATTAACATTAAAATTTTTGCCATGCTTCCTGAAAAGAAATGCCTCAAATTTCCACATGCATTTATGTATATTTGTTCTTGGCTTTTATAGCATTAATATAATGTGGCCCTTTGTTGAAATCAACATGTAGAGATCTACTTTATTCTTTTTATTATGTACACAGTATTCCAAGATTTGATTTTGTATAACTGCTCTGCCCATGTGCATTATTTCTGTCCCCTTGCCATCTTCAGCTTCCTCAAATCTGTTATCCACAAGGGAGCTGGAAAGATCTTTTTGAAATTAAAAAAATTCAAAATTAAAAAAAAATAGACCCCTACATAAAACCCTACAATGACTCTTTGTGAGATTACGTTATGCTTGACATAGAGTAAACATTCTGCTAAATGTTTGATGAGTAAAAGAAAGGTAGAGACTTACACTGAAGGAAGGAAGAAAGAAATGAAAGGGAGGAAAAACTCTCACCAGGGACTTTTCCATTTTTTGCTATTTTAAACAATCTTGAAATGAGTATACGTAATACATGCATTTAGGCATAATTTTGCAAAGATTTCTTTGCGAAGATATGTGATACCTTTGCAAGATACAAATGAAGGAATCTCTATTTTAAATTTTCCTGTATAGCCAAAGTCTGCCCCAAATGATGGCACAATTTTGACTCCCACTTACAGTGTGTGTTAATGACTATTGCTCTATATCCTAACCAATACTGGATATTACAAAATTTTAAAATTTTTGATAATACGGAAGGTTATTTTATTTCTTAACAGAATGAGATCGAGCATCTTTTCATATACTCATTGTGCACGTAATTTCTTTTTTTTCCCTTCAAAATGTCTCCTTATAGCCATTCCCCAAGAAATGGCTGGTGTTTTCAATTATACATGTTTTCTCCATAGTACCCATATGTTTTTGGTTTAAACAAATATCTAATGATTAAGTAGTGCATTTTATTTGTTGATGTGGTTGGAATTATGTGTGTGTGTAACTCTAAACTGCTTCAATCATTTCGTTAGTGCATAGTATTATTGAGGTAAATATAGATTTGATAACAGTATGTGGTAATTTGTTTCACCTGGGGAAAATAGCTAGCGAATATACAACCACTTCCAGCCATTCTGCATGCAGATGAGTATAGGTGTCCCTGTGGGAAATGATGGATGAAACCCATGGCCAAAACTGGCAGAACAAGACATGGCACTTCAGGTTGAATAAGTAACTTGGGCCTCCTATGTAAGCAAATTACTGTTTTTATTCTTATGAGTAATGCCCTATAAAATTTCTATTGTTTTATTGCATTTTTAACTGTATGTCTCAGTTTTCCTAAGATAAATTAATTTTTGATATATGAAACATATTACTTTTGATTGATTAATAAAAGAGGCAACATAAAATTGTTTAGTGTTAATATTTATTTTTCATATTTATAGAGTCTGTCTTTCTCCAAATTAGAGGTAAATGTTACAATTCAAAATAGCTCTTCAGGTGACTTTTTCCCCAGTGCTTAATGGAACTGGAGAGAACAGTACTGATTTTGTAGAATTTTTAAAATTTATTTTCAAGGAAGAGAAACAATGCCCAGGTACTTTACAATGTGCTAACACCCCCCTCCCCAGTATTCTAATACTGGTAACTCACAATGAGAAATAGTATTTACATGAGTGACATATAAATGCTAAGATTTAATGAAGTCCCACGTTCAGTGCTGTGAGAGGAAAAAAAATGAAAACATAGGAGCTGTATAATAGAAACAAATGTAACTGTATTCCTTCATTTACTTTTCCTATGCATAGTAATTTTTGTAAATTTAGTCTTCAATAATCTATTTTTAAAATAAAGTATGAATAGAAATATGCTCATTTTCTGTCATCGAAAGCTGAATGTGTGTGTAAAATCAATATTTTATTTATGAAAATAAACAGTCCATTTCTTTGTTTTTTCAAGGGATTATTTGTTACCCTGATATTTCTAAGAGTAGGAATTACTAATTTTTAAATTATCTTTTGTTTTATAACATAGATTGAAGGGACTAATTTGGTTTTGATTAAGTTAAAGGGACATTCTTCTGGTGATTGAAATTACTTGGAAGTTTAATTGGACTTGTTGCCTTTAATCATGACTTGTTCTAATTTAATTAGACTTAAATAACTCTGGATTTACACTTGTTAAACATGTTCCACTGTGACTACTCAATGGTTTTCTGTGCTCACACAATTTCAGCTTTAGAAATGGAGTGATTTTTGAAGAAATTTATAGTCATAAAAATACTTAAACATTAATAAAAATGCATTTTTATTCACTCTGAAAGCAACACATTTTCAAAATTGTGCCAAGAAAAAATTTATAACATTTCCTTAAAGGCAATCATTATAAGACTTACATTTAATAGAAATTATATTATAACCAACCACCTATACATCAGGCAAAACAAAATACCAAGTGTCAAGTGTTATAGAGCCATTTATTTTGGTCGAACCCAAAATGAAAAAGAACACTTCATTCTTAGTAAGAATCGTGTACACTTCTTAAAAGGAAAATGCAGGGTTAACATTCCCCGGCTGTGAAAATCAGAAAACTTAGAGAGGAGATTAGAGCATTTGGGAGATGAGAATATAATAACCTGTAGAAGGTGATGTTTGGTGTAACGTGATTTTTATCCCATTGGGAACACGACTGCTTGCTCAGCATGAACTACGGGAGGACAGCTGCGAGCTTCTGCAGCTTGTTTGCGCTACCATAATCTTCTGGCTGATCTTCAAAGAGGTTTCCAAGCAAAGTTCAAAATTTAAACCATGGAATTCTCCCTCCCATCCAGATTAGAGGTTGAGTCTGCATCCTAAATCCCAGATAGGACGTAACCAGAGAAATGGTGATCGCTTAAGGATCAAATGGCAGCTGGTGCTTGAAGTCGCTTTCCAGGACTGTCTACAGAGAGGAATGACAATATGCCTTCACAGTATATTTATTGTACTGATTCTAGATATTTTTAAATTGTTACTATGACTTTCTCTTTTGTGGGTTATAGCTTTGGCAAACTCATGCTTAGTTCTATCCTCGAGCCAAACATCTACCACGTTCTGTATCAGTTACAATGCCTACAACTGCAAGTCATACACAAATCAAATTGACTTCAACAGAACACACACTTCCAACTCAGGTAACTAGTACTCCAGGAGGAGGTCTGGTTTTAGGATTAGTTGGTCGTTTAGTTCAAACATGAACCACCCCAGATTCTTCTTTTGACGTTTGATCTGCTTACCTGCAATGTTGATTTTATCCTAAGGCCGAATGTCTTTATGGTTATTGTTACCAATGGCACTAGAGTCTGAGCCTCATTCTTTGTGTACAGTGGGAAAAAGTTCAAGGCTTCCCATTGTTGTCTTTGAGGAAAAAACTTTCTAGAAATCAGCAGGAAACTTTTTCTCATAGCTCTTTGGTCAGAATCAGGGCACATGCTCATACCTAAATGAATCAATGACGGTTGAGTGTGTGTGGGGGGATACATTTATCCTTAGATCAATCAAATTTCTCTCTTGAGCTGATGTCAATTCTTCAAACACCATCTCAACTACTCCGTGGGTGATGCGCAGAGTGACCATGGACAGAGATGTCTAAATGTGCACTGCTTCCTGGTTCTTTTGTCTCGCCAACATCCACACAGAGCACCCTTCCTGACTGGACAGCTTTAAGAATGTTCGTTTTTACACAAAATGTTCTCATCCATCTCTTTTGCGGTCACACTAAGAGCCCTCTGACCTTTATTTAGTTGAATTCTATTTCACTTTTTAACCTGATAGCTTTGAATTCAAGCCATGTGGTTTATTGCCATTACATCTCATTCAAGAATATTTTCAAGTTTGTCTTAAAGTTTCCCTCATGTGTTCTGTAATTTTTAACACATACCTACTTTCAACTGATGTAATGCTCATTATCACTGATCGCTTGGTACCCTGAGTTCCTTATTCCGGATCTGAAAAACTAGAAAATACACCTAGTTAAATTCCTTGTAAATTATAAAGATTAAGCAGTTTTATCATAACATACTCAAAACACTGCACTTTAATTTTTCTCAAAGAAAAGAAACATGCTTTATCAACACAATTTATATGCATTTTCACTATGTATCTACTACATATATCTTTATATTTGTAATACTATATACAACTTTTTAAAAACCATGTCAGAACTATTATATTATCAACCCATTTTGATAATAAATATAATTTCAGTTAACCAGACTTTTCAGGGATTCCATTGATAAGTGTGCACATATAGACATCACTATAGTTTTAGAAGAAGTTATACTTAAGGATAGCAAACTTTTTCAGAATTTAATTTCTAGAATGAAGGAAAGAGGCCGTCCACTTAGGGATGAATACAAGAGTTACCTGGCAGCAGGAAGTAGTAGTTCAAATGGGTCCATTGATAGAAGAACACACTTCCAACCAACAGGCGTCAGATGTATGACAATCTTCAACTGGGCCATCAAGACTATTAGTTCATTTTAGAGCATCTTTTCACAACATAACATTTTGGTATGTATCATATTTATATTTATGACTAAATGTCCTGAAGATGAATATGGTGAAAACCACAGATATTAAATCCAATTAGAAACATTAATACTAAATCGTTAAATGTGAAAATATAAAATTTAAAACTTCTATAAATAAAAAATAAACAGAACATTTTACTCTCCACAAACGTAGCACAATGACATTTAAATCAAGATTTTAAAAATTTATCATGCAATGAGTTTAAAGTTAAAAATTTATTTTGTATTATGATATTTTCCAAAAATCTTTGAAACTTTGAATAACTTTTAAAACATCAGTGGCTAGGGTACTTTTCTACCATAAACTGGTGCAGAACTATTTCCATATCCAAAAATTCATCTGTTAATTTCAGGGAAGAAATTGACTATTTTATTTAAGAATGAGCATAATCAGTGATGAATCTTTTTCAAAGGTACAGTTGTGCATAGATAGAAACCACTCAAACGCAGTAAACCATTTTCCTCAAAACATGCATCGGAAAACATACCGTTTTTAAGGATCACTTCCTGTGAAAGTTTAGTCTTTTATTCAGACAAATCGAGTCATGTTGTAATGATGTAGATTTAAAGCTGTTTGGGAATGGAAGCCTGTATTTTGACACTAAATGGTTTAAGTTTAATACTTAAATTATATTCTCAGTGTTATTTTTAACGTGCTTTTTGTTGTGGGTTCTTTCTCTTCTTTTTAAAAACAAATTAGGCATGAGTTATAATTATGTCTCTTAGTGTAATTAATGTAAATATGGTGTGTGGAAGAAGCTGAGAGGGATGCCAGAAAATGCCTTCCAAATTAAACGTGGCAAAATACCAAGGGTATAAGATTGCAGGATAATTTCTATACGCGCCTCCCTCCCCTTTCCCCAAAGCCAAATTGTGTTCAGATCATTGTAATGTTTTTAGCTCACATTTCAGGAAATTATTTTCCAAATCTAACTTCAAGATTCCTATATCCTTCAAATTAATCTTTAATGTTTAGATCTGCAGAAATATAGGTTCAAAAGTTAAGGAGTAAGGCCCTTTACTTCTCAGTGAACAATCTTCTTAAGGATTATGTATGCGCGTCCAAGAATTCAAATTTTTTGGAGATTCAGCATGAACTTGCCATTCTATCATCCTTACTGTTTCAAGTATTTTTAAGGAAGAAAGAGTTGACATTGGAGACTTTTTTCAAATGTTTTATATGTATTAACTGAATAAATCTTTATCATTGCATTAAGTTTCTTCATGGTCTGGCCTTCTATTGCCATCTGACGAGGTCTCCTACCTACGTCTACGTTTGCCTTGAGGGCAGCTAGCCACACCCTTCATTCTCTTACCTCTTTAGGCTGTAAGTAAACAGTGGTTTCAAACCCAACTCTTCCTTAGACCATTAAGGGAAACAGATGCAAAATTACTTTGAACTTTAAATTCAGTATGCTGAGCACTCAAAGTTAGTTGTAAATTAACTAGACTTTTATACCCATTCATTCGCTATACCAGTGTTTACTGAACAATCACTGCGTGCCGCAGATTGGTTTAAGCATTGGGGATACATGGTGAACAACACAGATGAAATTCCGTCCACTCACGGAGTTTATAATCTGGTGGGTGGTAGAAGGATACAAATCCCAAAAATACACTGATATGAACGCAAAGAGGAAAAATAAAGCAAGAAGGGAGACATAAAGTGTTTGTGTGCATGTGTGTGTTATGTATGTGTGAGGCATGTTGCAACTTAGATATGGCAGCCAGGGAAGACCTCACTAAGACTGTGTCATTTGAGTAAACATCTGGAGAGATGAGGGAAAGAGGGGTGTGCATATGAAGCAGGCCTGTGCCTGGAGTGTTTGGGGAAGAACCAGGTGACCGGGGTTGTTGGGGCAGAGGTAAGGAAGTTGCGGTGGGGGATGATGTCAGAAGGCCATGGGAGGCCAGATCGTGGAGCTCCTTAACGCAATGATAATGATTTATTCAGTTTTAGGAGTGCCCTGACTCATCTGTTAAGGAATCACACTTGTTTCCTTGTCAAAAGTAGCCTGAAAGGGGGCAAAGGCTGAAGCACAGACAGCGATGCAAGGCTACTACAGTTACCCAGTGCCTCAGGTGGTGATGTGGGACACGGGGGCAGCAGGGGAGGTGTTGAGAAGTAGTTCTAAGGATATTTTGAAAATAGAATTGATGACTCAAATAGGAGAAATGAAAATGTATATTTATAGTTTTTTTGGATGATGCTCCATTAGAATTGGGAAGGACAAAAAAATAAAACTAATATTTCAGGATGAGGAAGGAACACCAGCCTACGGTTTTATAGAAAAATATCCCAGGAGCTGTTGTGTTTTTAACTAGTTTTGAGACCTTGAGCAAAGTTCGTGAAGCTTTCAAGACTTTGGTTTTATCAGCAAAATGAGGGTAGGTGTCAAAACTGGCCAAATTGTCCCACTGCTGATGCTTGTATATAAAGTTTTATTGGAACAAAGCCATGCTCACTTGTTAATGCAATGTCCTTGTCTGCTTCTACACTCCAATGGTGGAGTCAAGAAGTTGCACAGAGGCTGCATAACTTGAAAACCCTAAAATATTTACTACCTGGCCCTTTACAGGAAAAGGTTTCTGATTCCTGGACTAGATAATAAAAAGTTCCTGTTTTATGAATTCAATGAAGAGAGAGTGTAAATATTTGGGATTTTGAATAGTTTATTTAACATTTCAAAAGACCTACAAAAACTGCATATTTTAAATCAAGCAAAATTAAATCATGAGTAAGAGGTGGCAAGATTGCAGTTCAGAAAATACGCGTGATTCTTTACCATTAACAGTACCTCCTAACGATAATGTGTTTCTACATTTACTGGCATTAAGAAATGGTCAGTTTGTTCTTGAATGAAAAATAGATTTTATATATACATATATACACACACATACATGTTCTCATTTTATTAAATTAGTTATTAATTAATTCATTCATTCCTCATTTACTCATTTATTCATATGTTATTCATTTATGTATGTCCATGAGCTTAGAAACAAATCTGGAATGACATATTTGGCAATGTTAATGAAGTATAATTATTATCGATTTTATTGTTTTTGCTTATTTGTATTTTCTTAAAAATGAAGTTAATTATGTGCAAAAAATTTAAATAAAAGTGTAGCAAAAACATATCCTATGTCCCTGAATCTTCTACTGATAGAGAGATAGACAGAGAAAGCCAAGGCTAAAGACCAAGACAGAGATGAATGGCCGACCATTTACAGTGGTGGATTATCTAGGAATTAATATCAGTTTTTCTGACAGCTTTGGTTTGTTCCACGTGGCATGTAAGTACACACACTTTACAAAGAAAAGAAACTAATAGATGAAGAGAGAATGGAAAAGGCAGAATTCCTTTTCACAATTTGCCCTCGGCACCTTATAAATAACACTCTTAGCTTAGCTGGTCAATAAGTATGGCTGTCACATTGCAGCTCTTTGCTGCTTAGTTTCTCATTTATTTTCCCCCAACTTTCACATATAATTTAAAAACATAATTTCTTGAACTTATATTCATAAGATTGTGAATTATTCTTTTCTTTCTGTGCAATACTTCTAGATAAGTAGGCATCTTTTAGCATTTCATTTATAACAAAACAAACAAACCTCATACAAAAATCTTTTAAAAACCAGATTGAGAATGTTTTCATTGGCATAGTGTACTCAGCAATGAGCAATTGTGAATGAACAGTCTCTTCCTTCCAGTTCACGTATTTATGTGCCTGAATACAGCGGCTAACCCCGGATCCCTAGATCCTGTTTCTACACCTGTTTAAACAACTAAACAGTGGTGAATAAAATTAGAGAGACATTGGAAGATGTAAAGAAGAGTGGTGACTTAAGTTAAAAAACTTTCACAGACCATGGAAGGAAACAAACAAACAAACAAAAGCTGAGGTTGGGTTTCAGTGACAAATTTCAAAGGTAAAAGTGAAAAAACACACACACACACAGATCTGATATTTTTTGGCTCAAGAAAAAATATGAAGTGATACCTAATAACCATTATCACGAATGATTCTTGTTTTATTGTCATTTATTTTGATGTTTGATTGTTTCCTTCATTCAATAATTCGGTAAATATTAAATGGCAACATATTTTAACTAGTGAATCTGATGCTGAAGTCCCAAAGTAGAAAAGGAAAACAAAAATTCAGAACCTACCATCATCAACAAGTATTTATTGAGCGCCTATCTGCAAGGCATAGCCGGTGGAGGTCTCGAACGTAGAGAAATAAAGAATAAATTCTAGGCACGTTCTTACAAATGGCCTGGTTCATTCTTCCACATTGTCCATGCTATTTATATTTATATCTTCATTGGTAGAAAAACCTTTTGACCTAGATTAGTGATTTCTTGTACTATATGAAAATGGCATACTTTTATTCTAGAACTGTTTTTTAGGATGAATTAGCAGTTACGGTTTCCACTTAGTTTGTAAATTGAGTGGAACTAAAAGATGATGTAGATAAAGATTGTGTAGTTTTCTCCTAAGAGACCTTGAATGAACCAAACTTGCTCTTCAAATTTTGCTTAGAGTTTAATTTTGATGTTTTAAAGTCTGAGAGTATTTGTTGTAAACGGCTTCTATAGGTAACTTTACATCCAAATGGGACTCTCTGTGCATTGTTTCTCCTCTTTTATATAAAAGAGTTACTCATAGAAGAGTAAATGTGTGCCTGCATTTTTCTTCTTTTCTGAGTTTCTGTTCTTATTAAAAAGATTCTTCCAGAGCCAGCCCCAGTGGCCTAGTGGTTAAGTTTGGAGCACTCTGCTTTGGTGGCCTGGGTTCAGTTCCCAGGCATGGACCTACACCACTCTGTTAGCAGCCATGCTGTGCTAACGGCCCACATACTAAAAAATAGAGGAAGATTGGCATTGATGTTAGCTCAGGATGAATCTTCCTCAGCAAATGAAAAAGAATTTTCCCTCATCTGATATACTTACAAGTTTGCATAAATTTATGGATTTCTTTTTTTTAAACATTTGTGACATTAATCAATACATTAATGACACTAATGATATGTACATTAGCCTTTGGGATATAATTTGTGTTTTTCCTTCTTAGATTTTCTCTTATTCCTTCTCTTATCATGAGAAATCAGATTCCAACTAGTCTATGAGAATCCATCTTAGTTAACTTTTAGATAATAATAGTTCACCGTTAGGTAACTCTTGATCTTGTTTATTTACTTGTTTGTTGCTAAAATTGTGTTTATCATTGCATCTTTATTATGAGCAATTGCAGTTGGATTTACTCCTCAATTATTTGATTTCTTTTTTTAGTTAAGATCCTTTTTCTTCATAATCAGCTGATAGAATCTTATTTTCTTCTAGCTTTGTATGTTTTGGGTGAGAACTCTGATGCAAGCCCAATGCTTTTTCTCTCTCTTCCCTTTATGTTTTCTAATTTTTTTCTTCTTGATGGTAATTTTTCTATACACTTGTAAACTTGTAATATTTCCCTTTTTCTTAAGTTCAGGACTTTATCCCTAGGTTTTACCATCAGTGTAGTATGGTAGAAATAAAAGAAAAGTTATATAAATTTTCTTCTATTATTTGCCTAATTATTTCTTCTCCTTCATTTGTTCGCTTTACTTCTTCTAGAATTCCTACGACTCACGTTAGTTCTCTGGATCTTTGCTCCACATCTCTTATATTTTTTCTTTTGGCTATTATTTCAATCTATTTATTTTTTTGTCCTCTGGTTTATGGTGCTTATTTCACTTGATTTTCCATACCACAAATTTGGATCTCAGTGGCAACTGCTCTCTCTCAATTCATCTGGTGTTTTGTTTAGGATATCGTGTTTTTAAATTATTTGTTTAATCTATAGAAAGATTCTTTTTTCCTACATTAGAAGCACTTTACTTTTTCTATTTCCACTTGTCTCTACCAACTGCTCTATTTGTGTGTGTGTGTTTCTTGTTTTTTTCTGTGTGAGTTATTAAGTTATTGTATTTCAGCTCCAAAACTACCCTTTTATACCGCACTTTGTGATGCCGGGACTCAACTACATGCAGCTCTGCTCTGTCAGCAGCTCTCCCTTAGGCTTTATCAGTAGGGGGCACTAGAAAGAGAAAAGGTGGGGAGAGAGACTGCAGGAAGGAACTTCTTATTTCCTGTTTTCTTCCTCAGGCTTCCTCTTGCTTTCTGAGTTTCTTTTTTTCTCAGTCGCCCTAGCAATGCTTCTTCCCCCTGGTAGCAGCGTGCCCGCCCTTAGTAGCAGCTGAATCTTGTTTGTAGTCCTTCCAACTCTGACAAGGCCAGCTTTCTCACCATGCCTCAAATACACCAGCACCAGACAGCTGACACTCCCTCCTCAGAAGTCTGGGTCCAGCCCCACTGGACGCCTCCTCCAGCTCAAAGATGCCAACACCCGCCCAGTAAGGCCCATTCGTCAGAGGTCTGAATTTTAGCTTTGTGGGGCCTCTCCTCCAAGTTGCAATGTTTCTAAGCTCTTTTCTTTGTTCCCTGAGCCTTGGGAGTAGTAGCTGCCCTCTGAAGTGGCTATCTCCATGAAAGCTCACAGTTCTCCTTTTGCCTTTCAGTTTCCTAATTAACATTGCTTTTATACATCATGCACCATCCTTTATTTCACATTCTCTCTGTTAAAATACTGGTGTGATTTCTGTCTCCGAAAACTGCACCCTGGTTGAGACACTGGCTGATCAGTCTGTTTGCTGGGGTTCCTTCCATGGCCGGGTTTTTTCCTTAGTTCACTGGCAGAGTATGACAGCTGGTTGTTGGAAGACTCGGAATGGCACAGGTCTCACGGATGGCTGAAATAACTCCCTTGTGGGCTGGAAGTGCATGGGCAGGAAGCTTGCCAGTGCTGCTGCCAGGGGGCTCAGAAGAAGGATTTGTCTCCAGGGCTCCTAACACTGTTTCAGCCCGAAGGACAGGAAGGGTTGGATCTTCCCAGGATGTGCTGCTTTCTGGCATTTGTGTAGGATCCCTCTCAAGCTGGTCTCCGGTCTCAATCAGTCCATCTAGGAGAAAGCACCACATGAGTTTTAGTTACCCTCTGGAGAACTTCTTCGAATTCAGAGCCCCCTATTTTTCAGCAGCCCATAGGCCCTAACAGCCGTTAGACTTAGGAGCTGCAAAGAAATTGGGAGGACAGGGGAAGGGATGTGCATGCATTCAGGTGGCCACATCAAATCTTTTCTGAAAGATTTTTCTTTGTGGTAAAAATCTATCTATGGTATAATGTAGTATTCTTAAATTTTTGGTTTTTAATATCTGCACTTTATATAATTTCTTATATGTAGTTGGGAACTTAACTTTAATTAAAATGGAATAATTAGAATAAGCAATCTGGACTACATATGATTTTCTCCTATTTATGTGTTTCTAAAGTCTCTTCTTTCCCTCCCAGAGTTGGCCTGAGAAACTGAAGGAAGGGTAATGAAAGGAGAAAAACCTCTGTCCTCTAAATGTCACCGTTGGCTGTACTACTTATTTATCATTATATGTAGATTACTTTGCCTCCTTAGTCATTTTTAGGGAGCATATCTTATTGAAACAATATAATTAAAAATGTTTTTTAAGGCAGAGACCAAAGCCAACAAATATTTATATTCTAAATATAATGGGTTGAAATTAAATATTGCTGCATTTCATGTACTGGAAACTGGAAATTTCTATCATTTAATCTTCATAATAGTTCTTATGATGACTATTAATACTGTCATTTTCTGAATTTGGGAACTGAGTTTTATAAGGGTTAGGTAGAGATCGACCAAAGTTATTCTGGTAGTAAATGGCAGAACCAGGTTTCGTGCTCAAACTATCAGGCTTCTAAATCTATGCTTTAAATCACTACCCAAATTGCCCACCGGCAGTGTTATTATCCTTTTCACATTTCTAATCATCTTTAAATATTTTCAAATTTTATTGAGATTTAAGACTATCTATCAATTGGAACATTAACATATATTATTGTGAGGAACATGGGTATGTTCTTATAAATACAACAGTGATCTTTTTTAGTATAAGCAGAATTTATATTTCATAATCATAGTATTTACTAATATTTATCTGGTGTGTGCAACATTCCAGTCATTGTTCAAAGTTCTTTCTATATAGTAATTCTATTAATCATTATACTGACCAAATGAGGGAAGTATTGTTACTATTATCACAACTTTCACAAATGAGCAAACTAAGGCACAGAAAATTAAAAAAGAAAAAATTGCCGAAGGTCCTAAAGCTTGCTGGTAGAGGTATCAGAATTAACCCTGAGAAGTCTGGCTGCTGAGTCATGCTTTTCCCCACTAAGCTGTCCACTAATGGCATCTTACTTCTTTCTTTAAAATCTTACCTATTTAAATAATTTGGTTCACATGTTTTTCACATTTATAGGAGAGTAAGTTTTTATATAAAAACTTGATAGTTACTGATTATCTTGCCAATTGTTCTTTTAAAGACGATAAATTTTATTTCTCATCTTTTTCAAAGCTGATAACTTCTCAGATGAAAGAAAACATTCCCAACATCAATTAGAAGATACAATTTTATTTATTTATTTCGGTGAGGAAGACTGGCCCTGAGCTAACATCTGTGCCCATCTTTCTCCACTTTGTATGTGGGATGCTGCCACAGCATGGCTTGATGAGTGGTGTGTAGGTCTGCATCTGGGATCTGAACCTGCAAACCCTAGGCTGCCTAAGTAGAGCGTGTGAACTTAACCACTACACCACCTTAAAATAATTTTATAATGTCTGCTTTTAGAAAATAACTTTAAAGATTACATTAACTAAAAAAATCATTTTGATATTTCTCTTTTTGTGTCTTTCCTGCTAAAGTTCCTTTATTTATTTATTTATTTTATGTAATATAAGGGCTGTACAGGTTTTTTTTATTGTGGGAACATTGGTTTATAACATTATATAAATTTCAAGTGTACATCATTATATTTCGATTCTTGTGTAGATTACCATCATGTTCATCACCCAAAGACTAATTACCATCCATCACCCCTAACCACGCCTTTCACCCTCCCCCTGCCCCCCATCCCATCTGGTAACCACTAAACCAATCTCTGTCTCTATGTGATTGTTTGTTGTTTTATGTTGAGTGACATCATATGGTATTTGAGTTTCTTCCTCTGACTTATTTCACTTAGCATAATGTCCTCAAGGTCCACCCATGTTGTCACAAATGGCTGGATTTCCTCATTTCTTATGGCTGAGTAGCATTCCATTGTGTATATATACCACATATTCTTTATCTATTTGTCCCTTGATGGGCACCTACGTTGCTTCCAAGTCTTTACTGTTGTGAATAATGCTGCAATGAACATAGGGGTGCATGTATCTTTCCACATTGGTGTTTTCATGTTCTTTGGATAAATACCCAGGGGTGGAATAGTTGGATTGTATAGCAGTTCTATCCTTAATTTGTTGAGGAATCTCCATACTGTTTTCCATAGTGGCTGCAACAGTTTGCACTCCCACCAGCAGTGTATGAAGGTTCCCTTCTCTCCACATCCTCTCCAATATTTGTTATTTCCTGTCTTGTCAACTATAGCCCTTCTGATGGGAGTGAGGTGATATCTCTGTAGTTTTGATTTGCATTTCCCTGCATATCCCCTGATTGGGTTGTCAGTTATTTTGTTGTTCAGATGTTTGTGTTCTTTATATATTTTGGATATTAACCCCTTATCAGATATATGATTTGCAAATATCTTCTCCCAATTGTTAGGTTGTCTTTTCATTTTATTGATGATTTCCTTTGCTGTGCAGAAGCTTTTTAATTTGATGTGGCCCCATTTGTTTATTTATTCTATTGTTTCCCTTGCCCAGTCAGCCATGGTACTTGAAAATATGCTGCTAAGACTGATGTCGAAGAGCATACTGTCTATGTTTTCTTCTAGAAGTTTCATGGTTTCAGGTCTTACATTCAAGTGTTTAATCCATTTTGAGTTAACTTTTGTGTATGGTGTAAGATAATGGTCTACTTTCATTCTTTTGCATGTGGCTGTCCAGTTTTCCCAACACCATTTATTGAAGAGACTTTCCCTTCTTCATTGTATGCTCTCAGCTCCCTTGTTGAAAATTAGCTGTCCATAGATGTGTGGGTTTATTTCTGGGCTCTCAATTCTGCTCCATTGATCTGTGTGTCTCTTTTGAAATCAGGGAGTGTGATACCTCCAGCTTTGTTCTTTTTTCTCAGGAATCTTTTGGCTATTCGGGGTCTTTTGTTGTTCCATATAAATTTTAGTATTCTTTTTTCTATTTCTGTGAAAAATGTTGTTGGAACTTTGATAAGGATTGCATCGAATCTATAGATTGTTCTAGGAAGTATGGACATTTTAACTATGTTAATTCTTCTAATCTAACAGCAAAGAATATCCTTCCGTTTCTTTGTGTCTTCTTTAATTTCTTTCAACAATGTTTCATAGTTTTCAGTACACAGATCTTTCAGCTCTTTGGTTAAATTTATTCCTTGGTATGTTGTTCATTTTGTTCCGGTTGTAAATGGAATTGCATTCTTAATTTCTCTTTCTGCTACTTCCTTGTTAGTTTATAGAAGCATAACTGATTTTTGTATGTTGATTTTTTTATACTGCAACTTTACCATATTCATTTATTATTTCTAAAAGTTTTCTCATAGATTCTTTAGGGTTTTCTGTATACAAAATCATGTCATCTGCAAATAGTGACAGTTTCACTTCTTCTTTTCCAAATTGGGTCCCTTTTATTTCTTTTTCTTGACTGATTGCTCTGGCTAAGACTTCTAATACTATGTTAAATAAGAGTGGTGAGAGTGAGCATCCTTCTCTGGTTCCTGTTCTTAGAAGGATAGATTTCCATTTTCCTCCACTGAGAATGGTGTTAGCTGTAGGTTTGTCATATATAGCCTTTATCATGTTGAGATACTTTCCTTCTAAACCCATTTTATTCAGAGTTTTTATCATAAATGGATGCTGTATCTTGTCAAATGCTTTCTCTGCATCTATTGAGATGATCATGTGATTTTTATTCATTTTGTTAATGTGGTGTATCACATTGATTGATTTGCAGATGTTGAAGCATCCCTGAATCTCTGGAATAATTCCCACTTGATCATGGTGTATGATCTTTTTAATGTATCGCTGTATTCAATTTGCTAGAATTTGTTGAGGATTTTTGCATCAATGTTCATTAGTGATATTGGCCTGTAATTGTCTTTTTTGTGTGTTGTCCTTGTCTGGTTTTGGTGTCAGGGTAATGTTAACTTCATAGAATGAGTTAGGATGCTTCCCCTCCTCTACAATTTTTTGGAAGAGTTTGAGAAGGATAAGTAGTAAGTCTTCTTTGGATGTTTGTTAGAATTCACCAGGGAAGCCATCTTATCCTGGACTCTTATTTTTTGGGGTGTTTTTGTTTACTATTTTGATCTCCTTACTGGTGATTCGTCTATTCAAATTCTCCATTTCTTCTTGATTCAGTTTTGGAACGTTGTATGATTGTAAGAATTTAACCATTTCTTCTAGATTATCCAATTTGTTGATGGATAGCTTTTTTGTAGTATTCTCTTACAGTCTCTTGTATTTGAGGTTTCTGTTGTAATTTCTCATCTTTCATTTCCCATTTTATTTATTTGAGCCTTCTCCCTTTTTTTCTTAGTGAGTCTAGACAGAGGTTTGTCAATTTTGTTTACCTTTTCAAAGAAGCAGCTCTTGGTTTCATTAATTTTTTCTCTTGCTTTTTAGTCTCTATTTTATTTATTTCTGCTCTCTTTTTTATTATTTCCTTCCTTCTACTGATTTTGAACTTAGTTTTTCTTTTTCCAGTTCCTTTATGTGCATGTTAGATTGTTTATTTGGGATTTTTCTTGTTTGTTGAGGTAGGCCTGTATTGTAATAAACTTCCCTCTTAGAACTGCTTTTGCTGTATCCCATAACTTTTGGCATATCATATTTTCATTTTCATTTGTCTTCATGTATTTATTTATTTATTGAGGAAGATTAGCCCTGAGCTAACATCTTCTGCCAATCCTCCTCTCTTTGCTGAGAAAGACTGGCCCTGAGCTAACATCCATGCCCATCTCCCTGTACTTTACATGGGATGCCTTCCGCAGCACGGCTTGACAAGCAGTGCATAGGTTCACACCCAGGATTCAAACCAGTGAACCCCAGGCTGCTGAAGCACAATGTGAGAACTTAACTGCTTCACCACCAGCCAGCACCATCCAGGTATTTTTTTATTTCTCCTTTGATTTCTTAGTTGAGCCAATTGTTCAGCAGCATTTTCTTTAATCTCCACCTATTTTGTGGCTTTTCTTATTTCTTCCTGTATTTGATTTCTAGTTTCATACCATTATGGTCAGAAAAGATGTTTGGTATTATTTTAGTCTTCTTAAATTTAAGACTTATTTTGTAGCCTAATACGTGATCAATCCTGAATGTTTCATTTGCATTTGAAAAGAATGTATATTGTATGATCTTTTGGATGGAATGTTCTGCATATATCTACTAAGTCCATCTGGTCTAATGTGTAATTCAAGGTCAATGTTTCTTTATTGATCTTCTGTTTGGATGATCTATCCATTGATGTAAGTGGAGTGTTAAACTCCCCTACTATTATTGTGTTACTATTTCTCTTTTTATGGCTGTTAATAATAACTTTATGTTTAGTTGCTCCTATGTTGATTGCATAGATATTTACAAGTTTATATTCTCTTGTTAGATCATTCCCCTTATCATTATGTAGTGCCTTTCTTTGCCTCTTGTTACAATTTTTGTTTTAAAGTCCATTTTGTCTGATATAAGCATTGCTACCCCACCATTCTTTTCTTTGCCATTTGCGTGGAGTATCTTTTTCCATCCCTTCACTGTCAGTTTGTGAGTGTCTTTAGGTCTGAAGTGTGTCTCTTGTACGCAGCATATATATGGGTCTTGTTTTTGTATCCAATCAGCCACCCTATGCCTTTTGATTGGAGCATTTAGTCCATTGACATTTAAAGTAGCTATTGATACGTATGTACTTATTGCCATTTTGTTACTTTTTTTTCTGGGTGTTTTAGTAGTTCTTCTTTATTCTTTTCTTCTTCTCTTGCTCTCTTCCCTTGTGATTTGATGACTTTCTTTAATATTATGTTTGGGTGACTTTCTCTTAATATTTTGTGTATTTATTATAGATTTCTGGTTTGTGATTACCATGAGGCTCATATATGATAACCTACGTCTATAGCAATCTATATTAAGTTGATGGTCTCTTTAATTAGACCTCTTTCTAAAAGCTCTACTCTTTTACTCTCCTCCTCTCACATTTTATGTTTTAGACATCACATCTAATCTCTTTTTGTGTATATGTGTATCCATTTCCCTGTTATCATTGAAATAGTTAATTTTAGCCCTTTTGTCTTTTGACCTTCATATTAGCTTCATAGGTGGTGGATCTGCTACCTTTACTGTATTTTTGCCTTTACCAGTGATGTTATTGCCTTTTTTCTTTCTTTTTTTTATTTTGATAATTTTCTTATTCCTATTTGTGGTCTGCTCTTTCCCACTTAAATAAGTCCCTTTATCATTTCTCATAAAACTGATTTCTTTGTGATAAACTCCTCCAATTTTTGCTTCTTTGGGAAACTCTCTCTCCTTCCATTCTGAATGATAACCTTGCTGGGTAGAGTATTGTTGGCTGTAGGTTTTTTCCTTTTAGTGCTTTAAGTATATCATGCCACTCCTTCTAGCCTGTAAGGTTTCTGCTGAGAAGTCTGCTGATAGCCTTATGGAGGTTTCCTTTGTATGTAACTTGTTGCCTTTCTCTTGTGGCTTTTAGGAGTCTCTCTTTATCTTTAATTCTTGACATTTCAATATAATGTATCTTGGTGTGGGCCTCTTTGGATTTATCTTGTTTGATGCTCTCTCTGCTTCCTGTACCTTGATGTCTGTTTCCTTCCTTAGGTTAGGAAAGTTTTCACCTATAATTTCTTCACCTAGATTCTCTGCCCCCTTGTCTCTCTCTTCTCCTTCTGGAACATCTATAATACGAATGCTAGTGCACTTGATGTTATCCCAGAGGTCACTTAGACTGTTATCCTTTTTAATTCTTTTTTCTTTTATCTGTTCAGTTTGAGTGATTTCCTCTAGTTTTTTGTCCAGCTCGCTGATCTATTCTTCTGTATCATCTACTCTGCTACTGCATCCCTCTAGTGAATTTTTCATTTCCAGTATTGTATTCTTTATTTCTGATTGTTTCTTTTTTATATTTTCCAATTCTTTTTTTGATGTTCTCACTGTGTTTATCCAGTCTTCTCCCAGGATCAGTGAGCATCTTTATAACTTTTTGTTTGAACTCTTTCTCAGGTGAATTGCTTATTTCTGTTTCATTTAGTTCTTTCTCTGGGGTTTTGTCCTGTTCACTTACTTGAAATGTATTCCTTTATCTCCTCATTTTGCCTCTTTCTCTGTGCTTATATCTATTTATTAAATGGGTCAACTACATCTCTTGATCTTGGAGAAGTGTCCTTATGTAATAGATGCCTTATGAAGCCTAGGAGTGTGCTTCCCTCTTGTCACCAGTTCCAAATGTTCCAGGAGTGACCCCTGTGTGAGCTACATATGCCCTTCTGTTGTGGCAGTGTTGCTGTTGCTGCAGGTGCCCATGTAGGCTAGGCTGTACCCCTGGCCAGCTGGTTGTAATTCTCAGCTGTGTGTGGCTGCTATAGGCCCTTCACTCTCTTTATCAGGTGTGAGGAGACCCAGCACAGTTGCAACGTCTAATAGCACACTCCTGTTGCAGTTTTTCTCTTAAGTGAGTAGGCCCCATATGTAGCTGGTTGCTAGGCTCAAGGGCCTACAATTGCTGTAGGTCTCTGACCTGCAAGGCTGTTGTCAGCTCTCAGGATTGTAGCTGAGTGAGGCTGGGCCTAGGCACAGGAGAACCCAATTGTTTCAGTCTTTGGAAGGTGGGGCCAATCCCCTATGTGTCTGTCTGAGAAAAAGAAGTCCTTTGCAGCTGATAAGCCCCATTACCCACAGGGCCACACACACTGTCAACACAGTCCTGCCCCATGCGTGTACCCCAACCCCCTGAAGCAGACCCAGTCACCCGACCACAGAGGCCCCACACAGTCCACCAATGCTCCACACACTCCACCCACTCCTTGTACACACCTTGCCCTGCAGGGGCTGACCCATTCGCCTGGCTGCAGAGGATCCAGGAACCCGCCTTATGCAGGCCCACAAGTTGCCTGAGGACTTGCTGTTGGTGGGGCCAGTCCCTAGTGCAGGCTGCCTGCTCTGGCTGAGCTGGATTAAATCAGTGCTCTAGTTGGTGGGGCAGACCCTGGACTGAAGAACTCCAGTGGCATCTGCCAACATCTGCTTCAGTAGGCCTATACTAGGTCACGATAATGGCTGCCACCAATGTCTCAATCCCTGGAAAGGTCTCATGTCTCACTGAGATGCACCCATATCCTATCAAGTGAGCCTCTTTTAACCAAATGACTGTGTACCTTTCTTTCTGGTGAGTTTAGGTTGCTTTCTGACATGGGTGAATTTTTGCATTGGCCATTTAAAAGCAGGCTTTTTTTCCCTTATGTGTGGTAGCTTTTCTGGGGGTCTTCCCTGTTGTAGTTAATAGGCAGTAAAGCCAGACATTATGAAACTCATCTTGGTTGTGCTGACTCCAAAAGATGCTTATAGCATTAACACTCCCCCATTCAGGTCCCCCACTCCTCCAGGGAAGGCTGTGTACCTTAGGATTGCTCCCAGCCAGCCATGAAGCACCATGGCTTGCAAAGGTGGCTTTTTTTTTGCCTCCTCCACCTCAGTAAGGACTGTCCCTTGTTATGGGTGTTCTGTTTATCCAGTTTTCAGTTCTCTCTCAGGGGTAATTGTTCCCAGAGTAGTTGTAAATTGGTTGTGTCTATGGGAAGATGTAAGTTCAGAATCTGCCAACGCCACCATCTTAACACTTCTTCTCTTGACATTTTTTATATGTTATTTTGTACATAGATTTTGAATAATGTTTAAGAAATTTCTTTTCTGACCTGAAAAAGGCCATTCATTAGATTGTTTTCTTCTTTTTGTAAGATTGGCCGTAAGCTAACATGTGTTTCTGATCTTTTTCTTCTTCTTCTTCCCTCCAAGGCCCCCAAGTACATAGTTGTATATACTAGCTGTAGGTCCTTCTAATTCTGCTATGTGGGATGCTGCCTCAGCATGGCTTGATGAGCAGTACTAGGTCCACATCTAGGATCCAAACTGGTGAAACCCTGGGCCACCAACAGAGTGTGTGAAATTAATCACTCAGCCATGGGCCCAGTCCCAGACTGTTTTCTTAATGTGGTTGTAATCACAGTTTCATTCCACTGTGTCCAATTATATGTTTAGTTTTCCATAACCACTTAAAAATGCCTCCCATGTATTATAAAAGAGGGACAGCCTGAAAGAGTGTTGGTAGATTAGCTCCAATATTCCATCAAAATTGGATTGGAGAGGGGAAGTCTAGGAACAAAATCATTAAGTAAGTGTCAAAGAAATTGTTGAGCAGTCATATCATCTTTGTATTTAAAGAGTAACACACTGAATCATGACGTGGTGGGATGAATTTCCTTTCTCTCTTATTTGGATTGTCATTTTCTCCAAGAAAATCATTTGGACCATATAATTAAGGTGAATTGTGGCACTACAATGAGGGTCATTACACATTCAATTAAAGTTTGGCAGGAGTCTTTAATACAAAATTTCACTAAGGCAGATTGACTTTGCTGCTTAAAATGGAAGAAGAAGTACGTGAAATTAATTTCATGTGAAGTTGTCTTGATGAGCATTGAAAGTCAATGGGTTGAACATGTTCCACCCTTAAACCTGAATGAAGTAGAGAGTCTATTTTCTCCTTCAGTGATTATGATTGCTCAGTGAGTCATATAATCTACTCATTAGAAGTAGTTTCATTAACTTCTATTTCTTTTCTTAATTACTTAGAGAAGTATTCAAATATCATTTCAATCAGTCAGTCAACCTTTATTAAGTATATAGTCTCTCAAATATTGTGAAGAATGCCGACAAACTTGACATGAGCTGTTCCTTCCAGAAACTGACAGGGTAATAATCTAATAATAATCATAATTACTGTTTGTTTAGAACTTATGTGCCAGATACTAGATGTAATACCTAATTTGATTTTATAGCATTCCTATGAAGAAGACATTATTAGTTCTGCTTTGTGGATGATGAAACTGAGACTAAAAATTACCTTATCCAAATTCACACATCTAGGAATTGTCAAAGCTGGAAAGCAAATGCATAGTGGCTGGGTTCCAAGAAGGGTGCCCTGGTGTAAAGGCTAAGGTCCTTAACCTTGATGAGAAACTCCCGTCAAGGAACTACAAATGAGATCTAGGTTCCTGTTGAAGAAATACTCTGTAATTCAGTACTTCTTGAAATTTAACATTTTAATCTGAGAGCCTTGTTCAAAATGAAGATATTTATTCAGTGGGTTAAGGGAAGCCTGAGATTTTGCTTCTATAACACACTCCCTAGTGATCCCACTGCTTTTAGTCAGGAGGCTATACTGAGTATAATGCTTTAAGAGACTCTGAACAAAGAAAAGCAAGACACAGAGTAAAAATAATAAACAACATCTCTTAACATTGTAAGTCAGTTAATTTTTAGAAGGTCAAGAAATAATAGCTATAATTTCAGTCATATACTTATTAGGAAATTAAGAAAGAACAAAAATGTTATCTATAAATCAAAAAATCAAGATTGCCTGAACTTCTGCTTCTAGACAAGATGGAGTAGCAGGGACCTGATTTGACTTCCTGCCTGAAACAATGCAAAAACCAGACAAAATATATGAAACAATGGTATTTAAGATATTAAACATCAGAAAAAGAAGGAAAGTGATGTCTGACAGCTGGAAAACAATTAACATGAGTCCTAGGTTGCCTTAGTTTCTGTCTGGAGAAAGTTTCTAGGCCATGGTGTAGGGAGGAAGAACCTAGACAGAGCCTGGTGGTCTCCTGATTTGAAAACAAATAGGGATTCCCTTGTACAGGGCAGACTACCAGACAGGAGAGAGTTCATGGAGAGAGAACGTCAGAGATCTGTAGAGGGCCCCCCTTGAGCAGTCCATTGAGTACTGGTTAGTGCATGCATGTGATAAAACTATCTGAGAGCAAGGGAAGAGCCACCCACAGTGGCCACAGCTCACATAGGGCTGGACCAACAATCAGAATAGAAAACTTTAAAATTCGGAGGTTTTAGTTACAGTACAAAGGAGGGTCTTCCCTCAGTAGTGGGAAAACTTAACCTTAGGATAAATGCACCTCTAGTCCTGCCTAACAAAGCTTAAAAGCAAGTCTCAAATGGATAAAACTTTTATGCCCATCAATGGATGAATGGATAAAGAAGATGTGGTATATATACACAATGGAATACTACTCAACCATAAAAAATGCCAAAGTCATGCCTTTCGTGACAACATGGATGGACCTTGATGGTATTATGGTAAGCAAAATAAGACAGACAGACAAACGCAAATAGTGTATGATTTCACTCGTATGTGGAATATAAAACAAACACAGAGATAAGGAGAACAAATTGGTGGTTACCAGAGGAGGAGGAGGTGCGGGGGGAGGGCAAATGAGATAAAGGGGCACATATGTATGTTGACAGATAAAAACTATACTATTGGTGGTGAACACAAAGCAGCCTAGATAGAAATTGAAATATAATGATATACACCTGAAATTTATACAATGCTATAAGCCAATATGACCTCAATAAAAAAAAAGGGATCAAATTTGTAAAATAACTGTGCCCCAGCACAAAGCTCAAGATACCCACAGATATTTATAGAAATACAAAAATAACCTGCACCTAACAAAGTGAAATTCACAATGTCTGGTGCCCAATAAAAAAACTACTCAGCAAGCAAAAGACCAGAAAAATACAACCTATAATGAGCAGAAAAATCAATTAATCAAAAAGACTCAGAAATGACACAAATAATAGAACAAATAAGGAAATTATATGTTATCATTACTAGATTCCATATGTTTAAGGAGGTAGAAAAAAATTGAACATATTAAAAAGGTAAATAGAAACTACAAAAAAGACCAGAACTTGCTTTAAACACAGAAAGCAGGCAATGATATTGTCAGAAACACAACCAACCAAGGAACTCCATCACATCCTTTCTTATTCCTATTCCTTCCTTGTATTAGCCCACACTATAGTGAGACAGATAGGGCAACCCAAAGTTCCATGTTCTTTTAACCTTTATTCATCAGTAAACTGAAGGTTGAGAGTGTTGGTAAAACATGCATATATTAAGAAGTGGGATAAAAATAATTCAGTTAAGTTTTGTGCTTCATTTCCACTCTTCCAGTAAGAACAAAATATATATGAATGTAGGAACTACTAAATTTGAATTGTGCAATTTTGGTAATTCTGTATATGAGCTAAATGCCCTCATATTTGCATGTAGAATTGGCATTGCATAATATAAAGATACATAGCAAAATTATGCCAATAATTTAAAAATTTAGTTTTTCTTTACTTAGAATGGCATCAAATAGCAAATAAAAACACTACGAGGAGCTAAGAGAGAGACTGCAGAAGGAAAAATCTTTATATTTTAGTACTTTTAAGAGAAAATTTTCTCTGGCTTTTGAACAAGTGATTTCACATTTTAATTTTGTGTTGAATTTTGTATTACAAATTATGGAGCTGGGCCTGAAGCCAATCAATGGTTCCTCAGTGATGCTGGGGCACAAGGAAGAGCGGGAAGGAGAGATTTCAAAGGGGGCTGAGAAAACCTATGGGAGTGACAGAGTACATTTATTATTTTAATCATGATGGTAATTTCACAAGGGCATACACATAGCAAAACTTATGAAAGTTTAAAATTTAAACATGTATAGTTTATTGAAAGTCAATTTTATCTCAGAAAAGATGTTAGAAAATATTGCTACTATATATTTGAGCTTTGGTTTTGTTTGAAAACCTAAGGCACAAAGAACTTGCTCATATCAACTGTATTTATTTTTGAAGCTAAAAGAAATTACATGATGTATAATTGGTGACTATGTATCAAAGCCTTCTGAATAAAATGTCTACAAATGTGTCATATTTTACTTTTTATTAAATACATTTTAGATAATTTGGCTAATGACATTTCCAACTTATCTGACACTTACAAAATGACACTGAATACATCACATACATCCAAATTACACCAAATAGCTTCAAACTCCTTAAGAATAATTAAAATAATTAAGCTCTTTGCTGATTCTGTCAAATTTGAGATGATTCAGTAGACATTTAAAAATATAATAGCATAGGCTAAACTCTTCCATAAATCTTCCGAAAGACTTCTTTAATTCAAGGAAGCATAGATGTCTGAAGTTTCCTTTCTTAACTCTCCTCTACTCAACATTATAAACTTCATCTCTCAACACTTCCTCTTTGAAAGAGGAATATGGTCTAGTAAACGGTTTCCAAACTTTCACCATCAGTGATTCTTGTGTTGTTTTGTTTTCCCACATGTACTCCATATGTTGAAAGATCTGCTCTGCCTAATAAAATGTCTTTATTTGATTAAACTTAGTTTCCTCATTTTTCTTTTTCAGAGATACATCTTTTTACTGTCAATCTAGTCTGTCATTATGACAACCATCCTGAGTTGATGTAATTACAGCAAAAGAATAAAAAGATTACTACTTCTATTAGATTTTCCAAGACTGTTGGCAAGTGCTTTTTGGAAATACTGAAGATGATTTACCCAGAATCCTTGTCTTCTATAGATCAGAAGGATCAGTCTTTTAGCTTCTCCTGTCTTTATAACAGTGGAAATTACAAGAAAGACTGAGAGAATACAGGGTTCAACATGGAGGAGGGGGAAGAGGAGATTATTGGGCATAATTCTTCCTCACGGAAGAATACTTGACTGGTGATTAATGGAAACCAAAAGATTTCTTGGTACCAATGACTGTGCAAATTCTCATATTTGTTAGGCAACGCTTATAGGATTTTATTCAGGGAAAGGGCAGAACAAATGGCAGTCCATGCTCCATTCAGGTCATTTCCCATATATAACCCAATGTTCTTTAGGCAGCCAGAGTGGAGCTGTTTAGGAGGTGGGCTAGTATCCAGAATAATAGTATAAGTTTATTTTGCTTATACTGTTTAAGAAACTTACAGAAAGGAAGAAAGCTATAAATCCCTTCAGATACCACAAAAACAACTTCATTATGATATTTTTAACTAGTTATTAATTGACTGTTGAAGAAAAACTCTCACCAGTGAAATATTTCAAGTTTATATGTATACATTCAAACTACCTTTACTTCCATTTACCTACCTACCTATGTGTCTATCTATGTACCTACCCACTATCTATCTATCAACACATTTTAATTAAGTTAGCATTTTCTTTCAGTGATCTCAAAACTCTGCTTGGTTATTTGAAATCTCTAGCTATGATGGTGCACTATTTTTCTCAATGAATGATAAATCACACAAGGTCTTTTATTACATACAAATTATAGACCCTACTATTTCTTTCCTCCTAAAAGTTATGGCTTGTGTGTGCACATTTTTTTCTCCTGAAGCTAGTAGTAAGCCTAAAGATAGATGTTACTTTGTATTACTTCAAAACTGGAAAAAACAGTGATCCCAAAAATCAATGTGATTTATTGTGATCCCAATTTAACTTTCAAAAGTTTTCTGTAAGATTTGTGTGTCTATGTGTGACTTTTCTCCTGTAATTGGTAAAAGTGAAATTTGCTCCTAAAAAAAAGTTGCCAGGCTCAGCTTTCTCATGGCTGGCCAACTGATGTCTTTCACATCACTGTTCTAATTTATTGGGGATGAGGCATAACCCCATGACTCAGACCTTAAATATATTTTTCAGTATAGATAAAGAATGAATGAAACTAAGGTCATAAACCAAGTTCTTACTCTATAACATAATTTCTCAACCTGCTTCATGAGAAATTCGTCTTGATCATACACATAAGTGGGATTGCATTAAGCATCACTTTTTCACTGTTTTACCTAAAATGTCCTATTAATTTTTTAAATTACATATGTCTAGACCACACCACTTGATAAAAAGTTAAAAAATGAAGACTGTTGGTTAGAAGCCCAGTTTTACTGGATAGAAAAGAGATGCTAAGTTTCAGCGAAGGTTTAATCTGAAATATTGCCGCTATTTCTCCATTTCCTCCCCACGCAATTAAAGTCCTATATGCCTAAATTGTTTTAATTAAAAGAAGTAACGCAAATGTTATTTATAATCTTTTCATCACAGTGAAATAACAGGCAGCCCAAAATAAGTATGTGGCTCTCATTGGTATAGGCAAAGATAACTTTTGACTTCTAAATAAACTCTTTGAGCATCAGGTTGATATAGCCATTGGCTAGGACCATTCTGGAACAGTATAAAGGAGAACTGAAAAACACCTAATTAACTTACATACTGCTACAAGATTACAGGTCCCTACAAAGGAGCCCAACAAAGTGTCATCCAACCTCTGTATGGAAGTCTCCCAGTCAGGGGGACAGTTTTACCTTGAAAGGTAAACCTTTGAAAGTTCTATTCTGAAAGAGTCACATTCAGTGAAAAAGTTATTCAACAGTCATTAATGTTTTCATAATCACATTGATGGGGTTTAAAGCAGGTGAACAGCTTCTGTCTCAGCACCTTAATAAGGACCAAGCTTTCAGTTTAGAATTTCCAGAACAAATTCTCTAGCTTTATATAATAGGCCGTGGAATAATAGATTTGATTTTAAAAAATGCATTATGTAGATATATTTAGATTGTCCCATGTATTAGAGAGTTTGGTAGTTGTGATTTTGATTTCTTTTTTGATTTTTTAAAATTGAGGTATAATTTACACATGACAAAGTTCAGCAGTTTTAGTATATAGTTCCAATTGATGGACACTCAAGTTGTTTCCAAGTCTTGGCTGTTGTGAATAAGGCTGTGATGAACATAGGGGGGCATGTATCTTTATGCATTTGTGTTTTCATGTTCTTTGGATAAATACCCACGTTATTTGTATAAATACCATACCGTAAGTGGAATAGCTGAATCATACGGGTAGTTCTATGCTTAATTTTTTGAGGAATCTCCATACTGTTTTCCATAGTGGCTGCATCAGTTTACATTCCCACCAGCAGTGTATGAGGTTTCCCTTTTTCTCCATATCCTCTCTAACACTTGTTATTTCTTGTCTTGTCAATTACAGCCATTCTGATGAGATTGAGGTATCTCATTGTTGTTTTGATTTGCATTTCCCTAATAATTAGTGATGGTGAACATCTTTTATATGCCTGTTGGCCATCTGTATATCTTCTTTGGAAAATGTTCAGATCCTTTGCCCATTTTTTTTTTTTTATGATTTTATTTTTTCCTTTTTCTCCCGAAAGCCCCCCGGTACATAGTTGTATATTCTTAGTTGTGGGTCCTTCCAGTTGTGGCCTGTGGGACACTGCCTCAGCATGGCTTGATGAGCAGTGCCATGTCTGTGCCCAGGATTCGAACCGACGAAACACTGGGCCACCTGCAGCGGAGTGCGCGAAATTAACCACTCGGCCACAGGGCCAGCCCCTCCTTTGCCCATTTATTAATTGGGTTGCTTGTTTCTTTGTTGTTGAGTTGTATGAGTTCTTTGCGTATTTTGTATATTAACCCCTTATCAGGTATATGGTTTGCAAATATCTTCTCCCAGTTGTTAGGTTGTCTTTTTGTTTTGTTGATGGTTTCTTCTGCTGTGCCAAAATTTTATTTTGATGTAGTCCCATTTACTTATTTTTTCTTTTGTTTCCCTTGCCTGGTGAGACAGTATTGGAAAAGATGCTACTAAGACTGATGTCAAAGAGAATACTGCCCATGTTTTCTTCTAGAAGTTTTATCATTTCAGGTCTTCCATTCAAGCCTTTAATCCATTTTGAGTTAAATTTGTGTGTGGTATAAGATAATGATCTACTTTCATTCTTTTGCATGTGGCTGTCCAGTTTTCCCAACACCATTTATTGAAGAGACTTTCCTTTGTTCATTGTATGTTCTTGGCTCCCTCATCAAAAATTAGCAGCCCATAGATATGTGGGTTTCTTTCTGGGCTCTCAATTCTCTTCCATTGATCTGTGTGTCTGTTTTTGTGCCAATACCATGCTGTTTTGCTTACTATAGCTTTGTAGCATATTTTGAAATCAGGGAGTGAGATACCTCCAGCTTTATTCTTTTTTCTCAAGACTCCTTTGACTATTCAGGGTCTTTTGTTCCATATAAATTTTAGGATTCCTTGTTTTATTTATGTGAAAAATGTCATTGAGACTTTGATAGAGATTGCATTGAATTTGTAGATTGCAAAATTCTTAATTTTGATAAAGTGCAATTAATTGATTTTTTTATAGATCACTGGATTCCTGTTTCATAGAGAGCAACAATGGGAATAATGATTTTACACTGCCCACACTCTAACTCTTGTGCTAACTTTTGCTAGTTTACTGTGCATTAGCTATTCATAGTAATTATATTTTCTAGGTTCAAGGTCAATTCTCTTCAAAAAATAAATAAATACAGAAAGATTTTTGACTGTAGTTTTCCCAAATTTCACAGTCACAACATCCAATTTCAAATTGTTTCCATTACTATTGGGTACCTATTCAATAAACTACCTTATGGAAACTTCGCTTATAAAAATAATTTATACTTTGTCAAAAGGCAGAGGTAAGCAGATAGCTTTTATTCAAGTGGAAGACAGCATATCTGAACTTTAATTCTAAGTTTTCATATATGTTATATTTTAGTTATTAATTAGTATTATGGCTTGGATTCTCCATTAATCTTATCATATTAACTAATATAGAGTAAAACTCAAGAAATAGAAATAAAAATATTTCTAATTATTACTTAAAGGGATAAAGACCCAATATATGAATCAATTTCCTCATAAATCATCGGATATTAGCTATAATAAAGAGTGCATAAGTTTGAAAATTGATTTACTTACTTCAACTTCTTTGTTTAAAGTCTAACTATTCACAAGAAACCCCTAAACAGTCACAGGCCTATCTCACCACATTTAGGAAATCTAATGACTATTTAAAGTGTTGAGTTTACATAAGAAACAGAAGAAGCAGCTGTTTTCTTCTGAACACTGCATATGACCACTGATATAAAGATATTTAGCTTATCTAGTTTTACTGGCAACTCCATTTTCTACAGGGTGGTGCACTGAAATGGAAACCTGCATTTCAGAAAGTGGTCTGATTTTATTAAGGGTGAAGCGCTGTAGCATGCAGTAAGAGAGGCTTCTCTCTGATGATCCTTGCAATGTCAGCTAAACTTGGAAATCAGGAGCTGCTCCTGAAGAGAATTTATCCAGATAGAGTCAGAAAGTTTGAAGACAGACCCTTAATAAAATAATTCTGTCAGGGATTCAAAGGGTGAAAGAAAATTAGGTTCAGTCTGAGTAGCTGCTGAGAGCACAGTTTTACCTCTAACTGAGGATGGACAAGCTATACTCTAGCAAAGAATATGTAGAATAAAGTCTCTCAGGTGAGAGAGAAGAGCTGGCCTACCCACTACGGATATATAGAGCAGAATTCTGCAAGAGTGATGAGTTTGTGAAAGTGATGAGGTTTCATATTTACCTACAACATATCTCCCTGGAAACAGTCTGCAAACAGACAGGTTTGGTAACTGAGCATGTCTTGGAAGACTCCACGTGGAATGTGCCCTGATGATTTCATCCAAAAAGAAACTTCAAGTCACTGATGGTAGTAGTAAGAAGTTTACCCAAAGAAAAAGGCAGTGAAATTTCTGTGTTGGGATGTTGTGAAGCCATTAAAAAATAGAAGTTATTAATTTTTGTTCAGATTTTCATACCACCCATATTTTAATATAAAACCAAAAATATAGCCTTGGTCCCATTATAATAGCAGAAATTCAGACTACAGGAAGATTATCCCCAAGGGATGTAATTATAATCACATTTTAAAATCCTGACATTTCCTTTCCTCTAAAACCTAGATGTGTGCCCTTGGGTGGTTATATAATCTCTCTCAGATTCACCAGGTGAGAAAAATAGGTGGTACCTACTTACCAATAAGTAACAATACATGTAAATTACTTAGAATATTACCTGGTAGACTGTAAACGTTAATCATGAGTCACTGTGTTGTTACTATTCACTTTCTAACAGCTTTCTGTCTTAGCCACTTTGCAGTTATGGGCATTAACCATTTTACACAATTTTTTTAAAAAGTCAGTCAAATAGATAAAGAATCCTTGCCTCTTTATTGATATTATGAGACTCACTGATTAAACACAAGGATGATTAGATTGCACATTGATTCACAATTGTCCTGGGAGATAACAGTTTCTAACAAATCTGGGAAGAACCAGGTTTTAGTTAAGGCCAGGATAAGGGGTACGTTATTCAGCTAGAGTTCTGAGGACGTAGGACATTTTGGCGATTATGGAACAAAGATTCCAGAATACTGGGGTTAGTTTTACTTGCTCAGTCTGGTCAGACTTGGTACCTGTTCACTATGCTGCTTTCTGATTATTTTTATATTTATTTTACAAAGGGGAGAAACTTTATACACTTTAAAGAATTACTGCAAAATAAATTGGCATTTTTATTTGGTATGCAACTAATAAATTATGTACAAGATTAAAATTTACTGATACAACCTAACTCAGAGAAATTATAAAGAGGTTCCTCTCCAACACCAAACTTTAAGAACCTAGAAATCAGGAATCCTGAGTGGCATACTCAAAATTTTTTTGAAATATTCAAACTCTGACATACCTTAAGAAACAAAACTAGAGTCTTTGTTCATATAGTGAACTCTTCATCCAGAAACTCTGTATGTTTATTCATTTAGTCTATGATAATAATAACAATATCAATATTCGTAATGAAAAGGGCACTTATTATGTACTTATTCTGGGCAATCACCGATCTGTGCATTTCACGCTTTAACTCGGTTAGTCCGTATAATAACACTGAGGTAAATTGCAGCTGTCATCTTCCTTCATAGATACAGTACTGCAGACGCAGAGAGTTTAAATAATTTGCCCACTATCACAAGAACTGGCATTTCAACACAGCCGTCAGCCTACTGATATGAACTGATTCTAATTTTCTTTTCTTTTCTGCAACAGGCAACATACGTTCATTTGGAAACTCTGTGCACTCATAACAGTCTTGCCATTTATCTTGGGCTTCAGTATCTTTTTATCAACGTTATTTTGCTATTTCCAGAACGTCCTTCTCACAGGTAGAACAGTCAGAAATACAATAGCAGAGCTCTGCATTTTATTCTGCATTTCTATTCAATCTAAACCCCCAAGTCCATGATTTTAGCCACTCCTTCCAAAATATCCTAAAATCCTATTTTATTCTTAACCCTGGACCAATCCAAATAATTTTCTTGTATCTCAATTTCTGAGATCTTATGGGAAAAAACCAACGACAATGTAGACCTGGATCACTAAAAATGCAAGGTTTTAAACTTTAGCTGTATTTATAAGGAGTTATTTCCTTTCTACGTACAATACTGTGGCTATTCCCAATCTTTAAGTATCTACTCAAGTCCAGCATTCACCATCTCCCCACCCCACCCTCCCAAGGAAGATGACCTTGCCTCGTATTTCATGGTGTACACACGGCAGGACCTGGCACACACTCACCAGACTCCGCATATGTCTTGCTTAGCATGCCCTTTCCTGGGGAACACACAATGGATGCTACTGTAGAATACATAGAACCCAGTACTGAGTAAACATTCCATGTGGTTTTAGATTCCAGAACAGTGCAGTGATCAAAAGCACAAACTCTGAAGATGCACTTCTTGGATTTAAATATGGTTCCAAATATTTGTTTGCTGTTTGAGCATGGGCAGGTCTTTGAAGCACTTGTCACTCAGATTCCACATCTGTAAAATTGGGATAATAATTGTTCCTACTCGTTGGGTTATTACGAGGACTAAGGGAGTAAATAAGTGTAGACTGCTTGGAACAGGGCCTAGCACATAATCAGTGGAATGCTTGTTATTATTTTAATTACTTGTCTTTCAAGAATAAACTCCAAGTTTATCACCTATGCAGCTGTCTCTGATTCTTCATGTAGAGTTAGTCCCTCTACTCTGTACTTCCACAGTTCCTTATATTTTAGTTTTATTATAGCATCTATCACCTTAAATTAATGTCCAACACTGTATAGCAGTAAACAGAGCTTGTACCTTATTTCTGAACACTAATCACACCTCCTTCCATTGGCTCAAGGTCTCAAAAAATTGTTGAATGAATGAATTAAAATAAGATTATGAAATTAGTCCTCATTGATAACTGAAAAATAAATATAATATCATTAATATGGAATGATCTAGCTCTTCCATATATATGCTTCCTAATATTTAGTTAGTATCTGAAGCACTTATGTTTAATTAGTAGTAAATAATATTCTATTTAACTCTCTAGCATGGACCGTCATGGGTATCTTAGAAAACACTTCTTTGCTTTGTATTTTTTATAATGGGAAGAAAAAAATCAGGAAGTATTATCTGTAGATGAAAATCCTAATAAAATAATAAATGGATATATTCAAACTTAAATAAGTCTAACTGCATTTTGGCTCATAAAATTTTCAATCCCTGTGCAATTATGTGAGCTATTATTAATGCAGGTATTATATGTCTATGTATAGGTATAAATGGAAAACTTTTAACTCATATATAATTCATACACTTCCTTGAATGAACACTGAATGATAAGGTTTGAGGTTATAATATTTTCACATTAATAGATCAGCAGTCTCCAAGTATGATCTGTGGACCTCTAGGAGTTCCTGAGACATTTTGAAGAGTGAGTTCAAGACTATTTTCATAATAATATGACATCATTTTCCTATTTCATTGTGTTGACATTTGCACTGATGCTGCAAAAGCAATGATGTGTAAAAGTGCTGTGCCTTCGGGCAAGTCAAAGCAGTGGCATGAATTTGTAGTGTAGTTATTTTATTCTTCATTGGCACACAATCACAATTTTAAAACATGTCGGTTTCACTTAAGGATGTTCTTGATGCACCAGTAAATAGGATTAATTTTTATTAAATCTCCATCCATGAGAACCTGTGATTTTTAAACATTTGTGTGATACAATTGGAATATGCATACAACACACTTCTACTGGGTGCCTACAAAGAAATAGTTGGACAGGTAGAAGTGCTGGTGCAATTGCTTGAGTTGCAAGCTCCTTTTTCATGGAACACCATTTTTCCTTAAATTAATGAGGTGGACAAACTATGATTATTCAGACTTATACATCTGTCTCTGGTAGATATTGTCTCAAAAATGAATAAAGTAAACCTGTCATTTCAAAGAAAAGAACTGAAAGCATTTGTTGCCAGTGAAGAAATTCAAGCTATCAAGTAAAAATTAGAATTTTGGAAGACTTGTATTCACCACTGTGAGCTCCACAGCTTCTAATACATAAAGACTTTTCTGACAAGGTTGATGATAATATTAATAAAGGAACTTTTTTATCTTGCATAATAAAATGTGTCAACATCAGGAAGATCTGTATATGTCAGAAAATTTTCCATCTGACCAATGTATCATTTTACAAAATCATACATAATAAAATATTCATTCAAAGTATAAGTTAAACTAATGAATTTAACGTGAGTTCAAAAAGTTGGTTGATATGATTACAGATAGTCTGTAACTTTTAAGAAACTATTGCTTGTCAGTATTGGTGAAGTAGGGAAGAAGAATATATGGAATTGTCTTAAAAGACTGTTAAAATATACCTCTTTTTCCAATTAGAAATCTATACAAGGTCATATTTGCTTCATATACTTCAACCAAAACAATATATTTCAATAGATTGAATGCAGAAGCAGATATAAGAAACAAGTTGTCCTCCATTAAGACAGACATTTAAAAGGATCTATAAACATGTAGAAATAGTAAGAGTGTAAATAAGTCACTGTTCTTGCCAAATATTCTTTTTTGTTTTGGAAAATATTTTCCATACAACTATGTTATTTATATTCGCTTGTAGTGGGTTTATTATTGTTATTTTTAAATTAATATTTCTCTTTTATTTTATAACATGCTAAATATTGACAGATACTATCCACATAAAAGCTCTTTGGGGAATCTTTAATAATTTTTAACAGTATAAAAGAGTCTGGAGACCAGTATGTCTGAGAGATGCTGCCACAGACAAACAGGTCAGGCAGCATTGCCAAAGCTTATGCGGGAAGAAACCTATATAGGCTGTTTGAAAGTTCCTATTCATACCCAAATATGTTTTGCAAAATTAGATGGAATACCTAGTGTAAAAAGTTCTGTAATGAAAAGGTGTCTTTTCAAGCTAGCATGAGTGTGTAAGTACTGCCCTATAATTCTGATATAGTTGCACAAAAGGAGATGTTATTCTTATTTTTGAACATTATGTGTAAAGTTGTTGTTGTTGTTGTTTTTTGCTGAGAAAGATTCACCCTAAGCTAATCATCTGTGCCAATCTTCTTCTATTTTGTACGTGGGTCGCCACTGCCAATGAGTGCTGTAGGTCCACGCTTGGGTACTGGACCTGGGCTGCTGAAGCAGAGCACATGGAACTTAACCACTATGCCACAGGAGGGCTGGCCCACTATTATGTGTAAAGTTTTAAAGCTGAGGTGCTGTATACCAAATTCTGTGCTGCTAAAAACAGCAAGTGGAGTATTAAAAAGATCCTTAAACATAAAAGCCTTATCCACTTCATTTTGAGTCTTTTTTATTATTTGAATAAACATATTAAGAAAGTTCTCATTGATAGGTAGACCTGAGCACAGGCAGAGAAAAATGTGTTTTCTATTAGAGAAAGAAATTGTTGATTTGAGAAAGAAAATTTATACTATACATTAATTTTTCCAAGCAAAATTATAAAAGTACATGATGAAACTTTTAGTGTCAGGGAAATAACATGAATAAAGTTTTGATATCATAAATACCTAGAAGGGTTAAAATGGATCACATGCTACTGCAGAAATTTTGTTATCCATTTCCCCAGCCTCCTCTCCATTTCCTGCTTCGTGTTCTTTTATAAGAAAACTGTTTCAAGGATATAGAAGCTAGTTTTTGATGTCAATGTGACACTTGCTTTGTTTCTTTTGATTGAAGAGAGGCCTGGAAACTTCATTAGTCCCTCATTAGGATTTTCAAGGAGTTCAGCTATTGATTTCATGAAATTCCCTTCCTGTATTTTTCTGTAAATGTATACAGTAGCTACTAATGCTTCTTCCTCCAGGACCCACACTTTGTTTTCCAGGAGGAAGGCAGACACTCATTGAGCAATCTGACCTTTAGAATCCCTTGATGATATACGAGAGAATTGTCTGCTATTTAAAGATTTTTTTCTCCTACTACGTAGCTGATATTTAAAACTGAAATTTCGACGTAATTATAGCACATATGGATAAATAATTATCAAAAATATTAACTCTATTTTTCTTCATGATGTGAGAGCAATGAGCTTAACATTTGGCACAAAGGCTAGCACTTAAAAACTACTTATTGATTTCTAAATGATAAAAGCAATTAGAGTTCCTAGTTAGGTATATTAGGTTCTTTGTGTACGTTAAGGATGTATAAAGGTTCATGAACTCTTTGGGTTCAAAGGATAATAATTAGCCATATGTGAAAGAAAAGCTGCACAATCAGCTTTTCCGGAAGGTTTTCCTTCTATAAACTAAGACAAAATTCACAGTCTAATGCCTTGCAGTTTTCCACATGTCCAATTTTGATCCTTGCCTAGAATTTCTTTGGCTTCAACTTCTTCTTAAGTTAAGAATAGTAATATCAGGGGCCGGCTCCATGGCTGAGTGGTTAAGTTCGTGCACTCTGCTGTGGCGGCCCAGGGTTCGGATCCTGGGCGCGGACATGGCACCGCTCGTCAGGCCACGTTGAGGTGGCGTCCCACATCCCACAACTAGAAGGACCTGCAACTAAGATATGCAACTATGTACGGGTGGTTTGAGGAGATAAAGCAGACAAAAAAAAAAAAAAAGATTGGCAACAGTTGTTAGCTCAGGTGCCAATCTTAAAAAAAATAAATAAATAAAAATCATAAAAAAAAAAAAAGAATAGCAATATCATAGTCACCTATATGAAAAAGAATGCAGAATACGAGTTAGCAACGCAAATACTAATTAATCCTCTAATCCCTTCTCAAACAAAATAAAATAATGGTAGAATAAAGAAATAATGCATATTCAGAATTCCACTTAAAGTAGAGGTAAGAAAAGAAGATTGGAAGTCAAAAGACCAGAATATGAGTTTCAGTTCGTATAGTTCTGTTTTCTTCATTTAAAATATGAATAAGGATATTTATACACTCATGTGCCCCATAGAGACATTTAGTCAACAACAGACCACGTATATGATGGCGGTCCCATAAAATTAGTATCGTGTAGCCCATGTGTGTAGTAGGCTATCCCATCTAGGTTTAAGTACACTCCATGGTGTTGTACAATGACAAAATCAGCTAAAGATGCATTTCTCAGAAGGTATCCCCATTGTTAAGTGACACATGACTGTAATATCTTGTCAAGTTACCGTGTAAAAACACCTATCATACTCAAAAAGCTCTAAGGGTAGTAGCCATGATTACCACGGCTCTTCCTTTTACCTGTTCAAAGTCATCCCATCCTCAAGACACAGATCAAATCACTTTTTCAGAAGAATCTCTAGTTCCATTCAGCCCCAAATAGCTCATCTTATGAACTCAGCTCTTGTTCATGTACAGTTAAATCAGACAGTACTCAGTAACTCCCTCATGACATCATTTACCTCATGATTGTATGGTGTTGACTTTTCCAATATTCATTGTCTCTCAAATTATATTGTATGCTTCTTAAAGTTATCAAGGGTTTCTTACTTTTCTTTGGGTCTTTTGTAGCTTCTAGTGTCTTGTACAAAAGTAACACATTATAATATTTGTTGATTATCAGATGAATGACAGGCTTCATGAGGTTTTCAAGAGTACATGAGACGTCTCATGGAAGCATTTAAGAAATCATAGATGAAAATAACTTACTTGTAAAATTAACTTGCCTCTCTTGGAAGAGAGAGAAATCTCTGTAGTTTGGAATTTGAAAGGGATTAAAAAAATCATTTAGTTTAAGGTTTTATGTTATAGATAAGAAAACTGGAGGCTAAGAAAATTTTGTGTGTCAGTCAGAACAATACATATAAATAATCACTAGTTTTTATATTAGACGACTAGCTATTGTTTCATGACTCCGTGTAATCATTTAAAGCAAATTTTCAAATAAGCATAATGGTTTAAATGTGTACCTCATAACAGATACATACGAGTCTGAAGTGTCATTTGAAGTTTCTTACCTTTTCATCCTTAGTTCTCATAGATTAGCCATTGAAGCGATCTGTTGATTATAAGCTATTTTCTTTGTTAAGGAGGGAAATAATTTCTGATTGTTTGTTTTTCTTCTGAAAATGACTTACAATAGTCTCCCCTTATCCACAGGGGATATGTTCTAAGACCCCCAGTAGATGCCTGAAACCATGAATAGTATCAAATCCTATATATACTGTTTTTTCCTATACATATATGCCTATGATAAAGCCTAATTTACAAATTAGGCACAGTAAGAAATTAACAACAATAATAAAATAGAACAACTATAACAATATACTATA
Organism: Equus caballus; assembly: GCF_041296265.1. Taxonomy (NCBI): domain Eukaryota; kingdom Metazoa; phylum Chordata; class Mammalia; order Perissodactyla; family Equidae; genus Equus; species Equus caballus. The sequence continues at coordinate 109,809,170 of NC_091685.1, forward strand.
GTAAAAGTTATGTGAATGTGCTCTGTCTCTCTAAAATATCTTTTTGTACTCTTTTCACTATTCTTATGATGATGTGAGATGATACAATGCCCATGCAATGAGATGAAGTGAGGGGAATGACTCAGGCATTGCGACATAGCGTTGGGCTGCTATTGACCTTCTGGTGATATGTCAGGAGGATCACTGAGCCATGGCGATGTCTATGGCTGGATGTCAGGAGCAGACATGTCTCTGGTTGACAGAGGTGACTGAAACCACAGCAAACAAAACCGAGGCTAAGGGGACACTACTGTATATGTTTTGTTTCGGAAGATTCTGTGGAAGGATAATGCAAACATAACTTAAAATTTGGTATTTCATATATGTCACATGAAGATTCATTTTTGAAGCAGAAGGGAAAATATGTTGAAGAAATAGAACTCTGGCTGGCTTATAGGGATAAAAAGACGTGAAAGAAAACCATTGTTCCAGGAATAAGAAATCTGTTCCTATTATCTCTACATCTATCTGCCAGACAACAGAATGTCAGATTCATTATAAAGCTAAACTTGAAATCCTATTCAATTCCTGTGCTATTGTGGCCAATCTAAATACCTGAACCGTTCCAAACACAGACGCAACTTCCTATCTCAAAGGCCTAATAGAAAAGCCACTTCTCTTACATTTTGATGCTACAGCCGTTAATGCTGACGTTTCTTCAGCTATGGCAAAAAGCTGTATCACTCATTCAAAAATTAAGTTAAAAGAAAGAGTTATTTTGTTGTTTTTTTTTTTTAACTCAAAAGCAGTGCCAAGATCAGTAAGTTCATTTTCAAACTACCATCTTTTAATAAAACACCAGTTTTCTGGTGCAGAAATTATCTCACTGAGTCAGGTAAACCCATCCGCACGAATTAGCCTGCAGTGTCCTTTTGTAAAAGTGGTAAGAACTGATTTAAACAGATGGGAGGCTTTTGGTCTTCAGGGCGCTCCACAGACACAGAGACAATGATCACCAGAGTAAGCTCCACACTGCTTAGGTGAGAGGGGAAGAAGAGTGTGGGGAAAAAATAAACAAAAATGCCCAACCATTGAAGGGTAAAAGAGTGGTCACCTGTAGGGTAAAATGAGACACTGACTAGGGCTCTGAAACCGCCATCCAACAACCACAAACATTAGAACATCTTTAAATGTCTCTGTCATGCCCCTCATTTATGTGTGATAAAACTGCCTCTCCGGGTAAATAATTTCTCAGTGATACAGAGCTCGGGAGGGTCCCTTGTGCCTCCGGCAAACATTTTGGATCCTCGTTGAAGCTTCTTTCCAAGTGTTCTTGGGACGCCAGGATAGGGGCCTGTCTCCAGGTGGGGCTGAGCCATAGTATTGCAGATTCTACAGCAAGGCTGGCAGCCAGAGCAAGTTTCCTGAGATAAATCAACTGATTTCACTTTCAGATTCTCACATGAGCTCAACAAGAGAATGAGAGAAATGGCTGTAATAGGAAGAACACTGGATGGCACTTCAGAATAATGGATTCCAGTCCCACCTCTGCCATTTATTGCCTGTCTCCTTCCGCTCCCGCCATCCGCCACCCGTCCCCTCCTGCAGTGGAATACAGCTTAACCTCTCTAGACATCATCTTCTCAACCGATAATGTAACCCTCTGTATACAGCTTATACAGTTGTTAGAATCGAATGAGAAAATCAATGTAAAAGCACTTTATGTATTTTTAAACTTCAAGGTCATGAAAGAGACAATAGACTGTATTTCAGAAATATTACTTAATCAAATATTGCACAAATGTGTTTCACAGTTGCTTTATGAAGATTAATATTTTAAATAATTTATATTTTGGCTTGGTTTAACAAGCTGAGAATTTATCAGCTTTGGTTGTCAAATGTATGCTTTACTGGTGATTATAAGAACAAATGAAAAATAAGACAACATGACACAGAGAAATTGCAAATAATAATATGCATACCCATTTAAAACGTATTCACAATTACACACAATTAGATAAAAATGAAAATGCTACATTTTGATATTCTGTTAAAATTAAAATGTGAAGTTAAACTAGAAAAGAAGAAAACCATGTCCCAATTTCTAAAAGAAACAATTTAAAAGACCTTTGGTATATGGTGCTCAATGATCAGCTTTGCATAAAAGTATGTAAATAATGCAATTATAATGTGTACTATCAAAGACTATATCCTGGGTTTCCCATCAAATCATCAAATTTAGCTTTGGAGACATGAAAGAAATTATAGCATCATTTAAAAAAGATAAATACATTCATTTGAGCCTGGGCCATACGAAGGAAAACATCAGGCTGAAAATGATTGCCCTGTTTCTGATGACTTCCTTGATGAAGGTACAAGGAGTTTTCTACTATGGCAAAAGAAGCTTAGCTCAACTGTGAAATGCTTGACTGTTTTGTTTGGAAAAAACATTTTTATTTTGCAGCCACAGCAAGAGAGATGAAATTCTGCCTGGTGAGTGTAAGGGTGAAAGATAAACCCTTATATCAAGAGTTTCTGCTAACCTTGCTACATTTAGTATCAGAAAGAAAGTGGAGATTTGCAGCTTACTGAATTCTGAAGCCAAGAAAATAAGATGAAAGAAAAAAAAGTTTTCAAGAAAAACTGCACACATTCTATTTTAGTAATCTTGCCTGCTTCCAGGGCACTAGATAGCTATAATAGGATTAACTTCAAGACAGTTTTAATAAACAGTATTATTAAGTTATTGGGTTCATGCTATATCTTATATACACAGACACATTTTTCTTGTGGTTTAATTGGGGATTGGAATTTCAGTCTGGTGGAAGGTCTCCTAAGTGTAATAATGATGGAGTAAAGGAAATTTTTCTAGTCCAACCCTTTGCTCTTTCCCAGTCAACTGCATCTGAATGAAGATACTTCTATTTGTTTGCTATGAGGATATTTTAAGACATTCTGTATCAAGTAGGAAAATGCAAAGAGCTGAACCAAGTTTGGAGTTCAGATCAATCTAAATGTTATTCTAAAATTCTTGCATCCACTTTTCTCTAAGTTTATAACTTTAACTCCTCTGAACCCCAGGTTCCTCATTAAAATTAGAAATATTAAAAATTATCAGTCATAGTTCTTAGTTGTGAAAAACAGACTTTCAGTAATTAATGAGAAAATTAGTCTAGTAATAGGGTGGACAATTATATAGTGCTTTCTATGTGCCACGGAGTCTTCAAAATGACACACACTCATTGAGTCCCCACACTATTATTATTCCCTGTCATGGATGAGGAAACTGAAGGACACAGGGATTAGGTTACTTATGCAAGATCACACAGCTGGGAAGCGGCAGATCTACACCTGATCTCTTAATGAATGCTCTAAACTGAGTCTTTAGTTTATTAAAATAATATTGGATCACTCACAGAAATATCAGGGGCACTGGAATATTAGGCTCAAGGCTAAGCAGCCAGAAGCAATGCTCAAAACCATGCTGATAGAGACATTGTTGCTGCTGCCACCGAACCCCAGTTCTCAGCCTGTAAATTTACACCATTGCAACTTACATACAATTCCACCTCCACCACTGTCAATGTCATCAGTAACCATTGTTACTGCTCCATCCCAGAGAAAGGGAGACAAAGCTCCCCACCCTAAGTCAGGCTCTGGTGAGGCTGGATGTGAGTGGGGAAGCTGGGAGGGAGGCTGCGAAAAAGGCTAGAAAGAGAACTTCTGGCTTGTTCAGCTCCTCTGGACCAAGAATGCTGTCTGTCTCCATCAGGACTCAGAGGGTGAGGAATTCTTCCAGCAGAGAGTTTCTTAAATGTTCAAAAAGCAAAACCAACAACAAAATCCCACTCAATTGTTCTAAAGATTAATGGAAATAACATACATAAAGGGCCAATGGTTTAGTGATTAATTGTGACTGTTTTGATATCAGCCCACCTCAATTCAAACCCTAGTTTTTCCCTCATGAGTTGTGTGACTTTAGATCAATTACTTTACCTCACTGAGTGATTTGCTTCACTGTAAGTTTCTGTGAGGGTTAAACAAAACAAAGCATGTAACTAATTAATTAGACTAAGCGCTCCGGATGTACATAAAGGTGAATCTAGCTGTCTCCATGCGATGTGAAAATAGCTGCTTAGTTAAAAAAAAAAAAATTATACTGAGAACTTTTTAACAATTGACAGAATTTGTCTGTTTTCTAAGTACAAAGTTTCAATCTTTTTTTTCAAATGATTGGGAAAATTCCATTGAAAACTTAGATCCATTTTTTAATCGTTATTTTAGAGTTTACAAAAGCAGAATTATCATAAAATAGGCAAATTTAGGTCTTGAAGTTACTATTCAATTTGGAGCTGGGTACTATCCCAAAACAGCTTGCCTAATAAAACCTAGCACACATATTGATGGAAGTCATAATATAATCTAGAAGTTTAACCCTTTTCAGTTGCTCTCCTATAATAGAAAAAAGAAACACAAAAATGAAAATTCAATATACACCTATTCATATAAGAATACACATGTTCTCCTGCAGAAAGCTTTTGACGAGTGTGCTATTGGGCTCTGACTTTGGCCTTGCCTTGCTCAGAATTTATTCCAGTAACTTGGATGTAAATACATAGAAAATTCTTACCAAGTATGGGCCTGATACAAGGCTGGGAATTATAAAGAATAAGAAACTCTGCCTATTGCAAGCATTTGACACAAAAAGATGAAATTAAACAGGGATAAATAAAAGGTCCTGTACTTAAAAGCAAAAACGTCCAGTTACGTGAGTAGATAATATGTAAGTGATAGCTTAGCCTGTTTTGGGTGCAACGCAGATGGCTGACACAATAAGATGAAGCAGCGAACAAAAGTCAAGGATTTAGAACCTAACTTGATAAGTATGGTGACATCAGAAGCTGCGCAGATGCAAATATGGACTTCAAAGGAACATCAAAACATGTAAGCACAGAGCCCAGAGGGTGTGGCAAGCCCAGTTCTAATGAGAAGAAACTTGGCCTTCAGGCTTCTTCGAAAGTAGGTAGGAGAGAGCAGTGAATCCTCATCAAGGAGCTGAGGACAGGCAGAAAAGCACATTCTCCGTGAAGAAAAATACAAAGAAAAGGCATAGCTAATTAGCAGCACCTAGAAAATGAACTTTAAGGCAAAACTAGTAACACTTACATATGAACTGTATGACTGAGTTGCTTTACAAAGGAAATGTATGATTAGTCTTCATTTATAGAAACATTACATCTGTACTTGGAAGAGTGACGCTCCTGATTGATTCTGCCCGACAAAAAACCACATGTGACATTTTAGTTTGCACCATGGTTTAGGAGGTGGAGCTGCTACATTCGGAGAAGGCAGCGATAGTGGAGCAATTCAATACCATCCACCGTAGCCATGACTGAAGAGATTAAGATTGTTTGGTTCGGACTAAGGAAAACTCAGGAATGATATTATAACTGTCTTTATCTAATATTTGAAGGATGGCCATGTAGAAGACACATTGGATTTGTTCTGACCTGGTGTTAGATCGAATATTTGAAATAGATGAGATGGTGGAAAAAGATGTTGGTTCATACCTAGTAAAATAAAATGCTTGTATATCTGTTGTTTTGTATTTAAAATAATTACACAAAGAATGCGAGAATACATCCTCTTTAATAAAATACTCAAATAATGACAGGTACATGGAAAAGAATATGAGAACACTTGTTTCAACATTCCACGTTACTGTTCTTTCTGGGGTTTTTTTGTTGTTGTAGAGAAGTTTTATATTTGTAAATGTTAACAATGTCAATCCTTTTACTTAAGCATTCTGAGTTTAGGTCTTTTTAGTAAATCCTTAATGTTAAAATTATAATACTTTCATAATTTTATGTTTCACTTCATGATTCTAAAGTAATTATTTATATATATCTTGTGAGATTGTCATGTAACTTCACTTATTTCCAAATGTGCATGTCATCCTTTCAACATTTGTTGAACAGTGTGTGCCTTGAAGGAGAGGAGGACCGGAACTGCTGAGTCACGCTAAGGAAAATTGCAGGCAGACGCTGCTGAGCTCCTACCCAACATCCAGTCTCTTATTTCTCTTGTTATTGTAACCCTAATTGTGTTTAAAGCAGAAATATGTCTTCTTAAAAGCTAATTTCCAAGGCTTTACTGAAACTTGGGGTAGCATGTAACACAGATCTTGCCACAGAGTTGTAGGTGGAAGTATTCTGGGATGTCTGGGAAAGTTTGCTTTTCACTATGGGTACCATATTGAAGAGAGTTTCCAATATAGGTTGGGCTTTCTTCCCTTTGTCACTTCCCTCCTCTTCTTTCTAGAATGTGGATGTGAAACAAGAATGATCAATCATCTTAGAGCTGTGAGACACCTGTGAAGGTGAAAAATCAGATCCTAAAGATGGTGGTCTTTAGATAGAAGGAGCTGAGATAGTAATAGTTATTGAAAAGTTGTTGCCTAAGTATGATATATCTTGTTAAGTGAAAATTTTAGTTAAGTCACTGAAGTCATATTTCTGCTAAGTTCAGTGGCTCTCTAGCAATCACCATTGGGGATGGATTTCTAGGATCAAAAAAATTTTTCAGCAAAAATTTGAAACCAATACTCCATTGTTTTTTAGATTCTAGAACTTCCAATAATAACTAAAAAAACCAATCAACAACAGCTTGTTCTTTTTCGTTGAGCCTGTAGTTTTTTTAGGCTCCTCAACAGCATTTAGATTTTCTGTCATTGTTGTTTTGAAATTCTTGAGAATGTGTAAGTGAGCCTGTCTTTGTTTATTCATTTTGTGTAGCTCCTAGCAAGTCATTTTAAGTCGAAGACTTAGATCTTATCTGAGCCATGAGAATTGTTTCTTCCCCTTCATATCCTTTGTTCAACCCTTCTGGAGCTCTTTTAAGTGGATGTTGGAATTTTCAAATCTGTCCTTAAAGACTGTTAAGCCTTCCGTGTATTTTTCATCTCTTCTCATTGGCCATCTTTATACTAGAGAACTCCTGATCATCAGTGAATGCCACTTCTGAGGGTTATTTCAAGGAAAGGGCAGAGTGGGCTGCTGATTGCACTGACTCTGGCTTCTGGGTGAGTGGACAGCCCATTCCTCTTGGATGTCACCAGCTATGAGCTACCACCAAGGGAGAGCTACAAAGTATGTAACTGCTAGTAGATGAAGCCAGGCTTTATTTTGATGTTTTAATAATCAATTCCCACATCTCAGTGATATCAAACAACAAATATTTTACACAGTCCCTCGGGCACACAAGCTGACAGGGGCGCCAGCAGGTTGTGAGTCTAAGATTTCAACCTGAGGCTTCAGGGTTCAGCTTGGAAGGTGAAGAGTACGTTTTCTAAATGTTTCCATCCCAAAGTGATGCATGTCATTTCCTTACACGTTGTATTGGCTTTAAGCAAGTTATATAGCCACATCTAACCATAAAAAGATATGTACTGAGAAAGAGGAGAAAGCAAACATCTGAGAAGTATGTTACTATCTTCTCCACTTTGTATGGCACAGGTACTGAGCAGTCAGAATGGACACTGGCCAGAGCACAAGACTGGGGTCTTGTAGACCCTTGTAGCGCCAGACTATCACTGCTTGATTACTGAATCATGAGGAGATCTAAGGGTCCCGGAAGAGATATTAGGAGGCTGGGGCAGTGGAGGGAAATTAGGGGGTTGAGAGTGGAAATGGAAACTCTGCTGCCTGTTAATTAGCAAAAACACATAAGAGGAGATACTGGCCCTTTCCCCAAAATGGTTTGAGCTGTGGCTCTTTTGACAATCTGATCCCATTGAAACTGGTGAACAGTTAGCTACTAATGATTTGGTAGCTAGTAACTAAAGTTTTACTAAAGTTTTAATTGCAGCTCTTAGATGTTGGCCTGCCCATTGCCAGCTGTGCTGCTTAGGCAATGTATTATCCAACTCCTACTAGCTTCCTATAAAAGCATCTCCCTGGCGCCTGAGTCATTATGGTAATGGATACTTGAGCTGCTTTTCAAAAATTAGGAGTCGACTCTCCTCTGGTTCAGCCCAGTGAAGACTACCAACTCGCCAACTGAGCCTGCACAGGTGCGCTATAAGTGAGCTCCTGATGTCAGGGCACTAAAAACTCCACCTCAGACCATGCCTGTGCTGCCGTTTTGTGAACATGCATCCCGTAAGGAGGCATGAAGTTTGATTATACCTGCACAGACCATCAGAATATCTCACTCCTTCTTGCCTTCAATCTTCTATTTCTACACTTCAGACCAGTCTCCTACCCCGTAAATAGCCCTAAATCCCCATTTTCTAGGAGGTGGATTTAAGAATCATTCTCCCACCGCCTTGCTTGGCTGCCTTGTGATTAAAACCCTTTCTCTGCTGCAACCTCGTTGTTTTGGTGATTGGTTTCCTGTGCAATTCTGTGTGACAGGCAAAACAAACCTGGTTCAGTGACACCATCTACTCTGTATTTTCTCATAAGTCCCCCAAATGTTTAGTCTACTTGTGGCACTATTTGTAGTTTACCAGTGATAATACTGATCTATTCCTTTTTAAAAAAACTGCAGTCTATTATTTCTAGGAATTTGAAGCGGGAAGGAAGATAATCACATTTGTTCATTCTGCCATCTTGAGACAATGTTTTAAACGGATTGTCTACTCAATTTCCCCTCGAGAACTGATGAATTTTACATGACTAAAATAATTTTGAGAAATAGGTTGGACAGCAATTTGTTGACAAATTTTCCTAGGCATATAGGAGACGAAAAATCAAACAAAAAAGCAGCGAAGGGGGGTGTTCAATACTTGGGATTGAACCCCAGTTCTGCCTGTTTATAACTAAATGCCCTGCTGCAACTCACCTGTCTGCTCTGAATCTCTGTTCTCTCCTCTGTAAAGTGGGGATAATAATTCCCACTTGAAGAATTGGTGTAGATGATAGAGATAATTATGCAAACAAATTTGGATCTTAGCAGCAAGCGTTAAATTGCAGTTCTTAATATTAGTATAATGCTGGAAAATTCATGAATCTTAAGATGATTAGGCATGATTATCCATAAGCAGAATGAACAAACATTCCAGAGTACTTGACCAGTCCTGGTTTATACCTGTTTTCTTAGCAAAGTACTATTAGCATATTCTTAAATTTACAAAAGTATTCCAGTTTAGAAGACTGGGCATTTATGATAACTCCAGCATTAAATACCCTTGAGCTTCTGTGATTCTATGATTCCAGGATATGGGTGTGCCAATCAGGGAAGACAAATATCTTTAGTAGAACTTTGGTAATATGGGTTGAACCAGCCTTGTTCTTAAACAAGTAGAGCCATATAATTTCTGTTTGGAGGATGTGTAGCGGCTAAGTGCTCAGGTGCCAAATCAGACAACATAGGTTGGAATTCAGGCTTCCATATGTACCAGCTCTGTGAACTTGGACAAGAACTCAATCTCTCTGAGTCTTGGTCTCTTTCTTAGTAAAAATGGAGACTCAGAAAATTATTTGAAGATAAATGAGGTAATGTATGTCCAATGTTTATCCCATTGTCTGGCACATATTAAACAACATAGATACTTTCTACAGAAGACACAACACAGCATGGAATTTGTCACAGATTTCGGCACTTTTTAATTTGTGAGGATTGATTCTGGTGTCCACTTTTGTATTGCATCATTTTCCCCCAGTGTGAAGCATATCACACCTTTTCAACTTATCAATGCTCTGTTTTAGAACACATTTAGCTTTATGTTGAGATGAAATAAAATGGCATATAGTCCCGCTGTGAAGTTCATGAGACAAAAAGAGAAGCTGAAACCTGTGTCCTCCAAAGGCCAGATGGAATGTTTCTACTTGTTTCTGTTCACTTTCAGCCCAGATGAAATTGAAACAACAAGCTCATCAGGGTCCCCAAAGGAAGAGAACTCCTTGTTGACTTCTGATTTATTGATTCCTTTCATTATTCCAGCTCCTGGGTTTAAGAAGTTAGTGAATGCAATGGTTTTGTTGATGTTTCCAATAGCACTCCCCTGCCGTCAAAGATGCAAACTATTTAAACAGGAAATCTGCTCTTTTAGCACTGAAATAAATATAACTGGTGATGAACCACCGCAGGCAGCTTTCTAATGAAGCCGCTCAAACCATGACTTTCCTGCCACACGGGCCAAGAAGACAAACATAGCTGTGAGAAGGAAAAGCTGACTGTCATTGCTATTGGAACTGCTCGTATTTTCAATTCACAGAATTTTGATAAACGCATTGCTCCAAGGTCACGTCCAGGGTATTGTGAGACATTTTTCTTTCCAGTCATCCTAAATATTTCCCTTTCTCCTCCTTTTAAGAAATTTTCATCTCTAGTTTTCATGTGTTGTCTATTAACAAAACACGCACATGGAATGCAGACTCTCCATATTTCAAACATTTCTAGCCTTTAAGGATGGAGGAAGAATTAAACAAGGGAGAAGGCTGGCTTCCAGCAATAACATAGCTCTAATAAATACATGAAATATTTATAGAACACATAAAGAACAAAGGAAATAGAACACTTCCTCTCTCTGTGTATGATTTCCCTCAACGTTTCAGTCAGCCAGGTCTCTTGTCATTTTTTTTTTTCCTGAGATGTCTGCTAAGCAACAATGAATGAGATGTACCTAGTTAATGTACTTTCAACACACTGTCTCTCCTAATTTTCAAGAAGAATCTCAGACGTTAATGATGATTGCATTAACATTTTCATTCTGAGAACGTTGTTTTTTTTGAGGAAACGCATTGGGAAGTCTAAAGCTTTTAATAAGTTGTAACTATTTGGAGACACTATATAGTTTTAAACCAGAACAATAACAAAAGTCGTTGAAATATTGCAATTATTATTAGTTATTAGAATTAGCTATGTATCTACATAATTTAAGAAATTGGAACACAGTTATTTTCTCAAGGTCAAAGAGAAAGTTAGTGGCTTTATCTCTACAGCTCACTCCTGGGGATGTTCTTATTTCCCTAGAATTTAGTTTAAAAACATTTTACAGATAGAATTATTTATTTAATTGGCAACAAAAAATTTATACAATTTTTGTGATGAGAAAGAGAAAACTAAAGCATGACAGACATCTACTTCTGGTCAATTACTGATGTACATCGTCCACTTCAATAGTAGTGTCAGTGGATGCCTCTCCCACCTGTCATTCCCTGGACAACTTCCCCAAAGTTATCTCTGTTGTCCTATCTTTCCAACATTTAGGTCCTGCATTTATGCACTGTCATTAAAATGGTATTTCTATTTAATAATTAATCTTTATAATGCTACTCACCTTGATTATACCAGGAGCTGTGCTAAGAGCTTTGCTCATATTATGCCATTTAGTATTTGCAATAGCCCTGTTATACTGGTGGAAACATCATTCCCATAATAATGTAAGAATACTGAGATTTGTACATTTTAAATAACTTGACCAACAACTCTAAGGGAAGAAGAGAGGCTGCATCCGCCTAGATCTCTGACTCCATATGCACTCCAACCCAGCTGGGACAACAGCGTAACTTTAGATCACAGCATTTCCTCTCTCCTCAAAGTAAGGAGTGGTGATTGATTCAGGATAGTCTTTTTCTGTGTCCAGTTTCACCTGTTGATGTCATATGCATCGAGATATGTTGGATATACTGACCTAAGACAATATTGAGCACCGACATATGTGTCTATTCTGGAATCGATAGCTGGCTGCCCCCTGGAAACAGCCTTCCAGAGCCCCACCTCCATTCTGGGCCTGGCTTTCCCCTCTTCCTCTGAAGACTTGCTGTGCTGCTCGGTTTGTTTAGGGGCAGATCAGTTTTCACTTATAAACATGTTCTCCACATGTGGGATTCAAATTGTCTGAACTCAAGGACTGCTAGGAGAGATGTTGTGTAAGCCAAGACAGGACTGTCAGAAAATCAGAAAAAAGGTCCCTTCTTAGCAAACAGTTTAGAGAGAAGTTCAGCATGGAAGAAAAGGAAATCACTGTACACATACTTCAATTGGAAAATTAGTTTAAACAAAGAATTTTTAAGCAAATTTATTCAGTTGGCTATAAGACACAATAGCTGTAGGGGAAGAATAAAATTCCTCTACCCATTCTAGCTACTTCTGGCTGGGCTACAAATTAAGTTGATGAGAGACAGAATAAGAGGAGAAAATCAAACAAAGCTTTATAACATGTGTACATGGGAGAAACCCAGGAAAACTGGATAACTAGCCAAAATGGCAGGGGCTGCCAGCTTAAATACCATGATCACCTAAAGACAAAGGAGGATGTTGAGGGTAAAGGCTTGGGACTTCAATAGGGAGGAAGGCAATTCACATGGGAATGGAATAGCAGATGTTTGGTAGATAAGAAGGGGTTTAACAAGGATCCTCACAGCTTACTGATACCCAGAGTTATCTATGGCGATATCCTGTCCTGGGGACAGGCCTTTTATCTTAAATTCTTTTAGGCAGTTAGCGGGGAGATCAAAGTTACTTTCAGAGTCTTTTCTGCTTAAAAATAATCTAGCCAAAGAGACTCATTTTGGGGTGGCCAATTCTGATCCCCCACATAGCCTAAATTATGTTTGTGGACACAGAGTGGAGGCTAGAAATAGATCCATTATAAACATATTAGTTTAAAAAACACACATATACATATTCATCTACATTTTATTTAATTATTCTACTATATGACCTAATGGCGTGATATTTTTATTACGACAAATAATTTCTATAAGAATATTCTTCTAAATTTGGGAACCTAATTTCTACTAACTCTATCAATACTGGTTGTTTCTTTTCACAATGCAATGTGTATATATACCACGAGTGAACCCTTTCTTCAATTCAGTCATTTTCCCTTATGCTAGTCTTAGCTCTATCCTGAAAATAATAAAGACAGTATGTTGGCTGCCTGGAGCCGGTCAGCTAGCTGACTCCTATCATTTTGATATTACTGGCTTACTGGTTATAATTGTCATTATGTAAATAAACTTCCCACCCCATACCTCCTTCCCTTTAAGGCTCAGATAAAGAATTAACTCCTTCATGAACCTTCCCAGAACCCCAAATGATATAACTCTCTCCAAGCCACAGTTCCCATAGCAGTTTATGGTACATCTGAAAGAGTTCCTCTATTATGTCTTGTATTATGTTTGAGAAATTTTACACAGTTTGTCTCTTTCACTAGTGTGAATGCAATATGTGCATAGAGGAGAGGTTTGGCTTACTTCTTTATATTATTTGCTAGCAAGGCTAGCACTGTGCTCTGTGTGTACTGGTGATTTAAACTTACTTGCCAAATAACAATAAACAATTTTTACGTTAGTTTACTCAGGGCCTTTGATAAAAATGATTTCTTTCAATCTTTACAACTATTATCCTCATTTTACAGCTGAGTAAACTGAGGGTCTGAGAAGTTAAGCAACTTAAATTTAAAAGCTAGTAAGTCTACTGCTATAGCATTTGTCTTGGAGATGTTCCATTTCTTTCTTGCAGCTCAGTATTTTTACTCGTATTTGTCATATTACTCTTTCTGAACCTTTTAGAAAACTTTAGAATAATAATTAATATACTTATTACTTTTATGACTACTAGTAATTTATAGCTGACCTGATGAAATTTAAAGAGATACAGATGAATTTTGCTTGCCTTAAAATTCTCCTCCTATGCACTGAATTTTAAAAAAAATTTAACCTCTCCTTCGGTTTCAAAATCAAAACTGAGACTTCTATCGCCAGAAGGCAACTGTTAAAATACATTGAACTGTCCTAGTCAGAGTACTGTGCAGAATTGTGGCTGATGTTATGGAAGCTAGCAGAATGAACCACCAAACAAATGAGGATGGATGTGTGCGGCAATTTCTGGAGGTTGAGTAGACATCTCTTGAAAGTTAGTGGGAGAACCCAGAGAATCCCTGTTCCTCCAAAGATTCCAGTGGCCCTAACATTTCAAGGGACCGCAGATCACTACTTAAGATTGCAAGAAATTTTGGTTACTCGCTGTTGTGTGGGTAGGTTGCTTTAAAGGTAAAAACATTAGGAGAGGGGTGTGCCTGTGTATGTGTCCTGGGAATAAGAGAAGTAAACACATTATTAAATAAATAGAAGAAGAAATGGTGTCCTGATTAGTTTGCTTCAGACAAACTGAGACTTGAGTTGATAAAAATTAAGATATGTAGTTAAACACTCAATGCCCATTTCAGGATGAGGCTGGCTGAAATTTGAGCCTAGTTCTGCACAAAAGGTCCTGGGGGCTTGTGTGCATCATGACTAGTAAATAATAAGAGAGAGAGAGGGAAAAAAGAGCAATGCCATTTGCTTTATTTTCTATAATTTTCTCCTAGGTGGCCTTGGCTCATGTTGGTTAACTCTGAAGAAGTCTGTTCTGAAATTGAGTCTGTATGGTCTGTTAAGTGGGATTAGCTTAGAGAAACTCCTAGGAATGACAAAGAACAGAAAGCATGAGAATTATGGGGCCCCATCCCAAGACTGATAGCTTGTGGAAGCATCGAGCAAACCAAAGCATGCCAGATACAGATTTTGCCTGTTGAATGACTTTATGATTTTGGTCAGTCCATGCTGTTTATAGTACCTCATAGGAAGCATTTCAATTAGTATAATCTGAGATTCCCCAGAAATCCTAACACAGAGGAGGAGAAGAGGTAAATAAAGAAAACAAACAACCAAAGACCTTGGAAATCTAGGAACAGAAAAGGGCGAAGGAAGAAAGGGGAACTTCAATGCAAATGGGGAAGAATAAAGTAATTTCAGTGTTAGACAGAAGTTGAATGCCATGAATTATTTCCTCAGAAGCTACTAGGAAACGTTTCAATGGGAGTTTTTTCTGGCTCAGAGTAGTTTGAGGAATAAATGTGATTGATTGTTATTTGATGAGGGAAAATATTACATCCATATAAACAACCGTCTATCTAACTTTATTCCAATAGTTAAAAATCAGACCCATTCAAAATCACCAATAGATAGGTGAAAAACTGGGATGACATAGTTCTACGATCTCAACAACTTTTTTGCTGAGTACTGAAAGAATCAGGTAAGTACTTAAAAGGCGTATGTTGACTAAATCAGAAATGCAACAATTTACCAGGTAGTCAATTTAAGTGAACTGCTTGGTAATATTTGTTGAATGAATTAAATTAATTTTGTGCCTTCTAACTCAAAATCTAAGTTTTCTAGGATCCCATTAGACAATTCCCCTTTCCTTTTCTTACATGTCATATATTTTCTAAGAAACCAAAACCCATTTAAACTTAATTCTATTACATAAACAAAACACTACTGAAGTTGAAATAAGTTTTTAGCATTATTTCTGCAAGTATAAATGTGTATGTAAGTAACACACTGCTATGAGGCTTCAATAGCAACTATTTTCAGGGGATGTGATAAGATTTGATTTTGAGTAAATTAGGTCTTGAAACCTCAAAACTGAGATACTTTGGCACTTTCTTATGACTGGCAACTTCCCATGTTATTAAATAAGAAACTTGAGAAGTGTTTTTTCCATGAAATTCTTGAAATGCCCACAAGTGGCATTACACGGTATTTGGCCATGTCAGCGCAGTCTTGAGTCTCTTTGGGCTGAAATGCTATACAAGGACAAATGATGCCAATTTGCCAATATGCACTTCATCCCCCAACTCCCACGTTTTTCCTTCAAGAGCATATACTTGAGATCAGTCCCAAGGAGGCTTCCTTAAAGCAGTACCAGAACGGTCATGTTTCAAAAAAAATGTGCCATATAGAGCATGTGTGTGTGTGTGTGTGTATTTAAATGTACTCCAAAGTCTTCTTTCCGTGGAGTAGTACTAGAAAATTATATTATT
This sequence comes from Equus caballus, assembly GCF_041296265.1. Taxonomy (NCBI): domain Eukaryota; kingdom Metazoa; phylum Chordata; class Mammalia; order Perissodactyla; family Equidae; genus Equus; species Equus caballus. The sequence continues at coordinate 109,824,966 of NC_091685.1, forward strand.
CTAGTTCACTGAAGGTTTTCCATAAGTGACAAGGCTTTGCTGTTCCCATTTGCTATTACAGAAAAAAAAATTTTTTTAATAATTTAGTTAAATTTTTATTAAATGTTTACTATGTGCATAAGAAACAAGACCCTATTCTCACTCTCAGGGAGTGTATGATCTTGTTGGGAGATAGGCAAGTAAATAGGTTATTAAATACAGTAGAAGGAGTGTGGAGACAGAGATATGGATAAAGTGCCATAAGGATTCAGAAGAAAAGCATCTAATGCAGTGCTAAAGAACAAGAGATGCTTAACGTTCACTGAAAATATTTGAAACCACAACAAGAACATTTTGACATTTTAAATTATGATTTGTCAATATATGTACAGATCAAGGTTAAATCCACCAATCAGCTAGATGAACTTCAGCAATTTCCTTCTCTCTTACATTTTTGTTTTTAGAATAGGAATAATAGTATCTATCATAGAGGATTTGGCTAAATATTAAATACCCAGTGCCTTTCATTTAGAAGAAACTCAAAATTTTTGTTTTCAAATTTGTATATAGAAGTAATAAAAATCAATTGTGAATAAGTTAAAATACCAGGGAAACAACCTAAGCATTCTGAGAACCAATGAAAAATAACCATTTTATTTCTGTTTTTAGTGATTTTATATTGAATCTGTCTGTAAAAATTTCATCAATCACAGAAAAACATCAGGGATAACATTGTAACTCAAGTCAATTTTTACATGAATGCTATTATTTTTAAACTACTCATGGCGGCATTCTCACAAATATACTCTGGGTTCAGCAATTCCACAAAAATTACAGAATCGAAATAATTTAGGATCAAAAAGATCTGTTTAATAAGGCAGAATCATTTTGTTACTTACTGTGATATTTGTTATTAGAAAAATTTAAAAAATATATTGTATGTGGTTTTAATAAAACATATAGAAAGTTGATAAAGTCTTTGCAGTCTTGAACTTTGCCTTGAACCTCACACATACAAAGATTTTACATGTATGCATTGCCTAGTATATTGCAGGTACAGGAGGAGATGCAAAGTATGTGTAGACGTGGTCCTTGTCCTTAAGGAATTAATGTGTCCGTGGTGGAGTGCCAAATGGCATAACATAGGTAATGAAGTGGCGGTGAGATCATTGAATCTGGATTAAATATAGAACCATACAAGAGTGCGGATTTTCCCAGGGAAGTCTTGTTAATTTACGTTTCTATACTTGTCCCCTCTAATCCATTCTCTATACACTTGTCACATTGTTCTTTAAAAATATTTATTGTTTCATGCATACTTCTTTCTAAAAACCCTATGATATCTTTCATCGAATTTGGGAAAAGAATAAAACGAGTACTATGGTCTATAAGATACTTCATAATCTGAGCTCTGCCTATGTCTCTGGTCTTGTTTATAAAGATTTTTTTCCCTCCTTCATCATGCTGGAACTCATATAACTCTTCATGCTTCGCAGGTCAAAATTGATTCTCCCTCAGGCACTCACATTTGCTATTCCCCCAGCTTTTTAAATGTGACCATTTTTTTCTTCCCAAAGCCCCAGCACATAGTTGTATATCCTAGTTATAAGTCATTCCAGTTCTTCTGTGTGGGATGCCACCACAGCATGGCTTGATGGGCGACGTGTAGGTCCGCGCCCAGGATCTGAACCAGTGGACCCTGGGCTGCTGAGGCGGAGCAGGCAAACTTAACTTCTTGGCCACAGGGCCAGCCTGGAAATGTAATATTTTATCTTTAGCATTTTCTCATATAATTAAATATTTTTAACAATATGACTGTTAATGACTACACAGTAATTTATCACATTTTCAAATCATTATTGAGGGGGTACGTTTAGTTTCTGTCACCTAGAAAATATTCTCTGTTCTCATAAAGTTTCTTTTAACCACCAATCTTCCTTCACTCTCAACTTATGATTTGGGTGGAGTTGTTTCTACTCTAAGTGCCAGAGGTAGAGTCTACTTAATTGAAGCTGATCAAGGTATCTGCTCCTCTGCCACAGAATTATTCAGGGGAGAACATCTGAACAAATTTGAGCAATGAGTGGCAGACATGGGAATATCGTCCTGGGACCACCGTACAAAAAAATAAGAAGAAGAACAACAGAATGTGGAGGCAAGGAAAGACTGAATTCCTGGGGGCAATTTTTGAATTCTGAGTCCACGTATTTCTGAAACAAACCCTACTTCTGTTCTTTTCGTTTAAATTTTCATAAAAATGCTTCAATTAATATCTCAGCAATCTGTCCTCAAATCCGATTACTTCTTTAAGAAGTTGAATTAATGTTTCAAAGGGCAGGTCATTTTTTAAATCTTTTGATACATGCTCTGAAGCAGTTTTCAAAACAGTTGGCAGTAATTTTTATTCCCACCATCAGTGGACAAGCGCATCATTCCCAACTCAAAAAAAAAAAAATTCTTAAGGGAGAAAGCAAAATCTTTACCTTGGACTTCTCAAGTAGTTACTTATAGGCTGTACTAAAATTTATGTGGAAATGATTTGTATATAAATAAGTAGAGAAAATGTCAGGAAATTGAACTTATTTGAGGACAGATTAACTCCTAATGTTTTCAACATTAAGGACGTTTAAATGATTATGAATGGGTGGAAATTAGTGCAAAAATACTTGGAAATACAAAATAAATTAAGAATAGTTAGCCTAGATACCTAGCAGATATAAGCCAGTTAGCCAACAATTTCCCAGAAGCCAAATACAATCATTAATTACTTGTTTCTTCTAAGCATTTAATTTTGGTTAACTGTTTTGCATGTTGCCTCATAATAATGGTATAAGGAATATTCTATTTGTTTGGGTCCCTAGGCCTGTTTTGAAAGTCAAATAAGAACCAGCCAATTAAAACTAAATAGAGAAACAAGTATTTGGCAAATTGGTCATTTGGAGGGTCGCCTATTTGGTGAATTGACTTTTGAAGGACTGGCTTCTGGTGAAATGACCTAGACACAGATCTAGTGGGTCAGTTTTTATTGTCTTAGATTATCTGAGCAGTCTTTGTTTATGAGGGACTTGCTCAGGAGCTATTCTTTTTGTCCACAAAAGACCAGCTTCAAAACCAAGAATTGGGAGTGAAGTAAAGAAGGGTAAATGTTAATTGGACATAAAGACAAATGTGCTAATTTTAAGGATGATGAAACACTGATGTGTTGACTTTTCATACACTTAGATATTCATCTGCCTTAAGTTATCTCTGAAGTTCCTTTCCAGGCCCATAACGATAATGTCCCCTCCAATCCCAATCCAAAGAGCATGGGAAAGCCAAGTCAAAGACAGGGTGATAAAGAAACTATGCAGGACCCAGGCAATTTTGTAGGGGAAAGAGTTCAGAGGGATGCAACCAAAGGGGAGGGAAAAGCTCAGAAAGCACTGGCCGAGCACAATAAGGACAAACTACAATGATTTAAGCATTTCACACTGTTATTGGAAAAGAGAAAGTTAACGATGCATTTGGTCTCAGCTAGAGTCTAGCTTCAGCCTTTAGCTTCAGCCTGACCCCAGGGGCAGTCCTGGAACATGAATTGCACCACAGAGCCGGTCTTTCCTTAGCAGTGAGCCATTGCTGGGGCTGCTGTAACATCCCAGGGAAGATGGCTGCCGTTGGCTGAAAGCAATTCACAGTCAGAGGCAGCCTGAGCTATTAGCGGCTAATAATTATAAAAGCTGGACAGGATGTTCACTGTCCAAGTAAATAGCGTCTGAGTGGGGTGCCAACAGCATCTAATACAATGTCTATTTTACTAAATGTGATGCATTCTTCTCTGGTCTCTCTAATGAGTGACAGAAGTATTTACTAATTACTCTTTGATAAAGATAGTTTTAAAATCCTGTATTATTGCTTCTTAAACATTTTCATTGGTGTATCTCTAACGTCATAAGATGGGAGTGGATATCGTGAAGGCAAACTGCCCCCGAATGTCTGGCATTTTCTTGAAATTATCTGTTTTATCTCTAAAATTCAAATAAATTTCATCTTCTACTTCACGTATATCTATGCTGATTTTGATGAGAAAATATTTGATATATAATATATAAGGCAAGGTAAAATATTTAACTCGCTACCAAATATTTGATTAAAATTGATGCTTCAGAAGGAGACCTATGATTTGAGTTGTGGCTTACTCTAGGACCCTGAGGATGTGTATAAATATCCTGAGTATAAATCCTCTGTACAAATGTCCTATACTTATGTGTAAACATCCACAAAGTAGGAGACTTTAGCCATCCCTGCCTCTTATGCATTAGGTAGTTGGTAATTTGAGGGAGATAGATTTTCTAGGAATATTTTCATGCTTACTAAATTACAGGGGCAAACCTGAGACAATGCTGCCTTATTTCTTTTGTGGTCAGTCATTGACTCGTGTTGTTGATGTCAAGACTACAGAATTGGTTTTCACCAGTAGATGCATCTAGCATACTAAAGACTTCTTAGATACACGTATTCCTGTCTCTGTATGACTTATATAACTCGCTCCATCAAAGTATATTTAGATTTATGTGATTATTATCCTTAATATAGCCTGTGATTGTTTATTTGAACTTAACTGTGACAAAAGCAGTGGGACTACAAAATGATTTTAACCAATCCTATTTACTTTGTGGAATGGCAAATGATCTGAGTTAGACCACAAAGTGCTGGATTGGATTTAAAGATTGGCAAGAATATTAATTCTGACTGGCTTCAGTGGTGTCTCATTTCAGTTACCACTGAAGCAGCCACCAAGTAGTGCAAAGGTTGCATGAAATGAGATACACATAATTGACTGGAAACGGCTCTGCAAAGCTGCCCTGCATTTCTGCAGGAGACGTGCTCCTGGCTTAGGAATTGGCAGCCCATAGGCATCAAGGACCCGCTCACTAATGATAGCCAAAAATGAAGGTGTTTCAGCCATTAGTTTGGGACAGGAAACACCTTAGCACTCAACTCTCTTCTTACCAATATGTAACCCCATTTTTTCTACGCTACACATGCTGTGCAATTTTTTACTGCTGCATTAGGCTCATCATGCGCCTACCACACAAGGTCAGCCTAGCTATTGAAGATCCTGGGTGAGCAAGCTTATTGTGAGGACAAAATATATAAATTAAATCTGATTCCTGACCAAAAAAATAAAACATATAGAAATATTCTAAATGTGTATTAAAAACTAATATACAGAAGACTGGTCCATCAATTTCATAAAAATCAGCCAACTACTAAATAACTAGTATGAATCAGCCAATACAAAAAGATTCAGTAGCCATTTAAATAGGAACAGGACTCCTAAGATACCAGTAAATTATTTTATGTGGCACGTAGTAAGTAACTGCTACATGTATTTTGGATGTATTGTTGTATTCGCTGTGCAACTTTATTTCAGGAAGAAAGTGTTCAAATATGTTTTAAAAAATAAGATAATGTATTTACCCCAAATTGCAGTATATTCTACCTACAAAAAGTAAAGGATCTTTTGTACTTTTAGTCTGCCAACTGTTGTCAGACTGTTATTATCAGAAACTCCCTGCTGCCCTCCAGGAGTCCTGTAACTTCCATCCCATAGGGCCCAGGGTGAAAACCTTATTTCTCAAACTACATCTCTTTTCTATCTCCTTTGTTCTTCCTCTGTCTCTCTCTGCCTCTGCTTCTGTCTCTGTCTCTCTCTCTCAAACACTCACATGCATATCTTCTTAGGGAATTAAATTTCCATCTCTAGTTAATCCGGATATGTTTGAATGACAATACTCTGTTATAGAACGTCCATAGTTCATTAAAATTTTATCAACAACAGATCTGCCTCTGTTTTCTGTGTGTCTCTGTGTATTAATCTATTAATTTATCAGTGATTGTGTACTCTAAATATAATTTAGAATCAGGTGGATGGTTGTGTATGCTGTGCATTTTCTTTTGTCAGCTAAGATAATTCACTCATCTCTTGCATTTCTTTTGTTATTTATTTGTTTAGGGATGTGAAGTTATATACCCGTTTATTACTAGAAAATTAATTTAAGATTTTAATTTAATTAATTTAATAGACCAATTTAAGATTTTATGGGTTCCTCTTGGAGGTAAGGGCATAAAATTCACTTCAATTATTTTATCCTTTAAAATTAATTGTGGCTGTGTAGCAGAAGAAGAATTACTCTATAAATAAATAATGTATAATTTCTGTCCTCAGGCATGTTTTAATAGATACTGAAAGAAAGAATTTAATAACTATGAACCCTTAAGTACATTGTTTGAGGAAATGTAATGAAAATTTCTGGCATTATTTCACTGGATTAATTGATTTTATTAATAGCAAAAATATCTGAGATTTTAAAACATTATGTCAAATTAAACCATTCAGTAAAGAAAGTAAGAGTCAGTGGAAAATGAATTTTCATTTCTCAAAAAAACTGAAATATAAGCCATATTTATATGTGGAAAAAAAATCCACTGTTGGCGTACTTTATTCTGTGGCCTAGAAAATAATTCAGTAGCAGTAATACAAGAGCTTGCTCACAGCATTAAAACATGGAGATTAGTCAAGCACAGGCTGCTCATAACAATCAGGGTTGATAATTCACAATCATATTCTTCCTGAACATTTTGAGCTTTGATCTTATCAAGATGTTTTTATTCAAGTTTCAGGATCATTAAGGATTTGAGCTTAACTTACCCACTAACGACTTTTTGGCCAATGATATTGAAAGACAGCAGGCTTGTATCTTCACATTCACTCATCACCACGCAATATACTCCTATTTTTAGGGTTATAATGGTTTAAGTCATTTTGAGTAGTGTTTTTCTTTAAATACAGCTATTATTCCAGGGTTTTACTAGCAAGTGACAGAAATCCAACCCAAAGGCTTAAGTAGAAAAAGGAGACTTGATTGGCTCTGATAACTAAGCCATGAAAAAGAAAGCAATAGTGAACTCAGCCCCAGTCTCAGATCCCCTCCCTGCATCTCTTTCTCTGTTTCTAGCTGTACGTGCTCTTCAGGCTCTTCGTACCTTGTTTTCTCAAGCATCCACGTCAGCTTCTTATAGATTTGCTTGATAATCCAAATGGTTCTTGAGATGCTAACTCTACGCCTGGATTCAAAATTATGTACTTGATAACATTGCCAGCCTCAGATTACTATTCGCCTCTTGTATCATTGGCCTTTTATGTATAAGCTTATTTTTCCTTTTTTTATTGAGATATAGTTCACATACCAAAAAGTTCACCTTTTAAAGTGTGCAATTCAGTACTTTTTAGCATATTTACAAAGTTGTACTATAACTTTTGTTGTTAGTGATGTGGAGTTGATTCCAAGTCCTAGAGACCCTGTGTACAGCAGAGCAGAGCCCTGCGGGGTCTTTTTGTGCCATCCTCTCCCCTTCCAGCACCATATCAGACAATGCTCCACTGCTATTCATAGGGTTTTCATGGCCGATTTTTTCAGAAGTGGGTGGCCAGTTCCTTTTTCCTAGTCTGTCTTAGTCTGGAAGCTCTGCTGAAACCTGCCCACCATGGGTGACCCTGCTGGTACTTGAAATACTGGTGGCACAGCTTTCAGCATCACAGCAACGTGCAGCCACCACAGTATGACAACCCACAGATGGGTGACGTGATTTCCTGACCAGGAAATGAACTTGGGTCACGGTGGTGAGAGTGCCAACTCTTAACACTAGGCCTCCAGGGATGGCTCATATAACCATTACCACTAATAATTTCAGAACATTAGATCACCAAGAAGCATTTTACAAATCAGCAGTCGTTCTCCATTCCCCTGCTTTTCTCAGGCCCTGAAAATCACTAGCCTACTTGTTGTCTCTATGAATTTGCCTATTCTGGACCTTTCATATAAATGGAATCATACAACATGGGATCTTTTGAGTCTGGCTTCTTTAACTTCACAAGTTTTCATTCATGTTGTAGCATACATCAGTACTTCATTTCTTTTTATGGCTAAATAATATTCTGTTGTATGAATATACCACTTTTTGTTTATCCATTCAACAGTTGATGAACATTTGAGGTTCTTTTTCTTTTCTGGCTATCATAAATAATATTGCTTTAAATATTTGTGGACAAGTCTTTGAGTGGACATATATTTTCATTTCTCTTGGGTATATACAAAAGGGTTGAATTGACGAATCACATAGTAATTCTATATTTAACTTTGAGGAAATGTCAAAGTGTTTTCCAAATCTGCTGCACTATTTTACATTCCCTTTAGCAATGTATGAGGGTTCTGATTTCTCCATATCATCACTAATATCTGCTATTGTCCACCTTTTTGATCCATTCCTAATGGATGTGAAATGGTATCTCATTGTGGTTTTGATTTGCATTTCTCTGTGGCTAATGATGGTGATTATTTTTTTTCACATGCTTATTGGCCATTGTATATATTCTTTGAAGAAATGTCTACTTTTATTTTTTGCCCTTTTTTATTGGCTTATTTGTATTTTTATTATTGAGTTGTATGAGTACTTTATGTATTTTGGAGACTAGTCCCTTATCAGATAGATGATTTGCAAATGTCCCATGTGCATTTGAGAACATATATTCTGCTGTTGTTGGGTGAACTGTTCTATGGATGATTATGTTCCATAGAAGCCTAGTTGGCTTACAGTGTTGTTCAGATCTCTTATTTCTTTTTCCATTTTCTGTCTAGTTTCTTTATTAGTTATGAAAGTGTAGTGTTGAAGTTTCTAACTGTGATTGTTGAATTGTCTATTTCTCTGCTCAATTCTCTCAGCTTTTGTTTCATGTTTTGTTGGGCCTCTGTTGCTAGGTGCATTTATGTTTATAATTTTTAGGTTGTCTTGATGGATTGACTATTTTATAATTATAAAATATCCATCTTTGCTTCCAGTAACAGTTTGCACAATGTCTGTTATTTCTGAGAATGGTATAGCCTCTCCAGCTCTCTTTTAGTTACTGTTTGCATGGCGTGTCTTTTTCTATCCTTTTGTTTTCAACTTATCTGTATCTTTAAATTTAAAGTAAATGTGTCTCCTATAGACAGCATATGATTGAACAATGTTTCATTTTATCTATTCTGCCAATCTCTGCTTTTTGATGGGAGATTTTAATACATTTACATTTAATGTAATTACTGACAAGGTAGAATTTGTGAGCCATTTTGTTATTTTCTTTCTCTATACACTTTTTGATCTTATATTCCTCCACCATTGCCTCCTGTTATGTTAAATATATATTTTCTACACTTTTGGCTATGACTTTTCTCAATCCTATGGCCTAAGTGTTTTCATCTCTCCAAAATTCATATGTTGAAATCCTAATGTCCAATATGATCTTGTTAGCAAGTGGGGTCTTTGGGAAGTACCTACATCATGAGGGTAGAGCCCTCATGAATGGGATTAGTGCTCTTATAAAAGAGACCCTACAGAGCTCCCTAGCCCCTTTCACTCTGTGAGGATACAATGAGAAGTCTGTGATTGGAAGTGGACCATCACCTGACCATGCCAGCACCTCAATCTTGGACTTCCAGCCTCCAGAACTGTGAGAAATGAGTTTCCATTGTTCATAAGCTACGCAGTCTGTGGTATTTTTTAATAGCAGCCCAACTTGAACTATGGCACTCAGACTGGATAATTTCAATTGATTGATCTTTAAAATTTCTATCTGTTTATTGATATTCTAAATTTGGTGAGACATCATTCCCATATTTTCCCTTAGTTCTTTAGATATGGTTTTCTTTAGTTCATTGAGCATGTTTAAAATAGTGATTTAAAATCTTTGTTTAGGAAATCCAATGTCTTGGTTTCCTCCGGTATAGTTTCTATTGACTTGTCACCTATTTTTCTGTGTACAGTCCATACTTTCTTGGCTTTTTTTTTTATGTCCTATAATTTCTGTTTGAAAGGTGAACATTTTAAATAATATGATGTGGCAACTCTGGAAATTAGATTCACTCTCATCTGCAGAATCTACTGTTGTTGCTGCTTATTGTTGTTGTGGCTATTTATTTATTTGGTGACTTTACTGAACTAACTTTTTAACATCAATATTTCTTGTTGTATGTATCCTCTGAAGTTTTTGCATGGTTAATTTAATTGCCAGCTAATGATTGGAAAGAGATTTCTTTAAAGCTCCTAGTTTGCTGGGTAGCCCTGTATGCATGTTGGAGCATACTTTCAGTGTTCAGATGGGCAGTTTACAACTCTGCCTTAGTCTTCTTTTCCTGCTCATGTAGAGCATCAAGGTCAGCCAGAAGTGAGTTCTTAGAGCCTTCTTCATCTTTCTTTGGCATGCACAAAGACCTGTGCATATGCTGTGATGTAGGGGCTTCTGGTGGGAGGAGAAGGAAATACTCAAGAGCAAAGTAAATAGCATTTTACCCATCAGGAAATGCACAGCATGATTTTTCGTAAAAAATAAAAATAACGGTAGAAGATATGCTGCCAAGTGTCTAGCATATTACGTTAATTCAAAAATAAGCAATCAAGCAAAATTTTTTTGGTTAAAAATTCTAATAAAACTATATTCATGACTGCATTTTAATCATGATGCTTTGTTGCTTTTGAAGATAATGATTGCATATTTTCTTTGTTTATTTTGCTTTTAGGAAAAGTTCTTTTCACCCAGTGAATGGATTTTGATGAAAATAGCTTTGAGAAATAATTGTCTAAGTTAGATTCTTATGCATAATCATAAGCCAACATTTTACATTTTAATGGAAGATTTACCTCATTCCATTCTCTTAGCTCAAAATGTTACACACAATTCAGACAATAGTGCTATTAATTAAAATAGTGCAATATCCTTGAAACAAATTTTGATTTCAGAAATATTCTAAATGAAGTAGAGAGGGGAATATCTGGTATCCTTTGTGGATTGATTCTGTTTAGGCTAAGGGCATAATTTAAAAAGCTAGATTTCTAATAAAAGTAGTAAAAGAATCATTCCACTTCCTCTTTTCCTGTGTAGAAATAAATATTTCATGACTTTCAGACTGTCAGAAATTCAATCTTGTTACATATCCTGTCTTTTGGGGCCATTGCCAGTACAGTCTCAGGAGCGGCAGATAACAAGGGATTGATGATGAAAGTGAGGCATGAGCTATAGCTATTTGCTGTATATTTAATCTCCTGCCCAGCTAGAAGATTTCGGCAGAGAGACAAGAGCCTGTTTCCTTGCTAAGTCTTTGATAATTATTTGGTCGAACAAACTTTTAGTTTCACAGACTCTCAGAGATAGACATGGCCTTCTTTGTTATCTATTCCACTATTTATTTGATACATGAATCTCTCTAAGTCATCTTCAAATTTTATCCTTCACCTGAATATATTCAATGACTGGAAACCTCATTTCCTTATGACACAACCCATTCCAATTCCAAATATGTATTAGAAACTTGTTCCTTGTATAAGCTGCAATTTGACTTCTTGAAATTTCAAACACTGCACTTAGTTTTGCCCTAAATACGTAGGGAAAACAGAAAAACTTACATACAAGACTACTGAGAAACTTCATACTAGGTTACAAGAAAGACTTCAATTTAGATTCTCTCATTGAGTTAAAGAATTACAATATTAGAAGAGTAATGTAGATGTGTTATTGTAGTCCATGAAGATATTTGACAATTCTTATTATTATGATGCGAAAATATGGGCTGGGTGGTGAAATTAATCCATAATATCTGATTGAAGAAATGTCCCCAAAGAATGTTTATTAATCAATTTCTATTAACTCGGAATTTCATTGCAAAAGATTCTTTCCTCAGCCCTGTCCTGTTCAATGTTTTCGTCAATAATTTGCATTAGAATGAAGAAAGAACATATTAATCAATATGCAGGTGGCACACTGTAGTGAAGAGGAGCCTTTACATGTAATGACTAATAGAATGAAAATCCAAACGATTGTGGCATGTTAGATGTACAGGCTAAATCTAATCATACGAGATTTTAATAGAGATAAAGTCTTTTTAAAGTAAACAGTGGAGGTCTATGGCTTAGAAGCATGATATGAAGACAATTTAGGAATTTTAGTTGACAAAGTATATTAATATCTAATGCAGGAATTAGGAAAACAAAATCTACTGTCTGTTTTTGTAAATAAAGTTTCATTGAAACACAGCCATGCTTATTCATTTACATATTGTCTGTGGCTGCTTTCACTCTACAAGAGAACTGAGTATTGCAACAGAAGCTTATGAACTTCAAAGCCTAAAATATTTACTGTCTGCCCATTTACAGAAATATTGTGTTGGCCCCTAATCTAATACAAATAGTATTTGTTAATTCATATAGAGAATCCACATATAGGGAAGAAATAGCCACCGATGTTTTTTGCATTGTTTCTTGGTTTTATCCTTATTAGCAATTTCAATTCTGGATTCCACATTTTGCTAGGCACGTTAACAACTATCCAGAAGAGAGTTATGGGAAAGGTAGATGGTCTGCAAAGATGCCATGTAGAATGAAGAACACTTAAATAAAGAGGGAATAATTAGCCTGGAGAAGAGAAGATTCATGGAAAACAAGATGGATATACTTGTGGTTTCAAACATATGGAAGATAATTATGTAGAAGAGTTATTTACTACATTTTGAAGCTTCAGAGAACAGAACTAGGAAAAATGAGTTAATTAAATATATAGAGTTAGGGTTCAGCATATTAAAACAAAGAATAATTTACTGTTTAAAATTATCTGAATATAAAGCATATTTCATGCTCCTGTAACTCCCACGAGGGAATTTTTCCCATCTATGGACAGAATCAAGACAAGGAGGCATGGCTACTTTTTTGGATATGTCTACATTGCCTGGGGAACAAGGAGAAACACACTTTAGATGACCTTTTGAGTCCCTATAAATACTGAGACTATACTATTTTGTGTCTGTTACTGACTACCATGCATCCAACACCAGACTTCACTTTGTCCTGACTGGTTCCCAGCGTTGATTCCCGTCTGTTCCTACTCCTGAGCCTGCCTGGTTTCGTAGTAATCTCCTGTGACACAGCAGGTAGCACAGGTTCTAATTACTCAGTCCTAACATCTCTCTACAGCACTTTGCTCCTAGATGCAGTAGCACTTCTGTTATTTTACCAGAATGATTTTAATTCTAGCTTCAGACTAGATAGCAGCTGCTTGCCCCAAACCCAAGGCTTAGGATCACACTCACTCACGCAACAAATATCCACTGATCACCTATTATCTATCAGACATTGTTCTAGGACTCAGCGATACAGCAATGGTTGCTCTTCACAACTGATATTCACTTGGATGAGCCTTATTTTCTTGCCTACTTATTGTATAAGAAGGATAATATTTATACTAGGCTATCACTTTGTGTTGCTTAAAAACATTTATTTTATTTAACAAACACTTAAGTGGAACCTAATTCTTGCTATGTACTGTTCTAAGCACTTTACAAATATTAGATCATTTAATCTTGATAACATGTCTACAAAATAGGCCCTGTAATTCTTCCTATTTTACAGATGAGAAAATTGAGGCCAAAGAAATAACAACTTGACCAAGGTCACAAAAAAGTGCCAGAGCCAGGATTCAAACACAGGCAGTCTAGATCCAGAGTCCCTGCTTGGAATTCCAACAGGCTAGGTTGAGTGAAGTTTCTATTAGCTTAGATGGACGTGTTTCCCTTTCCTTCCCTCCTTTCTCTGATCCTCTTTCTATTACCCAGAAAGTCTCTTTCAAGGGAAGCCATCCCAGGAACGTGTTGAGCCTAAACACTACATCCATCTTCGAAGTTCCAGCAGTTATTTGTTGGATAAGTGCCTGATGGATCTCAGCATAACCATAAAGCGGAAACTCAGTACTCTGCTTGACTCCACCCTGTGGACTGGGTTAGGGAAATGGAGGGTCAAGAGTAAGAAGAAAAGCAGGATGGGAGAGAATGCTTAATTGTAAATGCAATATTACAAAGAGAACAGCTATCTAATGCCCACAAAATATATTCTCCAAGTACTGTGATCACTTTTAGAAAATATATTGTTCCCACATGAAATTAAAACTATCAAACTGTTTCCATTACAAGACAATGTGGGCTGTTTATTTTTCATGCTTGTGTTATGCCCAATTGCTGGGCATAGCCCTTAAAGCAACAGCTACTCCTCTGGTAATTCATGCGCTTCACCGGGAGCAGAACAGAGTTAATCTATATAGAGATTTTTTAAAAGGCAGCTTGTGCTTATTTGAGATTTTGCTCTTAAATTTGAGGGCATAGAGTCAAAATGCAAAATTTTCTCTAGCTATATCTTGTTGTGTAACATGTTCAGTTGTAGAGTAAGCAAATAGTTAGATTTAATTACTTTAATTACTTTAGGGCTTTGCAAAGTGAGTTCATAAGAAGGAGGGCTAATCAAGGATGTTTCCATGGAAGTAGTTATAGTGGTGGGTCATGAAATATGAGCTAAGGAGAAGGAAAGTAAAACATTAGTGAACAATTTAACAAAATTTGTTGTCAATTTTGTCCATTTTAGGCTTCAAAATCTTTTCTCTATTAGGTGGGGAGGGTATATTTAACAATATTTATAGTGTTAATATTAATTAACACATTATAATTAATATTAATATTTGACAATATTTAACAATATCTGAAGGGCATTTTTAACTCAGAATTTTTTTAAAAAATAGTAAAATGAGAATGGCTAAATAGAAACTTCTGATAAGACCTATATTTTATTACATGTCATATGCAATTAACCATGAATGATGGATATTGTGTTCTGATCTGTCTCTAATTTCTGAGTCTAAACTGTTGATAAACTTCAATCCGCGAAGTTAAGGGAATAGATACGGAACAGGATAGAGTCCACTGTGTGTTCTAATTTTTTGTTACGTGTGATTTAAGATAGCAGCTTCTTGCTTTAAAAACCTTATTAATCATTACAGAACGTTTTTATTCTCTGTTTAATAACCTGGAAATGGCTGTGAGGTGCCATAGCTCTGTCTCTCTAGTATCTGACCTCTGTGTGCAGCCATGCTCTCCTCGGTCCCGGGACTTGTTCTGTAGAATCCCCACTCTTCTGCTCTTTATGATACACGGACAAAATGCATAAAGATTCTTCTTCAGTAGCTCTATGAAACGTCTTCAAGACAAACCATCTAGAACAGGTGTCAGCAAACCGTAACCCACAGAGGAAACGTGGTCTGCCACCTGCTGTTCTAAATAAAGTTTTATCGGAACACAACCACATTCATTCATTTATATATTGTCTATGGCAGAGGTGAATAGTCGAGACAGTTATCACATGGGTTGCAGAGCCTAAGTTACTATCTGGCTCCTTACAGAAAATATTTGCTGACCTCTGGTTTAGAATAGGACTGTGTGTATACCTCAGGTCTGGTAATGGAAGGTTCCATTAGTCTCTCTTCAGAGGTGACTGCAGTGCACAGATAGACAGGCAGGTCCTCAAGGACTTCTTGAACTTACCCTACTTGCCCTGCCACCTTCAAGCTGTAACCATCCTCTTACAGTTGCCAAGGTTGCTGGAATCACTGCCTTGCTCTCTGGCTGTTCCCAGAGTTCTTACTGCCCTTGATAAGATAAAACGTGTAAGCAGCATGTGGCAGTTTTTCAACTGACCTGGGAGATGATGCAGATTTTGCTATTCTTAATTTTTTACTTGTGTGTTTTCCTGTGTTTCGGGATAGGGAGACATGAAGAAAATTGTTTCTGCTAATTTCCTTCAGTAAGTGACAGAGTTTAGATTAAACAGACAAGAATTTGTGCTCTTTACTGAGAGGCAAAGCTCCCATCTCATTCTCCTGCTGGATTATTCATGCGTCATAATGTGAATGGAGTCTGTGGGAGCGTGATGAGTATTCTCACAATAGGTCTAACTCTGAGTGAAAGCACTAACTGAAAAATCAGAAGAGTTTTGTCTGTAAGTGCTCACATTAATGATTACATTCATCCATTTGAATTCTGGTGAACTGGGTTTTTGCTGTGGAAATTCTTATCACAATGGCCTGACTAACTTGTGCCCTGCCTTTGATTTATGAGGTACTTCTTGTTGTTTGCCAGCTCTTTTTAAACGAGAGAATGGAAAGAATATGTTTTCAACAACGACACATACAGAAGATGATTTCTGGGAGCTTCCAATGCAGGCTTTAATCCTTTCAGGTTAGCCACCGACTCAGGCTGCTGAACAACACTGGGCTTGTCAGACGCATTAGGGATTCCGGGCAGGTTTCATCCAGACACCCTTGTGCTCCTTGCCATTCTAATAGTGGCATTTTGTCTCTCGGTGGAATCTTCTCACATTACATTTAGGAGAAGTGATTTATTTCTAGGCTACAGCTTCCCAAAAGCTATGATCACATGAGTTAACTGAAATTAATTTCCCAATGTATCCTGTTCTGCAGTCTGTGGAGAAGGAAAGCAGATCCTGCTATTTTTTTCTATCTTGTGTCCCCTTGCATTTCCATCAAGTATTTATTGCGCTGGTAAAGATTAAGAAAATGGGACTTGGGATGGCAAGCAAAGGAACTGTAAAAGAAAAATAGATTGCAAGGCGGAGTTTTGTTTTGTTTTTAACTTAGCCATGGGAGAGATAAAGAAAACGAAATCAAAATTCACCGGGGCTCTGGGAATGCGGAGTGAGGATTCAGGCAGCATATTCTTTTAGCACATAGCATGCGTGTGCTGAGTTAAAGTATAAACTGGGGAGGTGTTTGGAAAGCAGATATGTTGTCGTGGGGGTTTTCCCTTCTCTTTTAGAGAATAATCAAAGTATTATAAGCAGAAAGGTCTTTCTTTACTTTTCTTTCTCTTTTTGTGTATTTCTTGTGACCTAAATATCTAAAATATTCATGGTGGTTTCTTTACCCTTCTTGGCCAGAACAAGAATGTGCTTGGCAGGAATAGTATGGGAGGAAAGATTCACTTTAAACAATTGGGGTCAGAAAACATTTATTGTAATTGATACAACTGATGGTTTGAGATTTAATTTAGGGATTATCTATTAAGATAGCTATACTTTTTGATGAAAAGTCAAAAAAAGTTTAAGGTTGTTTATTTATTTATTTATTTATTAAGATGGAAAACATCCAGGGGCTGGCCTCTGTAGCATAGTGGTTAAGTTTGATGCACTCGGGTTCAGGGGTCTGGGTTTGTGGGTTCAGATCCGGGGAACAGACCTACACCACTCGACAGCCATGCTGTGGTGCTGACCCACATACAAAATAAAGGAAGACTGGCACAGATGTTAGCTGAGGACAAATCTTCCTCAGCAAAAATACAAACAAAAAAGATGAAAAACATCTACCTCAGTTCAAAAATTTTACTTGCTTATATTAATCATAGACTTGTCAATAAGAATATAGATTTGTAGAAAGATTTCTATGACATAAATAGTAATTCACCTGAAGTTGGGAAACCCAAACCCAAACGAGACAGGAACAGAAAAGCTATTGCTTCAAACTTGTTTTATCTAGTGAACATACCAAAAAATGAGATCCAAATTCTGAGCTTCCTCAGCACATCGTCATCCACCTGGGATTTTTATTTGTTTTCATGCTCAGAGAATATAATTACAAAAACGAGTAATGTGATTCTAAGTAGACTATCACTAATGTTATAGCTATAATTACAAAATAATTTATTACAATTGGTTCACATTTATCAGTCATTAATTAATATATCCAATCATTCAACAATTATTGAGTGTCTACTCTGTGCCAGGTATGGAGCTACACAATAGGATAGAAATTTGAACAAAATGCCCCACCAGCCCCTTATCCTCAGTACACTGAAAGTCTTTTTCTATGATGCTGGTGAATTAACGGAAGACCAAAGTAGCAGTCAAAATATTTCAGTTCTCAAAATAATCATATCTTTCTGATCAGGCAATAATCAATAATACAATTCCAGCATTAGACAATACTTTCCTTGAAATTAATTTAGTTTTTCACAAGGTATTATAACAGATCTAGAGGTGGAGAAAGGTGGAATGATTACCATAGTATGATACTTGAATTTTTTTTGTGTGCTGAAGAGTTTATTAAAAATTTGTGCAGAATATAAGCAAGTATTATAAATATGTAAAGAGAGATTAGTGCAAGAGAAAGGTCAATGGATTTACTGAGTCTAGGGGTTCATGTAATTCTTCTATTACCCTGAGAACTCATTTTCCAGAACTGCAGGCTGCTGTGAGCAGTAAGAAACTAATAGACTTGGGAACACAGATCTGGATCTGACACTGACTCTACCATTTACCAGCTCGGGAACTTTGGTCATGCACTGTCACATTGTTTCGAATCTGAGTTTTTGGATTTTTTTAATGGTCACAACATATCTACTTTACTAAATTACAGGGAGAATGAGGTGAACTCCAACAAATGAAAACACATCCAAACCTTAAAATTGAAAGTATTGTTGATATTAATAGACAACAAGTTTGAAGATACTGTATATATGAGCATGTCTTTCTTTTTTTGCATAATCTTATGAAGCACAATTATTCCTCTTTAATCTTTCTCTTTTTTTCTCCTTTCCTCTAATGTTTGGTTAATTGTCTTAATAGCTGCTACCTCTCCTTTTCCATTTCTCTTCGTTATATTTATAAGTCAAAATTTAATATTAATTGTGACTGATAAATCTGATCACTAGGTTGTAATGAAAGTAAATTCCTACCTTGCTGTGAATTTTGATGCAGAGGAGACCTCAAATCTTAAAATCTTCAAATATATTTCTTGCTAATTCTCTCATATTTGACTCTAACTAAAACAGCATTTCCAAGTGCATTAGATTCCCAAATTAAATTGAAAATCCTATTTACTCTTTATTAATTTTTTCTCTTTCTAAAAAAATTTATTGGTATTGCAACATGATGACTTTTGTCAGTTCTTGTTAGAAATGTAGAACATTTTCCACATATTTTGGAATATTTGGAACATTTAAAGGGTCCATTAGCTTTATTTGGCTAACCTGGGACCACCCTTTGTACTCACAGCATTTCGCTTTTATTCTGTTGCAGCATTCAGCACACTTGTCTTCTAAGTTGAATGTTTATCTTCTCTCTCCTTCCTTTACCTTAAAACTTACCCAGAATAGGAATTAAATTCTCGTCCATATTTATACCATCAGCACTAATCCTAAGGTCTGACAATGTTGTTCAATGATGTTTGTAAAATAAGTTATTTTCATTGGAAAAAGTAACATTTATCTATAAGTAGCTTTTCAGTGACTTTTTAAAGTTTTTATGAATAGGGGACTTTCTATGACTTTTATGTACTTTTGACTGTTCACATATGATAGTCACGTTACACTTACTAGTGACTCTTGTATTCTCGTGGGATTTGAGCAGAAACAATAAGGGATTTATAGTGATACATTCACGATATCAAAACTGGCCAACTTTGCTGGTAATCTTGAGCATTTGCACAGATTATTTTGGTACTA
Source organism: Equus caballus (assembly GCF_041296265.1). Lineage (NCBI taxonomy): Eukaryota > Metazoa > Chordata > Mammalia > Perissodactyla > Equidae > Equus > Equus caballus. The sequence continues at coordinate 109,844,345 of NC_091685.1, forward strand.
TGGTAGATACTCCTTAGAATAAACGTTAGTTGTAAGAGAATATTAAAGTGAAAACAAAAATCCTAGACTGAAGACTTTATTAAATTATATAAAAATGTATTTGAATAAATGAAAAATCATAATGTATTATCAGAAATAAATACTTTATATCATGTAGGTATCAATTCTGTTTAAACTGTCTTATAGGATAATGCAGTACAAATCAACATTTTAAGATGACTTTGGTAAGGGTGTTCTATACAAAATTATAAAAATGTTTTTTTGGAATAATAAATGAGCAAGAATAACCAAAAAAATTTAAGTATTTAATAAAGTTATGGGAAATGTACTAACAGGTAGTAAAACATTTGATAAATCTGAAAATCATTAGAACAGATTAGTACTGTTCTACAAAACAAACAGAAAATAATAGCAATTTCGAGTACTACTATAAAAACAACAGAAAATAAAATAGAACATATAAAATCCAGAAACTGAACCAAGTATGGCTAGTATTATGTAATAATACCTATGCTAGCATATGATAAAAATATTTTTCAAATTAATGGGAAAGTTGTATATTACTCAGCAAGTCTTTTTTTCATTAAAAATACTATAAATATAATGTAAAGGCAAATGAAAAACCAGTAAAATTATTATTAGATATATAGTAGCAAAGAGAAAATAATTTTAATATATAGGAACTTTGTTAATCAGTAAGAAAAAGATGAATGCACTAGCAGATGAAGAAGCAAAGAGCAGCATTGGAATTTCCAACAGAAGAAATACAAAGATGCCATAGACACATGGAAAATATGTCAATGACGCTAATAGCCAATATATGAGAATTAAATCAATTATGTTATTTTATGCATACTAAGATTAACAACATTTTTAAGACATAAATTAATTTTGCGTTAGGTAGCATATATATTGAGAATAGGTTTGCTCAGCATCTAAATATCATGGACAAATTTAAATTCTCCACCATTTCTTGCAACTCAGAAACAAAAATAATGAATAAAAGTAATTTTTAAATGCAATATTAGTATAAATCAAGAAAAAAGAAGAAAAAGTAATGAAATGCTCAAATTGAATAGAAATGGAAGTAAATGGTTCCTCTTTTTTAGAGAGAAAATTAGCAGCATTTACCAAAATCTCTAAAAGTAAGCACTTTATTGGCTTCCCAAAGTTACATTCTTAGGAATTTTCCTTAAGGAACTAATTAAGGATGAGGGTAAATATTTATCTAACAAGATGTTCTACAGGGCATTGTTTATAATAGAAGAAAACGGAATCTGGTTAAATACCCTCCACAGAGAGAAGAAACAAATTATGGTAAAGTCTACAATGGAAAGCTATACATTCACTTAAAATAAAATCACAGAAGTATGTTTAACGACATAAGTATGGCTATGTATGTCTATCTGTATGTGTGATATAATATGATATGATGTGATATGAAGTGCGTGAAGCAGTATGTATGATATGATATGATTTTTGCAAGAAGCTTCATTACACTAGGAAAAAGGCAAGAATAGTACTCAGAAGAATGCTAATGGTGCTTATTTCTGGGTGGTAGTTATAAGTGAGTGTCATTTTCTTCTTCATAAGTGTATATATTATCAAAATTTTCTACTTCTATAAAATTGTCTCTTAATGTTGACAAATTGTGATAGGATGCAAATTTGGTAAAGTTGCCAGTGGTATTGTTTATTTAGTCATTCTTGAAAACCAGGGCATTATTTAGCAGGTATCATTTCATAAATGAGCGTCATAATTTCTACAGTTCAGCATTTGGCATGGTGCAGTGCCGTTAGTCACTTGGCTGAAGAATGTAATGTATCTGGTTGCTTCAATTTGAAATCACCCAGATTAATTTAGCAGGGCCAAAACAGATTTTTTTCTAAACATTTGTATCCTTTAGACCTTATATTTATTTGTTAAAGGTCTGTTGAGTGCCTACTACAGAAAGCAAAGCACTGTACTCCCCCAATACTGGACATCTACCTGCCCCAAATCCATCTCTTAGATGAGTTCCCCAGGTCTTTCTAAAAATTCAACCTCCTTAGTTCCTTAAAAATCAGGTCACTTTGCTGGAGGGAGATGCCAGAGCATCTTGCCAATGAAAATAATCAACTGGCTCTGAATCAGAAAGAACATTTTCTCTCCATTTAATTAGTAATTGCTCTGGATTTTTCTTCATTGATCTCAATACAGAAAACGCTCTCACTGAGCTAATCTCATGCCAAGTCTGTGATGTAAGATACTTTTATTGCTTTGACTTTGTAGTAATATGAGGGGAGAACAGCTTCTTATGAATTCTGAAGGAGGCAGTAAGCAAACTTCCATAAACACAGATGATGCTCTGATAAAGGGGAATGTGCTTAGTCTTACGTCAGGTCATGAGGGCGACACCTGATGATGTCAGGTGGCCCTGAGTCACACATTTCTTTTTTTAAAAATGGTCCTTTTATCCAAAGGCTGAGAGGCCATTCAACATTTATAAAGCATCTACTAGGTAGCAGGAACACTGGGTGTGAGGAACTGGCAGCGCAGACCTGAAGAGGAGAAAATCCTTACTCAAGAAGCTCATATAAGGTTGGAGAGATAAAATAAATAATTTTGATACAATGAGATTTTGTTGCATTATAGACTTGAGGACAGAACAGATATTTCCACCGGAGAAGGGTCTGAGACATCTCCACTGAAGAAATCGGGGAAAGGAAGTAGAAAGAATGGATTTCACGTGAGGGAATCACACGAGCTAAGCCACTATTGACAAGTTCTACCTGGTAGAGAGTTACCGCTCTGCAAGATTCACCAACCTGAATAGTAACGAAGCCAAAGACATTCACAGAGTTGTTAGAGGTGTCTGGAGAAGCCCACGGTTATCTTCCCACGTTAGATACTGGCTCCATTTGCCTGCTTCTGTTGCTGAGTTCCCCCTGCATGTGGCAGTCGTGTGTGTGTGTATTTCTCCAGGTTTCCTTTTCCGCCATTTTTGTACTGCATTTCCGGAGGATAGTTGCTGGTTTAAGTTGTCTTTCCTGCTCAATGGTGTTTTTTTGCTATCTTTGCTGGACATTGCACCAACTACAAGTTCTGTTGCTTCTTAATTATCTTCTTAATCTCTATAGGCTTATAACAGAAAGTCTTTAGTTCTGGGCTGCACGAAAAGAGAATGTGAGAGCAGCAAATAATCCACAAAATGAAACCATTCATAATTGTTTAAAAAATGGGAAAGCTAGCAGCTGCTCAATTCCAATTATTTCTGTTATCTGCAGAATTTCTCACTGAAGGCAAGAATAATCACTGTACTCAGCAGCTTGGGAAATGCAGTTTTCTATAAAACACACACTCCATAAAACTGTAAAATAACAGGAAGTTTAGCTATGCTTGAATATAGGGGAAAACTGAGGCTGGGGAAGAACCAAGGTCACCTCAAAATAGTGCTATGTCCAGAAGGCTCTCAGTGTTCACAGATATGTGCTCACCCCTGCTTTGTCTTACTGGAGATTTTATTAACCCCACTTCATAGATGAGGAAACTAAAGATGTCAGCATGTTCAAGTTCATATAACAAGTCAGCAGCCAAAATCAAGAACAGAATTCTGATTTTCCAGTTCCCAGGCCCATGATTTATTCCCCTGTGTCACAGCTCTTGTTTTTCCCACACTGTGACCTACCAGATGGCACCACAGCTGAAGCCAGCGTCTGAATATTCTTGTGTTATGGATTTTTACTTACATAAATGTAATGCGATATTGCCATTTCCTCTGTTAATATGGATGCTATTTCTGCTGGGAACATCTCTCCCTGTCCATCTCACATGAATATTTTTCTAGTAAAGCTTAACGTCTTGTAATCCTGATCTTTCAGATGATGGAACACCCCCTCAAAAAATTCATTTTTCAATTTTCCGTGATAGATATTTGCCATTGCTTTCCTTTTATGGTCCAGCTTCAGTCAATCTATGTCAGAGACTTTGTTTATTTATCTTAATAAATATAATAAGATTCCTTTTTAGCTTTTTCTATTACTGTACCTGCTTCTAGGTATTTGACTGTGTGTCTTGTTCCTATGCTGCCCCCTTCCATCTACCCACTAACCTTTCCCTGTCCATCCCTAAATCCATCCATCTCTTCTTTTAGCCAAATCATTGCTATGTAGTCTTACCAGGTGCAAATAACTATTCTGGATGCTATGAAGAAGACAAAAATTCAGGCATCAAATTCTTTATCTGGTAAGCTTAGAGTCTGAGAGGTTAGCCAGGACATTCATTCATTAAGTGATCCACTCATTCCACAAATTGTTATTGAACAGCTGGTACATACTAAGTCTTGTGCTAGATGTTAGTGAACTAAATAGATGCTGCCTCTGTCCATCATTGACTATAGCTGAGGGAGGAGATATTGTATTATTGTGAGGCTAGAATAGGAAGAGAGTACTAAGGAACACACAGGAGCAACACCTCCTTTGGAGACAGAAAGGCTTCCTGAAAGAAGAAATATCTGATTCTGAAACAGGAGTACAAGTTAGCCAGGAAGAGGAAGAAATGAGTGTTCCAGGAAGAGACACAAAGGCCTGAAGAGAAAGAAAGGTTATCACATTTGAGAATCCCAAAGAAAGTTTCATATGACTGATTCTGGAGTGTGAAGGAGAAGACTAGTAAGAAATAGGCTTCGGCAGGGAAGCGCAGTATGACTGCAAGCACCTTGCAGTAAAGGCTTTTTAAGATATTAGAGCTCTTTAAACACCCTTGGGCATTTGTTTTTAAAGCCCTTTTAAAGCCTCCTTGGTGGTGACAAGACTACACCAGTGGTTCTTCCAGAAGTCTCAGGACCAGCACGATGAGTGTCATCTGGGAACTTGTTATAAATGAAAATTCTTGGACTCTACTCCAGAGCTTCTGAGTCAAAAATCATGGAGGTAGGGACTTACCCATGGGCTCACAAGACTTTCAGGTGATTCCCATGCACACTCAAGTTTGAGAAGCACTAGATTAAAGAGGAACAAAATTGGAGGAAGAGAGACCGTTTAGGAAACTGGGGTAATAAACTACATCAAATTACATGAATAATTACAGACAATCCCTGACTTACAGTGGCTCGACTTATTACTTTTCAACTTTATGATGGCGCAGAAGTGAGGCATTCAGTAGAAGCCGTACTTTGAATTTTGATCTTTTCCCAGGTTAGCCATAGGCAGTACGATCCTCTCTTGTGATGCTGGGCAGCCGCAGCCGCAGCTCCCAGACAGCCCCACCATCAGGAGGGTAAACAACCAATATACCTACAACCATGCTGGACCCATCCAACCACTCTGTTTGTCACTCTCAGTAAAGTACTCAATAAATTACATGAGATAGTCAACACTTTATTATAAAATAGGCTTTGTGTTAGATGATTTTACTAAACTGTAGGCTAATGTGAGTGTTCCAAGTACGTTTAAGGTAGGCTAGGCTAACCGATGATGTTCAATAGGTTAGGTGTATTCAATTCATTTTCAACTTAGGATATTTTCAGTTTACGATGGGTTTATCATGGCATAACCCTATTGTAATTGGAGGAAGAGCTTACAATATGAGCTAGAAGGTTCAGGTTTCGTACCAGAAGCACAGACCAACTGCCATGTTTGTTCAGAGGAAGCAGGTCAGGCTGTTAAGACAGGCATTTTAGGACAGAGGTCATTTGAGTTGAAGCTGTGACTTTAACCCTTAATATACTGTCCTGTGTATTACTTTCTTCTGACTATATTCCCTATTATAGCTTTGAAAATTTTTTAATTGTCACGCTACTAGCTTGATATAAATAGTGACTACTGAGTTATCCATCTTCTTAGTGAATAATTTCTCAGTGAATACTCTATCATGAAAATTGTGTAGAATCAATTGACTCAACCCTTGTGTACAATTTTGATAAAATTTACCCAATACAAAATAAATACTTCATGGACCAATATTGAGCACTGAACCTCTTTTTGAAGTTGCTCATTTATATAACCTAAAAATGATGAGCAGTGCATTTATAGTTCTTCCAAAGAGGTTTTTTAGCTTAAAAATTATATATATACATATATATATACATAAAGGTTCATATATACGTATATATGTATATTTGCTCGAGAAATTAACTGCAACATTACTTGAACATAGCATTGCGTCTGTCTTTTTTTGTTTTTGCCTTCCTCCTTTCCTGTTTCCCTCCCTTCCTTCCTTCTCTCTTTTCCTCTTTTCTTCCATCTCTTTGAGCTGTGACCAATTACAAAGCCTTAAGAAGTTACTTCTTTTGACCGTGTAGGACAGAATATTTAAAATTACCTGCTGTTCTTTTTGTGTGTAGTCAAACGTAAACTTTGCAAATTTTGCTTCTCTTCCTGTTCACATATTTTTGAGCTAGCCTGCCAAAATAAAATCTGCTTTTTGCTTTGTATTCCATTAACAACATTATTTTAATAAAAATTTCTGACATTTCTTAATGCCTCATTATACTTGATTTGTTGTAAGTAGCATCTGCAATATTTAATTCCAGAAGTGGTGACACATCAAAACTGAGGTGTTGATGACCCAAGTCAAAAAAAAAACCCTGGAACTTAATTTTTGTATATGTCTCCTGTGTACGTATTCAATTTTCCTTTCCTCTTAATTTAAAAGTTCTTGTGTAAAATACGGCCAGTGTGAAATAGTTGGAAAAATACTGTAAGGATTAAGAAGGCTGAACAAAGAGTAAACTTTGCCAAGTCTTTTAAAAAGCCAGCTGTCCGCATCTGCTCGTTAGCATGTAGCATTATTCTGAACTGGGGATTGTACACGCTTCACAGTGTCCACGGGCCGTTTGTCCTGGGAACATATTTTGTGACTGCCAAAACGAAACAGAGTCAGCCAGTTCCCGTGAGAGGAACATGATGGTTCTGAAACAAAGAGAAAAAAGCTGAAAATAAAGGACTGTTCCCCTTGTTAGGGTGAGAAATGTACTGGAAACAGAAGAAAAAGTATGAATCAAATCACTTTAAGGACTTTCAAAACTTTTGAATTTAATGATTATTAATAATGACAAAATATGGCAGTGTACCATCTTTTTGTATCAAGGTTTTGGTAAATACCTTGATAAATAACATGTTTAGGGCACTTTAAAAATACTGTATGGTATTTAATGACACATTATGTTCTGAATAAAAATGTTACTATTTAGCTTAAATTTTTAATTAAAACTTGGAATTGCTTATTTATACTAAGTATAGAATGAATCCTAGATTTTCTTTTCTACCTATTTGCTAGGACTCGGTTCAGATGCTTACAGCAAAAATGAACAAACAAACAATAACAGAAAAGCCCAGACATCAGAGGCTTAAATAAATGAAGTCGTCTGAAGTAATTGTCCCGGGGCTGGCGCAGTAACACCATTAGGTCTTCAGGACCTCAGATTTCCAGCTCTGGGCTGAGCTGTCCCTTAGTGCTAACCTGCCCCTCAGGATGAAAGAAGCCTCCGGAACTCATAAATTTCTATTCCAGACAACACTATGGAAGAAGCAAGAAATAAAGCTGTCCTGTCCTCATGTGAAAACATGAAACATATTGCCAAATCGTTTTCTAAAAGGACAGTGCTATCAGCAAAGTGTGACTGACTTTACCATTGTTAGGATGCTCTCAAAGAACACTAGCTGTTACGGTTTTTAATGGCTAACAGTGCTGTGCTGCTTTTTTCTATTTATTGCTTATTTATTGTTTATTATTATTATTGCAGACTTTTCAATATGTTGGGTTACTAAGTGCACTTTCTCTTGAGGAAATTGACTAAACATATTTTATATCTAGTCATCAGAGGATTTTTTTCAATTTTCCAATCAATTTATATTTAAAAATACAGAGCCAGCCTTGATGGCCTAGTGGTTAAAGTTTGGCATGCTCTGCTTCAGCGGCCCAGGTTTGGTTCCCGTGGGCAGAACCACACCACTTGTCTGTCAGTAGCCATGCTGTGGTGGTGGCTCACATAGAACAACCGGAAGTACTTACAACTAGGATATACAACTATGTACTGGGGCTTTGGGGAGGAAAAAAACGAGAGGAAGATTTGCAATAGATGTTAGCTCAGGGTAAATCTTTCTGAGCAAAAAGAAAAAAATATAACCTTTTTTCATATTAGCTGTAAATATCTTTCTGGCTATTTTTGCCATTTTTAAAATTTTACAATAGTTCAGAATTTTTATATAGCTGAATGTTGATTATTTCCTTTAGCATTGCTCCTATTGCTTCTATGCTTGGAAACTTAAGCATTTCCTGGCTTACATATTCATTAACTCTTCCTCAGAGAGTTGATGAATACTTAATTTTCTTTTTTCTGCGGCACTTTAGATCACATGGAATTTTGTTGTATGGTATATAATGTGGATTAAACTACTGTATCTAATTGCTTTTGGGTTAACCTAGCACCCTTTAGAAAATAATTTTAATATTCCCTGTTATTTTCTTACATCATATTCATCATGTATTAAATGTTTATGTAGAATTGAGTCTAACTGAGGTTTTATAATTTCATCGTTCTTCATGACTATTCATGTATAAACACTTCACTTTCAATTAGTATTGTTTAATTCATGTGTTCCTTGATTATTCACTCGATTCATGCATTCATTCAACAAGTATTAACCGAGTGTCTTCTTTGTACCTCATAGTAGACATAAAGTGGTAGATAAGACATAGTTCCACTTCTTGTAGAATTTACATATTTTCAGATGAATAATCTAAATATATAGATTACAGTTCATAGGAACACATCCTTGGACAAAGAGTGCCATGATTTAGAAACGAGGTGAGCTCAGCATTTACGTATCAATTTTCCATGAATTCTGTTTGGAAAAACACGTGTCTTCATGAGAAAATGTCTCTCAGGAGTTTCCATCCAGTGGGTGGAACAGTAGGAACAATGCTTAAGGAGAGAATGACACGCTCTACTTCATGGGTCATGCTGACCACATGTGGAATGTGTGCCCTTATTTTACTAACAAAGATGGATTTGGACTGATCAAACAAAGACTCATTTCCAAGATGACTGGACCATTTTTCCTCCTCGTTAGTGACAGTGGCCTTTCTTCTACTGAAATGTGTCAGAGAGTCACTGTAGCACTGTTGGCAGCTGTAAAGTTTTCCTCATGGCCCCCCAAAATATGTGTTCCTTTCCCTGTGCTAGCTAAGTCCTTCAAATCACTTATAATTCCTCAGGATTCATCTACTTTGGCTATTCCCTGCCCTTCCAACTATAAATGGAAATTCCTGTCAATGGTTTCACACAGACCTGGAAGAAGAGAACTTAAGGATGCTCCTTAGAAGTGAGGGATGTGGGTGTCACACAAGGGGAGCAATATCACGTATAGAGCATTTACAGAATTTACTTCAAGCTTAGCTGGAGAATGAAATATTTTTGCTTATTATCTTTGATGAGTAGATGGTGAACAAATATGCCAGTAATAAATTCTTAGTTTTTTAAGTGAAATTTTATTTTATAAAGTTTAAAAAATCATACCTTCCATAGTTATTGTATAAAACTAAAAAATATTTTTAAACAGAGATGAAAAATAGCGTCTTCTATAATTCAGTTGCTCAGAGAAAACAATTGTAAGTATTTTAGTGCATATATTTTAGACACCTCCCCATATACGTATAACAATTTTTATACAAATTGCTTATAATTTGCCAACTGCTATTAACTACTCATCAATCAAAATAAAATATAAAGATCCTTCCTTACCAGGAAATATATATGTACTGGTTATTGTTATTTTAATAGCATCATATCACTTTGTTTCTTAAATGAATCATAATTTATATAAATAGATATTTTCATGCATTATAAGTAAAACTTTAATGAAATTCTTATAAATAAATATTTGCATACCTATTCTTATTTCCCTAGAAAATATTCCTAGAGATACAATTGGTGGATTAGGATAGCAGGCATTTTAGTGCTTTTAAACTATAAGACCAAACCCTTCAAGAAAACTGGGCTAATTATGATAATCCCAGATGCTCCTCAACTCAGCATTTTGTTTAATCACTGAGAATATTTGAACAATGGCAACTCATTTTTAAACTTTCCATTTATTTGATTAACATCGGGATTGAAGATACCTTTCCCATGTTTTTGGCTGCATTTTCTAAAAATTATAGTTTAAGATTTACTTAATTATTACTTTAAAAGTAATTTAGTCTTTCTGTGATAATATCAATATTATGCCTTTGCACATCAGGCAATTAATGCTTACTGGAGAAGAAACGGAAATTTTGAGAAGCTTGTACCACCTCAAGGATATCAATATGAAGAATAACACTCCCGGAAAGCCACAGAACTGTCAGCTGATGTTTTAGAGATGGCAGTGGCCTAAAAGAACATTGGCCCTGAGAGCTACTGCATCATTTAAAAAGTCATATAGCTGGACAGCGAATAGAGGTGTTTATTTTAGCAGATTACAACAGGAATCTGAATTGAGAAACTGTCTTAAAGGGGATTACAGCAGGTAGAGGAGAGACAAAAAGACCTGAAGATGAGAGCTAAGAATCAAGTTAATGTGAAAAGTTAGCTATCATCGAGTGAAAGAATTATGACACTGATTAGATAGGTCAATTTCAGACTCTTGGATGGAGAATTCACGTTACGTACACATTTCTTTGATGTTATTTAGTATTTTGGAGTCCTTTCTACTATACAAGATTTTGTAAGCAATTTAATATACTGGAAGTATTTATGTGAATTTTATTCAAGATTGTAATATTCATTTTCCTCTTGCACCATTTCTCTAAAATTACTCAGTGATCTACCCAGCATGCAAATCAAATGTCTTTATATTTATTCATGTTCACTGCGTATGGCACAAGTTGTTCTTACAAATACTCTTGTTTCCAAAGAGTTTTAGAAAAACATAAAATGATCAAAATCTCTTTGAACCAACATTTAAAAAATACCTTGGGTTTTTATTAATTCTACTTTCAATTAGCTAAGTTTTGCTTTATGCTGTACATTTGATGATTCATAAATTTATCAGGCATGTGATATACTATCTAAATGACTATGAATCATGGCAGGTGATTATAAACCAGTCTGTAGCAGAGTATGATTATGCTGGCGTTAAAAATTATTGCCTTTTGGATTCTGTCTCTTCAATAATGTCTATGTGATGCATTTAATGCTTCAATAACAGTTTTCTTTGAATGTAGGTAGTTGCTAATTCATCGAACCACTGCCTTTGAAAAAATGCAGCATTGTTAGCTTTAAACTAGGGGAAAAAATAGGAGACAGAAAACCTGTTTCTTGGGAATTCCCATGGGCCAGATATGTCTGCTATACGTCCAGATGAGAAATCCTTGAAATCACATCAGTGCATATCATAAGGTAAATATGCAGCTGCTAGTCCTTCATTTATAAAAGGAGAATGCCTCTTTGGGAATGAAATGCTATAAATTCAATTTAGTTTATCGAATGTTCAATCTTACTTTTATTTTGATATCAGTGGAAAGCAATTTGAGAGCATTGAGAGTCATCTTGCTGTGTTTTTATCAGTTTATCTTGACTCAAACTATACTTAATTTTAAAATCAAATTTATCTTGTTTTTTTTTCCCTTTGGTGAGGAAGATTGGCCCTGAGCCAACATCTGTTGCCAATCTTTCTCTTTTTGCTGGAGGAAGATTTTCACTGAGCTAACATCTGTGCCACTCTTCCTCCATTTTATACATGGGATGCTGCCACAGCATGGCTTGATAAGCCGGTGTGTAGGTCCACAGCCGAGATCTGAACCTGCGAACCCTGGGCCACCAAAGCTGAGCATGGGAACTTAACCCTGACACCACCGGGCCAGCCCCTCTCGTTGCATTTTTAAAACTAAAATTTGGTACATAAATTATTAAAAGCCATAGAAGTATGAACTGGCCACTCAGCTAAAATATTTCTTTGAGAATAACACTATTTTTTCTAGGGACTCCATAAGTGAGATAAGGCACCGGGGTGCTCTTTTCCCCCTCAATTCTGTTCTCGTGCTTATGTAAAGTATCTAGATTTACCTCCTGTTTTATTTAAAATACATCACCATTTAGCTGTTGAGATAACCTGGATCAGCCTCAATCAGATAAGGGAAATGGGAGTTTTTTAAAGTTTATAGTGTTTGTTTATGGTATTAAAGCACCATTGCGATGTCAAACTGGATTTGTAATCTACGTGCTCCAGCCGCAGTCCGTCTTGTCAATAAGCTCTCACCCTTATTGAGCGGTTTGGCTGGAGAGAGCTGCTAATTTATCTCCCTTTGCACAGCTGGCTGCTCTCGTGTAAAGAAAGACCTTGTGTTAGTGACGGTGGAGGTAGAGGAGGAAGAAGATCAGGTGTGGGGGACCCAGATTTGTGCTACTTTTGACACTATGTAATGTGCACAATCTAAAGAATTTGCTGGCCGGCTGGACTAGCTGTTTATTCAGAGGAAAGATGATGGACACCTGGCATGCTTTCCAGGAAACAGGCAGCTGAGAGGAGAGGACATGAAGGCTCCCCACCTGGCCTTGCTGAGCAGCGTCTCACAGCTGAGAGCCCAGCAAAGAGGATTACAGCCCTGAACCAGCCCTGGGATCTGTTAGCCTTCCCTGACTCTAAGCATAGACCAGAGAGGAAAGCTGTCTTGACGCTCCCAGGCAGTGGAGAGACGGCTCTGCGGGGCTGCGGTCCCTGCGTGGAGTTTTCGTTTTAAAGCCGGAGGAGTGGGCTGAGACCGGGAAGGGAGCCATCTTTAATCCAGCTCAACTCTCAGTTCTGCCACGACCTAGGGCTAGTGGGCAGTGGATTTGGGCAATCCTTTCTCTTTTTGCTGTCTCCTGTAATCGATACCTACAAAAAAATTAGTTTCCACAGACATTTTCATTTTTTCATCCATTAATTCTTTCCTGAACATTTATTGAGTGGCCAATTTATACTAGGTGAGGTACCAAGCCTAGGGAACAAAACAATCAATAAGACACAGCTCTGGCCCGAGGACGTCACAGTCTAGCAGAGGAAACAAACACCGAAAACGACAACCAAAAAAATAAAGAGAAAATGCAGTAAGTTGTACTGACTCCAAACCAGCTGTGCCCTAGTAACCCTGACTAGGCCCTTAGACCCTGGGTTTTTTTTTTTTTTTTTCCCTGTCAGCAATGATTCAGGTGAGAGTTTAGTGGCTCCAGGTCAGTGGGGAGAATTTCCCTGACTATTGCATGACAAAATAATTACTTGACTAGTTTTTTATTTTAATATTTAAGAGTTTGTAGGAGAGAGTTGAAATATGTAAAAATCATAAGTAAGTCAACATAAGAAGATATTGGAGGACGTTAGTCCCCTAATTTTGGAGGTGTTCCTTGCAATAAAAGCATCGGCATCAGAGAAGGATGGCACTTCCCATTAGAGGGAATGGGGCAGTCGTGAGCGAGGAGTAGGAGAGAGAGAATAGCAGGGAGGGGCCATGTGCATGGGAGCTGAGGGTAGGAGTTGAGCACAGTCTTAGCTCCTGTCATGGAGATTAAACTCTGGAGATGGGAGACTGTCTCCACGTGATTTTTAAGAAGTCATACTGACTTAAGTACCCTATAAATCCTCTGAACTTCTCCCGAAGGAAAAACCACAGTAAAGGTATGCATATGATTGTTCAAGGTTATTGAACTGCTAGCTTCTTAACCGTGAATCAGCACAGAGATTAGGCTACAGGTCTGCGGAGCCGTCTGCAGTTACACAGACATTGCTGACAGTGTGTTGCCTGAGAAGAACAAGGGTTTGGAAGTGAGGACACCTGAGTCACAGACCAGGGTCTGAACAAGACATTTTCTCTGTCTGGGTTTGTATTCTCATGGGAAGTTGGATTTTTAAACCTCTAGAGAAGACTTTAGTGATCAGAGACAAGGAGAAAGAATGATCTGGTGAGGGGCTTTGGTGGGGGCTTTCCTGGTGTGTGTGTTCTTTAATTTCTTTTGAAATGTTCTTTCTTTGAAATGTTTTCCTTATAAGCATCATATCTGTGCAGGAAACACTCACATAGAGTGGTTGTCCATGTACCCCAGATGCCAGGAATAGCAAGCTGCGTAACCATTTGTCCATTATGAAATTCCAGTAGGAAGACACAATGGCAGGAGGGTAGAGGACAGCCTCTCCTCTAGGCATCTGGAGAGAACACAAAACAAGAGAAAGACTTGAACCTAGTCTGCACTACTCTGACTTTACAATAGTATTCCCATCCAATACACCTCCACTATGGCAGTAACAAGAGTATTCTCGTGGAAACTCTGCTAAGCCAGCCCAGATGTTACCATGAATACCGAGAGATTTGAGGCTTAGCAACAGAGCCTGGTGTTCACTGAGACCTCAGGCTGTGACAGACATGTGCTAGCCACTTGCACTTAAGATGCTTTACATATATCTCATTTCATCCTAAAAACTCCCTACTCCATGAGATAGGAGACTCATGTCTATGTTTTGATGAGGACAGAGCCTAAAGTCCTAGGGCTTGTAAGGTTAGAAGTGGTACAGGAACACTACTTTCTGATCCTCAAGCCTATGTTTATTTGTTTTCTATTCAGTTACAATGCTTTTCATGTAATAAGGCTACTTCGTCAGTACCTGTGGTGCCATCAACACTATGAACTAAAGGGAAAGTCCATTAAGATGCTACAGGGATTAAATTATCATGCCCCTGTCAGTCAGCTATTATAGTTTGCTTGATGAAATGGCATGGACATTTTATTTATGGAACAGTATGAATAATTTGTTGTTATGCAATCATGTATAGACATCACTGATACTTATTGCATACAAAATAAGATTTTCGTGTCCACATGTAAAGCTACAGGCACGCCTCCTCTTATTGCACTTCACTTTATTGCACTTCACAGGTATTGCATTTTTTATAAATTGAAGATTTGCAGCAACCCTGTGTCCAGCAAGTCTATCGGGATCATTTTTCTGACAGCATTTGCTCACTTTGTGTCTCCATGTCACGTTTTGGTACTTCTCTCAGTATTTAAAACTTTTTCAGCATTATTATATTTGTCCTGGTGATCTGTGATCAGTGATATTTGATGTTACTACTGTAATTGTTTTGAGGCACCATGAACCACACCCATAAAAGACACTGAACTTAATCGGTAAATGATGTGTGTGTTCTCACTGCTCCACAGACCAGCTGTTCCCCATCTCTCTCCCTCTCCTCACATCTCCCTATTCCACGAGACGCAAAAATATTGAAATTATGGCAATTAATAACCCTACAATGGCCTCTAAGAGTTCAAGTGAGAGGGAGAGTCACTCATCTCTCACTTTAAATCAAAAGCTAGAAATGATTAAGCTTAGTGAGGAGGGCATGTCAAAAGCTGAGACAGGCTGAAAGCTAGGCCTCTTGTACCAGTTAGCCAAGTTATGAATACAAAGGAAAAGTTCTTGAAAGAAATTAAAAGTGCTATTTCAGTGAACACACAAATGATAAGAAAGCAAAACGGCCTTATTGCTGACAGGGAGAAAGTTTTAGCGGTCTGACTAGAAGATCAAACCAGCCACAACATTCCCCTAAACCAAAGCCCATTCCAGAGCAAGGCCCTCACTCTCTTCAATTCCGTGAAGGCTGAGAGAGGGGAGGAAGCTGCAGAAGAAAGTCTGAAGCTAGCAGAGGTTGGTTCATGAGGTTTAAGGAAAGAAGCCATCTCCATAACATAATATGAAAATGAAAGGTGAAGCAGCATGAGCTGATGTAGAAGCTGCAGCAAGTTATCCAGAAGATCTAGCTGAGATCATTAACGAAGGTGGCTACACTCAACAAGAGATTTTCAATAGAGACAAAACAGCCTTCTATTGGAAGATGCCATCCGGGACTTTGCATAGCTGGAGAGAAGTCAATGCCTGGCTTCAGAGCTTCAAAGGACAGGCTGACGCTACTGTTAGGGGCTAATGCAGCTGGTGACTTTAAGTTGAAGCCAATGCTCATTTACCATTCCAAAGAAATCCTAGGGCCCTTAAGAATTATGTTTAAACTACTCTGCCTATACTCTATAAATGGAACAGCAAAGCCTGGATGACATCTGTTTATAACATGGTTTACTGAATATTTTAAGCCTGCTGTTGAGAACTACCGCTCAAAAAAAAGATTTCTTTCCAAATTTTACTGCTCATTGACAAGGCACCTGGTCAGCAAAGAGTTCTGATGGAGATGTACACCAAGCTTAGTATTTTCATGCCTGCTACTCAACATCCACTCTGCAGCTCATGGACTAAGGAGTAAATTTTGACTTTCAAGTTTTATTATTTAAGAAATACATCCCATAGATAGCAATTCCTCTGATGGATATGGGCAAAGTAAATTCAAAACCTTCTGGAAAGATTCAGTATTCTAGATTCCATTAAGAACACTCATGATTCACGAGAAGAGGCCAAAATATCAACATTAAAAGGAGTTTGGGGGGCCGGCTCTGTGGCCAAGTGGTTAAGTTCTGTGCACTCCACTTTGGCAGTCTGGGTTCAGGTCCCAGGCATGGACCTACTCCACTCATCAGCAGCTATGCTGTGGTGGCGACCCACATACAAAATAAAGGAAGATGGCACAGATGTTAGCTCAGGGTAAATCTTCCTCAGCAAAAAAAAGGGAGTTTGTAATAAGTTTATTCCAACCTTCATGGATGACTTTGAGGGGTTCAGGACTTCAGTGGAGAAAGTAACTGCAGATGTGGTGTAAATAGCAAGAGAACTAGAATTAGAAGTGGAGCCTGAATATGTAACTGAATTGCTGCAGTCTCATGATAAAACTTTAACGTAGGAGGAGCTGCTCTTTGTGGATGAGTAAAGAAAGTGGAATCTACTCCTGGTGAAGATGATGTGAAGATTGTTGAAAGGACAACTAGGAATTAGGAATTTTACACAAATTTTAGTTGATAAAATGGTGACAGGGTTTGAGAGAATTGACTCCAATTTTGAAAGAAGTTCTACAGTGGGTAAAATGCTATCAAACAGCATCACAGTCTACAGAGAAATTATTTGTGAAAGGAAGAGTCAATCGATGCAGCAAACTTCATTGTTGTCTTACTTTAAGAAATCGCCGCAGCCACCCCAACCTTCAGCAACCACCAGCCCAATCCGTCAGCAGCCATCAACATCAAGGCAAGATCCTCCACCAGCAGAAAGATTACAACTCGAAGAAGGCTAATATGATGGTTAGCATATTTTATCTATAAAGTATTTTTAATGAAGGTAAGTACATTGCTTTTTAGATATAATGCTACCACATACTTCATAGAATACCTTATAGTGCACACATAACTTTTATTTGCACTGGGAAACCAAAAACCTTATGTGACTCACTTCATTGCAATATTTGCTTTATTGCAGTGGTCAAGAACTGAACCTGCAATATCTCCAAGGAATGCCTCTATTTAAGAATCATTCTTGAACTTTTTCCAATTTATTATCTTAGATCAACTGCAACTATTATTTTAAAAGTCATACAGTCCAGGGGCTGGCCCCATGGCCGAGCGGTTACGTTCGCGTGCTCCGCTGCAGGCGGCCCAGTGTTTCGTTGGTTCGAATCCTGGGCGCGGACATGACACTGCTCATCAAACCACGCTGAGGCAGCGTCCCACATGCCACAACTAGAAGGACCCACAACAAAGAATATACAACTATGTACCCGGGGGCTTTGGGGAGAAAAAGGAAAAAATAAAATCTTTAAAAAAAAAAGTAACATTAAAAGTCATACAGTCCAATAAGTGAGTACATAGAGTAGTTTCCTCCATCACTAGACTTTGAGATGGAAGAAAGAAAAATCTCTATACGATTCACCTCTATCTCTAAGGCTTAGCACAGCGCCTGGAACCTCGGTGACAAATATTTTATTGTCTTAAAGATAGAGGTGCTATTGACGATGGGAGTCCATATGTTTATATGTCATCTTCTCTTAAATATATTTAAAGTAATGTTCATCGAGGACAAGAATGTTTGGTGAATAGCATCTCACATTAGGCAATCAGTGTAACAGTTTTAAGAGTGCAGGCTCCCCGGTCAGGCAGCCTGGGCTTAAGTCCCAGCTCTATGACTTACCAGCTGCATGCTCCCAGCAAGCCTGCATGCTCCTTAGCCCATGATAGGGGTTGATAATCGAATCCACCTCTCACACTGTTGTGAGGATAGAATGACTGATGCAAGTAAAGTACTTACTTGAGTGATTAAAACATAGTCGGCATCAATAAATGTTTAATATTAAGTGAAAAAATTAACCTTAGATTCACTAACACCCAAGGAAATGTCTCATGCTACACTATCATTAAAGATATAGAGAAAAATGACCTCTAGGCTGATCCAAAAGCTTATATTCTGCCCTTATTTTCTGAATTCCATCTCTGAAAAAGAGACCATGGCAATGAAAAGAGAAAAGGGATTAACGCATGCTTCAGGGAATCATATTCTTTCTCATTCTTATTGCATTCTCTCTGCTTCTAACTCAGCCTCTAAGTCGGACTGAAACCCCCAGCCTCCTTCAATCTTTTGATCAACTCAGAGTTTAATCCTTTCCATTATAGCTGGATTTGCCCTAAGAATCAACTGTTGAATTATAGAAGACAACTCAATCTTCACTAAACATAAGTGTATTTGATTTCTGTTTTTATTTTCCTTTTCTTTAATTTCAGGGGATCCTAATGTCAAGATATCTTTCTGGAATTTGTGAGAGGATAAAAACTAAAATGCAAAATAAAAAATGTCTATCAAAAGTGATGCAGAGGGGAGTAAAAGCTCCATTACAGAAGCAAACGACCGTGCTTTTGTGTTAGATGGAAAACACTGGCGTTTCTTTTCATAAGAACCTTACACTTGACAATGAGGAAATAAAGAACCCAAGGAAACATTTTCCTAAGCAGAGCCTTTTATATAAATAAATATATTGCCCTCTTCCGTTCTTCTGCAGCAGAGTTAAACAATGGCCACTTAGAAAGGAAATGATGTCAGCACCCTATTGATAAAAATCAAACTGCACTGAAGGAAACACAGTGAAACACAATAGAAAAAACACAGCTTTCTAGCTTCTGAGTTTGTCATGGTAACTTCATGAAGACCAGCCAATTATTAAATTTAAAGCATAATTCCATTACACCTCCACACTGACTTGAGTTTATTATGTTTTAACAGCTTTAATACAAGTATCTTTCAGCAAAGACAACCAAGAAATCCAAAGGAAAAAGTAAAAAGAAATTGTCTTTGGCAGATAGAATTTATAGCTTTAAATGTATGCACTCTTTTTTGTTAAAATTTGATGGGCTTTCCAACGCCTTTCACAGCTATCCATCCTGAGAAAGGCTGTTTCAGCAGAGTTTACAGAATGATTGTGGAAAATATCTTAAAGACCATTTATCAGTTTAATGATACTAAATAAATGCTTGGCAGAACATTCCAACTATGGATGAAAGATAGTATAAAATATGTGAAGAAAGATCCCAGGCCTGTGGCAAACTTGCAGTGCTAGAGTTTGACGTGTTGCAAATTAATCTCATCCTCAAGAAAGTGATTTCTCCCATGGATGTTCTAGTTCTTGCTGAATGAGCATATATCTAAATGATTTGTTTTGCCAGCTCAGAGAACCAAGAAGGTCAAATCTCTTTAGTCTTATAAATTAATGTCTTGACTCCTCTCAAAATTACCCCCTCATATGCAAACTATTTAGAAGAATAAACTATTACAATAGTAATAGGTTTTATATATTTTGCCATCAACATTTCTTCGTTGATTATTAACCAGATGTGGTAATTATAGGAAGACCTCCACAGTATCTGAATTTAACTATTTAAAACCTTTCATATAAGTTTCATATAACAAAACAGAGCTAATCCTGGCAGTCACTCACAGTTTTTTAAGATAAAACAACAATGTCCTGAACTGTAGCGCTGTGTTATGAAGAGAGAAGGATATTGTTTAAAATGGATGGATGATGTCATCAAATCACCAGAGGTGAGGTGGCCACAACTCACTCCAAGTCCAAAATGTCCAAAGGAAATGTGAAATGCTTTTCATGCCAGACTCTATTCTTCATTTCCTCTAATATCAGAGGTATTATTTTAATCAGAGACCAGGCAACAAGGAGGACTCAGTCCTCAGCACAATTTGCGAACTCAAGGAAACTGTAAAGCTGAGAAGACCACCCCCTGGGAAGTTCCACGTGCTCCTTTAACAAAATCCTCACTCTTCCCAGCAGTCCCAGGTTTCACAGAGTCTAAAAACATCAGTTTTCAAGACAAAAATCGAATAGAATATTAGTCCTTGAAATGACCTTGGAGATTGCTTAGCTGGCTCAATGCTCTCTATGGATAAAGAGACCATGATGAAAAATAATAACAAGAATCATAAAAATACATAATAATGATATATTCCAAGTAGATTGTCTATTTATAAAATGAATAAATTAGAAGACTAGGGGAGTATAGAAAAATGTAAAGAAAGGCTTAATCCATGTCACATTCTGAGACTGAACTCAATACAGTTTCTAGCATTCTGTCTTGCCTTTAGTCTCTAAATATCTGTTAAATCAACATAAAATTACTTAATTACAGCCTTATATTAAAAGAGAGAGAGAGATGAGAAAGACATCAATATTAGGTGTATGCCTCATTTAGTTATGGCTGTTAAATTTCAAATTAAAAGAACAAAGCTTAAAATATATCTCAACATGATAACTGAAAAGTTGGAAGACATGAAGAAGAGCTCATCAAGAACTCTGGGTCAATTACTCAGCAAGCAAAAACCTCAAAGCTCAACTCCTTTCTACTATAGTCTTTCTTTTCTGAGCATGTTTATTGACTTTATCAATTTATTATTTATTGAAAGTTTATTCATAAGGAATCAGCTTTCATGCTACTATTGTGACAAGCCTGCAACCCTGAAATTCTTAGGAGAAATTTACTGCATCTAAATTTCTAGTAGACTTTTATTTATCTCGAGAGATTTTGTAATGGAGGAGTGAGATATTAAGGATAATTTCATCCAGAACATTTTTGTTTTTTATTTATTCCCAAACTATTTATAAATACCCATCGAATTATATAAAATTTGTTTTTGATGATAATCCTATAGCAACTTGAAATATATATAAATGACATAACTTGATATTGGTTAACTGTGAAGGAAGGAAGGAGGGAAGGTGGAAGGGAGGAAAGAAGAGAGGAAGGAAGGAAAGAAGGAAGGAAGGAATTAGAAAGTGATAGAGCCAAGTAATGGAGTCACATAATCACACAATTCCAGATTCTACTTGAAATTGGAGTCTGAGAAACCTATGGTGAATTGCGGTCCAGTTCCTGGCCAGTCCTTCGATTCTAAACCTCAATCTGCATCTAGTCCATGGATGAGAAGCTATGATCTTTATCTTTGCTATGAGGATTAAATAATATAACATATAGAGATTGCCGATATAGTGCTACCTTGTAAACATTCAAAAGATAGTTCTATTTTTTATTATTTTGTCTGCTACAGAAATTCCGCGAGAGGGCAAATATCCTCTAACTGTATATGTGTGAACACAGACAGTGAGGACAAAGATGGACATCATCACTCTAGGAACTTACTTGTTTTGCACATAATATTTGAAGGATTTTACTGATAGTTAGATGAACAAAGGGAAACCAATATTTCTCCCAAATCAAGCAAACATTCTAATTTTAAAACAGAACACCAAGATCAATTCTGTGAGAGAGAGAGACTATGTAACACCAGAAACTGGTAAGGTTGCCTCCAGGAAGGAGGAATGGAGGACGAAAGTGGGAGTAAACTTAATTTTTACTTTATTCTCTGTTGTGGCCTGAATGTTTGTAGCCCTCTCAAATTCATGTGTTGAAACCTTCCCCCCTAATGTGATGGTATTAGAAGGTGGGACCTTTGGGAAGTAATTAGAATTAGATGAGGTCTTGATAATGGAGCCTTCGTAAATGGGATTAGTGTCCAGATAAAGACCACAAGTGAACTTCTTATGAGTGAAAATGTTCCTTGTATGTTCAAGTACTCTAATTTTTTAAATTTATACATAGAAATTGACCATTAGAAGCAGCTATGAAATGATCATTCAACTAAGTAGCAAATATTTTTAAAATCCTATGTGCAAAGCTCTTTGCTAGGCTTTCGATGGGGAAGTACTGGGAGGAAGTATAAAGGATCCTATAGATATGGTTAAAATATAGAACTGTGTTTAGATTATGATCAGTGGAAAAGACAGAGACACATTTAAACAACTAGGTAAGGCATTGTGCAATAGGTTTTAGAAATACATGACATTTATAAATTTTCTATATGATGCGGAGGAGGGAAAGCTTTTTGTGTGTAGGGATTATGCCAGAGGTCATGGCTATTTGAATTAATAAAAAAATACTGGTTGAGATGCTGCCCCTTTAAGAGTTTCAGGATAGATCATTTTCAATATCCACACTAAGGTTTGTTCCAATTAAGGATGTTTTTTTTCTTTGAAACTGCATTTTTGTACAACAAAACATTGTGCAGTAAGCTTCCCAGGATAATTTCCTAAGATAAGGTCTTATTTATAGCCTTTGACTCTTCATATAAATAAGAGATCTTTTTCCAACTCAAGAAGCTGGGGGTTACTTCTGGAATTCTTTGGAAAACTTACACCAGTTAAGTACCTGGCTCACATTCTAAGAAATGCCTTAGTGGTTTAGGGAAGCTTAAGCAGAAGGTCCTCATTGCTGATTTGCCCACAGTGTCAAACATCAGAGGAATTTTCCAATGAGCCTTGAAGAGTTCAGCATTTGCTTCAATTAGGAAGATACCTGGGTGTTTAATGAGGACTTTCAAGCTATTGGAGCAGAACTAGAGTAAATGACCCTGTTTATATGAAGAAATAAAGTTAACAGTGTCACGGATGCTCCATAAAGCAACACATAATTGCAAATGGGAGGTAAGGGAAATAACAGAAGAGAAATTTGCATGGAAGAAAATTATATACATACAGGTAGCTGTGTTTCTCTTATCAAAACCTGTAAAAACAATAAACACTTACCAAGAAAGACAAAAGGAAACCCATTTTCATAACAGAATATCCATAAGAATATTCATTTTATTTAGCTGGGAACGGCTTGCATTATCAGTAGAATTTAAACAATTTCCAGCAATATAATTTTTCTGGCTATCGAGAAAGCCATTGTACTTGAGTTTTTGTTTAGACTCATGGGTGCTTTAGTTAAGAAAGGAAGAGTCTATAAACTATTCAAAACTTGAGTATGCTGTCCAAATCATTTTTAAAATAAAGGCTATGATAAAAATCTAGGGTCCCTTTAAGAAGTAAGTTGGTGCCGGAAGGTTCTGGAAAAGAATAGTTATAAAGTAGAAGCAACCTGATGAACATATAAAAGAAAGTACTTTAGTGTATATTAGCTTTTATGCCAGTTGGTCACCTTAAAGTTTAGGAGTCTCTTAGAAAATTAGAGGAAACGAACACCTTACCAGAAAGAGACCTCTGAGAGGTTTGGGCAAATCTGGGAGTGGCGTTGCCTCCTGAAAAGATTTATATACTGAGGTGGCTATTTCTCTTTTACCTGAGGCCACATGGAACAGGAAGCTGTAAGAATTTGGAGTCCCAGGCCAAGTGAGCTAAGAGCTAATAAGTTGAAAGGAGGCCAATTAAGGCCTTGTCTCTGATCAGCTGTGAACGGTATTTAAAAACTTCCCAAATAAATTTAGAGAGAGCTTTCCATGACGGCTATTTCTATCAAGGTTGTTCTAAAGCAACCAAGTACTAGCACTGGGAGTCCTTAGGGTGTCTGGGAATGACTGAATTTAGGAAAATGCCTTGAATGAGTTAGAAAAAGTTTTAAATTTGCAATGGTTGGTAAAAATCAAAGTGTATTAAAAGATGTTACTTCTTTGAAATTTGTTCTCAGTATTACCATTTTAATATATAAGTAATATGAGTAAATGTTTAAAATGTTAACTGCTGTGTTTGTTATTTTAACAAAGATTTTGAGTTGGTAAGAAAGAAATACAAATGACTCAAAATTTAAGGCTGTGATCAGCAGTGCAGGAAAACATTCAGTACCGCTTTTATCTGGTGACAGCCACCCGTGGTATGCCTGTAGAAATTATGCAAGAAGTTGCTTAGCCTAATAAGCTCCAATTCATGGACAGAGGACAGAAGAATGAAACGTTATTCTGGACAAGTGTAAGAAATGGTAGTTGTAGCTGTCCCATATCTCTGAAGCACAACAAAGTCTGAATTCCAACTTTACTCACTTCAAGTATTTCATCAAGCTGTAACTTAATCTCAAGGGTTTATCTCTTTGCTTTTAAAGGATTATTCATGAAACTAAGGGCCTACAGCCATTCTGGAATAATCCAATTTGCCCAGGACACATCATGTATAATACAGCCTCACTCTTAGAGGCCACTTTTCTTCCAAACTCTTTTTATTGG
The DNA here is from genome assembly GCF_041296265.1 of Equus caballus. Classification (NCBI taxonomy): domain Eukaryota; kingdom Metazoa; phylum Chordata; class Mammalia; order Perissodactyla; family Equidae; genus Equus; species Equus caballus. The sequence goes on from NC_091685.1 coordinate 109,868,758, forward strand.
TATTATGTTACTAACCCTCTCTGCTTCACTGTGAGGCATGTAGCAATGGTCCCACATTGTTTTTGCAAAAGTTAAACCACAGAGAGTTTGGAAGCCTGTCTTAGGTCAAAACATATAAATTATTGTATATTAATTGTAATGAATATTTGTCTCTTTTTTCTCACTTAGCAAAACGTATAACCAAGGAGTCGATAGGGAAGTGAAAGTAGGCAATTGAATTCATTACTGTCATTAAACAAATGGCAAAATGGAGTCCTCGTAAATTTCTAAACCATTTGCTTGGTTTAGTTTGTGAGGTTATGAAGCCACGTAGCAGAATTGTCACATGAAGAGCAGCTATTTAAATGTCCTTCCTCTTGGTAGATAAAGAGGAAGAAAATTTAAACAAAACTTTTTATTGGTGACAATTTAATTGGAAGTAAATATGTAATCTTCTTAGGAAAATAAATTAAATTATTTTGGTTTCTTGTCATACAAGGTTGAATCCAGGTTTTATAGGTAAGGGAACGCATACAAGGGATCCCTTAGAGAAAAAGAATAAAAAATTGCAAACACAAAATTAGCTATATGTAAATATTGAGAATAAGAAAATTGCAATAAATTCCAAGTTTTTCCAAGGTTGCAAATACACTATCAAAATACCAGAAAAAGGATAATATTTTTATCAATTTATTGTCTGTCCCTAATTTTTTCTGTAAACTCTTTTTACATTACAATAATTTTGCAATATTTTCTATAGAGAGAATAATAAGATAAGTTAGTCTTTGTTTTAGCATAGGTTTTTGTTATAACATAGCACAAATTCTGTTTTAGCATAACACAAACTTGTTTTGATAGTTTAGAAAGGTTTCTAAATTTACCTATGTTCATAAATATGTCCCATTAAACCCAAACTCAAAGTGTCCTCAAAGTGACTTCTCTTCAGCCAGATTCCAGACATGTTTCTGGCCACTCCAACATGGCCTGACGTGGGGAGAAGTCAGGATGGAAAAAGAGCAATCTTCGTCAATTATGGTTAAAATGTCTTACCATTGCAAATTTCACAAAAATTATTATGACCTTGTGAACATTACTAGGGCCCCTTCCAGGAAGGAGCCTGGGTAGTGAAGAGCTAAATCATGGTAAATTCTTCTCTGCTAAAGTTAACAAACTAATAAAGCTACAGATTGATGTAAAATTTGGCATACTAAAATGGGTAGAAATCAAGGTGTATCCTGATGAGCATTCTTTTGTTATGTAATAAATAGTAAATCAGGTTGATTTTAATAGCACATGTATTGTAGCAATATGAAGTGTAAATTGTAACGTTAATACTATGAGAAAAAGACTTTTATGAAGAGACGGTAATTTTTTTTGTTTTCTGAGGAAGATTCACACCGAGCTAATATCTGTGCCAATCTTCCTCTATTTTGTATGTGGGTCACCGTCACAGCATGGCTGCCACCAAGTGGTGTAGGTCCATGCCTGGGAACTGAACCTGGGCCGTGGAAGCGGAGGGCACTAAACTCAACCACTAGGCCATGGGGCAGGCCCAAGTAATTTTTTTAAAATTTAGTGGATGCTAATATAAGGATGAGTTCGCCAAATTAAATTTTTAATAATTAAAAAATTTAAAAGGCATTACCTTCCCCTGAGGTTGTAAAACAAGTGGTCTATTAACTAATAAAATGTTTAAGTGTTTGACTAGCATAATGAGAAAACTGAGCTCTTTTTAGAATACGAAGGTAATCCTGAGATGGTAAAAAAAAGAAAAAGAGAGACCAAAGACTATCAAAGTTTCAAATATATATAGCAATATTGTTTGAGGACTTCTGACGAAGAGATGATATATACATGACATATACAAGGAAAAAATTGATATCTAAGTGGAATCTTTCTGACTGCCATTGATAAGCAGTGGCTGCCATGAAATGGAAAATATAAAGTGTGTAATGACACACTGGCCTGAAAATCACTACTCCAAAATAAGATTTTGCTCATTGTTTTGTGTGACATGAATATAAACATAAAAATGGGTCAGATGATTATTTTTACTAGATTCTCTTTCCATTTTACACTAATATATGTGCTAGATTCGGAAAGATCATTATTAGCCACCCTCTCTAATGTTGTTTTTTGCTTGCCGCTCCTTAAAAGAACAGTGAACGAGACAGTTACGTACTTAATTGCTCAATTTTCTCAGTGAAACTGCCCTTATTTTGGTTTACTGCTGTCAAAATCTCTGTCATTTTGTCTCTGCTCTACCTCAGACGCTAGGCATGTCAATGTGTAGAGACTCTGTAGTTTGGGTACCATGCCAGCTCCAGAATCCTACAGACAGGCACCGAATCGGCCAGAATATGACCAAGGGCAAGTTACCTCCCCATTTCAGTGTTCTGTTTCCATGCAGGTTCAACTCTGCCTCAGAGGGGGTAGAATAAGAATGTGCATGTCCAGTATAGTGCTTCCTACGCAGTACATGCCAACTGGATAAATGGTTGGATTTATGTCACTTGTTTCGGTCTGTCTGTATGATAAATAAAAGTCATTCCCGCCACATTGATCTACCCAGCTGTGTTGCTTTTTGTGATGTGGAAGTTGAACTCTGCAGCTACTATTGTGTGATTTTTTTCGAAAGTTTCTCCTGTATAAACTCAATGCAGTGTTGTCTTCAGCAGATCAAAATACTGAAACTGAACTTTCTCTTACTCTCTCTCTCTACAGTATATATATATATATATATATATATATATATATATATATATATGTTTTCCCTTTTTTCGGGAGAGAAGGAATGAGGGAAGTGAATGAAGAGAAGAGGGACATAAAAACTTTCCACAATTAAGAAGGCAGTTAGAAAATTTTATTTCATTTTACTTGCCAAACTCTGGACTTATAACAAGGAAAAGGAGTGCTGTTCTCTCAGAGATTATTTCCGCTGTTAGTTGCCAGGGGTAACATACCGTCAGAGACAAACAGGAAATCTGTGGGCCACAGGCTTGCTGTCATTGCCAGAATCTTCTTTCCATGCCACATGTTTACAAACATGCTGTGTTCCCCCTGACAAAAGTGGACACAGACACTCAGGGACTTCAAGGCTTTCCATTGTGTGTGTGAGATGGTTTCGTTTAAGAGCTCCTGCTGTCAATCCTGAGACAATGCAGAGGAGGGGAAGGGAGTGTCAGTGGCTGACTAAAAGCTAGATTGGGCAGGAGGCTTAACTCTTTGGGCTCATAAATATAAATATATGTATTTTTTAAGGTGAGTAGACACTCAAGATTAGAATTTGTCCTGGAAAAGAAAACTTGGGTCACTTGGCTGTAATCTGAGCCAGAAGACGTTGAACTTTACTGTTAGTGTCTGTTTCTTGGAGGTCCTGCCATGGCGCAGGAGGCGGAGTTTAGTTCCAGAAGTCAGTATGGAGATGAAGGGCTGCATTGTGAGTGCCTGCCAGTCCCGTGACTGCACGCTGCTGCTTACACAACGGTGGTAAAAGTTCCTCACACAACCTGGGAGGATCCACGCTGTGAGATTTCCTAACATTTCCCTCCCTTAGGCTCCTCTAATTCAGGAGTCAAGAGCCAGCTACCCAAGAACATGCTTAGCTCCCACATTCTCTGCCTCAGTGTTGTCCCACTGCAGTGCAGTTGATTAAACATTTAGACTCTGTGTAGGTGCTCCTAGTAGGGCCACTGGGTTGCTTTTCCTTTGTCAATCCCCTGCACCCCCACAGAGGGTTCTTCTGTGCTGCTCAAGAGCCTAATCCTTAGCAGTTGGAAGACTCAGTGGGGCTGAGGAGCTCAGAGGATTAGCAATTCAGTCTTTGCCAAACTCAACTATATAGGGCATTTCTAATATTCCCAGAGGGGTTTCTAATGTCGGCATGTAGAGTCGGGGTGGAGGTGAAGATTTCCACTCTTCAGTTTCAGGCTAGGGGCGTGTGGGCAGGCAGCTGGTAGAGAAGGACACTACAAGCATGGCCCTGTACAAAACCGGAAGCAGCTTTGAGAATGGTATTTCAAGGACAACAAAAAGCTAGAAATTTTTGCCTGATGCCTGCAATTGTTCAATTCCTTTCACTGAAGAATTTATCTTCAATGCAAGTATTCATTCAATAAACATTTTTTAAGCATATATTCAATGGCAGGCATTGTGCTAGACACTGAAGATATAGTAGTGAGTAACACAGACAAGGTCACTGTTCTAAAGAGGCATAATTCAAATTTAATCATTGAACATTCGGGAACTTGGATTTTTCAGTCAGTAACATCTTATTGAGAGTGAATTTATCAGCTCTTTTTTTTAAGGGAAAGTTTTGGAGTGGTATAGGAAAGAAACAGAAGAATTAAATGCTGGAAACATCTCTTGATATATGAGGGGGTTGTGTGTGTGTGTTTATGGAAAAAGAAGATTTAAGGTCTAGAGATAAACTCTTCCTTACTTGTCATTCTTATCTGACGAGAACCAAGCACAATAGAAGAGGTTGACTTTGGACTTGAGTGAGAATGAATAAAGCAGAACACCATGAAAGGCAAAACTAAGCAGATGTCTAAAGTTTGTAGACACTTTTGAAAGAAAATATAGGACTCTTATTGAGGAAAACAGCCAGAGACTAAATTTTCTTCCATGCTGCCTCTCAGATCAGCCTCCAGCGTGTCCCTTGCATCAAGAATTAGGAGACTAAATGACTGGCATGCTAAGAGATGGTTAGAAGAAATAGATGGTCTATATCTTGGACTTATTCTCTTGCACTGAAAAGTGAAAAGCCAGCAGAAAGCCTTAAAACTACAAATATCACAGATTCAAGAAGAGTTCATTTAGTCTTGCCTATATTCTTCCTCTTCACTCTTGTTAATTATGCACGTGTATGAAGTGGAGAAAAGAATCCTTTTTGGTTTTTCAATGTAGGATTGAAATGTTTTTTTTGTCCAGTTGCTCAACACTGAAAACTTTTTCCCAAATAAGTTTATAAATTAAATATTTATAAGGAAGCGTTTTTGAGTAAGGATAACTAATGAATTAAATAGAACATGTTTTACTGATTGTTTTAGAACATAAAAAGTAAACTTAAACCACTGAAGTATTAGCTTAGAACTAAGGAAGATCAATCCTTTGACATTTGTTTTCTGTACCGTGTATTTTGGCATTTCATCATAGGGGGTTGATATTCACAGGAGTTTGAATTGTTTTTGTTTGTTTGTTTGTTTAAATATGTTTACATGTTTTGACTGTTGAAAAAGAAAGTAACCATTATAGAGATTTTCAGCTTCCTAAGACTGAGACCATGACTTCTACTTCCTTTGAAGTCCCCGTAACTCCTGGTACCCAGTAAGTGGAAAGTCCACATTTGTTGAATTCAAGCGAGTCAAATGGAGTAACTTCGGTGAAGCCCACCTGAAGGCAAGACAATCAACTAGATCTATGGAACTTGAAGATTATTCTAAGCTAAGACTCTCTGGGTCACATTCTTTAATCTCTGATATTTTAGCTAAGCAAAATTACCCAAATCACATAAATATAGTCAAACATATCACATGAGCCTTCTTAAATCTAATCAGTGTTTTAGTAATCAATTCTTTAGGAATGTAGAAAATGTGTAGCGTATAAATTTCCAGCTGCTCTCTTTTGAAACTGCAGGTTTAGGTGAGTGGGTGTAAAAGGAAATAAACATCGTTGTAGAACTTTAGACTTTGACAACTAGCGAATAATTTATGAGAATAAAAAAAAATAGAATATGAGCCATCCTTTTGTGTTCTGAAGAAAATGCCTTGGAAAGGTTATGAATAAAGAATACTCATTGAAGCAGAAAAATTCAAAAGGATGCAAGCTTCACAATTTCAATAACAATAAACATGTTTTTATGTTGGCTTGTAATTTCTCCGCGGATGTTACTTTGAAAGTTTGGCCTTCTGCTAGATCTTTAGCATATAACACGTATCTTTGGTCCAATCACTGGAATTTGGTTAGGGAAGGCCAGCTGGAAACAGCTCCTGGAGACAGACTTTTGTGTTTTCCCAAGGCAAACATAAAATTTTTGTTTTGGTATAGGAAAGGTCTTTCTTAAGTCAACCCATTACAGTAAAATTATGGCATAAATCTGGTTGAGTGTTCTCCAGGGAAGCAGCAGAACAAGCAGAACTAAGTTGACATGCTGTTTCCTCTACCTGCACCTGACATTTACTGATGTCAGCTCATATCCCATTGAGTTTTTATTTGGATTCAAGCAAATCCAAAGTCATATATAATTGATTGCTGCACACAAATGAAATGGTTGGTGCTTTACATATATATATATATTTATATTTATATATACACATATGTATGTATATATATGTTTCATCTTCTCAATGGAACAAATTATCACAGAATCATTTCCATTTCTTATAAGGTAATTGGAGATTAATTTAGAAAATGTAGTAGAAACAAAACAAATCTACAGGAAACATTTATTTTCAGAAAGGAGACTACAAATGCATGGTCTTATATTCCTGTGTGGAATTCTGAACAACGGATAATTACATTGAGGGTCTTGGTCATATCCTTTGTTGTTGCTACAACTGAACTTCGTCTCTAGTACTATTGGTGTTACAAATAGAACAAAACGGCAAAAATAAAAACACGCAAACAACTGAAGAAAAACAAACAAGATTTTCATTCAAAGTGATGAGCTGGAATTGCAGTCTTTTTATTTACTAACCACAGACTTGCGGACAAGGTTTTTCATATCAGTTTTCCCATTTTTATAGAAGAGGGAGAGATGGGGTGCTGATAGTTATTCTTTGTAGCACAAAGGAAATTTTGTTCATATCACTAACGAGAGTCATTATATACCTATAAAATACTATCCTTATTTATTACGTGTAGTTAGTAGAATAAGACACGAACTTTACAGTTTCGAATATTAGAGTTGTCCTTGCTCTTTCTAGACCAATATAATCTCCTGATACTAAAGAAATCACTTAACTCAACTCCAGCATTCTACCACATCTTTCCAAAGTGGAAGACAACTAAAGGGTACATCTTGTCATTTCAGAACCACCATTACTATCACATTTATCTAACGTGTCATTTAAATTCTTTTTGGTTAAGTTTAAATATATTTACATTTAGTATTCCTTCTCATTCCAAAAATTTTGCTTCATTTATGTGAAGGCTGTTATGAAAACACTGCATATAACATTTATATTTTTATGCATGAAGTGCTTTCATCTGTCATCTCACACAATGCTCATCATAACCCTGATAAAGTAGATAGTGATGCCTTGCTGTGGATTGAATTGTGTCTCCCTCAAAACAAATATGTTGAAGTCCTAACCTCCAGTACCTAAGAAAGCCACCATATTTAGAACCAAGGTCATTGAAGATATAATCAGTTAAGACGAAGACATACTGGAGTAGAGTGGGCCCTTCATGCAGCATGACTGGTGTTCTTATAAGAAGATGGCCATGTGAAGACAGAGACACACAGGGAGAATGCCGTATGATGGCAAAGGCAGAAACTGGAGTCGTATAGCTGCAAACCAAAGAATGCCAATGATTGCGGGCAAACCACTTGAAGCTAGGAAGACAAGGAAGTAGTCCCCTACATGTTGCAGAACGAGTGTGGCCCTGTCAACACCCTGTGTTTGGGCTTCCAGTCTCCAGAACTATGAGACAATCATTTCTGGTATTTTAAGCCACCCGGTTGGTGGTTCTTCATTAGGGCCACCCTAGGGAACTAGCAGATGAGTCCTTGGCGCTAGCTTAGTGTTCACTGAGTGCTAAGTGTGTATCCTGCACCGAGAGTTCTCACAGTCTGTTAGGTATTGCTCAACATTATTTATATTTTACAGATTAACAAATTAAGGCTCAGAGAGATAAATTAGTTGGGCCAAATTTGCACAGCTAGTGCATGGCAGAATTTGATTACAGTTGCTTTTGATTCCCGGACCTGAGAACAGGAATCATTAATCCAATTTTAAAGATGAGGAAATTGAGAGTCAAAGAGACAGTACCCCCTTCACTTTATCTTTTTGAGGTTAAATGTATTCATTTCCTGTGATCTTTCTCTTGTGCCTATTGACACAAACACTTTCTTATCTTTTGCTTTCCTTGAGCAGACCACACGCCCCCTCATTTATGGTACCCTAAACTGAGTGAGTAATCTGATCAAATGATGATCAGTGGAGCCCTTAGAGAGAGGGTGACCCTGCTGTTCATACACACTTCAATCAATTCAGCGCTTTGCAGGGCCAGTCTTGAATAGCAGATGAGCTTGGTGCCTGTTTCTTAATAATATTAACAACTTTGTAATTATAATAATAACCATCATTTATTGAGCACTACTAAGTATTAGATATCACATTAGGTTCTTAAATACATGGCTTTATTTAAATCTTGCAAACGTCCTATAAGATTATTATTATTGTATAGTTTGTAGTGCCAGAGAAGAGCCCCATAAGATAAAAATAAATTTTGTTTTATCCTCCTACATGAGTCTGGAATCTACTGCATCACAGGGAATAAATCCCAGAAGTAAGTGACTCACGTGTGGCTACTCAATAAATCAATAATTATTATAAGACCAGAACTAGAAGCCAGATCTCTTGACTTCTAATATTGAATTCGTTATACTGGTAGTTCTCAAATATTGTGCACCTGAAGAATTACTTGGAGAGTTTGTTAAAAATAGAGAAGGTTGGACTCCATTAGGGTAGGACTCAAGAGGCGAAATTTTAAATGTTTCCCAGTAAGGTCTTAAATACTCTAAATCACTGAAACTAGGGTCTCAGGGAAAATATATTAGTCCCTCAGCTGGAGTCTGAGGAAATAGTCCTGGAGAAGATAAGATTTAAAGGATGTGACAGGAAGAAGGAAAAAAAGAGAGAGACCTGCATTTTCTGCCTTACCAACTTTGAAGCGTGAATTGAAATGTAAAGATTTTACATTTTCTAAATTTTAACAGTTTTCTAACATTTAATCACCCACTGATTTCAAATTTTCTTTAAAAACTAATGGTAAGACATGGAAAAAGTGACCAGGAGATTAAACTGTGACACGTTCATTCTCTGAACAGAGTTGCGACTTTTCTGTAAGCATATACCTGGACACAACGCAGATTGATTGCGGGTAATAAGAAGATCAATTTTAAGTATGCCTCCCCAATGGATCTCTCATTCAAGCGGGGGTGTCAGCTACAGTATATATTCCTTCTGCGCTCTCTAAACTGTGCTTACTGTGACGGTCTGTGAGTCTGTCAATCTGGACTCAAGCTTCGGATGTTCTTCATCTCCCACTCAAATTCCCTGCTTCCAATACTCAGTTAGCCCTAATTATTCAGCCCCGTGACATTCCATAATTTTAGAAACTGGGCACACATACAAGACTTATGCTTGATGTAGGGCTGTTGTAGCAGATTTTTATTCTTTTGGTTACACAGTGGGAGGATTTTCATAGATGTTCAGCTCTTAACTCACTTAACTCTGCTTTCTTCTGAAATCTCACTGCTAGTTCAGCTGTGCCTTGGTCTGTTAACTTAACGTCACTTCACTTTTCTAACAAAGAGCAGGCTTGAATGATTCTCCTCATCTTACTAACACCTCACAGCTTTCTCTTACTATCCAAATAGGTGTTTATGTAAAGTACACAGTAAGAATTCTAATCTTGGCTTAGGTACTGATTAGATGGGTGTTACTATTCAAACTCTTTAAAATCAATATGCCTCAATTTCTGCAGCCGAAAAATAAGGTGTTAAAATAAAGGGATTTTAACAGTATCTTCCAGTGTTAAAAATCCATTTTTCTCACATTAGGAGCTAACAGTTATGTTCCAAATGATTACATTTGACTCTTCTTAAATTGTGTACTTTCATATTACATAAACTTAAGAAAGTCAAAACTATATAGAAAATAAGATAAATTGATGGATTGATAGAAGTAAGAATACTTGGATGGATATGTGACAAAGTGAGTGTAGTAAAATGTTAATAGTAAGTGGTAGATATAAAGATATTCACTGTAAAATTATTTCAATTTTTCTCTATGTTCAAAAACTTTCGCAATAAATCATTGAAAAATAGTGTCATTAGCATGTATGAGATATGCATATATTATATATATATGTATATGATATTAAATCTTCTAAATACTACAGATACTCATATTTGGAATTCTTTAAAATAATTGTATACACATACTCATTAAAACGTGTCTTTCCTGATTTTGTCCAGCATGGCAGGCTACAGTTTTGTTTGTTTTTTTTTTTTTTTTTTTGGTGAGGAAGATTTGCCCTGAACTGACATCCCTGCCAATCTTCCTCTACTCTGTATGTGGGATGCCTCCACAGCATGGCTGATGAGTGGAATAGGTCCACGCCTGGGATCTGAACACGTGAACCTGGGCCTCTGAAGTAGGGTGTGTGGAACTTTTAACCACTCTGCTGTGGGCCAGCCCCCAGGCTACCATTTTTATTCCTTAGGCTTTGCTCTGTATTTCTAAAGGATCTGGAGCATTCCATGCTGATTTCAGAGCATGTCAAATTCATTGCAGCTGCAAGACAGCTGGTGCAGGCTGCTCACAGTGGCACTCTGAAATGTGGTCTGAATTGATTAAAAGCTTGCGATTTGACTGTAAACTTTATTTTCATGTTTTATGATGTTAGGAATAATACGGCAATAATGTTATATTATTATATTACTTAGTGATTCCTGGCATTTAAAAAAAATTTCAACAACCCATTTGAGCTTAATTTATATGATGTTTCCTCCTTGATTTATTTTTTATGACATATGTGTCTCATCTAAGTTAAAGTGAACTAAATCAAATATTATTTTGTGAATTGCAGCATTTTGTTCTTTGAGTGAGAAGACAGAGAGAGAGGCATTCTCTGAACTTTTACAGAGAACGTGGTACAGCTTCATCATGTGGAGGTTCTGGAAAACAGTCTTATCTTGCCACCTTGAAAACAACACTTTAGATGCAGTGGAAATATTAGTGTGCTGCTTGTTTCAAGGCCTCCCAACAGGAATGACAGTGGCATTAGCTGAGCAGGCTAAACTATGGACATGGTAATAGCCAGGAAGAGGGACTATTCTGCACAGCAGAGGTAGAGGTGCCAAGTAGAATTAGTGAGGATACCTGGCACCAGTACAAGCAGAACCTGGAACACACAGTGTGACCCAGCAGAGAGTGGCCCTCTCTGGAGCACAGGAAGAAATGGCTGATGCTCTGAATCAGCTGAAAAGAATTGTCTATATTTCAGTGAAACGTTCCTGGGGACACGCTTAAAATAGCTGGAGGTTGTAGGAATGGGATGTCTAGCAATTTTAGATAGGGCCAAGAACCAGTGATAGACAGCATACATGTGCACACACGCACACACACAAAACCCACAAGTACCTCTATCTGTATTTCTAATATTTACATCCCATTCTTTTTCTTTGTTTTTAAAGATTGGCACCTGAGTGAACATCTGTTGCTAATCTTCTTTTTCCTTCTTCTTCTTCTCCCCAAAGCCCCCCAGTAAAATAGACTTGTGTATTTTAGTTGTGGGTCCTTCTAGTCGTGGCATGTGGGATGCTGCCTCATCATAGCCTTATGAGCTGTGCTAGGTCTGCGTCCAGGATCTGAACGGGTTAAACCCCGGGCCACTGAAGTGGAGTGAGCGAACTTAACCACTCGGCCACAAGGCCGGCCACTCCCATTCTTTTTTATTTGGAAACTGATGAAATGCATGGGTCACTTGTGGATAAGTCCTTGACTAAGGCCAAAGTCTCTTCCTTCCTGACCTCGACCCAGTGTGCCCTATGAATCTACGCCTCACACTTGTCCCTGGCAGTCTACCTGAGACAGTAATTCCTTGTTTTGCAGCTGATCTCTCTTGCAGTTAGTTCAACCCCTTTACATATCCTCAAAGTTCAGGCGGATAGATATTATGCAAATATTTTTCTCGCTCTTGCTATTTGACTTCCATTTGCTCCTGCCCAGGTATGTGCACTCCAAGAACTGCCGGAGATATGGTGTCCTTGAGCATTCTATTGTCCTGCTGCCAAAAGCTGCTCATCTTATTAATGTCTTCTATTCAGTGAGAAAAGGTTACTAGTGATCTTTAGCTTTAATAGGTAAAAATAAAGTATTTGGAGCTGATCATTGTCTGATTTTTCAAAACACCTTACATTCTTCCAATTCCAGCATCTACAGTTGGAGAGTGTCTACTTGGAACAAAATAGTGTCTCACTATGGCTTTGTCATTAACCAGAGTCATGGCTACTATGCATACATGTTATAATTGTATACTTTATCTTCTTTGATCCTTGTAACAATCCTCTAAGAATGGTAGGTCACAGTAAGTGTTATCATTTCCATTTTACAGTTGGAGATCAGAGAGTTCTGACTTTTCCAAGGTTACCTCCAATTACTGACTTCGAGGTATTGGGCTCTTAGAGGATGTGAGTAGTTGATTCCGGCCGTCTCCCTCCTGCTGTCAGGGATTGTATGTTGAGGGCTTGAGAGGAGAATAACTACTGTTTTTGAGATTGTTATTCACGTGGTGAAAGCTGACAGCCTGGCCTTATGGCAAAATATTTGCTAGTGCCTTGGGGACTCTCCTACTCACTGACCCAAGGTTTCTCACTAGAACTCGTCAGCATGTTTGTCTGGCTCACTAAGTTAATAGTGAGAACTCAGGAGGAGGTGAGTGGACACAATGTTGAATAATTAGTTTTAATGTCCAAAACAGAGGCTGATCACCTTCTAAAAAAAGTTCTCGCCTATGTTTCCCACCTTAGAATATGGCAACTCCATACTTATAATTACTCAGGTCAAGATTCTTGGAGCTATCCTTGATTCTTCACTTTATTTTGCGCTCCATGCCTAATCCATCAGCAAACCTTGATGACTCTACCTTGAAAACGTATTTAGAATCTGACCAATTTTACCACCTCTGTACCACCATATTCCTCCAATTCCTCCAATAATTATTGGAATCATCTCCTAACTGGTGTCTTTGTCTCATCGTATCTTCTTCAGTCTGTTCACAACAGGGTGGCCAGAGGGATCATGTTAAAACAATAGTGAGATCACGTTTCTCCTCTATACCAAATCGCTCAGTGGCTTTTCATTTCAAATATAAGTCAAAATCCTCACATGGTCTACAGTCTATGGATCATCTGCCTCCTCCATTTCTCTCTCCAAACTCATCTCCTGTTGCTCTCTTTCCCACCACTCCCTCCAGCTACACTGGCCTTCTCTCTTCCTCTAATATGTTAATATATTCCTGCCTTGGAGCTTTTGTACTCACTGGTCCTTCTGCCTGTAACCCTATTGTCCCAGATAGCTGTGTAGGTCACTCCCTCATTTCATCAGTCAGATCTTTACTCAAATATGACCTTCTCAGCAAGACCTTCCCCAGTCACCCTGTATAAAATTGCATCCACAAGCACACACTCCTGCTCTACTTGTACTCCTTAGCGTTTATCATCACCTCACATACAGTGTTTACATATCTGTATTGTTTATTTTATATCTCACCCAGTAGAATGTAAATTGAATGAAGACAAAATTTGGTCCATATTTTTCACTGTTGTGAGCACAGCACTTAGAAAACTTCTAGACTCATAGTTAGTGCTTGATAATTATTGTCGAATGTGTGCATTTGTTGAATAGGAAGTAGATCCTCTTTTGGTGAAATAGGATCTTTGCTTTCTTAAGGCTTTCAAAATGACAGTAAACCAAATATAAAATGAATCAAGTCCAACACTCAGTGTGATAGGTGCTGAGTAAGAATTGCAGAAGATAGGCATGACAGAAAAACATAAATATGGTAATTAGTGATCAAGATATAAGGACACATTAAATTATAAAGTCTTTTAGTAGTATAACTCTTGGTAATTTGCACAGAAATTTATATGCTTAATTTGAGTTTCACCACTCATATTTGCAGAAAGAGTATAAAATTTCCTTTTTGTAAATAAGAAAAACAAAATTCAGAGAATTTATGTAATTTGTCCAGAGTCACATTCCTAATATATAGTTGAGCTAAAGTTTGAACACATATCTTAAGATTCTGAATCAACGTTTCTTTTACTTTTCACACATGCATTTTTGAATCGCATGTTTTAACATCAATGTTTTAGTGAGAAAAAATTAAAACTTCTCAAATCAAGACTAAAAATATTCTTAATTAAGAAAAGTCTAGTAACTACACCAAAATAAAACTTAACACACAGAAGGGTAGAAATAATTTTAAGATATTTTATTATTGGCATTATTTTATGTAGAGAAACCATGGGAAATAGGTAAATACTGCAAAGGATCCTTGGTGGACTTTTATTTATTGCTTTTTTTCATTTTGCTTTCAGGAATGCGTTGGCAAACCTTCTAACTCTAGCAGGGAAATGGAGAATATTACTGACGAAACACGCCTATCAGGAACATGATAGCTGAATATAAAATAGCAACGGAATTATACCAGACAGCAGTTCACTGAAGAAGCTGAGTACCATTCCATATTTTCTCTCTGTAAAGGAAATGTTTGTCCACATTTAAAACATTTGAATAATTGTCATGAAGGAGTAATTGTTGGAAAGATAAAATAATCAGAGGCTATTTTTATTCTCAATTTGTTCAGAACTTCTTGGTACCTCATTAGGTCAGAGTTTAGCAATATTTTTTAACCTTTGCTCTTTTTCTCCATCTCCAAAATGTTTGGTAGCGATGATTTACCATTCCAAACGCCTTGGTGAGAGCCTTGTAGATCCTTTTAGGGATGACATGTCAAACAAATCTGAGTGATTAGTGGCAAACTTCTATCTCTCTACAACTATAAATAGTAACATGTGGTGGAATATACTTTATTACTTGTTTTTCTAAATAACTTTTAAAAAATATTCCTTAATATTGGTCTCTTGTTTCATTTTAAAGGTTTTTTTTTTTTTTTTTTTTTGTACCCCAACACAGTAAACACACATAGAGTTACAAAGCAAGGCAGGAAGCAGTGTTGATCAAGTGCTGACTAGTGACTAGATACTTCACATGCATTATTTTACTTGCAATTCAGACCAATTCTTTAGTATGGGCATTAACATCTGTATTTTACAGACAAGGAAGATGAGATTCAGAAATTAAGTTTCCGTAGCTGCTAAGGGACCGATACAGGGTTTGAACTCCATTCTATCTCCAGAGTGATTGATTTTTCAAATGCACCCTCCTGGATCCCATAGTATCTGGAAAATGTGATCCAGGAAACCACTAACCAACGTGGGAATGCTTGGAATGCCTTAAAGCCATCTTGGCAAACAGTTGTCCACATGAACAATTCTTTTTTTGGACATAAATGTTTATTTTTTTTTCCAGTTTTGTTGAGATATAATTGACATACAGCGTTGTATAAGTTTAAAGAAAATGATTCTTCTGACAAAGAATTTATTAAGTTAAAGATCAGAATACACTGTTTAAGCTAAAATTATTAACAAATTCTCCCATATATTGAGTCCAATTCCATCTCTACCAGTCCTTATTTATCATTCGAAGACACATGCAGCAATTACTCTTCCAATTTATTGCTTTTCAGCCATTTGAAAAGGGCCATTTTCCCCTGAGTTTTCTCTTCTTTACTTACAGACCATTTTAGATAATTCCCAGAAAATGAACTATCAATCAATTATGATCTATGACCTGATAGAAATTTAGAACTCAGAGAAAATTTTGACATTTAACAATTAATGTCTATTCTATTGATGAAAGAACTGAGACCCAGATCAGCCAAGTAACTTTTGAATAAAAATTAGGCTATATTTTCTCTAAGAATAAGAATACTACAATGAGGGTGGGTATAAACTTGCATATGAACGTATGAACATTAGTTTGCACCACATTAAAACTCTAGAGAGGAACATACTACAAAGGAGTTTTAATGGGACAACCAGCATGCTCATGACTGATAAATTAAGCATAGAGTCTACTGTTTCTTTATTTTGATATCCTAAATGGCAAAGTGTCTTACACATAGTGAAATCAATGAATACTTGCTCAGTAAATGCTTTTGTTAATAACCAGGGCAGACATTTTGAAATAAATTATTATAACTGAAGATTTGATTTTCCTACTCTAGTAGTTTTCTAGTGCTTCTGCAAGAAATTTCCAAAATCTGAATGGCTTAAAACAGCAGAAATTTATTTCCTGATAATTCTGGAGGCTACAAGTCAGAAATTAAGATATTGGAAGGGCCATACTCCACCTAAACCTCTAGAGGAGGACCCTTCCCTCCTTGCCTCTTCCAGATTCTGGTTGCCCCAGGAATCCCTTCGCTTGCAGCAGTTTGCAGTTGATTGACATCTCTGGCCCTGTAGTCACATGATGTTCTCCCCTCCCATGTCTGTCTCTGTGTTTCCTATAAGGACACCAGTCATATTGGACTACGGGTCCATCCTACCCGAGTATGGCTTTGACTTAACTAATTACATCTGCAAGGACCCTATTTTCAAGTAAGGTCACATTCTGAGGTACTAGGGGTTAGGACTTCAATATAATTTTGAGGGGGAAATAATTTAATCCATAATACTCACTAACATTAAAAGCCTTATAATAACAAAATGAAGTCCCTAGCATATCACTGCATATGTTTCTTAAGATAGGCACACTTTATCTGTGCCTGAGTCAGTGTTCCTCAGTCCAATAGCTAAGTGTATCCATGAGTTCATTTCTTACATAATCTTGGCTTATTCGTTAGCCACAACAGGCCCACAGAGAAAGACTGGCAGAATCCAGTAGAAGGATTATGCTTCCATTCAGTCAAAAGTTAAATTGGGAAAGAATTTAGGATTTAGGATATGTGAAGAGGTAGCCTCAATCTATTTTTCTGTACCATTTCATAGACCATCGTACTACCCAACTGATAATGTAGGAAATCCAAATTCCATGAAGGACTCTCTATCTGAAGTCCGTTGTACCTTTGATGGGTCGACTTTAGGGAGTCTGTGCACCTGCTGAAACTGTATGAAGTGTGTTTGTGTGTGTGTGTAAACACATTTTCCTGGAAAAGCATTCTTAGCTTTCCTCAGAGTGAAGCGTTTCATCACACTGCTGAATAGGAGCACCAGTGACCTGGAATAGTCAAATCAAGATGGCTCTAGGCAAAATAATGAATATTGGCAAGGACATCTCTCCATGACTTACTCCTCAATTTTCTCTCTTTAACTCTTTCTGTTAGAGGGGCCCAGACTCTTTAAAACTTTTAATTTCAGTGCACAATTAGAGCCTATGTATTTCATTCTAAGTTTTGTAAATTTTCAACCTCTTTTCCTATTTCACATCATATCTATTGCATCACTCATTTTCTCATGCCCATCAGCTCTGCTTTGCAAACAATGATTAGATTTCTGATAATCAAATCTGTAACAAAATTTAGTGATTGACGCTGAGTCAGTGTTATGTTTCATTCCTCAAATATTTGTTTGGGCTTACTGTGTTCTGTCTAGATATTGCACCAGGAAATAAAAATGTAAAAGATTAAAAAAAATACTCATCTTCTCATTTGAAAGAGTTCACAATTTATCCAGCATTAAAAAAAAATAATGTACATATAAATCACCTGGGGATCATGCTTTAAATGCAGATTCTGCAGTAGGCGGAGTGGTCTAGAATTCTGAGATTCTAGATTTCTCGTATGTTATCAGGTGACACCTATGCTGTTGCTGCAGAGGATATTTCATACAGCAATGGTTTAGTGAAGCCTTTCTCAACCAGATTTGAAGAGAAGTAGGTCCTAATGCCCTAATCATCCATTTTATGTAATGAATTAACTTCACTTCAGTGCCTCTGGAATGGTACTATTTACCTTCCTTGAGAGAATTGAGACAATAGTCTTTATATCATTTTCTGTCTTCTGTGTTCAAGTGGAAACTTGTATCAGCTAGGATTAAATTCAGCTTTAAACAACTAAAAGTCTGTTCAGTGGCTTAGACAAATAGGGGTTATTTATCTCAGACAGCCAGAAGTCAGGTGTTAGCAGGCCAGTGCTCCGGGGAACATCCTCATCTTCTCTTCAGTTCTCAGCCTGTACAGGTAGGTCCTCACAGATGTGGCCTCAAGGCTGTGAGACGCCTACTGCTTCACAGACTCACATCTGCTTTCCAAGTGAAAGCAGGAAGAAGTAGGAAGAGAAAAGCCCAAGGATAGTGTCCTTTATAAATGTCCCTTTTAAAAAGTTTCTCAGCAGGTAAGCCTGGTGACTTCAACTTAATCCTTTTGTGTAGAACGGGGTCATGTGGTCATCCCTCACTGGAAATGAGCGTGAGAACATGATTATTTTAACTCTAGCTTTGGAGCTTCCCCAGTAGCAGAAGATAAGAAAGTGGTTGCCAACCACTTTGGAATAGTCAATCCATAGCATTTGCCACACTTGCGTAATTGAAATGTCACAAGCGAAACAAGAATTATCCATGCTAAAATTTGAAACAATAATGTAGAACCAAAATTCTTTTAAAATGTCCAAGCTTTCTAGAACTTCAAAGTGATGACATCAGGCACTGCCTATTCTGATTACACGTGGGTTTGGCTATGCCTGCACCATGCACCCAGAGCATGTAGAAGTGCATTTCCCATCTTGGTCTCCCTAAGTAGTTTCCTCAGTTTTAGAAATTCCTTTGTAAATAGAGATAATAACTTAATGCACATAGAAACACATATATTTCACATTTTAGCTATAAAATACCAACCTTATGTAAGAATATGAAGTTGTGAATAATCTTAATCTCTAAAGTTAGTTACATACAAACAAGCCATTTGGAATGGATTATTTAAATATAGCTTTCCTTTTCCCTTTTGAAATCAAGTTCTGATATTTATAGTTAGGTTGTCTGTCTGACTTTAAAAAAGCTCCATAAAAGGATGCATTGAAAGGTAAAGAATTAATAACAGTATATTGTCTACTATGCCTTAGGTGCTTTACATATTTTAATAACATTAAATCTCTCAACAAAGAATGAAGTCATCACGTTTTCCATTTTCCTAATGAGAAAACTGACGTTCGGAGAAGTTAAGTAACTGCTGAAGATCACCAGCTATAAAACATCAGAGGTGGATTTGAAGCCGAGGGTGTTTAAAACTTTCCAATTCTTTTCTTTCTTAGATGGCATGTGTGGAACTTACCATCTCACTCTTCTTATTACATACCTTAATGAAATTCATGAAATTTGGTGAATATAGTAAGGGTTCATTATTGGCATCCACGCACTTTTTTATTTAGACTTGAATTTGACAATTAAGAATACATCAAGAGAGGCTCACGTGTTGGAAATAAGAAATGCATAGATTTTATTTTAACACTGTGATATTAGTGATAAAAATTAAAGAGAGAAGAAAGAAAAGAGCAGAGACATTACATAAGTGTAGAAAGATGTAGGTGACATGTTAAGAAGAAAATTCAAATAATAAATTCCCATCTCTATCACATATAACAAATAAAATGCATTTTATTTAAAAATTAACCATGAGGGTAGAACTTTATAAAAATGAGCCATCAACAGTCTCATATTTTAGACAGTAAATGAAATATTTAAACACATTTAAAAATATATTTATGCCTTCAAGTAGCATATATGGAGGAAATCTGAACAAAAATTCTGATTATGCAGAATATTTAAATTTTCCATATTTTAAGAATTTATCTTTGTAATAGAAATTGCTCTAATGATCAAGAACAGTATTCTTAAAAAGAAACTAGACAACTTTTTTTTCATAACACAAGGAATTATCAAGCATCAACTGCACTCTAGTCCCTGAGCCAGGAGCTAAGCATGTGCTGAAGTATACAAGCCCCTGGGCCTGCCCTGAGAAGACCCTGTGGTGGGTGAGGGAGGAGAACACAATTCAAGTGCAGGGGGCTAGGGACATGGAGTACTGGGGGAGCAAAGAGGAGCCGGAGTTATTTAGCTCACTTTCAAAAAGCCTAATAAATTAGAAACCCATTTTTAAAAAGTCCATTCCAAATGAATAAAATATAAGGTTTGAGTGTATAAGGAGGTTTACCCAGTCTTCCTGAAAACTTTCCACTTCAAAATGAATCATGTTGGAAGAATACAGACACTGAGACTAGCTCTAAATGAGTTGAAAGACATTGCATTAAAAAAAAAAAGATTTTGGTAGTTAGAAAGGGTAAATGTTTTGGTAGTGGAGTAGAAATTGCATATATATGTAGAAAAATAGTTGAACATTGAGCAGGAAGTGTGGTGTGCAGAGCCGAAGAAGTGAGGAGGGTCCTGATTGCCTCTGGGAGTTGGCAGGAAGCACTGAGGCTGTGGATAGGAATTAAAAGTATTTGATAGCTCAGAGGAAAACACTGCACAGAGGGAAACAGTGTAAACACAAAGGTCACGAAATAAAGGCAGGGCACTGGGCTTCCCGGTGCATGCGGGGCAGGAACAGAGGCTGTAATCCAATAACCGACATGGTACAAAGAGCCTCCATCGCCAAAGTAGCGACCTTGGCAGGAAGCATAGATCATACCATTATGTCCTCATTTCTCTCCTCTGTCGGGAACGGATTTTATGACTAAACTTCAGACAGAAGACATTGTAGGAAGAAAAATTATGGGGCACAGAGTTTTAAAAAAAGAAGAAAGATTGCCTCAAGCTTGGTTCAGCCAACCACCTTTTCCTGTAGATTAGCTTTTGACGTTAATGATGTTTATTCTGTTTTTTTTAAGATTAGAATGTAAAAGGTGTAATTGATATCAATATCTAGAGAATTAGATCAAAGCTTTTGATGTTTTTTTTTTCATTCAAAACTGATTATCAGAGTTGGATGCACCGTGAAGCTAATGAAGCTGAAGGCCCTGCACACCTGATGTGGCATTTGTAATCTGGATTCCTTTTCAAATGGCATCAAAGATATGATTTATAAAGACATTGTTAGGAAGAAGGCATATGACTCCTTGGCACACTTTGTTGTTATTGACGGATTTTGCAGGTGGAATACTTTCTCGCCAGCTCTATGGAGGCCAAATGTCTACATTCAGTGTGAAGAGGGCGTGACGTTTCAACTGAGTTTTTAGAGGACTGAAAAGGATATTTTAATGTATTTCATAAAGAAAACTGACTCAGTTTTGAAATGCTGCAAACTAAAATTCAATAGGAATAATACTACTTCCATTGTGTGGATACATGAGGAAAACTATAATTGGTATTTGTCAGCCTCTGATGTTTCAGCACCATCTCACCTCGATAGATTTAACTGAGTGTATAAGCAAATACAATGTGAAATAGGTGTTTTTATAAATCAGGTTTTAAGTCCTTACTTTGATCCTTAAGCCACCTTTTTTATGTAACTGAATTTTATATCTCATTCAATTAGATACTCAATCAGAACTGATGCTTTGGACTGCAGATAATAGGACACCCAAGTAAAAGCGGCATAAATTATAAGGGCACCTATGATCTCACATTAACAGGGTACCAGACAGGGATGAACAGTTCAGTGATGAAGCCCTGGCTCAGTGATGCCATCATCATTTTTTCACGCAAATTCCCTGCCATCTTCAGCATGTCAGCATCATCGCCCCTCATGATCTCAATATAGCTGTGATAGTTCCAAGAGGAACAGGCAGACACAACCTCTCCAGGGAAGGAGGAGGAGGTGATCTCTTCCATGGGTCTGTTTTTGTTACTAAGGAAAGCTTTTCCCAAAGCCTCCCCTCATTCAGGTGCCAGTTGGTCAGCACTGGTTGCACGTCATGTTAGAGCAGCAAGCTTTCCCAGGATGCTGTGCCTGGCACTTTCTGCCTCTAACTTGGGAGGTGGGCTCTGCCAGGAAAGATGAAGGGGATGTGGGTGAGCAACGAAGCTCTGTCATGATTAGCCTTTATTAAGGGGGAAAAGTAGTTATCCATTTGCTGCATCTTACTTTGATGGGGTGAGATCTTTGTTTCTTCTCCTCCTTTGGGTGTATCTCTATGCTTGTGAGCATGTCTGTATTTTCACCATTTGTATGTTATATTTTTTGGTCTCACCCTCTAGTAATTTCAATGGCCATAAATCTTCATCCAGAGTCTGAAAAATTTCAGACATTTTTGTGTTGATGAAAGTTCCTTTGAGCTACAGACTTTGGCCAAGCTATAACAAATCCACAAAACTGTGGAGATTTAATCTCCCATTAAGGCCAAGGCAGTGGGCCTCTGGGCTAAATAGAATGCCAACCATTCTACACACAACTGTTTGGGCACACGCCAGAACAACCGATGGTTTCTGTCTCTAGTCTAAACTCTGAGCTGCTTCTTGGAAGAGGTCACAGGAGGTCAAAGGATGTTCCCTAAGGACTTTTCTGATCCCTAAGGCCTTACTGGGGATTATGAGACTACCCCAGGCTCCAAGTTTGGTGTTTAGCTGCTGTCTGAAAACCCACGTGTTCAAAACATCTGGGTACTGATTCTACACCTCCATTCCTTCCTTCCTCCAGGAAGCTTTCCATCAGCACAGCAGCCCTCACTCAACTAACCTGAGATTATATAATACGTTGTGTCAGTATCACTCATTCAGTACTTAATCTTATACTATTCTGTGATACCTTTTTTCAGTCATCTTACATCCAAGGACTTTTTGTACCTTTTCCCTAACTACAAAATACAAATTTTCAGATCAACGACCACATTTTTCCATTTCTCATCACAATTACCCTGCATGTGCCAAATGCAGTAGAACACATATGTTTATTGAATAAGTATATGTAGGTTGTGGTAAAAAATGTAATGTAATAAAAAGAATAACATAACATCATGTGGCAAAACTACTATGGGAAACTTCAAAAACAATAATGAAACAATGAGTCGCTATGTACCTCTTCAGGTAGCATGTGAGGCAGGGATACAGTGGTATGCAAAAGTCAACAGGGTACCTGCTTATGAGGAGCTTAATATCTAGAAACAAAGAACTATACTAAATAAATAAGCACGCACAAAATGGAAAAATTAAAACATGCTAAGTGCTGAGAGACAGGAGCATAAGCCATGTGTCGCACAGGTGGACCTGACGTAATCTGCAGATGAGGAACAATTTCTCTGAGAAAGTAATCTTTGGCCTGCAGTATGACTAAGAGATAATTGGGTACAGATAATGTGTTCACATGCAAATGTAAAATTGTGGCTGGAGTAGACAGCCAGATAGATGATGACAGAGAATGAAGTTAGGGAAAATGTGGGCCAGAGAGAGCTACAATTTAACAGAGCTGCAAGAGTAACAGAGTATAGCTGCCCAGCCAGGGACTACATTTCCCAGGGCCCTTTGCATTAAGTGTGGCCACATGACCAGTTCCTCTCCAATGGAATGCAAGTAGAAGTGATGTCACTATATCCCAGATAGGATTTTGAGACATTGGATGTGCTCTCCACACTCACCTCCCATCCTGTGGGCTCCAGTGACGACAGCAGGGTGCCTTTGGAAGCTTTGTGATAAAGGTGGTTGCACTACTCTGAGTGACTGCTTGCAGAAGATCCCCTGTCAACCTGGAGCCCTTCTCTTGGATTGTTACATGGAGAGGAATAAACTTCATCTTTAAGTCGCTGAATGTTGGAGAGATCTTTGCTAAGATTGCTTATCCCAAGTAATGCTAGGGAGTTTGTACTGTAAGTCATTTATACTTACTGAATACTGTAAGTTATTTAAAGATTTTAAACAGAGAGATATATGATCAAATCAATATTTTGAAAAGATTTAGCAATTTGCAAAGTGGAGAATGTATTGGGGGTCAGTGAGAAAGAATTAGGAAAAAACAAACAAAAAAGCTATTGCAGAAGCCCAAGTGAGAAAAGCTGGAGGCAGTGGAAACATAGAAGTGGATGGATTCGAAAGATCTAAAGAAGGGATGTTGATAGGATTGGGTAACGGGAAAAGTTTAGAAAGAAGTATCTAAAGACTGCTACTTCTCGGGCTTTGGGCACTGAGTAGATAGTGTTGGCATTCTCCCAGAAAAGAAGCACAGAGAAAAGTCCTGAGTTCACATTTGCACACGTGTGCAAGGAGATGTCATTATTATGTACAAAGGGCAGCCTCTCACTGCACAGAAATGAAAGGAAAGTTACCAGTAGCCACAAGGGACCCTCTGAAGCAGTGTGCTAATGGTTAAGGTCCTGAAGGCTGAAGTTGGACCCGGTCCTTAACTAATGAGCCTGGCCACCGAAGATGGTTATTTAACTCTTGGTTCCTCCATTTTTATCTACAAAATGAGGAAATAATAATGCCTGCTGCATAGGCTTGTAACGAAGATGAAATACAAGAATACATATAAAACCCACAGAAGGATATTTATCCTTGGTAAGAACTCACTCATCGTTGCTTCTTATGCAGCACAATCACGTACTCTTATACATTACCCAGGGTTGTGTCATCAGCATATCATGTGCTTTTTAGGTGGCAAAATATATTCAGCTAAGGCACTATCAATTTTAGAATGCATACTCTATACACATAAGTTAATTTTAAGGGCCTGGCTTGGTCACTGAATTCGTTAGGCAAAGCTTTACACTAACGATCCAATTTTCTTCTAACTCTTATTTTGGCAAGTTTGTTTTCAGCCCTGATTTTTATATACACTCAAACTCTTGACCCTTTCTTATAGGGCTCCACATTTGACCCCCCCCCCCCCACTATACAGATAATGCTCTTCTTCCATAGCCACCTAAGTCTTAATTTATTTCCACCAATTCTAAACTCAGCACCTCCTTTACACATACTTTATCTAATTTCTTCAGTCTTTTAACTTGGTTAACTTTCATAAATCTTTAATTCTTTTGGTTACTTTCTTCTTAAATGAATCCATAGCTGCTCTAATCTTCCTCTTGCAAGCAGCTTTATACTCAGTATAAATTTCATTCTCTATCATTCCTGCCAATATCTTTCCCATTATGTTTCTGTCTGGTGCCGCATAAAATTATCTCACCTTACATTCCTGTCAACATGATTAAGGGAGGTAGATAGGAGGAACTAAAAAAAGGTAATATAAAAAAGTAAAAAAATATATATAAAAAAAGTAACAAAAAAAATATAAAAGTAAAAAAAGGGAATATAACAACAATACACATAGTTAGGGTAGTAAGCGCTCCGTGAAAGTTATACACCTCAACCCAAACATGTCAGTGCTCCTTGGGGAACATTGCAATATAATGTTTTAGGCCTATTTGCAGGAGACCCTTCTGAGGTATCGGCTGTGTTCTCCACAAAGCAATTCTCCACTTTTTCCTTGGGAAAAAAAAGTCTTTTTACCAGGATTCTGTGCCTAATGCTGACTCCAACTTTTTGATATATGCCACTTTAAAATGTTAGCTATGTGTGTCCCAAAATGTTGTCTTTCATTTTCCACCTCCTCATTTTAAAACTAAATAAGGTTTTAAAGAAAAATATTCGTATAATTTTTATGTATACACAATTGAACTGTAGTAAAATTTCAGGGGGTTCCAAAAGAGGACAGCTAGAGTAGGACAGGATCATGTAGTTGTGATTATCTGGCTAAAGATCCTCAGAGCATCAGAATAATATCACGTCTTCATAGCACAGCAATATGTACTGACCAAAACATAAATTATTGACTTTACAGAAATACTCCAAGGGAAGCTTTCTTCTTTTGAAGAAGATAAGTGGCAGAATTCAAGCACTGCCAAATTCATTCCTTCCTCACTCCCTCTAGTCATTCATGCACTTATGCATCCATTCATTCATTCTAATGTTAAGCACACTTTGACCCCTTTGCTATGCATAGTGAGGTTAGAAAGATGTGAGACATTTCCCTATTTTGAGGATTTAAAAATTCTTCTTGGTAATTAGTAATCTAATTGTGTGTGTGTGTGTGTGTGTGTGTATATATATATATATATATATATATATATATATATAATTTTTTTATTTTAAAGAACCAACCACATGTCAAACCCTATACACATCAATGTAGTAAGACAAGTATTATTCTCTCCATTATCTGGTGGAGAAGACCAATACTCAGAGAGTTAAGTACTTTTCATAACCTCACCCACTACCACTGTGTCGCACAGCCAGGGATTTTTTTTTAAAGATTGGCACCTGAGCTAACATCTGTTGCCAATCTTTTTTTTTTTCCTTCTTTTTCTCCCCAAGCATCCTCCCCCCCCCCCACCCAGTAAATAGTTGTATATTCTAGTTGTAGGTCCTTCTGGTTGTGCTGTGTGGGACACCGCCTCAGAATGGTCTGATGAGTGATGCCATGTGTGTGCCCAGGATCCGAACCAGTGAAACCCTGGACCACTGAAGCGTAGCGCGTGACCTTAATCACTTGGCCCCAGGCCGCCTGAGCCAGGGATTTAAATAAAGCCATCTCCTTCTGATTCTAGAGCGTATGCTCTTAACCACTATACACTAATTTCTACTGAAAATTGTTTTATCAAAATAAAAGAAAATCTAGAAATGTTCACAACAGATACAAAAATCTAGATTCGTTTTAAAAATCCTAATTTGTTTTTTAATGACGTTTTATTTGACTTTTTCTCAAGAGAGCTATGTTCAAGGGCATATTTTCTGGTAGGTGATTCTAATTAGTTTAATGACATTTTCTAATGGGACCTAGAATACTTTTCCTTTGTGCCCTTTAAACTCTTACTCATCCTTCAGATTCCAGCTCAAAAGTCACCCACTCTGTAAAACTCTCCTGAAACAACTCCCAGGCAGCACAAACGCTTTCCTTCGTGACTGAACCTTCCTAGCATGTGGTATACCTGAGAGTCATGGCGCCAGATTACACTGGGTTACATTTGTGTCTGTCTTTCTGGACTGACTATGAGTCCAACAGGGAGAGTCATATTAGAGCCTCCTTCTCGTGTAGCACCCGATACATTGCTTTCCACGTAGTTGGTCCTGAGTGAATGTTGAACGCTGTGGGTGTTTGACAAAGCAGGGTTCTGAGTCTAAGTGCACCCAGGTATGTGATTCCTTGGCTGTCCTAATAAACCAAATTAAAACAAAGGACACAGAAGGAAGGACTTGTTTGTAATATCTGCCTATGCTTCCCTTGATATAAAAGCGAGCATTGAGAAAATATTATCTAATGGTTACTTTAACTCCTGAGTATGAGTATTGAGCTAGTGACTAGAAGGAGGTGTGTGTTTAAAATGATGCTTTATAAATGATTTAATAAAGAAATGTAAGCATAACCAAAGAACTCTAAATAAACGAGAAAATGTTGACCGTGAATATGGCAAACTAGTGCAGGTTTAGGCAAGGTACTGTTAAAACAATTTGTTACTTAACATTGAAAAAGCCGATGCCCTTATTTCCACATTTGAAGGTACCGTCTTGTAAGGGTCCATGTGATGCCCTCTGTAATCAGACTGAGTTTTCCATTTACTAGCTTACACATTTACTTCAGTTTCCTATGTTATACTCATTCACAGGGTTGTTATGAGGATTAAATAAAAAATAATTCACATAAAGACACTAGCTGGGTGTCTGGCATGTAGTAAGCTCTCTATAATTGTTAACAATTATTATCTAATTAAAATTCAGGTTTAGTGATCTAGGCCATCAGTATGCTTATTGCTGGACTATGTGAACACAGGACTCAGAAAAGCCTCATGAGGATAACTAGAAAATCTAAATCACAGAAGAATGTCAAAATGGTAGAAATCTTGGCAAATATTTCCCCTTTACTTTATGCTGCTGTAGCCCTATGCTCTGTTAAGTTTTGTTTCAGATTTGCAGTACATGACATTTAAAGCTTTCCACATTGGGTAGGGGGTGGGTTATGATGCCTCCTTAAGTTAGAAAATAGCCCAATGGATACCGAAGGACTGGGAGAAATGTAACAGAGAACCATGTCTGGGAGGACTATATCAAACTGCCATCCTCAAGGGATCATTGTTTATTCATTCATTCAAACAAGCATTTTGCAAAAAGCAGACTATTAGTGAAGCAGGATAAAGGAGGGATTGTATATGAGAACAATCTTCAAAGTTTCTGAAAGGAAGTAGACATCAAATCTCTCCATGAACGACTGGTAGCGTTCCGGGCTCTACTGCCAGCCAGGCATCCATCTATCTGCTTACGCTAAGAAATATTTGCTCCATATTGCAAATAAAGTTAGGAAGGAAGTGCTCTGAGACAAGAAGTCTGCATCCAAGCTTTCTAGTAGACCAGCTCCTTGCCAGTCAATAGGTGGTCCTGAAATAAAGCTCCCACACATCATAATCAGAATAGAGAACATTGATGACGGGATCCATAAATAAATATGTCAAGAAAAAACATACCGAGAAACAAAGAAAAATAACAACCATGAGAGAGACAGGAAATAGAAGAAAATGAGAGGAATTTCTCCAGGAAATAGATTACATTTTTGACTGCACGTTCTCTGTGAAATTAGAGAAACTATTTCCTCTTTGAAATACAAGCTCAAAGAGAAGATATAAAGATTCAAAGACAAGCTGATATATAGTAGAAGGAAATAAATATTGGAGGGCAGATCCTGTTACAAGAAATAATGATGCTCAGTAGAGATGGCAATAGTGGTGGCATTCAGGTGGTGATGACAAACTCTCCCAGTGAAATGTGATTTGGACAAAATAAGAAGAAAGAAATAGGAGAGGCTGCATGGCAGCCGACCAGATGTGCTGGTGAGCATATACGAACCATCTCTGCTGCCTCTCCAAATTAACTGTTAAGATTCTGAATTGGATTGATGTCCTGTGCTAGTCGTCAGTGACAAGAAGTAATCTCTGACTGATATAACTCCTTTGTGTGAAGGGGACATCCTAGATTTAAAAAACTGAAACAAAACTTAAAATATTATACATTTGTCTTATTAATGTTTTACCATTTTAATTTTTATCTTCCAAACATAGCCCAATAGTATCTGGATCTAAAATGTCCAAACCCAGCACAGCATCTCAGATTCAGGTAGGAAGTGCACATCTATATTAGATTCTTGGTGAGATTTTGGTTATCCCCTTACATGGATAAAAATGGCCCTGGGTGCAGAGTCAGGAAAGGGCTGCTTCCTACGTGTCAGAGAAAAGCTTTAATTAGAAGTATTTACTGCAGGCTCCTTGCTTCCTATCCTCCATACAGAGGAAACACAACTATTGTGTGGCATTAGTATTTCTTGGAGAAATGCAAAGATTAGAAGTTTCTCCGAGTTCAATAGAAAAGATAATAAGAAGTCGAAGACAGTGACTGGCAGAAATTCAAATGAGTGGGAAAGTTATGTTAAGAGACACAGTTAGAGGATGTTAAAGTACGGAGAATGTTCATTGTGTTTATTTTTTAACAACTGAGATAGCATTTTAAGAGAATGAAACACTTCCAGTTATTTAAATATCTTTGGTCCGCAATCTCCTTCACCATGGGGGTTGTACACTCTAATCCCTTTCAAGTTCAAATTCTTCTGATCTCATGACTTCACTTTTTATTTAGTTGTGTCTTTGAAAAAAGACCGGAGGATTTTGAAATTTCACAGTGCTATCTAGGTGACTTGGTTCCGTTGCTACCTACTCATGCAGCAGGTTGGTTGTTGGAAACCAGGTGCCAAGCATCTGGTGTTTGCCTGTTGAATAAACAGGTTCATACTAAAGGACATAATGCCTGTTGCCTTAAGCTGTGTAACTCAAACAAATGCACACAAACATTTGAATTTCAAAGTTCTGACCTTGGGTTAATAACCTTGAATGTAGGCGAGGATGGTATTTTAAAAATGCATGCAGTATTACAATTCCAAGTAGTCTTCAACTTTTTCAGTATTCCATGGTTGCAGAATATATCCCAAGAGAAAAGAGGGGCTGTGACTTCGAATTCCATGTCTCTAAGCCAAATTTTACAAAGGTCCCTCGTTAGCTCACTGTTCTCTATAATACCCATAATCTCTCCCTGAAGGTTTGTTATACTTCAGAATAACACCAGGAACCACAGAATCTGCTCAGTTAATTCAAAAGAAAAGAAAAGAATTTGAGCGGGATTGGTATCTATAAGATTTTGATTTAATCTTGCAAAGTCTCTTTTCTGCCAACCATTTAGTTATTTTGTCTCTATTTGTCCAACTATATCTTATTATTTATTTAAGAAAATATCTTGAAATGAAATTATT
Organism: Equus caballus; assembly: GCF_041296265.1. Taxonomy (NCBI): domain Eukaryota; kingdom Metazoa; phylum Chordata; class Mammalia; order Perissodactyla; family Equidae; genus Equus; species Equus caballus. The sequence goes on from NC_091685.1 coordinate 109,898,796, forward strand.
GGGTCAAAGAGTGCATATTTTACATTGTGATACATGTCAAACTTTCCTCCAGAAAGATGGTGCAAAGTTATACCTCAACCAGTTTTGCATGAGGACATTTATTCCCTCACATTCTGTCTGCCCCTAAATATTCCCAATAGTATTCCTCCTTCTATGAACTAGTTGTCTGTGTCCTTTGCCCATTTTTCTGTTAGGCAAGTTCACATTTTTCTCACTTATTTTTATTTTTATTTATTTATTTATTTATTTTTGAGGAAGATTAGCCCTGAGCTAACTACTGCCAGTCCTCCTCATTTTTTTTCTGAGGAAGCCTGGCCCTGAGCTAATATCCGTGCCCATCTTTCTTTATTTTATATGTGGGACGCCTACCACAGCATGGCATGCCAAACGGTGCCATGTCCACACCCGGGATCTGAACCATAGAACCCCCAGCCGCCAAGAAGCAGAACATGCAAACTTAACCGCTGCACCACCGGGCCGGTCCCCTCACTTATTTTTAGAAATATTTGCTATTTATATATTACAAGATAATTTCCTGTCATATAAGTTGAAAATATTCTTCGAGTTTGTTGCTAGTGTTTCTACCTTGTTTATAATCATTTTATATAGAAGGCTTTAATGTTTATGTAGTCAAATCTATCATTTTTGTCTTAATGATTTTCCTTTCTGACTTTGATATTGTGTTTAGAAAGTCTTTTCTTATCCTCAAGAATGTAGAAAAGAAAAGCTTCACCATATTTCCTTCTCCTTATTTTATTATTTTTTAATGGGTGGCAGCACGGAATAGTTAAGAGCATTGACTCACACAAATTGGGTTTGAATTCTGCTCTGTGATTTTAAGCTGTGTGAATCCAAGCACATTACTTTATGTCTAAAATGGGGGAGATTTCTACCTCCTGTTGTGAGAGTATTAGACAGAATTATCTATGAAGTACTTGGCTAGGAGTATCCTGAAGTGCCTAGGTATTATCAATACCCTATAGAGAGACATTTGATGATTATTATTTCTTATATTACATATTTGATTCACCTAGAATATATTTTCCCATTGAGAAGTCAGAAACATCCTCCCAAAATAAGGATATCTCTTGTCACAAATCTTTCTGATACCACCCATGTTCTTCAGGATCAAGTCTGACTACCTTACCTTGTCTCTAACCGTCTTCACCCTCTTGCTTCCATGTTAACGCCCAGCCCAGCTCTCCTGCTGCGCCTTACTCCCATTCTAGTCTCTCATCACGCAGATTTATTTATTTTTTCTGAACAACACTTGCACTTTGACACCTTCGTACTTTCTCCAAATTATTTCTTTTTCTCCCTGGAATCCCCTCCTCTTTTTCTCTGAACATGTTAAAATAATCCATCAAGGCCCAGATCGAGAATTGTCTTCTTGATAGAACTTTCCGTTGTTCCTCCCCATCACAATTAATTGCTTCCTCCTTTGATTTCCACGGGATGTTTGCTCTTCTCTTAGCACTTACAGTACATATGGGCATGGCTATCCTTCACTAGCTCATGAAAATCTTGTGGGAAAATATTCTGTCATGTTTTTCGAACTTGCCTGCCCAGTGTCTGACATACAGAGTGGGAATGCAAAATGTTTGTTGACTACTAAATATAATATACATTTCCTGTCCTATTTATGTACACCAATCACAGTACTCACTTGGATGTAGCTCTCTTTATAAAGCATATTGCATGTATGTGTGTACGTGTGTGTGTAACATTACATATTATTTTTCTTTGTAGACATTTGCTTATCACATACGAAACCTTGACAGGTTACATTTATCAGTTGACCAGATCAATCATGAAATATATTTTTTTGGCTATTTCATTATATCTTTAAGGTTTCAAAATGTTAAAAGGCATTCTGTGCAAGATTTAAGTTGGTCAAAGTTTTAAGATCTATAGAAAGTAGCTGACCTATAGTCGTAGGACTTTAGAATAGTTGACATTGTGTTCATATTGCTGAGCCATTTCCATTATTGTACATTGAAATCTAAGATCAACTATAACTGGTCTGCATTAAATTCAGTTAAATTAACATTTAGTGCACACAACTCTGTGTCCAGACACTATGACATAGCTCACCATTTTTCACACTGTAGTCTCTGAAATGCTGTCTTAGGAGATGTTGAAAGCTTCTTCTCAAATAAAGGAATTCCATGTCACAATACGTTTGGGGTGCAGCACATACTGATATCTCCTCTGAGAAAGTCGTGATCTCGTGAACACATAATTTAACCCATCATTCTCCAAATTTACTCGAAAACAGAATTTTTTCTTTTCTAGGACGTACATGAAGGGCACTTTGGGATTATTTCCTTTAATCTTTACAGCAATATTGTCAACAAGTACTGAACTGAAATTCCTGTTTTACACATAAGGAAATAGATGGTTTACCAAGTGTCACCAGCTGTGAGAGGATAGAACCCAGGTCTCCCCATTCTGATTCCAGGACTCTTTCTTCATCAGCTGCCTCTTGTGAACGCTTAAACCATTGTGCCGATTTCCTTATCTAAGAAAGCAGGATACTGCTCTGGAAATTATCAAAAATATTTTTCTGGGCTTTTACCCACCTGGAATACTCCACCACCACGCCAGCATCACTATCACGTTTTTGTATTCTTATTCTCTCAAGATCATGCTCAAGTCCTCTATTCTCCACGAGGTCCTACTATGACAATTTCCTTGTCTCCTTCTCATCCAAAATCTTGAGGAATTCTATGAATTCCCCATTCCGTCAGTTACTGTATATTGCATCATGTTGTTCCACAACTGTTTCACGTGTGCCTGCCCTATTTCTCTAACATCAGACAATTTGTCTTAATCTTTTTATATATCTGCTGTCAGTATTAAACACTCTATATAGTACATGTTGAATGAATGAAAGAATGCATAAGTAAACAGCTAAGTGGATGATGGAATTATAGACACATAAAACGGCAAAGTGTCCTCAATGCATACCAGTTCAATATTCCAGTTCTTAATAGTCTCATAGAGTGGGCAGAGAGTGACAAACTGGGAGGGAACATGGACTTTTTACTAGTCCAGTGGCTCTCAAACTTTAGTATTTATCAGAATCACGTGGAGAGCTTGTTAAACCAAATTGCTGAGCCCCACCCTCAGAGTTTCTGATCCAGTAGATCCGGGATGGGGCCTCAGAATTTTCATTTCTCGCAAGTTTCCAGATGATGCCAATGCTGCTGGTCCAAAGTCCATACTTTGAGGCAAACTAAGCAGGATGAATTTGACGAGCTCAATTACTGATTTTGCTACTTCCAGTTATGTGACTGAGCAAGGTTCTTAAATACTTAGCTTTAGTTTCATTATTTTAAAAATGAGCTTAATATCCTTAAGTTGCAGAGGTATGATGATATATTAGAAAGGACCAGACGCACAGAAAGTCATTAATACCTATTAGATTGCTTCCTTTCCTCCCTTGAGAGGAAGTAGCTTGGAGTGCTTCATACTGCAGTCCTTTCTTTGCCTTGTCTCCATCAGTTCTAGAAATTTATACCCTACTATTCTTTTATAAATGTGCCCAAGTCCAACAGCACATGCCTTGGAACCAAGATATTGGGTAACAGAAGCAATAAGGCAGACCTCAGCCACAGAATTCATTACTCACAGCCAACAGCATTTCTTAGTTCAGACTACAGTCGGCTCCAGTTACAAATATTCCTTGCTCAAGTACAGGCTTCTGCTTCAAAACACCTCAAAGACACTGACTGCTTTCTGTTTTATCTCCTCATGTAGCAGCGATAGCACTTAAAGTTATCCCCAATCTGATGCCATGCTGTCTCACTCCATCCAAAGGCACAAAGGAGCCCTATCTTTGCTTTCTGACGGAATCCTTTCAACAGACCCTTTGCTTGGGAAAGAATAGAGCTAAGCTTGAGTGATATTGCTCACTGAGGAACTTGACCATTAGCAAAATTAATTGTGAACAGAGAAACTATAGTAGTTTAAAAGTTCTTTGGTGAGAGATTTCTCCTAATTTTAAGTGGATGGATTACAATGAATATGTGCCTCCCTTCAGGCTCGTATTGTCAAAATGGTCTCTTTCAAAGTTAAAAAAAAAGCAAAACTATTTTGCTGTCTAAATTATTATATGAATTATGTATTTTTAACTCATTCACTTCTGACAATCAGAGACTATATTCACCCTGTTCCCGGTTGAATTCTGAGATTGAGCCAAAGATTTGAGTCACAATCAGGCATCTTAAAGCTCAACACCTTTATGTTCTATAAATCCACAGATGGCTGGAGCTGGAAATGTCCACAAGGATCAACTAGCATTGACTGGGATCAAGTCTTCCAGGCTGTCACAGGAGGAGTCAGAAAAGTGACAGAAAGTATTTGGGGCTCCTGCCATGCAATAAAGAAGGTTGTGTATGACCTCCTACTGCTCTTGGAGAGACATTTCCCTCCATGTTTGGGAAAATGAATTACTCCCACTTGGTTTAACTTTCTGAGAACTCTTCTCCTCAGGTTTCTGGCAATTCTGTCCCCACTCGTCAGCATGACAACTGGGCTGAATTAGTCTGAAACACTGTCAGTGATAGATGAGTGAGCTTATGTTTTGGTGACTTTGCTTTCTTCCCTTTGGCATACAGTTTCTTTTCAACAAAGAGGTAAAACAAACCATGGAGAACATGAAGAGAAAAACCCTTTGTATCTCATCTGACACCAGATGGATCACGCTCGTCCCTGCCAGTAGCAAGATTGGTAGAATATGAGACAGGGGAACTGGGATCCCCCAGACTTTTTCTCTGCCATCAGGCAGCCACTGCTTACTAGAGGAAATCATAAAATCATATATATCAGTCCATTCCAGATTAATGCTAATTTCAACTGAGCCTTTTGGCTGGTGAGTAATCATTTCATTCATCTCTTGCTGAGTCATAATTTCATTTGCTATTGTAGTTATTTGAAATTGTCTTCATTCTTTATGTTTAGAAGTTTGAACCCAACATCCTCCAGATCAGTACACCATTCTCCCTGTAAATTATCAAGAACATCAGGACTGTTTGAAAACAGTTTCCTCAGCGTTCCCTCTGGCTGCTCCTGTTCTTTAGATTTGCCATCTCTTTCTGCAAACCTGATACACTTCTGAGGAAGGGGTTCCCATCTCCCTTGCCAAGGCTCTGCGTGTGCTCAATCTCACCCTCTCATACTTCCTCCTTGACTGATTAGCTCTTTCCGCACATTGCTTTCTCCTTTTTGGCTCTAAAAAGTCCTATTTCTCTACTTGCGACCATATATGCCTATCAGTCTTAGACGAACTTTCCCATAATTTACCTCTCTCTCAAGCTCTTATCCAGTGTCTCTATCTCCTTTCACATCTAAGATTGGCCTACAGTCCGGCTTCTGCCCCACTGCTGTTTTATAGCTGCTAAGTTGCCTCACATTTTCTGTTGAATTGAATAATGTAAAGCTCTGTGGTGGTTTTGTTTTTCCTTTTTAATGTTTTCTTCTTTGATATTTGTAGCATTCACTGTTGCTTCCAAATTTTGCGTCCCTCTTCTTTTGTCTCCTTAATTGACTCGTATTCAAGGTTCCATTTCCTAAATATAGGTGTTCCCGATGAGTCTATGCTAAATCCAATTTTTGTCTTTCTGTACTCTCCTTTGATGAGCTCATTTATCCTCGGAGCCTGACCTATTTCCACTCAACAAATAACAATCTATCTCCCTGGCCCTCTTCTCTGTCAAACTCAAACCTAATCAGCTCCTCAAACTCAAAATATTGTAAAATAAGTGAAATCCTCTTTTGCAATCAATGTTGCCTCCTGGTTCCCAGTTTTGATCATACAACACTATTTCTCTGCTCATGTTATCATTCTCCTACTAGATAATAAGTCCCATAAGAACTAGTTCGTTCATCCCTCTCTCATAACAACTAAAATAATGTTGGCATGTGGTCATCGTTACATAAATATGTGCCAGATTAATAAATGGGAGAATTGATGGATGAATTCTGGTTCTCTAGGCTTGAAAAATTCAGCCATTGTAACTCTTCTTTCCATTTCCCCACTAACCAAAATAATGGGCAAGTTTCTTGGGTTTACTTTCATAGCATCTCTTCTCTCTGCACTCTCTAGTCTAACTACAACTACTTTGGCAGTTTAAAATTTTAAATTCTTCTTGGTTGCTCTCTTGTTTTAGCTTCCTAATTGGTCTTTCCAATGCCTAGAAGTAGTTTCTCCCTTTTCTCAATTCCTTCCGCACATTTAGGATATTGATTGCTTGTATAAGGTAGAATAGCTATAGTGTGCATTTTGTAATGGCTTTCTAAATTGCACTCTCATTAAAGCAGGTTTAGCATGTTGACTTCTTTGTCTCTCACAGCATTTAATGTACATTTCTTTATTATTAAAATAATTGGCCAATAAAGAGATGTGAATGAGTAAACACCACTGCCAGAGTAAACCTCTTAAAGCACAACTCTCAGCTGGTCACTTCCCTACAATTAAAATCTACAATGGCTCCTCGTTGCCTACTGAATCAAGTTTAAACTCCTCAATTGAGAATTTAACCTCTACTCTCCCACTCGCTCACCCCCATAATATAGTCCAAAACCACTTTGCCAAGGTTATGCCTCATTCTCTTCTTACATATCCTGTATTCTAACCATTGTAGGGAAGGCAAAACTTTACCTCTACCAATCTTAGGTTTTCATCTGGGGGTCCTTATCAGAAAGACAGATTAAAAGAGAAAAACAGGTTGTTACTACATGCTGTGCCCATGATATGGGAAATATCTTGACAAAAGTAACTCAAAGTGGTGGCTGGAACTCAGGCTTACATAGTGTCTTCAATGAAGAACAATACATCTGTAGAGAAACGACAGGAGAAAGGAAAGTAGTTTTATGGTTCCAAGGACTGAGGACAGCAAACTGTGGGAAGGTAAATATATGGGAAGGAACAAATGGAGTAAGGTTTGTTTGCAGATTCCTCTGGTACCTCCGGGCTGGTAAGAGTCTGTCTCTAGTAAAAGGAGAATTTACATCCTGCCTTTAGGCAGAAAAGGGGAGCGTAGAGAGAGCTTTACCTGCATTTGCTACTTCCTAATTGCCTTCAGCTCAAAATCATTTTTATGTCAGAGGCATATTTTGGGGTTACATATTCTGATTTTCTTTACCATTCTGGTCTACTTTGCAATTATAATCGTATATTTGTTCAGGTTGTTCCCTCCAATAACATCCCCATCTTTGCCCCTGCTTGCTGAAGTGCTATCTACTCTTCAAGACCCATCTTCCTGAAGATGAAGACCTCTTGTCTTCAAGAGTTCATTATGTTGGAAACAAAGTGAGGGAGGTAAGAGTGAGAAGACAGAGAAAATAAACTGGAGACCTGTTTCCTATGGATTTATCTTTTGCCATTTAATCCCTGCCTGCACTATCTGTACTACTATCCAAAATTTCTGTCAATGTTCTACTATTTGCTGTCTATTTATCTCTATTTATTATGACTAGCATTTAGCATAGGTTGGGTTTAAAATGGTTGTCTACTCAAAATTCTCTGGTCAATATCATAGCATATGGATCTAGTTTCCTCCAACCTGAAGTTGGTTACAATTTTGCAGGGGAGATTGGCAAGAACATAACAAAATATAGTATGTGGCAATGAATAAATAAATTAGGGTTAAAAGAATAGGACTGGCAACTGGAAAATCCTTTTCTCATAATATTTTGCTCAATTTCCTTCCCTGTATGATTTCTTGGTTTTCTTTTTTACCTTTAATACCTTTATTCACTGGGATGTGGATAGCAGCCTGAATCATTCTTATCAATGCTAACCTCATAAATACATTTTTACATAAATATGGGCAGTATCATCTGCTCCCAAGCAGAGAGAGAGAGAAATCTAGGGTATTGCCTAAGCATCACAAATATAGGTATTATTGGATGTACTCTTACAATCAACTGTAAGCCTTTTTCTATATCAGTCCAAGTGACCAACCAAATATGGCCCTAGGCTGGACAAAGGCAGTTGCACAGATGTCCCCTGTTGCTTAGGTGCTTACCACCTGAAATTTTAATTCTATCCTGCTCTTAGGATCTGCCAAGATCAAAAGCTCTGTGTGCCAGTTCTCTACTCAGGAAACCATTAATTAACACCTCTTCACAAACAGAGCTCATTCTGACTTTCCTTCTGTCTCATTTATTCTTTTGTCTTATGATCCTCCTGGCATAGGCAGGTAGGATCAAAAGCTGCACCAGTTACTTAACTTCCATACCACCCTCAAGTCTGCCTTGGTATTCATGTCTCTGCCTACCAGACAAGAGTTTCCTTTCCACTTCACCCAAGAGTATATCCTGTTGTCCCTCAGAGCCACAAGGATGCAAGCTGACACTCTGGATAGGATGCTAAACAATGTCAGGGAAATACTAAAAAGCATCCTATTGAGAAAATCATCCGCTTACTGAAAATTAGAACCACAGAGGTATGCCAAACATGCACAAGTAGGAAGGAGACACATAAAAATGGAAGGTCAGAGGGTAAAGGGGTGGGTGACTGAAGGAAAGAAATAAATAGACATCAAGTGACTCAGAGCCAACGAATTATCAAAGGCAATGAAAATAAAACAGCACAAAAGAATGTTTGGCGATTATGTAAAAGTTGGGAAGTTATGTGTAAAACTAGAGCTTCTTTTATTCAAATTCTATTTAGTTCTTCTGAAAGTAATCTCATGTATTTTCCTATCTTTGTCTTTGAGCATAGTCAGCTCCTTTTCATTCATTTCTAGAACAGACATTCATATGAACACTGCACTTTCCTATGATGTCTAATCTGAGGAAAGGAAAAGGGGCCACAGGCTTAGCAGTGGCTGCCAGATGGTAGCTGGGACACAAACACCCCCAGGCATCACAAAGAAGTAAAAAGAATAGTTTATTGCAGGTGATCACACCACTTAAAGGGATGCAAATCATGACTAACAGAATTGAGAATCCTGTGGATGCTTGTTTGGCATTAACTGAGACCTAAATAAAAATCAACTCTGAATCATCAGGGGAAATTAATGACATTTAAATCTATTCTTCTAAGACGAGAGCAAGGCATTCCTAGATTGTAGCTGGGGCTTTTGTGCCCCGGAAAAATTAGCCTGTAAACCCCTCTGACAAGGCTATGAATAACTCAAATGAATACAGCCTCAGTTCAACTTGGAATTAAATTATCACTTACAGTTCCGCTGGCATCTGTGCTATGCTGGCCTTTAGACAAGTGCCTTGTTTATTATTTATTTATTTATTCATTCGTTCATTCATTCATTCATTTAATTGCTACAATATGCTTCTGTGTTTCTGGATGTGGTTTAGATTCTGCCAATGAGAGGGGCTAGTATGTAATTTGAAAGGCAAAACATAGAACCCAACTTTCCTTTGCCAGAGGTGAGAGCAACATAGGCTCTGGCAGATGTGAGTTCTTACAAGGGAAATCTGAATCCTTTCTTCTGTCAATCACCCACTTTCAGGCTGTGGGGGAGGCTGAGACGCTGGCAGTCATTTTCTGCCTTTTCCTGACCTCTAGTGGCAGCAAGTTCTTGACTTTCTGGATCACAGTTGCATTGGTGCCTAAAAGCTTATGACAGATGCTACACATTTGCCTCCCTGGTCCTCCCAAATGCTTTACATGCCCCTAACTCCCTGTATTAAATCCATTTCATTTGAAATACCTGGAAGGTTTCTGTTCTCCTGAATAAGCCAGCACCCTACTCCACTCGTATGGTTAAAATCTTAGAACATTTTCTCACACATAGTGGTAAACAATGACAGCTATTTTAACCTGTTGCTTTGCTTTTTAACATCTCTTTTCAGATATGATTCATATGCCATATAATTCACCCTTTTAAAGTATATGATGCATCTCCACAGTTGATTTTAGAACTGTTTGCTTATCCCCAAAAGAAACTCCACACACTTTAATCATCACTCTGCATTGTGACTGGCTTCTTTCTACTTAGCATGTTTTCAAGGTTCATCCATGTTGTAGCATCTATCAGTATTTTGTTGCTTTATAGAGCTGAATAATATTCCACTGCATGGATAGAACCACATTTTATTTATCTGTTCATCAGTTGATGAATACTTGAATTGTTTCCACTTTTTGGCTATTAGGAACAAGGTTTCTCCAAACATTCATGGCGTATGTTTTCAGTTCTCTTGGGTATATACCTAGGAATGGAATTTCTAGGTCATATGGTAACTGTATGTGTAATCATTTGAGCAACTGCCACACTATTTTCCAAAGCACCTGCACCATTTTACATTCTCACAACCAGGGGATGATGGGTCCAATTTTTCTGCATGCTTGCCAACACTTCTTATCATCTGTCTTTTAGATTATGGCTACCTTAATGGATGTGAAATTGTATCATAATGAGATTCTGATTTGCATTTCTTTCATAATGAATGATGTTGAGCTTCTTTTTATGTGCTTTTTTGGTGATTTTATGTCTTCTTGCCCTTTTTTTAAATTGGGCTATTTATTTTTATTAAAAGAATTATAATTATATAATTATATATATATTTATATATATAAATATAATTATTTAATATGTGATTATAATACTACAATAATAATTATAAAATATTGGGTTGTAAGAGTGCTTTGTCCATTATAGATGCAAGTCTATTATTGATAGATGATTTACAAAAATTTTCCCCCATTCTATGGGCTGTCTTTTCACTTTCTTGATGTTGTCCTTTGAAGAGCAAAGCTTTCTAAATTTATTTTGATGTTATCCTGTTTATCTATTTTTTCTTTGTGTTGCTTGTGCTTTTGGTGTCATATCTAAGAAACTGCCTAGTCCAAGGTTACAGTGATTTATGCCTATATATTCTTCTAAGAGTTTTATAGTTTTTGCTCTTACATTTAGGTTTTTTTTATCCAATTTGAAATAATTTTTTGTATATGGTGTGAGGTAAAGGTCCACACATCATTCCTTTGCATGTGGATATCCATTTTCCCAGTGCCATTTGTTGATAAAACATTCTTTTCCCATTTATTTGTCTGGGCACTTCCATAAAAATCAATTGAATGTAACTGTGAACATTTCTTTCTGGACTATCAATTCTTTTTCATTAATATTTTGTCTATCTTGATTACATTACCACACCGTCTAAATGACTGTGACTTCATTAGTAACTCTTGAAATTAGGAGCTCTGAATTCTTCAACTTTCTCCTTCTTTTTAAAGATTTTTGTTGTTGTTGCTGCTGTTCTCAGTCCCCTGAATTTCCATAGGAATGTTGGATTCAGCTTGTCAAATTTCTGTAAAGAAGCCAGGTGGGATTTTGAGAGAGATTGTGTTGAATCTATAGGCCAATCTGAGGAGTATTGCCATCTTAACAATATTGAGTGTTCCAATCCATGAACATGGGATGTCTTTCATTTATTTAAGTTATTTTAAATATTTTTCAACAGTGCTTTTTACTTTTCAGAGTATAAGTTTTACACTTATTTTGTTAAGCTTATTCCTAAGTATGTTTTGATGTTATTGTAATGGAATTACAATTACAATTAAATGGAATTGCTTTCTTAATTTCAATTTTGGTGGGTTTGTTGCTACTGTATAGAAGTACAATTGATTTTGTACACTGACCTTACATTTTGGTGATCTTTCTGAACTCATTGTTTTTAATAGTTTTTTAGTGGAATCCTTAGGATATTTTTATATACAAGATCATATCACATGCACATAAAGGAAGTTTTGCTTCTACTTGTCTAATCTGGATGCCTTTTATTTCATTTTCATGCCTAATTGCTCTCACTAGAACCTCCAGTATATTGTAGGATAGAAATTGTGAGAGTCATTTGTTCCTGATCTTAGAGAAATAGCGTTCAGTCTTTCATCTTTAAGTATGGCGTTACCTGTGGGTTTTTGCAGATTTGGTTTATCAAGTTGAGGAAGTTCCCTTATGGAATACTAGTTTGTTTAAATATTTTTTGTCATGAAAGGATGTTGAATTTTTGCCAAATGCTTCTTTTTGTGTCTGTTAAGATGATCATGTGATTTTTGTCTTTTATTCTATTGATGTGGTGTATTACATTAATTGATTTTCAAGATGTTCAACCAATCCCATTTGGTAGTGGGGTATAATCATTATAATGATAATGTAGTTATAGTGTATTGCTGGATTCTATTTGCTAGTGTTTTGTTGAGAATTTTTGTGTCTACATTCACTAGATATAGTGGTCTGTTGTTTTCTTTTATTATGATGTCATTATCTGGCTTTGATATCAAGGTAATACTGACTTCATATAATGAGCTGGGAACTGTTCCCTCTCTTCTGCTTTTGAAATAATTTGTAAAGAACTGGTCAGCTTGTTGTTTTATAGTTAAATATTGTCTAAAAATTAACTTCTTTGATGAATCCAGAAGTTATTTAGTTGTACAGAATGAGGTAACAAAATAAATTCATTTTGTTTACACCAATAGTTAACCAAAATTTTGTCTACACTAACAGCCAGCCAATTAGTCTAGCATTTAGGGAATAATTCTCTTAAATCACTGAAATAGAAAGTTACTTTTTAATAATATTAAATTAAATTATTATACTCTGAATCACCTCAGTCCTCTTTTTTTTTTTAATCAGAAATTCTTGGGGGCCGGCCCAGTGGCACAGCAGTTAAGTTTGCATGTTCTGCTTCTTGGCGAACAACTGGTTCAGATCCCAGGTGTGGACATGGCACCACTTGGCAAAAGCCATGCTGTGGCAGGCGTCCCACGTATAAAGTAGAGGAAGATGGGCATAGATGTTAGCTCAGGGCCAGTCTTCCTCAGCAAAAAGAGGAGGATTGGCAGTAGTTAGCTCTTTAGGGCTAATCTTCCTCAAAAAAAAAAAAAATAGAAAGAAAGAAAGAAAAAGAAATTGCTTATCTATTCCTACCTTCTTATTTATCCAGATTGTCTAGATTGTAGAGTCATTCTGTCAAGAATATCCTCAGACTTCTTGGTTGCCACAGTATTATTGTTTCAGAGGCAAAGTTTGTGTAACATTGTGCTTCTCAATCCAACTTATTCAGCTCTGTATGTAATGAAAATCTCTCTGGTATCCTACCCATTGACTGTTCTAGGGGTTTTTTAGTATTGTTGTAAATTTAAATCTATTTCTACATCTTCATGGATAACACATTTGACATATCATGTATGGGACAAAAAGTGAACAATGTATTTTTCAAAATGCATAGAACTATACAACAGAAAGAGAGAATTTTAATGTAAACTATTGATGTTAATAACAATGTATGAATACTGGTTCCTAGATTGTAACAAATGTACCACACTATTTGACTCAGATGTCATTAACAGGGGAAACTTTGTATTGGGGGAGAAGTGATATAAGGGACTTTTCTGTACTTTCTGTTCAATTTTTCTGTCATCCTAAAAGTGCTCTAAAAAACAAAGTCTATTAATTTAAAGCAAGTAAATAATACATGAAAACATTCTAAAGAGTTATACAAAAGATAACTGTTTTTAAAACCAGATATTAGGTAAAGGGATGCTTTGCAGAATATGGAGTTTCATGCCATGACTCATTAGCAGTGAATTCCTTCACCTTACTCCATTCCCCAAAGACCCTCTTAAGATACACAGTCCTTCCTGTCCCTTGTGACCTGTCCTTTTTGAATGAACACATCTCTGCTCTATGTTTAAGAGGCGGTAACTGTGACAATGTCATGTCTATTTCCACGTGACTTAGCAGTAATTTCCCTTTCTAGAATCTGAGTCCTGATAAACCCTTGAAGTGTTTATGCCAGAGACAGTAGCATCACTTCTGTCTCTAAGTTGTTGCTTTCCAATAAATCATGGCAAAGAAGAGCAAACTTTATTTCTCAGCACAAGCAAAGACTGAAGTAACCTGAATACTCATCAAAGCAAATAGCATTACATAACTTATAATCTAACGAGTGGTGGAATATTTCCCTGCCACTGCTATTTTTCTAGGAACATTTAATGACATGGAAAACATTCTTAATGTGTTAAATGAAAAGAAAAAGATAAAAATCCATATATATATATATATATATATATATGGAAATATATATCCATCTTATTTGGAAGAAAGGTCCTTTGTCAATGTAATTAAAGATCTCGAGATGAGATCATCCTGGATTATCCAGGTGGGCCCAAAATATGATGACAAATATCCTTATAAGAGACACACAGAGTAGAGACATACAGAGAAGAGGAGAAGGCCATGGGAAGGTGGAGGAAGAGATTGGAATTATGCAGCCGTGAGTCAAGAAATGCCTAGAGCCACCAGAAGCTGGAAGAAGCAAGGAAGGACTTTCTCCTAGAGTCTTCAGAGAGAGTGTGGCCCTGCCAACACCTTGATTTCCGACTTCTGGCCTCTAGAATTGTGAGAAAATAAATTTCTGTTGTTTTAAGCCACCAAGTTTATGACAATTTGTTACAATAGCCCTAGGAAATGAATATACTTCTCAACTTATAAATTCTCATTAGATCTCCATGATCTAAAACGATGTTTATCAAACTTGAGAACTCATAAACTCTTAAGAATATTTTTACAGGCCCTCGGGTTACTTAGACCCCCATTTTGAGAAAGATTGCAATCTCTTGTCAACATTTCTTTTTTTGCCTTCAATGAGTATTTCTTATGCACCAGACGTTGCTTAGTCAGAAACAAGACTGGCACAGTCTCCACTCTTGAAATTTATATATCCATGAGCAAAATGAGTAAGATAATTATAGATAGTCATAAAGACTATAAATAAAGCATAGGTTGATGGCTAGAGTGTGAACAGAGTGCCGCTTCTACTTTCGAATGAGTGGTCAGGAAACTCTTTATTGAGGAGATGACTCTTAAGCAGGAGATGGATATAATCAAGCAGCACCCTAGCTAAGTGAGAGAATAGCATTCTAGATGGCGAGTGGCAGGAGATTAGAAGAGAAGGATATTGGAGGACAGATTTTGGAGAGTCTTGAAGGCACTGGTGAAGATTGTAGATGTTAGTGTAGGTACAAGGCACAAGTATTCACATGTTTTAAGCAACAGAGTGATATGATATTTCTTTTCTAAAAATCACTCTGGCTGCTCTGTGGAAAATTGATGTAAACTCCTCATCGACATCATCAAGAAGGAAGCAGGGAAATAAGTTGGAATCTCAGACTAGAGAGGATAGAATGGAAGTGGAAAGAACTTCAAGGATGAGTGTCAAATTTTGGAAGTACAACTAGCAGAATCTTTGATGGACTGGATATAAAAAGTGGGGAAAAGAGGAATTGGCCTTACAAATCTAGATGAATGAGGTTGTCCTTTTGAAGGTAGACAAGAGGTAGGGAAGAACAAGTTTGGAGGGGGAAAATGAAGAGTTCTACTTTGGGCACGTTAAGTTTGAAATACTGAGACATTCAAGTAAAGATGCTGACATTTGAATATATGAGTTAAAAGCTAATTGAAGAGGTCAGGACTAAATGTATATACTTGGGAATTATGAGTTATCAACATATAGATGATGGTTAAAGAAATGAGATTGGATTAAATCAACTTCAGAGAAAACCGAGATGAGAATAGAAAAAGAGAGGGAAGAGAGGAGGAAAAAGCAGAAGGGAGGAGAGGAGAGGAGAAATACTGACCCCTGGGGAATACCCACATTTAAATTCTTGCAGATTAGGGGGGCTATGCCATAAGAGAAAGCCTGGAGAGTAGAGTTTCATAGAAACAAAGAGGAGTAAGTGTTTCAATAGGGAGTGATTTTTCAACTCTCCTGCATGCTATTGAAAGCTTGGGTAAGGTGAAGAATAGAGCATGATTTGGTAATGTGGAGGTAACTGGTGATTTTCACAAGAGCAGTCGTAGTAGAATTATGAGTATGGAAGTCCAAATGGAATAGATTTAGGATAGAATGAGAGGTGATAAGGTGGAGAGACAGGAACTAAGTATTATCATTAGAGATTTTTTTTCTAGAGCAGAATCAGAGTGTTAGGAAAATATGTAGAAGGGTACATTGGATTGTGGGTGGGATTTTATAAGCTAGGAGACAAAAGATCGTATTTGTGCACCGGTAGAAATGAGTAAATAGAAAGGAAGAAACTGACGAATCAGAAAAGAAAACTTCTTGCAGCAAGAAGTCATTGGAGAGCAAAAGAGGATGATATTCCAGGCACACAGGAAGGATTCAGCCCATGACAGATGCAGGAAAATTCCTTTACTGTACCAAAAGGCAAGGAAAGCAGCCGTGGGATAGAAGCAGGTAGGTTGCCAGCAACTGTGTTAAGTCGTTGTCAAATAAACCAGAATATTCTTATTAATTTTAGATGATTAATTAACTTTTAAAACCAACTTTTAAAAACCTCTTTTAGAATCACAAACACCTGAGAACGTATCAGCCCACTTAGTCTCATAAATACTAGGCTACAAAATGAAGCCCAAATCTGTAATCTTAACTCCTTGAACTCATGAGGCCAGTTCCTTAAATATGTATGTAACCCGTTACGTATTGTTTTTTTCTTTAGAAGAAAGTCTGCTTCATTAGAAAGCTTTGTACACGTTGCTTTGTTGACACATTGTAATATTCTTCAGCCAAAGTCTAAGCTGGAACAGAGGATACTTGGGGTATATACCTCTTTAACTGTCTTTGTCCCTTTGGATGATGGAGGTTAACAGTCTTGTATTGGAGGTTTTATTCTTCATTTACACAAACCCTAGACAGGTTGTTAGTGATCAGCCTATTGCTTACCATTCATAATTTTGAACTACCCTTTGTTGTCTCAGGGAAGATTTAGTCTGCCCACACTCTCGCCTGAGCACTTTGTCCACATGCAGTGCTGTGAGGCTCGCCATTCTACTCCCTTTCCTAGCACAGTACTCACTTGATCAACTGCTGGTGAAAGGTTGCTGGAAAATTGGAGACATGTAAATACGGAATATAATCGAAATCATGTTTTCTATTTTCTCCATATAATGTACTAATATGTGATTCAGAAGAAGGACAGCATATTTTTGGCTTAGAGGGGGCCTAAGGCAGGGTTCATTGAAGAGGTGAAATCCCATCTGAGCACAACAGTAAAGGATGTTAACCATCCTCGGTAGAGGACGAGGGAAAGGACCAGCCGAGAAGAGAAGCCAGCATGGTTAAGACAGGCCAGCATGGTTAAGAAGAGAAGCCAGCATGGTTGAAAGACAGACTACATACCATCCCTGAGGTTGGCTGGAACAGAGACATATGAAAGGAAAGAGTGTGAAATAAATTTGTAAATAGGAATTCAGACCTGGTTAGGAGGTGATCTAGCTTTGGCAGATAGGTCAAACATTGCCAGGATAGATCTGAAATTAATGGATAGCCATTGATTTTTTTTAAGATGGAGGTGGAAGGTGTTATATGATTAGAATCATACTTTTGAAAGATAGATGAAGCTATGTGCCTAGGAGACAAAATTGAAAGGCTGTGAGCAGTAAATACTGTCAACCTTGTAAAATATCTTGCTTTGGAAATGCAGGTTGAACTAGACACATATCCACGGTCAATGTGTGTTGTGTTTCCATTAGGTTTCTTTTAAAATTAAACAGTTTAAACAAATGTCCAAAAAATGCCCCAAATAAAACAAAGTCAAAAATTTTATTGAATCCTTAAATATCCACTAAATGGGGAAAGGAATGACCTTCCTTTCTGTCGAGACTTTCCTGAGAGCTTGCCAAAGTGGAAAGCTTCAGAATATTCTGATTACTTGTTAAGAGACCAAAATTTGTTACTCATAAAAGAATCAGTATTCTACAGCTGGGACAGGCCCTAATGACATCAGCTAAATATTTTACAGTGCTCAAAACATTGTTTTTGAATGTTTCTAACTTATTTGACTTATTTTACTGGAAGAG
Organism: Equus caballus; assembly: GCF_041296265.1. Lineage (NCBI taxonomy): Eukaryota > Metazoa > Chordata > Mammalia > Perissodactyla > Equidae > Equus > Equus caballus. The sequence goes on from NC_091685.1 coordinate 109,916,645, forward strand.
ATGACCATTTTATTTCTTCATTTATTAATGCGTTAGGCGCTTATCCACTTAAGTGTTTATTCTGTTGTCTTTTCCTCTCAATGACCTTATTTATCTCTATTTCTATATTTATCTGCTTAAAATGTACATAGTAACATGGGACAGAGTAAGACCTGCTTCAGGGCCATGAAGATGGTAGCAGACTTCTTAGAATGTAGAATGTGATGTTGTGCATAAATCTACCTAACTTTCCCTATTCAGGAGATTCTTCATTCAAAGAGTGAGAGTCAAAATCTACAAAGATTTTAAAGTAAACAAACCCTTTTTTTCTTACTTTTTTAGGAGATAGAGTTGTTTGCTTTCGCACACATAAAAAATGCTTAGAGGGTAATAAAAAAAGGGGCTTATGCTGTATCATAGATGATTTATAAATAATTGGGCAAATGACTAAAAACTGTGTACATTTTTTTAATGCATTGTCCTTACAAACAAATATTAGAAATAATAAAGTCTAAAGTTTACTGTAAAATTTTTAATAAATTATGTTGCATCTTGAACCACAAGTGATAATCCCAGTACAGTCACATGCTGCATAGCAATCTTTCAGCCAATGACAGACCGCATATACAACAGTGGGCCCCTAAGATTAGTACCATATATGGCCGAGGTTTGTAGCAGGCCATACCATCTAGATTTGTGTAAATGCACTCTATGATGTTCTCACAATGACAGTCACCTGACACATTTCTCAGAACATATCTCGTCATTAAGAGATGCATGACTATCCAAGCCAAGGTACTGGTCATTGATTGTTTTCTACTCTCAGAAGGAATGAAATAAAATTGTCTACATTCATAGTAACTAGCTCACTTTCTTAGGAAACTAGGAAAACGAAAGAAAGCTTACTTAGCTGTAATGATTTCAGAAAAATAGACATTAAGACAAAGTACATCTTCAGGGTTGCTACATCAATGATCAAAGTTTAAATTCACCAAAAGATAGCAATTTTAGCTGCATTTGTCTCTAATAAGCTAGCTTCTAATTATGTAAACAAAAAACCTGATAGAACTACTGGGAAGTTTAGGTTAAATCTACTTACATAGAGAGAGGGTTTAACATCCTTCTTATTAACCACTGAAAGGACAAAAAGGCAAAAAAAATTAAAGATATGATTTGAATAGTACAAATAACAAATTTATTCTAATAGGGATACACAGATTTCTGTGCCCACAAGTTAGGGTACACAAATTCTTCTTGTGTGCATATGGTACATTCGCAAAATTGATTATTTTCTAAGCCATGAATCAGGTAAGAAATTTCAAAGCATGGATATCATGCAGATATGTTCTCTCAGGACAATGCAATTCAGTTAAAAATGTAAGAGAACAGCAGTGATAAAAGATGAATAAAGAAACTCCCATATATATGGAAAACTTTTAAAAACTTATCTAAACAACCTCTGGTGAAGGAAGTTGGTAGAACGTAAACTTTAAAAAGATACCTCAGGGTCAGCCCAGTGGCATAGTGGTTGAGTTTGCACACTCCGCTTTGGTGGCCCAGGATTTGTGGGTTTGGATCCTGGGCACGAACCTACACACTGCTCATCAAACCATGCTGTGGCAGCGTCCCACATACAAAATAGAGGAAGATTGGCATAGATGTTAGCTCAGGGACAATCTTCCTCAAGTACAAAGAAGAAGATTGGCAACAGACGTTAGCTCAGTGCCAATCTTCCTCACCAAAAAGAAAAATACTTAGAACTAACTAAAAATAACCATACTGTACATCAAACTCTGTGGGAAAATCCAGAAACAATGTTTTGAAGGAAATGTGTAGCCTTAAATCTTTATGTTGGCGTAGAGGAGGAAAAATAATTTTCCCTCTACCCTTCTAGTTTCTGATCTAAGACACCCCTGTAAGAGACAGATTAACAGGAGAAAAACAAACAGAAGTTTATTTACATGATTACTTCCAGTATACATGGGAGATACCCAGGCAAACTGAGTAACTCCAAAAAAGGGCCCAAACCACCGCCTTCAATACCATCTCCAGATAAAGACAAAAGAATCCCGAGGGGGGGTGAGCTAGTTGTGGGAGGTTATCAGGAAAAGCACAATAAACAAGGATCAAGTTGTTATGCAGATTTGAGTCACTGCCTTCTCCACTAATAAGAGTTTCTAGACAGTAAGCATCCTCCTCTTCCTGGTACAGAGGAAACTCTCTTACAAATGGAGAGTTCCCTTAAAAATATAAATTTCTTTCTCAAAAGAGTAACTTCCATTTGGTTTGCAGAGCTTTTCCTGTGTGCTCTTTCTTAAAAATAGTCAGCCTCAAATAATCCTTAGGCCAAAGAAGCCTATTTTGGGGTGACAAATTCTACTCCCCTTCACTAGAAATAAAATGGTTGAAAAATAATAAATTTACTTATAGAAGGAACACAGAATAAATCCCAAATTAGCAGGAAGGATGGTAGCAGACCAATGAACTAGAAACATGTGCACGTATGTACCATGTGTACCACGGCAAGACTCTTCACAGACGGCCCATAGTAACAGAAACTGGAAAAAGCACAAGTGCTAATCAATAGGAGAATATCCACATGAACTGTGTTATAGTCACATTGGAATATTAAACAGCAGTAAAAATAAGTGAAAGAAAGCGACATGCAAGAGACTGATACATCTTGCTATTTAACCTGTGACACAAAATGAGTTGGAGAGTATCTGAAAGAATTAAAAAAAAGTCCCAAAAGACAATATATAGTGTATATGACTATAAAATTTTAAAACAAGCATTGTATTTTTAAATTAAACTTTTTATTTTGAGATAACTTTAGCTTCACATACTATCGTTAGAAATAATACAGAGAGATCCTGTGTACCCTTTCTGCAGTTTCTCCCATCAGTAACATCTTGAAAACCATAGGACAATATCACAACCAAGATACTAACATTGATTCAAACTACCAATCTTACTCAGATTTCCCAAGTTTAACTTGTACTCATCGTTGTGCGTATATTTAGTTCTATGCAATTTTATCACGTGTAGGCTTGTGTATGGAGCCCCACAGTCACACAGAACAACTCCGCAAGGATCCCTCATTCTCCCTTTTATAAGCACATCTCCTCAACCTTATCCTTAACCTCTGATAAGCACTGATCTGTTCTCCATTTCTTTAGTTTTGTTATTTGAAGACTTTTATATAAATGGAATCATATAGTGTGTTAATTTGGGGATTGACTTCTTTCACTATAACTCCCTGTTGATTCATCTATGTGGTTGCCTGTTTAAATCGTTTTTCCACTTTATTACTGAAGAGTATTCCATAGTATGGCTATACCACAGTTTGTCTAACCATTCACCCATTGAAGGACATCTGGATTGTTTTTGATTTTTAGCTAGTGTGAATAAAGCTGCTATTCTTCCTGAATGGGGTTTTTGTTTGTTTTAATGAACATGAATTTCTATTTGTCTGGGATAAATGTCTGAGTGTTCAATAGCTGGGTTGTAAGGTAATTGCATGTTTAGTGTTATAAGAAAATATTAAACTATTTTCCAAAGTAGATGTACCATTTTACATTCCCACCAGCAACGTATGAGCGATTGAATTTCTCTGCGCTCTTGCCAGCATTTGTTGTTTTAATTATTGCTTATTTCAGCCATTCTGATAGGTGTGTAAGGATTCTCATTGCAGTTTTAATTTAATTTCCTAATGGTTAATGATGCTGAAGATCCTTTTGTATGTCAAATATTTTCTCCTATGTTTATTTTCTCAAAGTTTAATAATTTTACATTTTACACTTAAGTCCATTACCCATTATGAGTTAATTTTTGTATGAGGAGTGAAGGTTAACTTTATTCTTTTTACTTAGGGATGTACAAGTGCTTCTGCATCATTTGTTGAGAAAAGCATAGGAATAATGTCAAAGATTGAGTGCCCTGGAAAACAGAATCTGAGAGGGATATTTCTGTGTAGAAAGTGAAGAAGGAGACGTTGGACTGAGTGAGAGAGTCTCAAAAAAACAGAAAGCTTTAGCAGCCCACACAGAGAGCTCCAGAGTCGGGATGGATGTACCTATATACCTTTCCCCCACACCCCCAGCCTGACCCTCTACACCCGCCACCACACACACAGACACTGATTGGGTACATGCTGGCTCTGAGAAGTGGGTGGCTTGAGTGAGAAGGCTCTCAGGCAATTCCAAGAGGGAGATGCGGGAAGACCTGTCAGTCACCAACCTCCCAGCACTTGGCTGAATAAGTTCCTCAGTCTTAAATAAATGATCCAGGCAGCTAACCTCAGCATCCACTACTAATAATAAATTCAAAATTCAGAATAATATTTACTTCTGGGAGTGGGGAAGATAGAGAAACAGTATAACAGAGGCGCCCTTAGAAGTAAGACTCTAGTGTTTGGTTTGGGCAGTAGTTTCACAGAGATTCATTATATTATTAAATGAGTAACTAAAAATGTGAATAAATCAAAAATAATAAAAGAATCCTTTCCTTGGGCCAATGATGATAGTTTGTCATATACCAAAAATCAATACAAACAATGAAATGTAATTTAGATAAATGAATCGTTTGTGATTCTTCCTTAAAGACAAATGGTAGCTTCAGAAGCTGAACCATTTCATTGTCCAGTTGAACTCCTCCTCCAACACACCTGGGACAGGAGCGTGTTTCCTATGCTTCATGTTTCCTCTCACCTTCATACCAAATGAAAGAAGCTTAACCCATTCCAAAGATCTATACTCCATCTGCACTATTTGCTAATTTGCTGCTCTGTCCTTTGAGGAGCAATGGAGAAATATACATGCAATCAGATCTGTGGAAATTGGAGATTAACCAAACAAAGTGTATATGATTACAAAGCCTTAAATTTTAGTATTATTTTCTTGCATTTTTAAAAGAGAAATCATGGTTTGATTTTCCTTTTTCTTAAAGCAAAAATACATGCACAGAAATCACTGAAATTTTAAATAACTGAGACTCCTGAAGATAATTAGCATTTCCAGACTGATTCAGTGATTTCCATTTCTAGTCTGCTTCACTAAAGTGAAACCCTGTGAACTGTCATATATTTGCTAACAGCAATTCTCTTCGGGAGAAAAATCACTTGTTCTCTGAAGCGTGACTCTAGGCGGAGGATGCTGTGAGCGTTTGCCCTGTGGCGTTTGAGTTTTCCTCTTAGCTTGAATTTGCCTTTACTCAAACACAGGTGTTGGAGATTAGGTGGGGAGAAGAAAGTGATGAGGGGATAGAGGTCAGATTCCTGTGCAGGCACAATTTTGACAAGGAATTCAGATTCAGTCATTTCAATTCCACACCTAGCCTAGTCTAGAAACCCAGATGCTACGTGCTCCAATTTCCGACTTTTCTTCTTTGAAGCCCATTTATGATGTGCAGACACGCTGAGAGTGACGTGAATGTGAACGTGTTCAGAGTTAGTGTTTCCACAGTTGCTTTGCCCATTTGTGAAATGCATCTCCCTGAGCTTTGATTGTAGTGCCAGTCAGCTTCTCCCTGTGCACACACAGGGGACTGTTTGCCATTCTGCTATATGACATTTGATGGCAACAGCAAGAATTTGTACAACCTCTACTTTGAAGTTACCCCAGTGCAAAAAACATTGCAGTTTAAGGATTTACACAAGTGTTATAATTGCAGTAACATAAATTATGATATTTCCTTTTTGAAGAAATATTAGTTACTAAATGCTGCTACATATTTTTCATATAAAATGCTTTGTCACAATTTGTCTCTTGTGGTTTGGAGCTTAGAAGATCAAATGAGATTTTTGAGCAGGAAATCTGGTGTGTGTTTCTCATTAAATTCTCGTTATACATCTAGGCCATAGATGTGATTATTGTCGTTTTACAAATGATGACTAAGGCTAGGAGATGCTAGGTTATTTAAGGAGTAAAAGAGACTGATAAGGTTGTTAGTTTGGAACTGATTTTGTTTTTCCATCACACCAGAATTTGACCAATTTTTTCTGGGTGACTCAGATTTTAATAGGTATTCATAACAAACAAACAAACAAAAAACCCAGAGTTTGGTTGCATAATAAAATGTTCATAAAATCTACGCTACATTGCTCAAATTTCTTTACAGAAATACTTCTCAAAATTTTTAACAACATGACAGTGCAGTGTAACCCATCCACCCCCAAAAGGTGCAAAGTTTCCTTTTTTTTTTGAGGAAGATTAGCCATGAGCTAACATCTGCTGCCAATCCTCCTCTTTTTGCTGAGGAAGAGTGGCCCTGTTAACATCTGTGCCCATCTTCCTCTATTTTATACATAGGACTCCTGCCACAGCATGGCTTGACAAGTGGTGCATAGGTCCGTGCCCGGGATCTGAACTAGCAAACCCTAGGCCACCGAAGCAGAGGGCATGAACTTAACCACTGTACCACCAGGCCCACCCCTAGAGTTTGCTTTTTTAAATTACAAACACCTCAAGGGAAATACTATTCTAACGTACAGAATTTGAGAAGGAGGCTTCTTCTAAAGTATATATACTTCTCAATGAACTGGTCTTTGAAAAAAATCTAGCTCATTTTAAAAAGCAGAGAGTCACAAAATCACTTTTTCTACATGAGATAGAAGAAACATTTACTTTCGAGTAACTTCAAGTATCTGCTAAGGGTTCCATGTATTTTGTTCCCAATATTTTCTTAAAAGCACAGGACAGGATTAGGTTTTACATATTCTCTCAGATCATCACATCTTTAAAGAAGACAAAGGTATCAGGGTATGCTATGATTTATTCTACAGGGGATTTCTATTTGCATTTTATAACCATTTTTGTTTTGATATATAGGATTTTCTGGAGCATACCAACAAGCCTGGAGAACATGGCAAGGTCTTTGATACAAGGAAGGCAAGTTTTCCCCCACAGCACTTTCCACACTCCTGGCCAAAATGATTTTTATTTTTTTCCCTTTGCCACTCATATCTTATTTCTTTTCACTCTCCATCATTTAACATACACCTACACACAAACACACGCATGCATATACTCACAAATAATTTTAATGTACAAACCAAAAGAAGTAAAACGTGGGTTTTGACAATATAGGTAGAATGCTTTGAAATTTCTAGTCTTGAGCATTTTAAGGGAAGTTGCTACCTTTTTTTTTTTAAGCATTCTGACGTATTTCCTTCAATTTGATTAAATCATATTTAGCAAGCTTCTGCTCTGTGCCAGCCTTTATAGTAGAAATGAGGAGGCCAAGTATAAACAAGATAGATAAACTCCTGTAGACATGGAGCTTAGAGTCAAGTACGGGCTTTGAGCTGGAAATTGAAGTGTGAAGTACGTTAGGAAAGAAGTTCAGGGTACAAAGGCTTTGGGTTAAAACACGAGGATTTAAATTTGTCTAAGAATGGGAAAGATTTCCTTAATGAACTAACTCTTAAACAGCTACAAAAGGATGAATAGGAATAGGGTGAGGATGAAGGAGTGATAACATCCCATACAGTTATATTCTCATGCAAACAATCCCGGAACCAACAGATTCTGTAAATAATGCTTGAAATCTGAAAGAAAGTCAGAAGATTTATAGCATAAAGGCCAAAGGTAAGTGACATGAGATAAGGCTGGACCTATGGACACCAGACTGTGGATAGTTCTGTAAGGATTTTGGATATTTTAAGACAATGAAGCTACTGCACAGTTTTAAGAATGGCAATGGAAAGATTAGATTTGTATTTTCAGTGAGATTCTTTCAGTTTCTGGGTCAAGAGTGAATTAGAAAGGGCAACATAGACATGCAGAGAGTGGTTAGAAATCTTCCACAGTGATAATTCTTTGAATTTCAGTGATGATGGCATAAGAAGGAATCTTAATATTCCAGACATATTTCTGAGGTAGGAAAAACAGCTTGATGAATGATTAGATGTGGAATATGAGGGAGAATGAAAAATCAAGGATTACTTCCGGGTTTCAAGTTTGACTGGCTGGGAGATGGTGGGCTCATTTGCAGTGTAAATGATCGCGGAAAGAGACATATGCTTCCTTGAGATGATGAGTTGGGTTGGCTAATATATTGAATTTTAAGTTAATGACCTATGTTCAGTTTAACCAGTCCTTATAGAACTAATGAGAACGTGTAGGGGTGACCATGGCTCCCTCTCTCCTCCTCATTTTGGCAATGAGACTATTCCCCAGACGCTCCTCATGCTATAAGGACTGTTCGCTTTAGGACTGTAGTGTCCATCCAATTTGATCTTTGAAGCAGCATTAATTCTGAATTGGATTCCAATATTGAGTGTGATGCACAAGCACACAACAGTTGTCATTCATGAGTGCTGACATCCCCCCAAAAAGTATCAGATAAAATCTGGTGTGACTAAGCGAACCTTCAAGAAAACTCATCACTCTATTCCTCTCAACCCAGCATTACTGCTAAGCTTAATATCCTGGGTTGAAAACAATCAAACTGAGAATCTTCTTTTCTCTTTGGCACTTTATTTTTCATCCTTTTAAAAAAATATTTTGCATCTTGTTTTATTTTCTTTCTGAAAGTACCAGATAACTTAGCAGGCATATGTATAGATTTAACTTCAATCGAAGCTCTAAGGTCACCAATCATGATAGTGATGAATGTCTATAGATGGCTTCAAGTAACTTTAGGTCCCTTGTTGTGACACAAATTCAAATTGACATCTAGTGGGTATAATTAGATATACTAAATTTGTCCAGTTGTACTCCAATCTCATAACAGCACTTAAAATCAAATTTTAGTTCTTAACAGTTTAGCCAACTTTTCCGGTTAGAGGGTAGCAAGTGGTTACGTCTAAGACAAGACTAGAATTAGTGTGTAAATGGCAATTCCATCTTTTTAGGAGCTCTAGTTCCTTATGTCAACTTCAGAACTGTCTACCTCACATCTAGAAATTCTGCGGTTAAAGATAGCAGTTCTTTATACAAGGTCAATGGTACTCTGATTTTAAAGTTGCAGAGACTCATGGCGAGAAGCTTAAAAAGAAATAAACAAATTGGGTGGAAAGAATTACTAGAGATTGGTTAGTTCTTATCTTTGAACTCTTCTTTCCAGAGTTTAAGATATCTTTGCTTTCCTTCTTGAATAAAAGATAGCAAACGAAAAACAAAGGAAAATCTAATGTTAGAGAAAAGACTTTGGGATACAAGGAGAAAAGAAAAAAAAACCTTTTAAATAAATCTTACAGTTTTATTACCATACCATCATGCTCCAGTCCATAAAATATGTGTCATGTTTGAAAAAATGGTGTCAACCACGGGGCCATTTAATACACAATGCAAACCTGGCTTCACTGTGCCCTGGGACAGACTGAACTCATGTTAAGCCAAATTTCAGATCCAAGTACAACTGGAAAATTAGAACTTCTGTCTTGCAGCAAAGGCATCTCATGAAGTCAGTTTAATTGCCTGCTGTAGTTACAGTTGCTGTAACCATGACAACAAACATAAACAACAGTAAATGTAGCCATTTAGGGCTTCTAATCCATCACACAACCAAGATTGCATGGAAAAATTGCATGGAAAGGAAGTACTTTGGTAAAGGCGCCAGCGTGGAGGAGCAATTTCAGGGAGGAGCAATTTCAGAGAGCAGCTCTTTTCTGGCAGATACTGAACATTCAAGCTTAGATTCCTCCTTCAGAAAGATCTATAGAGTCCTACCAGGCACTCAATTAATCTATTCTATAGAACGTTTAATGCAGATCTGAGCCTTGGATGGTAGAGTACGTTCTCAATTTGTGACCCATTGCAAAGTAAATTTCATTTAAAAAAAAATCGCTATCTTGTATGCGTGTCTTGTAAACTTTTGAGGTTAGAGACCATTTATTTATCAAAAAGATGGATCAACATTAGTGGGGTTTTACAGAATAAAAATAAAGTAAAAACTTGAAAATTTATAACTGGGGCAATTTTTATTTATGATTTTAGTTAATTTTCTTAAATGTCAAAAATTGGTACACAAAGTTTTTTTTCTAATGTACCAAAAGGCTTATATTAAAGAGTGTGGTCAGTAACCCTATGTCTTCCCATCTCTCAGACAATTTTCCAGAGGAAATAATTTTACGTGTTTCTTCTAGTAATTACTTCCACATTTCTAAATAATATGCTTACATTGCTAGTTAGTGCATGGCAATTTGGCTTCTGTCTATTGACTCTTTATTATGCCAGATGGAGCTATATCTCTGCGTTCAATCTGCCTTCGTCCATCCTGCCATATAATTAAATAACTATTGATTTATTAAATTAAATGATCAGTGTTTATGTCATCATAACTATATATTATCGTTGACTACAGAGCCAAGTATTAGACTATGAATGTGTTTTTTATTGCACAAACTTGTTTTCCTTAAATCAACAATTTCCTTTTTTCCGCTTGTCTAACTTTCTCTCCTTTTCTCTTCTCCCCTCTCTGTACTCTCCTCCTATCTCCTCCTCTTCCCTCCTCTCTTTCTCTCTCTCTTTCTCTCTCTATGTAACCACCACCAAGTCACCAATAGTCACCAACAAACGCCTCTCATATCTATTTACTAAGTTTTTTGTTTTTCTGGAGCTTGTCCTTCTTCCCTAAGCTAAAAACTGCCCTGGTTATTTTAGAAATTTACTCAACTCCCAGTCGTCCTGAGGCTTCTCTTCCATTGCCCTGGGTTAGAGTCACTCATTTCAGGATCTTTTTGTTGGTTTACATTACTACTTCCTCTAGTCACTCCCTAAGGAGAGCAGAGGGACAAGATTTCTGCATCCTTACATATCTGAAATATGTCTTTATAGATTACATATATTTGAATCAAAATAGGTGTAGTTATAGAACAATGTTTTCAGAATGGTTAAAGCAGTTCTTCTGAAATTTGTGTCAATCACTTGTTAAAATATTTTTTTAAATATATAAGCATCTCTAAATAATATAGCATTTAGTTTTGTCATTTTTGAATTTTAAAAAACAGAATCATATCAATTATTTTTGTGGCTACCTCTTTTCTCTCAGTTTCATTTCTGAGGTTCATCCAAATTGCTGCATATAACTTTAGTCTTTTGAAAATTTTCGTTGAAATATAATAATTCCAGTGTATAAATATTCTACAATTTATTTATTCATACTGGCATTTAAAGGTTGAGTGGATTCCAGGTTTTTGCCATAAATCACGCTGCTAAGTCTACAATGTTACAACAATGTTCTAAAGACCTATCTTTACTGTTTCAAGAATATACAAAGGAGTGGAATTGTGGGAGGATATGAAGGTACATATTCAACTTTACTGGGTAGTGTGATACCGTTTCCCAAGTGGTGGTAAATGTATACCTCTATCCATAGTTCTTGTTGATCCAGTGCTCACCAACACTTGGTTTTGTCCGATTTTTACATTTTTCCCAATCAGTTCTATATGAAATGATATCTTATTTTGGTTTTAATTTGTACTTACCCAATTGCTAATGTGGTTGAGAATCTTTATGTTTCCCGGCTCTTTGCATATTCTATGCTGTGAAAGACATCTTTATGTCTTTTGCTAATTTCACTATTAATTTGTTTATTTCTTATTTATGATGCGTTCTTCATTTTGGATATGAAACTTTTTTTTTTTTTTTTTAAAGACTGGCACCTGGGCTAACAACTGTTGCCAATCTTTTTTTTTTTTTCCCCCGCTTTATCTCCCCAAACCCCCCCATACACAGTTGTATATCTTAGTTGCTGGTCCTTCTAGTTGTGGGATGTGGGATGCCGCCTCAATGTGGCCTGATGAGTGGTGCCATGTCCACGCCCAGGATCCGAACCCTGGGCCGCGAAGCGGAGCGTGCAAACTTAACCACTCGGCCACGGAGCCGGCCCCTGGACATGAAACTTTTGCCAATTAAATGTATTGAAAGTTTCTTCTCCCAGATGTGATTTACCTTTTCATTCTCTATGTTATCTTTTTATGAACAACAGCACTTTAATACAACAATTATATTGAATGTAAATACGTTTAAATTAATCAATGTTTCTTTATTGTTTGCAATCAAAACATTTTTTTCAAGAACTTCTACTTTCTTATCCAAAGCTTAAGATTAGGATAAGGTATTTTCCAGAGGACTTAATTTTTTTTTTTTTTTTAAAGATTGTCTCTTGAGCTGACAACTGTTGCCAGTCTTCTTTTTTCTTTTTTTATTCTTCTCTCCAAAGTCCCGCAGTACATAGCTGTAGATTCTAGCTGTGAGTGCCTCTGATTGTACCATGTGGGACTCTGCCTCAGCGTGGCCTGATGAGTGGTGCCATGTCCACGCCCAGGATCCGAGCTGATGAAACCCTGGGCCACCGAAGCGGAGCACGTGAACTTAACCACTCAGCCACAGGGCCAGCCCCTAATTTTTTTCTGTCACAATTATATTTGTAATTTGTACAAAGTTGGAATTGCAATTTGTGCTCCATTTGAAATCAATTTTTTTTTTTTACTTTTTATTGAGATTATGATAGTTTACAACCTTGTGAAATTTCAGTTGTACCTTATTATTTGCCAGTCATATTGTAGGTGTGTCACTTCACCCTTTGTGCCCACCTCCCACCCCCCCTTCCCTTGGTAACTACAAATCTCTTCTCTTTGTCTACGTGTTTAATTTCCACATATGAGTGGAGTCATACAGAGATTGTCTTTCTCTATCTGGCTTATTTCACTTAACATAATTCCCTCAAGGTCCATCCATGTTGTTGTGTATGGGACGATTTTATCCTTTTTTATGGCTGAGTAGTATGGAATCAATGGAATCAATTATTAATATATTTTTTTTTTAAAGATTTTATTTTTTCCTTTTTCTCCCCAAAGCCCCCCGGTACATAGTTGTGTATTCTTCGTTGTGGGTTCCTCTAGTTGTGGCATGTGGGACACTGCCTCAGCGTGGTCTGACGAGCAGTGCCATGTCCGCGCCCAGGATTCGAACCAACGAAGCACTGGGCCGCCTGCAGCGGAGCGCGCGAACTTAACCACTCGGCCACCGGGCCAGCCCCATGGAATCAATTATTTTTAATGATATGAGATAGGAATCTAATTTCATTTTTCCTCCAACTATAACCACTTTTTCCAGCACCATTTACTGGCTATTTCATCTTTTTCCTCTGCTCTGCAATACCTTTTGTGAATAAATGAATTTTCCATGTGTAAATAGGATTCATTTCATGATTCTGACTTTGTGTTCTATTGGTCTATTTCTTCTTACACTAATACAATACCACCTTAATTCTTAAAGCTTTATAAGAAATTTTACTTTCTGATACAGTTACTCATTGTTTGATAGAGCTACTCATTGTTTTTCTTAAGGAATATCTTGGCTACTTTTGAAATTTAATTCCTTCAAATAAGTTTTAAAATGAGCTCATTGAGTTCTCTACATCTATACTCAAAACTGTTGAGATTTTGAGTTGCACTGAATACACAGATCATTTTTTAAAATAATGTTTAATGATATTGAATTTTCCTTTCCAGGAAAGGCCTCCTTTGGTTTCTTTCAATGAAGGTTTTAAATTAATTTTTCAATAAAGAATATAGACATGTTTTGTTAGATTTGTTCCAGGTAATTTATTTTTTAAAATTCCTCTAATAAATAGTTTATTGTTAAATTACATTTTCCAACTGCTACTGGAGTAACAAAATTGAGTTTCTTTTAACTTTTTTATTGGAACATAATGTACGTTTACAAGAGTACGTATGTAACAAGTGTACAGCACAAAGAATGTTCACAAATGGGATTCACCCATATACCAGCTCCCAGATTAGGAAATATAATGTTGGAAGCAGCCCTACCAGTTCCCCACATGTTCTCTTTCATTACTAGAAATACCCACATACACCCCCTTTCCACCCAAAGACAGGCACTATTCTGATCTCGAGGACCATACCAGTTTTGCCTCTTTGTGTACTTTATATAAATGGGAGCACTCTATATATTCTTACATGTCTAGCTTCTTTTGCTCAACATCACATTTATAGATACATCTTTATTGTTGTATCATTGTTGAGCATTCACTGCCATTAATGTATAGCATTTTATCATATGAGTATACCAAAATTTATTAACCTATTCTACTCTTGATGGATACTTTCATAGTTTTGAGCTATTAGGCATGGTACTTTTATGAGGATTCTAATACATGTGTATTTGTATTGTCCTCATTGTGCAGGATATATACAATGGAACAGAATTGCTGCATTATAGGAAATATACCTGTTATACATGTAACAGCCAACATTCCACACAGATTATACCAAATTACTCTCCTGCCAATAATGTACAATAGTTTTGTTTGCTCCACATGCTCACAAACACTTGATATTTTCAGCCTCTTCATTTTAGCAATTCTGATGGATGGGTAGTAGCATCTCAGTGTGATTTTAATTTGAGTTACCTGTTAAATAATGATGAGCATCTTTCCTTGTGAAGTTCCTGTTGAAATCTTTGGTCCATTTTTCTGCTTTATAGTCTGAACTTTTGTTATTCATTTAAGAGTTTATTCAATATTCTAGATCCAAATTCTTTGTTAGTTACACGTATTGTAAGTATCTTCCCCTATACTGTGGGTGTCCTTTTCACTTTCTTACTCATGTTTTTTGATTAACAAAAGTTCTTAATAAAATTAAACCTATAATTTCTTTTTTTTCTTTTTTGGTAAGGAAGATTGTCTCTGAGCTAACATCTGTGCCAATCTTCCTCTATTTTGTATGTATGGGATACCACCATAGCATGGCTTGATGAGTGGTGTGTAGGTCCTTGTCCAGGATCCCAGCCTGCAAACCCTGGGACACCAAAGTGGAGCACGCAAACTTAACTACTATGCCACCAGGCCAGTACCTACAATTTCTTTTTGATAAGCACATTTTGGGTTCTCCAATGCCTTCCTCTAAAAATTGCATTGTTTTACCTTTTATTTTTAAGACTTCAAAGTAGGATTGAGTTTCTTCATGAACGGTGTGAGGTCGAGCTGGAAATTCTTTCTTTTATATGAATAGTCGGTTGACTGAGCACAACTTACTGAAAAGGTCAAGCTACCTTTTTTTTTCATAGTATTATGGTGTTTTTGTAGTTTCTTTTTCTTAACTGTTCTGTTCCATTGCTAAGTTTTTCTATCTTTGGTCCAATACCACGCTGTTATCATGTCTGGTATTGGTAAATCTTCTATGTTTATTTTTCTTCAATATTGCCTTTGTTATTTCAGTTCTTTGGATTTCCATATAAATTCTAGAAAAATTTTGTCAATTTTTGCCACAGAAAAAAGTGAAGTTTTCACCAGGATTAAGTTCAATATATAGATTAATTTGATAGAGAATCGCCATCTTTACAATATTCTCTTTGAATCTATGAACACGGTATATCTCTCCATTTATTTAAGTTTTTAAAAATTTCTCTTAATAATGTTTAGTAGATTTAAGTGTAGAGGGTTTGTCCACCTTGTGATATATTTATTCCTAGATTATTTAATATTTTATGCTATTTAAATGGCATTTTAATTTTCATTTCCATTTTTAGTTTTTGATGATACATAAGAATAAAATTAGATATTATAATTTGACTTTGTATGTAAGGCAAGATGTTCAATTTTCTGATAGTTTATTCAAATAGATAGTCTTACTAGGTTCACAATAATGTCTTCAAATAATGACAGCTTAATTTATTTCTTTCCAATTTTTACAGTTCATTTCTTATCTGCCTTATGATATCAGCTAGGATCTCTAATATAATGATGAATACAAAATGTAATAGTAGACACCCAGTCTTTTTCATGTTTCCAGACTCAAAGGGGAATGTTTTTAATATTTATCATTAAGTAGAAGGCTTGCTATAGATTTTTGGTAGATATTCCTTATCATATAAAGGAAATTCCCTTCTAATCCAAGACTGAATTATAATATTCCTTTCTTTTAAGATCCTTCACAGGTTTTGGAATTGAGGTAAACTAATCCCCTAGACACAGTTAGATATGGTTCGCTCATCTCTTGTTTAGAAGAGTTTGTTCAAGATTTGTTGATTTTAGTCCTTAAAACTGTGGAAAATTCTGCAGGCAAAACAATACAAGCCTGGGGTTTTCATGGTGGGAAGGTATAAAAATAGTTTGAATTACTTTAGTAGAAAGACTAATATTCGTATTTTCTATTTCTATTTCAACCAACATTGGCATGTAGTATTTTTTTAAAAACTTGCCAATTTTAGTCAAATTAAATTTATTTACATAAAGTTGTTGATATTATTTTCCTGTTATATTTTAGCTATCTGTAGAATCTGCAGTCTTGATATTGGTAATCTTCTGTTCTCTGCTTACACCTTGATCAGTCTTGCTTGGTTAGAGTTCTATCAATTTTGGTCTTTCCAGTATTAACTTTTGGCTCTACTGACTTCTCTTTTGAATATTTGTTTTCTATTTCATTGATTTCCATAATCATTTTTATAATTTCTTTGCTTTTTCATGTTTGAATTGTTTTTCTTTTACTATTTCTTGAGATTAAATTGTGAATCACTGATTTTCAATCTTTCTTCTTTTTAACGTATTCACTTAAAACTATATATTTGTGACTATATAGCGCACAAATTTTCCAGTTTTGGGAAAGTTAGTGTTTTTCTACTTATTCTTATCATTTTCTAGCTTAATTTCCTTGTCACCATTGATTGAGGCTTTCTCTATGGCCTCAGATGTGGTGTATTTGTTGTATGTGTACTTGAAAACATGGTATGTTACAGTGTACTTGAAAAGCAGGATGAATTATATTGCTGTTGGATGTGATAGTCTTCATATGTCCATTAGGCCAAATTTTCAGAATTTTTTTGTTTAGATCTTGTATATTCTTGTGGATTTTTTTTCTATTTGTTCCATTAACTATTGAGAGAGGTGTATTGAAATCTTTCTCTATGTTCACTGATTTGTCTATTTCTCTTTTATTTCTGTCAATTTATGCTTTATATCCTCTAAAGTTATATTTTGCATGATTCAGATTTAGGCTCATAGTATCTTTCAGTTATATTGATCCTTTTTCATTATGAAATATCCCTGTTTATTTTGACCAAAGTCTATTTTGTCTAAGATTACTATATAGCTTTATCACCTTTATTTTTGTTAGTATTTGCATTGTATATTTCATTCCTTTAATACTCAATTTTTTATGTCCTTATAAAGAATGACTTTTTAAAACACCATAGAGTTGGGTTTTGTTTTGTTGATTTTAATCTGACCATCTTAGACTACCACTAAGAGTAGTCAATTTACCTTTAATGTAATTACTGACACATATGGATTCACAAACTAATCTTCTTATAGTTTTTAAGTTGACTTGCCTGTTTTATGTTACCCTTTCCTGTGTTTTTTTCCCTCATTTTTGATTAATCAAATACTTTATTACTTACTTTTTATCCTAACTTTTAGCTATTTAGTTTTTATTCTTTCAGTGATTATTCTAGAGATGATAACATACATTCTTATTCTGAAAGTTTGTGGAATGCCCTGCTGTACCTTTTAAAGGTTCCTAGTGTCTATTTTTTAATAAAAATATAAAATCAAAAGTAATTTCAAATAAACTTGGCTTTTTCTCTTGTGTTAGGAATGTGTCATTAACATTTGGATTTATTAAACACAAATTTTACACCTAAATTTCCTTTGAGTCAAATCTTGGATAGTACCCAAATATCACATACACAATTTCATATGAGCTTTTTTTCTTACATTTAGAGTCCCAATATTAAAAAAATAGATGAACTTCTGTTGTGTAATAGTGGTTTCTTTGCATAGTTTAATGTTTTGCAGAACTACGGTTGTACAAAGTTTATACTCTTTCTTATCTGTGTAAGAAAATTAAGGTACTGACTCTAATCCTATCTGATTAGAAATAGTGGAATAAAATGGTGAGTTAGCAGCTAGGAGTTGTATTAATTTAAACAGAACCAATATTTCTTCTATAATTTTCATTTAATTCTTTAAATTCACATATTTACACAAAATAAATATTGCTCACCATAAAGTGGTTCCTTCTAAAGCCATAGCATGTGCCAAATTCTTAGAAAAATAAAATAGCTTAACACTGCAGCAAGAGTAAACAGCCATAAAAAAGTGAAATATATTGTTTCTTTTACTTATCTAGCATAATGAAAGTTGAAATCTCTGGTTAGGGTTAATCAGAACATTTAAATATAGATTCTGTATCTTAACAATCATTCAAGTATTCTTTTTTTTTCTTTTTTGAGGAAGATTAGCCCTGAGTTAACATTTGCTGCCAATCCTCCTCTATTTACTGAGGAAGATTATCCCTGAGCTACCATCCATGCCCATGTTCCTCTCCTTTATACATGGGACGCCTACCACAGCATGGTTTGACAAGAAGTGCCACGTCTGCACCCAGGATCCAAACCGGCAAACCCCGGGCTGCTGAAGTGGAATGTGAGAACTTAACCACTGCGCCACCAGCCCGGCCCCTCAAGTATTGTTTAGATGACTTAAAATATGACAGTGTAGGAGCTCAGTTTTAAAAATATGATACATTCAGTTTATATTTCATTTTTGTTTTCATGATTTTCCTCTCAGGGAATCATGTTTTTGAAATGTCACGTCACCACATCAAGATTAATCCTATTTACTAGCTGTATAAATAGAAACATATGCAAGTGTTTGCTTATCATTTCCAACCTAAAAAATAATAGTCATGATCTCTTCAATCCAGACATTCTCTCAGAAAATTGAGGATATCATTACAGTCTTTGTTTCTTGCTCCTTTCTAGGAGAATCATATCTGAATAGGGATGTAATATAAGCCTTTGGTATTTGGTAGCTTTGCCTAAGGCTACAAGTGGAAATAAATGTGACATGACAATATGACATGACTTAAACTGATAAGCTGTGTCACCAGTAGACAAAATGGAAAAGAAATATGTTCTGTTAGTCCTGCGTTATTGGTTTTTCTATGCCCCTTCTCCCCTAAAATAACCCCACATCAAACAAATAACTCCCGCAGGTAGAAACATTAGGATATTTGGACATTTCTCTTTTTTCTCCATGACTACTTTCTGGATGCTATAGAGCTTTTTTTAAAGGAAGAGATTGAAATTGAAGTCAATTAGCTTAGAAAATTGTTAGTGTTGATAAATTATGTTAGATTTCAGAAATCAAATCTATTGGTTCACATAGCATTTCAAAAAAATAACTGATCTTTTCTTGATTTCCCATTATGGAGGCGTAACTACAGTTGAAGTTGAAGGAAGGACAAAAATTTTAACACTGTGACTGTAAATTGTGAACAAATGAAAAAAAGTACACTTTGCTGACATAAATAATTATGATATCCAGATGTGCAATGCCCAGTACTGGCAGTGTCCCAAAAGTCATAATGTATACTTTAACCTATTAAAAATGCTAAAGTCAGAAATGTCTGGAAGTAGTGCCTCTAGTCACCATTTGCTCTTGTTTCTACCCTTTAGATTTGGGTTTCTACTCTCAGAATTCAAAAGAAATTCGCTTTCTTTTTGTTAAATCTATTAGCATTTCCCAAGTCCTATTTTCTTCATTTCTCTACAAGATCTCATTTTATTTTTTTCTTTCAACTCCTGCACCTGTAACATTTCATTACCCCAGGTCCTACTCTCTGGTGTTTCTAGCCACTCTCTTTTTGCCTCCTTTTCGAGTTGTTTACTTTATCTGGATTCCAAACTATGAATAAGACACTAAGATTTTGCTTTGGCCATATTCCCTTATTTCTTTAAGCCTACTCTTCTTCAGAATCATCTATGGTCCTCAGGATCAAGTTGTCTTTCTTCTCTGTGTTCCCTCGCAGCTCCTGTCAAGAATATCTATCAGAATATTCCATAAGAATCTCAAATTCAACCAACTACAAACTTAATTCATTATATCTGCCACTCCTGTATTGTGAAAACATTCTTGGTCTTCCTACTCCTCATGACCCACCTGCCATCTGAAGAAATATGATTCCTGGAAACTTGGACTCACCATTGGCCTTCCCCAATGGCTCGTGCTTAGTAAGCCCCAGTTTCTGTCAATTTTTACTGCAAAATTTCACTCAACTCTAGTCTTTCCTTTTCATTCACATTTCTTCACATTAGTTTAAATACTTGTAATGATTTGTCTGAACCATTGCAATTATCTCCAATCTGCTCTTTACGGTTTTAATTTCTACACTTCAATACTTGGTCCAAATAATGACAAGAACAGTTTTAATAATGTCATTGTCCTCCAAAAAAACTTTAGAGGCTTCTAGGTACATATTGAGTGAATAAATATTGTTTCCTTAAAGGTCTGGAAGTCAGAATTAACATGAGAACCAGTATCAATATACTACTAAAATGCAAATATTTTTTGTTTAATAACATCTAATTGAGGGTACCTCAGCTAACAAAGGGCCTTTAAGGAATTTCTTTACATTAAAATATATTGGGAACCATCTGTTTTAAAAGTAAAGGGAGGCTTTTGCCTTATGAACATAATTTACAAGGACTCACATTGTCTTTTTATCGCCCAATGCATAAGATTTATATGGGTTGCATTGTATATAAATACTTTTCAGTAATCGTGGAACCCCATTTATTATCTTTTTATTTCACTTAATGTCTTTATTTCTAAGAGAGTGTTGCAATCATCTCTTGCTCAAATTCATAACATAAGGAAAAGACCACTGAGCATTTATTAATTTCTTACAAGAAATTTAATTAATATTACCTTAATATTTATGATAATCTTGTGTGATGAAGAAACTGAGATGCTAATCAAGCTGTTGGTAACCACAATAAGTGACTTGCCCGAAGTCACACAGCTGGTTAAGTAGAAAAGCTGGGATTCAAACAGAAGTCTACTTAATTCTAAGCATTCATTTTCTATTGCACTATTCAATTTTTTATCTGCAGATGTAGACTATTTTAGAGAAAATAGGAGAGCTTAATTCTAGTCCAATTCCTGCCATGGGCTTTTTTTTCTACCCTGAATCCCATCTAGAAACTCCTTTTCTTCATCTGAAAATGAGGAGTCTTGCAGCATTTAGGACAGGAAATAGAAACCATTCTAGGCACTTTAACAAAGATGTTCTTTATACAAATCATTAAATGCTTGTAACATGTTTAGAAGAGCTAGAGATGGGGAGATCAGAGGGCTGTCAGTAGGTGTCAAAGGAATTGTACCACAATCGCCATCCAGAGATCAGAAAGCGCCAGAGAACTGCTACCGACTTAACGGCTGCCACGGCCCAGAGAGCTGATGAGTAGGGAGTGAATGTGGATTACCACCTCCCCAAAAACACTGACACAGGAAGGGGAATGGCCTCTGCCTTCTTTTTGCCTTCCAAAAAATTACACAGTTTCATCTTATTGGCAGAACCTCAATCACATTCATAAGCCTAGTGGCCAGGAAGTCTGGAAAATTTACTTTCCAACCTTTCAATCCATGTAATATAAAGGAAATATTAAAGATAATGGATAACGATTCTGGCTGCCAACAGGCAATATCTAGCACATGGAGTAGACTTGTTGACTTTCGTGCTCTGTTTCTAACATTTCTTCCTTAAGAGCAGCCAATAGCAGTTGTGCCAGCTGTGCACTGAGCATTCACACACTGCAGCCCAGTCATCATTCCAGCTGTCTTACTATTACACACGGAGTTAGTATGGGGCAAGTCAAGTAATAATATAAAGCAAATGTATAACAGTGATGGTTATACATCAGCTCTGTCCAGTAAAAATATGCTACAAACTGCTATGTACTTTCTTAGTAACCACATTAGAAAAAGTTAAAAAGAAACAGATGAAATTCACTTTAACAATATATTTTATTTAGCCCAACATATGGCTAATAATTTCAAACTATAATGAATATAACATTATAAGGACATATTTTATATTATTTTTTCATACTAAGTCTTTGTAATACAGTATATATTTTATGCTTACAATAAATCTTAGTTGAGGTGGTAAATTTTTAGCAGGAATATATGATCCGTATTTAGATTTCACAAAATTCATAATTGAAATAATAAATTGATGTACTCAAGTTGTTCCAAAAATATTTACATGTTTTCAAATACTGACCCCAGCCTCCCCTCCACCAAATAATTTCCCCTAAATATTTGTATGCACATTGATAAAACTGGTCCGTTCTTCTCACATTTGCCTTTAAAGCAAGAACATATCAGTCGTGGTAGGCAAAATAATGCCCCGCACCCCAAGATGTCTACATCTTAAACTCTGGAACCTGTGAATATGTTATATTATGTGGCAAAGGGGGAATTAAAGTTGCAGATAGAATTAAGGTTGCTAATCACTTGACATTAAAATATATTACCCTGGATTATTCCAGTGGGTCAAATGTAATCACAAGAGTCCTTAAAAATGGAAGAGAAAATCAGATAAGAGAACAAGAAAGACGGTAGCTTGACAAAGACTCTGCCCAACATTGCTAGCTTTGAAAATGGAAAAATGAGGCGACTAGCCAAGGAATGCTGGTGGCCTTTAGAAGCTGAAAACAGCAAGGAAAACGACTTCCTTTACAGCCTCTGGAAGGAATGCAGGCCTACCAAGATGTAGACTTTATCATGGCAAAATCCATTTCTAACCTCCAACTTCCAGAACTTTAAGATAATATAAATTTTATAAGATAATTATGTTATAATATAATTTTGTTTTAATCCACTGCTTTTATGGCAAATTGTTACAGCAGCATTAAGAAACTTGAAACCCATAAGTTTCAAAATCAGGTATTTCCAAGTTAAGCAAACTCACTCACTCGGGTCAATACAGTAGTACAAAAAGAATTTGGTCTTCCAGTTCCTGGGCCAGCATGTAAGGAGCTTGGAAATCTTCAATCTACCTAACAACAATTATAAAACAGAACAAATTGAAAAATCTGCAACTCATTTTAGACCTGATAGAGATGAGAGATCACAGACAAACCAATGAACCCAAAATTGCAGAGTCAGCCAGGTGGATACAGAGAATCACAAATTACCGGAGCGGAAACCTCTGTGGGAACAAGTACCGAGGTGGGAAAACCTAAATTGCAATTGATGATTGCTGGGGGCTCAGTATCAACAAGTCTGAGAGTAAAAAAATTCAGGGGGCCCAGTCATGGGGGACACAGACATTTGTGACTTTCACCCTCAGGAGCTCCTCAGTGTTCTCATTGACCATCAGAGGAAGATACCCCTGTGCTTCCAGCAAGGGGAGGGGAAATGTAACCATTTTGAAATATGCCAGAGTATTTGCTTTTTCTTAACGAGGGCTTCCCTCGGAGAAACTACATCACCAGAGACTAAACTACTGTGGTTTTATCGGAGCTTAATGATCTGGATTAAGGGAAATATCCAACTCCTGCCTACACTAGCTTTCTACTTAGGACAAGAAACATATCCAAGTCTAGCCCCCTCTGGTCTTGCACATGGGAAAAGAAAATTACCAAACTCCAGCCTCCTATAGCCATCTTGTCCCACCTAAGTGGGGCAAAAACCTGATAAGCATTTCTAAAGATCACAGAACCGGAGCACAGGCTTACCGAAAGACTGAGAATAATCATAGGACTATAGAATATTTCCCCTCCTTCACAACTAATCAGCACACCGCTAGAGGTCTATTTATTGGAGTTCTATTTACCTAGTAAGCTATGGACAGTTTTCAACAAAAAATCCAAAGCATGCTGAAAGGCAAAAAACACAGTTTGAAGAGACAGAAAAAGTATCAGAACCAGACTCAGATATGATAGGGATGTTGAAATTATCAGACTGTAATTTAAAGCACCCATGAGTGATATGCTGATAACTCTAATAGACAAAGCAGACAGTATACAAGAACAAATAAGCAATGTAAGCAGACAGATGGAAATTCCAAGAATAAAAAGGCATGATAAAGATCAAATACTGTAGCAGAATTGAAGAATGCCTTTGATGGGCTCATTAACAGACTGAACATGGCTAAGGAAAGAATCTCTGAGCTTGAGGATATGTCAACAGAAATTTCCAAAACTGAAAAGAAAAGAAAAAACAAACAAACAAACAAAAAATACAGAATATCCAAAAACGGGGGGACAACTACAAAAGGTGTAAAATATGCATAGTGGGAATATCAGGAGAAGAAAGAGCAAAAAGGACAGAAGAAATATTTGAAGCAATAGTCACTTAGAATTTCCTTAATCTGATGTCAGACAACAAAGTACAGATCCAGGAAGCTCAGAGAACTACAAGCAGGATAAATGCCAAAAAACTACACCTAAATATATCATATTCAAACTTCAGAAAATCGAGGATAAAGAAAAATTCTTAAAAGAAGCCAGAAGGGAGGAAAACAACTTATCTATAGAGGAGTAAAGATAAGAACTACATCCAACTTCTCAGAAATCATGCAAGCAATATGAGAGTGTGGTGAAATGTTTTAAAATGTTGAGAGAAAAAAAGTCAACCTAGAATTCTGTATGCTGCAGAATTATCCTTCAAAAATGAAAGAGAAATAGAGACTTTCTCAAACAAACACTGAGGGAATTTGTTGCCAGTAGAACTGCCTTACAAGAAATGTCAGAAGAAGTTCTTCAGAGAGAGGGAAAATGATATAGGTCAGAAACTTGAATCTACATAAAGAAAAGAAGAGCATCAGAGAAGGAATAAGCAAAAGTAAAATAAAAACTTTTATTATTCTCATTGTTAATTGATCTAACAGATAACAGTTTTTTTCCCAAAGTAATAGCAACAATGTGCTACAACTTAACTCAATTCTGACACTATGTACGTGGAGGTAGCATCAGATTCCACAGGTTAAGAGCTCAGTCCCACAAGACTGCTGGCCCACCTACTCCTGACTCTCAGATACCAATTACAAGTCCAGGTTTTCACCTGTGCTTCTGACTGATCAGCTATAGATCAGATTCCTACAGCTCTCTCCTTGGGTTCAATTAATTTGCTAAGGCACAGAACTCAGGAAAACCGTTTACTTACTGTTTACCGGTTTATTACTAAAGGATGTGATAAAGGCTGCAGATGAACATCCAGATGGAAGAGATGCATAGGGCAAGGTATGTGGGAAGGGGCACAGAGCTTCCATGCCCCCTCCAAGCACTCCACTTTCCCAATACCTCCACATGTTCACCAACCTGGAAACTCTCCAAACCCTGTAATTTTGGGATTTTTATGGAGGTTTTATTACGTAGGCATGATTGATCATTAACTCCACTTTCACTTTCCCTTCTCTGGAGAATGGGGTGGTGAGGCTGAAAATTCCAAGCTTCTAATCATGACTTGGTCTTTCTGGTGACCAGCCCCCATCCAGGAGCCAGCCAGGAGCCCAGGCAGAGTTGCCTCATTAGAACAAAACACTCCTATCACTTAGGAAATTCCAAGGGATTTAGGAGCCCTGTGTCAGGAACTGGGGTCAAAGACCAAATATTAGAACAAAGGATGCTCCTAGTACTCTTATCGCTTAGAAAATTACAAGAGTTTTGGTAACTCTGTGCCAGAAATTGAGAACAGAGACCAATATTACATATTTTCTCACAATTATGTATGCTTATGTGTATATATATGCTTATGTATAAGTAAAATGAATGACAGTAATCATACAAGAGACGAAAGGGAAGAATTAAGAATACGTTGTTATTATAAAGTTCTTCCTTGCATTACCTGTGAAGTAGTGTAGTGTTCTTTGAAAGTGGACTAAGATTAGTTGTAAATGTATATTTCAAATTCTAGGGCAATCACTAAAAAAGTAAAACAAAAGAAATATAATCAACATACTAGGAAAGGAGAGAAAATGAAATCATATAAAATGCACAATAAAATCACAAAAGGCAGAAAAGGAGTGGAAGACGAAAAAACAAAAGACAACAAAGAACAGGGCAACAAATAGAAAGCAGTAACAAATACGGTAGATAATCTGACTATATCAATAATCACTTTGAGTGTTGATGATTTAAATACACCAAGTAAAGTATACAGACTATTAGAGTGGATTAAAAACCATATATCCAGTTATATATTGTCTACAAGAAAGGACTTTAGATATTCAGATACATATAGATTAAAAATAAAGGGATGGAGAAAGAAATCCCATGCTAGCATTAATCAAACGAGAGCAAGTGTAGCTACATTAATTTCAGACAGAGCAGACTTGAGAGCAAGGAAAGTTATTAAGGGTATAGGGATGCATTACACAATGATAAAGAGGTCAATTCTTAAAGAAACAGACTAATCCTTAATAAATATATGCTTAAAAACAGAGATAAAATACGTGAGGCAAAACCTGATAAAACTGCAAGGAGAAATGGAAAGATCCAACAAACATCTATCAGAAATGGACAGATCCAGCAGACAGAAAATCAGTAAGGATATAGTTGAACTCAACAGCACCATCCATCAACTGGATATAATTGACATCTGTACAATACCTCTCACCCAAAAACAGCAGCTCACATGGAACACTCACCAAGACAGACCACATTCTGGGCCATCAAACACACCTTAACAAATTTAAAAAGCAAGAAGTCATACAACATGCTCTCTCAGACCAGCATGGAATTAAACTAGAAATCAATAACAGAAAGATAGCTAGAAAATCCCAAAACACTTGGATAGTAAACAACACACTTCTAAATAAAACATAGGTCAAAGAAGAAATCTCAAGAGAAATTTCAAAATATCTTGAATTAAATGAAAATGAAAAAGGAACTTAAAATTTGTGGGATGCAGCAAAAGCAGTGCTTAGAGGGAAGTTTAGAGCATCAAATGTATATATTAGAAAAGAAGAAAGATCTAAAACCAATAATCTAAGCTTCCATTTTAAGAAACTAGAAAAAAGAACAGATTAAATCCAACGTAAGCAGGAGAAAATAAATGATAAATATTAGAACACAAATCAATGAAATTGAAGGCAGGAAAGTGATAGAGAAAATCAACAAAACCAAAAGCTAATTTTTTGAAAAGGTAAAAAAAGGGTAAGTCTCTGGCCAGGCTAACTAAGAATAAAAGAGAGAAGACACAAATTACTAATATTGGAAATGAAAGAGTGGACACAGTACAGTTTCCTTGGACATTAAAATGATAATAAAGGAATATTATAAAGAACTGTGTGTCCACAAATTGTATAACCTAAATGAAAAGAAAAAATTCCTTAAAAGAAACAATCTGCCCAAACTCACATAAGAAGAAATAGACAATCTGAATAGAATTATATCTATTAAATAAATTGAATCAACACTTAATAACCTTCCCAAACAGAAAGCACCACACCCAGATGGGTTCACTGGTGAATTCTACCAAACATTTAAGGAAGAAAATATATGAATTCTCTACAGTCTCTCCCAGAAGAGAGAAGCAGAGGGAATGCTTCCTAACTAATTCTCTAAGTCCAGCATTCCTCTAATATCAAAACCAGAACAAAGACATCATAAGAAAACTACAGACCAGTATCTCTAATGAACCCAGATGCAAAAATTCTCAAGAAAATATTAGCGAATCAAATCCAACATTGCATAAAAATAATTATACACTACAACCAAGTGAGATTCATCCCAGGTATGCAATGGTGGTGCAACACTTGGAAATCAATTAATGTAACCTATCATATCAACAGGCTGAAAAAGAAAAACCACATGATCATATCAATAGATGCAGAAAAAGCATTTGACAAAAGCTAACACCCATCTATGACAAAAACACTCAGTAACCTAGGAATAGAGAGGAACTTCCTCAACTTGTTAAGGAACACCTACAACATATCCATAACTAACATAACACTTACTGGTAAGAAACTCAAAGCTTACCTGCTAAGATCAGGAATAAGGCATGGATGTCCCTTCTCACCACTCCTTTTCAACATTGTACTGGAAGTCCTGGCTAATTCAATAAGAAAAGAAAAGTAAATGAAAGTTATTCAGATTGGGAAGGAAGACGTAAAACTGTCTTTGATCACAGATGACATGATCATTTATGCAGAAAATCCAAAAGAAATCAACAAAAAGACTACAAGAGCTAATAAGTGATTATAGTAAAGATGCAAGATACAAGGTTAACATAAAAAGAAAATCACTTTCCTACATACACAATGAATAAGTGGAATTCGAAATTAAAACTACAATGCCATTTACATTTGCAACCCCCAAAAATAAATAGTTGAATATGAATATAACAAAATACGTACAAGATCTGTATGAAGAAAACTACAAAACACCGATGAAAAAAATCAAAGAATAACTAAATAAATGGAGAGACATTTCATGTTCATGAATAAGAAGACAATATATCAGTTCTGCCCAACTTGACCTATAATTTCAATGCAATCCTAATCAAAAGGTTTGGATCCAGCAAGTTATTTTGTGGATCTCAACAAACTGATTCTAAAGTTTATATGGAGAGACAAAAGATCCAGAATAGTTAACACAATATTGTTGTTGTGACAACAGTGACAACAGTCAGAGGACTAGCACTGACTTACTGTAAAGCTACAATAATAATAAGGGTAGCATGGTATTGGCAGAAGAATAGACAAACAGATCCACAAAACAGAATAGAGAGCCCAGAAATAGGCTCACATAAATACAGTCAATTGATCTTTGAAAAGGGAACAAAGGTAACAATGGAGAAAAGACAGTCTTTCAACAAATAGTGTTGGAACAATTGGATATCCACATGCAAAAGAAAAAAAAAAAGAATGAATCTAGGGGGCTGGCCCTGTGGCCGAGTAGTTAAGTCCACGTGCTCCGCTGCAGGCAGCTCAGTGTTTCCTTGGTTCGAATCCTGGGCGCGGACGTGGCACTGCTCATCAAACCACGCTGAGGTGGTGTCCCACATGCCACAACTAGACGGGCCCACAACTAAGAATATACAACTAGGTACCAGGGGGCTTTGGGGAGAAAAAGGAAAAAAAATAAAATCTTTAAAAAAAAATAATGAATCTAGACACAGAATTCACATTGTTCATAAAAATTAACTCAAAATGTATCACAGAGCTAAAGGTAAAATGCAAGACTATCAGTCATGATAGAAACCAATGTTTCCATATCCAGCTAAAATTCTTCTTTGATAGTAGTAGAAAATTTAAAAATCTACACTATAAATTGATATTTTAGTCTGTGAATTGACGCTTCTTTATAAGTCTGGAAGTTTTTCCACACAAAATGTACACTAAGTATTCACTGGGCAGCGCCTCTTATGTCATATGACTAATTTAAAGCTAAAGGCAAATTCTTGCAAAGTTTTAAATTTTAATCAAATGATCTTTGATATTATTAGAAAGATTTCTTTTGGATAATGGCTTAATTGAGATCTTTCACTTTTTGCAAAATATCTCTTTAATAATGTATTTCATAGTTTTCTAACGAAATGTCCATAACTGAAAGTAGACTTTCTTTTACCATCTCTCTGTCCAAAAAATGTCTTCTTGTTTGCGTCTGCAAGAATCTAAGCTATTTTAAACCTGTCCAGTTATACTGTGAGGTGCTGTTAAATATTGTTTAAAATTTTTTGTTGGATATTAATTGTAATTTTATGTGACTAATTTTGTTGTTTCTTCTTTGACTATTGAGAGAAAACTTCACATCAAAGTCACCACGTATTTGCTGATGTAACATTGCCCCCTACATCATCTTCAATCATTTTTTTTTTAAAGATTTTATTTTTCCTTTTTCTCTCCAAAGCCCCCAGGTACATAGTTGTGCATTTTTAATTGTGGGTCCTTCTAGTTGTGGTATGTAGGATGCTACCTCAGCGTGGTCTGACGAGCAGTGCTGTGTCCGCGCCCAGGATTCGAACCGATGAAACCCTGGCCCACCAAAGCAGAGTCTGCGAACTTAACCACTCGGCCACAGGCTGGCCCCTTCAATCATTTTTAACACCACAATACTGTAGTTTTTTTGTTTTGCTCTTCTGCAGCCAATTGCAATGAACGGCCAATCATGATATTTGTGACATGACTTTTTCCAGGTTCTTTTTTCCTTTACTTTTCTAGACATAGTAATATCGTCTTCCTTTCCACTTCATTCTGCATCAAAGATGTCTTCATTTTAAGTTTAAAATTTGTCCATACTTTCTTCAAAGTAGAAAAATAATTTAATTATATTTTAATTAAGATATTGATAAGAATTCCAATTTATCTACCATTTATGATTTGAGTGGATGTCACGGTAGCTCATACAGTCTGCATAAATATTGAAATAAATATTGAGGTGATTCTCCATAGCTGTTTTACACATCTTGTGACAGCTTTTGTCCCAGACTAACTTTTCAAGGATGTTTGTATAGCAAGCAGCCCTCAAAGCTAGAAGTGGTGTCCCTTTCTGGGTCAGAGGGAAGATTTGTTTCCTGACCAGGCTAACAGATGCTTCCCTCAAGAGAAACTGTTGGGCCAGTTTGCTAGCAGCCCCCTTCGTAAGATTAGGGGTTTCCTAAGCTCAGGGTTCCTCAGCAGTCAAACACACCCACTGTGTGTTCTGCGTCCACCTCAGCTTACTCTACATTGCCCCCACGGGACTTGAATGACAAAGGGGACCAATGAGAATAGGAAGCCCCTGTTGTGCCTGTTATACCATTACAAATAAACTGTCTGAATTCTTTAAGCTTGCTGTTTCCTTAAAGATCCAATCTATGGAAATGGGGAAAGCAAATCTGGCAGGTCCACATCATATTGTTGCTTAGGAATTGTTTGAACACCTGACAAAAATCACATTGTAATGTGACACAGAGAAAGTCATTTGAACTGAACCAATCTGTTGACACCAAATAAATTAATGACATGCTTATGCATAATAGCATCAACCACACACACCTGGCATGTGCACTACAACATAACTATGATATCTCAGGCCATTCTTGGTTAAAGAAAACTGTAGTCTTAACAAGACAATACAGCTGTGTTAAACAGAAAAATATTTTACACTGCTTTATTTTTTATATTTAAATTTATTACAATTAAATATATTTAAAAATTCAATTCTTTATTATATAAGCTATGTTAGCTTAATAACTATGTGTGGCTAGTGGGTACTGCATTGGATTCCATAGCTCTAAATTGTGTACTTATCTCTCTAATTCTTATTATCTATATAAACACATATATAACCATGTACACACATGCAAATATATATAGACACACATATACATATATATTCAAATATATATATGCTTTTTCATCATTGATTAATATCTTAATCTCATTAAACACTATAAAATCTTTCATGAGATAACTTTCATTTTACTTCAAGCCTTTAAATTAACTGCAAGCCTCTATAGACAAAAACATTTTTGGAATGAGAAGAACAAAATAATATAAGAAACGGAGTGTGTTGGATTAGATGATCGGACACTTAAGATATTTGGACACTGGTTTTGTATTATAGTCATCTCAAGTTTCTCTATGAAAACTACATTTTGACCCTAAGTGTATATTATTCTTAAATTGGGAAATCTTACACATTCGTTGCCCAAACAAAGGAGGGATTCAGAACTAAATAGGCATATTAAAACCATTCTATGCTTGTTTCCAGTAGTGGTGGATTAAAGCAGTTGTAGCATTGTTTGACATTATTGTCAGAATAAACTGAAAACTACTATTGTATTGTCAGGTCCCTACTTAACTCAATTTTTTTAGTTTTACTTAATTAAGTACATGAGTAAGACACCCATTACCTGTGTATAACCCTCCTGAAGGGAGCTAATAAACACACATGTGTACTGTGTGTGCAACGTAGATGCCCGCCCCCTCTGTGTGTGGGAATTTTTGGAAGGAGAGACCAAGGTTGCCATTTCAGAGCTATAGTCATCAGGATTCTTAGTAACAACAGAAACAAACCCTGGCTAATTTAAGTAGAAAAGAATTCATTAGTAAGATATTGGGTAGCTCTCAGAATTTCCCAAAAGGGCCAGAGAACAGACTTGGAGACTATTCAACCAGCAACAGTGAGAAAACCATGCCGGAAATCTGTTCTGGTGAGCCCAGCATCGACACGGTTGCTAGTGCAGGCAGGGCAGCTTGTCCCAAAGGCTACCAACATGGAGTGCTGCCCCTAGAGTGACTGTCGCTGCCCCCACCCTCGACAGACTGGATTCTGCTGAGCCCAGTTTCCCAGGTTAACCAGCCTTTGATTCAAAACCTAGGGTGGGTGTGTCTGATTGGCAAGCTTGGCTGTAAGAGCTTGGAAAGGGAAGTGATTTTCAGACTCATGGCTAGTGTGGGGGACTCAGCTTTAGAACATGGTAAGGACCTCTAATACAAGAACGGGGTTTAGATCCTGGGAAAGAAAGAATGAAAGAAAAAGAGAGAGAGAGAGTGAGAGAGAAAGAGAAAGGAGAGAAGACAGGAGGGGAGGGGAGGAGAGAGGTAGGGAGGGAGGAAAGGAGAGGAGAGGAGGAGAGGGGAAAAGAGGAGAGAAAAGAGAAAGAGAATAAAAAGACATTTTTACCCCAGCGCCCTAATTACAAAGAAGGCTAATTAAAAAGAAGACCGTTCCCTTAAACTTCAGTTCGGATGTACACTCCGCACCAGCAGCTTCCTTGGCCGAATAGGGCTCAAGTGCCAGATCCCAGAAGAAGGTAGCTGAATTACCCTCAGAGAGCCCATTGCTTCTGCTGATGGGGCTATTCCTTTACAGGAAATGGTTTACCTTTTATCAAATGTATTTTCTTTCTAAACTTTCTGACATGAACTTAAATAATTTTCATTATATAAAAATGTAGCTACTTAAGTAATATTATTATTATTATTTACATTCATTCCTGAGTTTCTCTTGAATAAAATTATTATATTAATGTCTTTCATTGTGATTTCAAAGAGGCAGTTTGGTTTCATGGAACAAGTACAGCAACTCAAGTCAGAGAGACCCATTCTTTACTGGCCAGATATATGAGCTGAGATGTAGTGTCCTCAGCTGTAATGGGGGCAATAACACCCATTTGAGGATTATTTGAGGCTGATTGTGAGGGCTAATTCATAGTATGCATACCAGGTGTCAGCTCCTGAAGATCTAAGAACAGGCATGATATGATTCTTCTCTCAGTGTTCAGTCTAGCAGGGAAATCCAAAATGTGGGTAAAAGGTTCTATACCCAATTACAGTGTGAGAGGTGGGGGGCATTCCCTCACCAACAAGCAATTCTCCAACACCAGCTGGGCGTCCTACAATTCAACTCAATTCTGACACCATCTACCAGGAGACAGCATCAGATCCCGCAGCTTCACGGTTCAGGCCCACAAGACCGCCCAGCCTAAACTTCAGACACCAGTTGCAAGCCCAGATCATTATCTGGGCTTCTGACCGATCAGATATAGATCAAAGGTTCCCAAGACGCCCCTCCTTGGGTTCGCTTCATTTGTAAGAGCAGCTCACAGAACTCAGAGAAGCATACTTATTAGATTATTGGTTTATTGCAAGGGATATTAAAGGGTATGAAAAACAGCCAGAAGAAGAGATACATACGTCTGTGTCCTGAGCAAAGGAGCTTCTGTCTCTATAGAGTGTGGTCCTGGCATGGTGGCACGTAGAAGTGTTCTGACACACCAACCCAGATGCTCTCAGAATCCTCTCCTTTTTGGGTTTTTATGGAAGCCTCATTACATAGGCACGGTTGATTAAATCATTGGCCACTGGTGATTGATTCAACTTCCAGCCCCTCTCTTCTCCTGGAAATCAGGGGAGTGGCTCTGAAGGGATTTCAGAAACTGACGACAAGAGACCAAATATTATAACAAAAGATGGTTCCACTGCTCGTATTGCTAGGGAAATTCCAAGGTTTTTGGGAGCTGTAAGCCAGGAACAGTGAATGAAGACCAAACATATGTGAATAATATATTTTGGTCATCTAATTGACCAAATGTGTATTTCTTATAAATCATAATATCGCAGTGGGCCAAAATTATGCTGTGACTTAAGTTATTTCCGTAATGTATAAAA
Organism: Equus caballus; assembly: GCF_041296265.1. Taxonomy (NCBI): domain Eukaryota; kingdom Metazoa; phylum Chordata; class Mammalia; order Perissodactyla; family Equidae; genus Equus; species Equus caballus. Next base: position 109,950,483 of record NC_091685.1, read on the forward strand.
CGTAATAAAATAGTAATTTTCTGAGAGGAATGAGAGAAAATTTAAAATTTAACTCATCTGTGAAGATGAATTGGTACATAGGAAGAAAAGGAAGATGAAGTGACGTAAAGAAGAAAGATGAGGATTCCAGAAAAGGAGGAGGGTAATCAAAGAAACTTGTGAACTTTCAAGGAGCGTGTGAATATATATTAGAAAGAAACTGGGACTAACTTGTGAAGATTCTTTTTTTGTCATGTCTTACTAAACACCAAGCAAGTAAAGTGATTGAATGAAGCCGAACAGTCATAGGGAGCGAGGGGTACAGTGGAGAGCAACTAGTGTGTGCCCCCACCTAAACGAGGAGAGCAACTAACTTAGCATTTGACAGCTGGGGCTCTGTGAGGATTCAACTACAGGATCGTCAGACCTGCTGATCTTTTCAGAGAAGCTGAAAAATATTTTTATGGGTGGTCTTCCAATTTATCAAGTGTTAGCAACAAATACAAATGTTTTGAAACCAATCATGAGTGCCAAACAAGCTGGTTGACTGAATCCAGTTTGAGGACAACAGGCTTCAAACTCCATTGCAGACAATAAAAGGTCATCGCGGCTTATAGGCCCATGCTGACATGATGTTGCCTACGCTGTGTGAAAGATAGATAGAAAGAAGTGATACTCAAAGCAAGAGGCTTAAATCACACTTGATGTAAGAGCAGCCTAGTACATTGGGCGAGAGTAAAACTAAGCAGATAATAAGATATAAGGTATGCTTTGAAAGTGGAAGCCAATAGGACATAATAAAAAACAGAATAGGGGAGAAAAGATAAGAGAAGACAAGAATGGCTCAAAATTCCTGAGATTTGACTAACTGAGGTTACGGGAATGTTATCAACCAAGAGAGTGAAGGCAGGAAGAAAAGCAAAGTTGTGAACTTGGAAAAAATATAGAGTTTCACTATTGAATATATTACATTTGAAATAGAGATATGCAGGTGGAGATATTCAATAAATGATAAGTAATAAAGGTCTGGATTTCAAGAGAGAGATAAGGCATGAAAATATTAATTAAATTTAATTGAGGTGTAATTAAATGGAGTAAAATATATAGCTCTAAGTATAGGGTTCAAGAGTTTTGACAATATATTACAACTGTCTTACCAATTTCCCGATCAAGATGCAGAGTATTGTTATCACCTTAGAAGGTCAGATTTGCCCCTTCATAGAAAATCCTCCTCCTCCAGGGGCAAGAGCTATTCTGATTTCTATCTCTATAAGTTAATTTTGCCTGTTCTTGAACTTCATATAAATGGAATTATATAGACTTTTTATGTCTGGCTTCTTTAATTCAACATGAAGTTTTTGACATTTAACCATGTGCATTAGGAGTTCAGTCTTAATGTATTGCTGAGTAATTTTCATTGTCTGAACGTACTAATGTGTTTATCAGTTCTCCTCTTGATGGATATTAGGTTGTTTGCAATACTTCGCTACCATAAGTAAAGCTGCAGTGAATATTCTTATACGAGTTTTTTCAGGAGACAAATATTTTCATTCTTTTTGAGTAAATACCTAAAAGTAGAATTGTTACATCATAGGATGGGAGTTTTGTAAGTAGCTTTCAACATATATTTCAAAGAGATTACACCATATGACATTCAGAAAAACAATGGATGAGAGGTCCAGTGCTTTGCATCCTCTCCAACACATAGTATTTAGTGTTAATCTTTTTAATTGTAGCCATTCTACTGGATGCGTAGCAATAGCTCACTGTGATTTTTAATCTGCATTTCTTATGACTAGTGATGCTGATCATCTTTTCACATGCTTATTGACCATTCATATATCTTATTTTTTAAATTGTCTAAGCCTTTTAGCTAATTTTATTGTTTTTTAATTTTTATTGATTTGCAGGAATCTTTTGTTGAATATGTATATTGAGAATATTTCCTCATAGACTTTTTCATTTTCTTAATGACAAATTCTGAGGAGCAGATGTCTAATTTTTATGAAGTCCAGCTAATCTTTTGTTTTATGTTTAGTAATTTTTAGATTTTGCTTAAAAATCATTTGCCTTTTCTTTTTAGTTTAAAATCTATCTCAAGTTAATATTTTGTATGTTCTAATGTAGGAATCAAGGCTAATGCTTTTTTTATATGATTATCCAGTTGGTTCAGCATCTTTTCCTAAAGAGATTGCCATTGAATTGCATTAGTGCCTTTGTCAAAAATTATTGGAACTGGTATAGGTGAATCCATTTATGTACTCTCTATTTTGTTTCATACATCTATTTATCTACCCTTACATCAATATCACACTATCTTAATTAATGTAAATCTCAAAGTATAGATTTAGTCATTGATGTATAGACAAGCTGATACACATATACTCTTCATATATATCAAGAGCAACCACACAGGGAAAAGATAAAACTGAGAAAGGAAATGACGCTGGAGCTCATCAAACTTTATGGAGCAGATAGAAGAAAAGTTACCAGAGAAAAACAAAGGGTACTCAGAAAGACAGAAAGAAAACACCAGAGAGTATGAACATGAAAATCAAGAAATAAAAGGGTTTTGAGAAGAAAAGTTGCTAGAAGGATCTCGTGCTGCAGAAAGCCATACAGAAAGTATTAAAAAATTCATTTTGTCAATTACGAGAAGTTATTGATTACCTAAGTGAGGGAAGTTTCAGGAGTAGTGATGGCATACATTTATTCAATGAATATTTATTGATTGCCTAGGCATATTTCAAAGTGCTATGAACCAAACATACTGTCAGCCTTTCTGAAGTTTATAGACCTACAAACCCATAGAAGTTATAGTCCCGTGAAGGAAGGAAAGAATGGATGGTGTGGAAAGCAGAAATCCAAGGCACAGAAAGTCTTTATAGGGTGGCAATAAAGGAATGAAGCAACATTTCTTGGTTTTATGTGAAGACGTTGAGAAAAAAATTCTGTTTTAGTTTCAAGGCAAGGCATGTTTCAAGGCAAGGAACGTTAAGCAAAGTGGAGGGTAATACTAGTAAGAGAGAGATTGAAAAACATCCTGGGGAAATTGGAGTAATAATGGATGGATTAAGGCACATAAGGAAAACAAGATGGAAATTCCCTCAAAAAAGCAAAAGTAAAGATTAAGCTTTGGAAAGAAAAGGGGGTATTTATATCTGAAAAGGTTGATGGAAAGTAGGGAGGGATGAGTAGGAAGAAAAGCAAAGTTGTGTATGACATCATTCATGAGCTGTCTGTTCTTGGAGAAGGGTTGAACTGAAAGAGTGGAACTAAAGCAAGAGACCCCAGGAGAGAGATGAAGGGTTGTAAGAGCCATTATGAGGAATAACGGATGGAACTGATCAAAACAACCAAAAGGAATGATAAAAGACTCACTAGAATTTAGAGCTTGTGCATAAGACACAAGATACAGGATTTTCCTCAGTCTCCTTTACTGCCGGGGAAAAGAGCAGGAGAAATGAAAAAAAAAAACCTAAAAAACCTGATTTGCTTCTGGGTTAGATTTTATGGGTGTGTATAGTAGAAAGGGAAGGGCTGGAGAATTTGATTCTTCAGGAAGATGTCTGAAGAGATTGCCGATAAACTTTAATACAGAAGAAAAAAAAGATAGGATGATCAACTGAGAGAGGACAGCAATACTTGAAACTTGAAGCTAGAAAAACAAGGGAAAAAAACAGGGGCAGTGTAGAAACACGAATCTATGATCCATGGGGTGCTAGAGACAGCTAGTTCCAGCTAAAGAGAGTCGATTGTGAGTATTTCTTCCCACCTCTGCATTCAGGGAAAGCATGGTGGTAACTTGAAATCAGCCACAGTAGAAGTATTTACACCATGATAATCAGCAACAACTATAAATCAGTCTTTCTCTTTGCTTTTTTTCCCCAGAAAGCTGATTGTTAAACATTTAGCAGCATACCACTGCCATGGTCAGACAGTAAGACTTTCAATTTCTCTTTTCCAGAGGTGATAACAAGGATCAGAATATGGTTTGGGGAATGGAATTAAGTTTACTATTAAGTAGCTATGTACTTATAACAGTAACAATCTTATTAATAGTGACACTAAAGTCTTCTAAGATGAAGTAAGAAGGAAAGGATGATGTGAATTAGGAGTAAAAAGAGTCATGAATATGGAGGAAAGACCATGACGTCATGGAATAACACTGAAGACGATGGAGAGAAGATAGTGGATTTGGAAAATGTGAGGTTAATGAAAAGGAAAGGAAGGTAATAGTTGTCAGTGAAACAGTAATTTGAAAGCCATGATAACGATTTAGAAGTAGTCACTGAGCTAGTATCATTGACAGTGCCTAGCACGTAGTAGGCTTTTGATAAATGTTTTGGTGTTTGTACTTAAATCCTGCCCTAAGTTCTTCCGCCAGCAATTTAAATAGCTGAGAAAAGGGATCATAACTTGGAATCCAAGAATATTCACTCCACTCAGACAAGGTTTCTTTCTATTTTTATTTGTAAACATTTTCATCGTTACTCATTAAAACTTCCGAACATTTGATATAAGTTCCTAAGATAGACCCCCCCCAAAAAAGAGCTAAATTCTAGTGTTTATTTCTGTTTTCAGAAATTACCTGAGGCTTATTGATCGGTACACTCTGCTTAATGTTGAAAATTTTTAATAATATTTAGAGTTTATCATGTTGTCTGCCCATAGGCCTAGTAGTACCTTAACTTGTAATAAATTGAATTTGTACTAAATACAAAGTAGTTATTACCTGATAAATTAATAACAAATTAAAAATCTAAGCCTTAAGGCCACAGGATTCTCTCTATTTTTGTCATATATTTTCTGGAAAAAACAGTTTCCTCCAACGTTCTGTCTCATGTGAAACTATAATTTATTGAATAATGAGAGAGAATGATTCAGAAATTACCCACAAACTGGATTTGCTTGTGGGAAGAGAAATAGACACACTCATTTTCCCAAATACATTACTAGAATCTTATTAAAAACTAGGGAGGAAATGATAAATAAATAAACCCTAGCATGTCTTAAACATAAAATGACTAAAGAAGAGTTCACACACATCCCCACATGAATCACACTTCCTGGAGAACAGTTGAAACACCTGGTAAATTGGCTTGAAAAGTGACGTTAATGTAGGAAATGCTGTTTGGAATTTGATCTCAAGAAATCTTGAGAAAATGCACTTGGGAAGGCTTCGTGTACTTTTAACTATCTTGCGAAACTCACATGAATAAGACTCATTCAACGAACTACCTAATGTGATTATCCAATGTCCGCTTGGACTTCTCACTGTCTTTCTGAAGACCTCAGTGCCTTGAACCAAATGTTCTCAATAATCTTTTCAATATCCCAAGTACAAACACATGTGTATTGTTAGAATAAAACTGTCCTTCTTCAGGACACGTTTCAAACTACTGACACAAAACCCTCCGAACATGACCCTGAACTCTAACTCACGCTTAATAAAAGAATGTACTTTTACAGTCTCTCTCTCATATAGTACTCTTTTCTCTCTTCTGCTCAGGGAATATGAATTCTCAAGTATGGAGGAAAGAGGAACCTCCCATTTTCTCTTGAGTTTATGCTCAAGACCAAAAGCAATGAATTGTTTCATCCAGAAAATGTTCAACAGCTCCCAGCTCTGAACTTTCATCTGTAGACGTAGAGTGGCCCAGAAATTCCCCAGCAAGTTTTAAGGACTGCTTATACAGCTTTAAAACATGTTAATAGTGGGACAGATTGGGCGCAGGGAGCAGGGAAGAAAAAAAAAATACAAAAGGCCTTGAATTTTTGCAATCCCTGTATCCAGCTGTTAGGCCTTTCCCTCCTACTGCTCACTGACCAAGAAGCCTAATTCTCGAGCTTTTTGAGCTTAGCCTGAAGCTGAGAAGGCTTCTCTCCTTCAGCAATAGAGATGCCAGATCTCAATACAGAGATACAGGAAAATTCACCAGACCTCAACTTGCAAATACAGTTGAGTGCTACCCACTTTGACTGCACAAGGAAGGTGTACGCAGTGAGTTCCCCAGGGACCCTGGGTCAGCAGAGTGTATTAAAAATAATGTGGGGGGTTGACCCCATGGCCGAGTGGTTGGGTTTGCCTGCTCCACTTCTGTGGCCTGGGATTCAGATCCCGGGCACAGACCTACACACTGCTCATCAAGCCATGCTATGGTGGCATCTCATATAGAAGAACTAGAAGGACTTGCAACTAGGATATACAACTATGTACTGGGGCTTTGGGGAGAAAAAAAAATAGAGGGAGATTAGCAACAGACGGTAGCTCAGGGCCAATCTTCCTCATCAAAAAAAAAAAGTAAATTCCAGAAAAGAGTTGACTAGGCTGTTTTTATAAAATAATAATAATAATAATAATAAATGAAACTTGAAGTCTAAAAGTCAAGTATCTCTGCCACTCACTAATTATGTAACCATGGAAAAGTCATGTAAACTCTGTGCCTCACCCGAGCAGTATGAATTTGCACAATTAAAAATAACTATTGTGTTGATTATACTATTGGCTATTAATCTGTATGTCCTAATACATAAATCCAGATGTATTTATGTGCAGATAAGTGAGCATACATGTGTGTTCAGTTACTTTGGATGCTCTTTTCTCTAGTTTCCTTTTTGTAAATGAATCTTCTAAATCATACAATCTAAGACTCACTACTTATAATGCCTCCAATTGACCTTTACACTATTCCTATTAACCTGATAATTCTTTCATGGCAGTAACTAACACAAGGATGGTTTGGTCAATAGGACATTAGAAAGTTTTTTCTTTTCATGGAGATTTTAAATTCAGAATAAAAAACAACATTAATATTACCAAGCATAACCACTATTTTTAATAGCATAGATCCATAATCTGGAAACAGGCACGGAAAGTCAGTTCTGTCAAAAGGTAGAGTAGAGAATTATCCAGGTATCTTAAACTGGGGACACGTCTTTGCCTCAAACATCTATATAATCAAAGTAAGTACATTTTAACCTAAATTTTTTAGAGATTTATATTTACAAAGCAGTTTATGTGCTAATGTGGAAGTTGTTCCACTTTCTCTCTTACTCTTGAATGATTTATTCCTTTATTTAACAAAGATTTGGTCAGCTACAACATGTTGGACATTATTCTATACACTGGGGATTCTGTGATGAACAAGATAGGAAAACTTTCACCCTTCTGACCTAAATTTTCCCTACTCTGGAGAGTTGACCTTGAGTTCCCCGAGTACAGCTATTGACTACTTACTTAGACTCTTCTAGCGCTTTGTATGTATCTCCATTGGTTATTGCCTTAATGCACAATGCATGAGTCCCAATGCTAAACAGACTTCCTGTCACATGATAGGTATACAATACATATTTATGATATGAAGAATGAATGATTGAGTGAATCAAAGCCACTAAGAGTTCAGAATTATTGAGTCCCTATTTAGAGTTTTACTCCAAATGTTACAAAGTAAGAATATATTTAAATAAATCCCTAAATATGTGCTACTATTTGGTTAAGCAGAAGGGGCAGAGTAGTGAACAAGACGAGCACACTCTCTGTCTTCACAGAACAAGCAGATTAGTGTGGCAAACAGACAAGTAATGAGGCAATGCAGGTACAGCGCTATGAAAGATGAAGAATTAGAAGAGCACTTAGCTCAGAATTTGGTAGTCAGGAAGCATTTCCTGGACGCATCATTGTCGAAGCTGAGACCTGGAGGATGAGTAGGAGTTGGCCAGACAAAGACATGAGGAGAAGAGGAAAAGTAGGGCAGAGGCTTGGAGATAAACTTGTCCTGATTGAAGAATTCAAAATGATTCAATGAAGCTGGAGGTAATCAGCAGTAGAGAGTGATAAGGGAAAGAGGTCTGAGGCCCTTCGCAAGAGGAGGACAAATGAACCCCTAAGGACAGCAGAGCGAGAGAGAGAGGGAACGTGGCTACGAACAAATACACCAGCTCTAGAAGGTCTAGCTCTGGATGTATTTATTTCAGCTACCATTTGTAGGATATTCTACTACTTGCAAGGAGACAAATTCGAAATTCATAAACAAGTAGTATTTAAACATGGAGAAATTGTTTAGTTAGGAATATGAAATAACTGAGTGAAAATCCCAGATATGTCCATCTTGCCTGAACGTATTTTACTTGGATTTTCCAGATATAGTGCTCATCGGTTCCTAGACTCTCAGGATTTGATGGGACTTTAAGGATTATTTAATTCAACTGAGCCCTAATCTAGGCTATGATGATATATTTTGAAGCAAATTATGTAATTCTTTAGGTGAATTAAATATTCAAAAAGAGTGAAAGGTTTGTTTTTGGTCCTCAGTCATTTATTTGACTTAGTTAAAATATTAGTAAGATTTTCTTTTAAATTATAAGTAAATATCCAAATTTCTAGTCACTCGTAGTATGTTTAAGAAGAGAAATATACATGCTATTAATTATCGTATTGACTCAAACTCCCCAATCTCTCAAAGAAGGAGAGTGCAGATAAGTTTTTCAGTGTATCCAGTAACATAATTTCTTTCCTTCTCAATGAACAAAAACCAAAAATTTTTGAAAGTTTCATGAGTGCATGTAATTTCTGTTAACATCTTGGACAGTAATAATTCAAAATATACTAGATCATCCACAGCATTTCAACTGCTTTTACTAAATCTTTATAACTTCCAAACAAATCAGCGAATTGATTATGTGGGGGGCGGGAATCAAAAGTTATCATCTAATATTCAACAGGAAAAAATGTACATTGTTTGGGCTGGCCGGGGTGACAGAGTGGTTAAGCTGGTGCACTCTGCTTCAGTGGCCAGGGTTGCAGGTTCAGACCCCAGGGGCAGACATACACACTGCTCATCAAGCCATGCTGTAGCCACATCCCGCATACAAAATAGAGGAAGATAGTACAGATGTTAGCTCGGGGCCAATCTTCCTCACCAAAAAGAGAAAGTATATTGTTAAATGTATACAATTTTAAGAAAATCTCATAAAGTCCTGAATTAATTGTTTCAGCTACACAGAAATGAAGAAATAGCATCACAAGATGAGCAACATTTTACTATCTTTTAAAAACGTGAGCAAAGGTCAGTTGAAATCTTAATCTATTTTATGTTGAAATGAGTCATTTGTAGTTAGGATTCAACATGTAAGTTTGGACTGTATGCTTTAAGTTTGATATCAATTTAGAAGCTCTAAAATTCCCCCAGGCTGGTGTGTCTGCTTATAATAGCTTCCATTTAGGCAAAGAATAACTTAGAAAAAGAAGTAATTGATGGTAGAAATTAACATCTAAGGATTTTCTTTCCAATTTTACTCAAAATATGAAAATCATGATTATTTGTTTGGATTAAAGAACACTAAAGGAAGAGTTTGGCAAATTCAAGGTGTGGAGTGAAACTACAATGGGATCATGTTGAATATATTTCTTGAAATTTCTGCACTTAGTTCGCTGTCTGGCATGAATACATATGCAGTATTGGGCTGTTTGATTTCTTATTAAAGAAGCGTCACAGATCAATTGAGTTAATAAATCACTCATGCATTTAATTTGTTAATTTTATTTACTCAGCAAACTGAGTACCTACTATGCACAAGCACAAGACAAAGCAGTGAGAAAACAAGAATGAACCACTCATAGTTCCTGCTGTCGACAGGAGACAGACGAACACTGAAAATAGAATGCAACATGGGAAAAGTCAATGCTTTTTTATAGAAGAATGAGGCAAACAGGAAGCCATTTTAGAACTTCTTACCTCTTCAAATTAATATTAAATAACAAAACCTGCTTAATTATATGCATTTCATATCCTCTCGCCATATAGCTCACAGAATCAAATTCTTCCAACACCCTTCATAAGATGTTATCAACCCCTCCCTCTCCTCGGTTTGAAGTTGTCATTCCACCCCACAGTTCCTAACACAGGGACAAGGCTGAGAAGGAGCGTTAGAGGAGGTAAGAGATAGGCTTTTACTGGTTTGTGATGTGATGTATCTGAATGGTCACTGAGCCCCGGCTGCCTGGCCCTCTCTGCAGCTACTGGTAGAGGGACAGACTGATGGAGAAGAGGACAGAGCCAGAAACTGTTTCAGCAGTTTCATTCCTACAGTTTGTTGGAGCTCTTCATTATTCCCCTGTTCTCCACAAACAAACAAACAAACAAACAAAAATTTCATTAGTATCATAGTATGATGCTACCGTTGACACTATATTTTTTCTTTCATTTAAAATATATAGAAATAGCATTAACATGTAAATTCTTTATATATTTTGAACTCTCATTTACATATATTAAAGGCTTTTACTGAAATGCTAATCATGCATTGTGTTTTATAATTAAGCATCAAAGTCTAGCATATTATATTCAAATAATTAAGTCTAATTTATGGAGGAGGATCAAGAATGGTTTAGTCTGGAAGCCATCTTATCAGAAAAAAAATTATTCACAAGGACAAAACGCAAAAGCCCAAGCACTCTAGAGCCTAGAGGAAGGGCACCTAAGCCACTGTGGAGCTCCAGGGAAGACTTTTTTTAATAGAAGTCACTGTGTGAAACAAATCTTAAAAGACCCATAGTAATCAGCTAGGCATTGTGGTAACAGGGTGACCGTAGCCAGAGTGTAAGGGGGAGGTGAAGGCATTCCAGCCCGACTGACAGAATGAGAAAAGGCACCTACATGAGAAAGACCACAGAGTGTGGGTAACTTTCATTTCCAGTAGATGGGGGAGCAGCACATGGGAAGCTGGAGAAAGAGGCTGGGTGCTGCAAGAGAGAGATGAAGCTTTCTCCCACAGCAGCCGTGCAGAGCCACTGTCAGGCTTTTGTCTCGGAGAGCTCTTGCTAGCAGCTGGGAGGCAGATGGAGTCGAGGGTCAGGTCAGCTGGCAGAGAGCCCCGTTAGGTGGCTGGGAATATTGGCCATTTGAGGAATGATGAGAAACTTTGTGAGGATAGCGGTAATAATGAAGAAGAGGGTTCAGAATAGAAAACATTTGGAAGTAAAATGGACAGGGTTTGGAACGGGTGATTGGATAGCGCAGGACGAGGAAGAAGGAAGCTGCAAGGAAATGCCTGGATCTTCAGCATGAGGAGCTGGGTGCGTGACGGCCCCACCTACAAGAGAATAGAGGCAAAGCAAGTTTTAGGGTGAACAAAGCCGTCTCAGGGACTTGCATTCTCAATTTCTCACAATTTTCTGTAACTAATGAATTCCGTGCAAGAGAAATATATTTTTGAAAGGTTAAGAGCTATGCATAAACTTCCTCACTGAACTCTGAAAGGTGATGTCTGTATTTCCTACAACTTCAATCCAGGGTCATCACTGCACTTAGCTGTTCAAAAGTAGGAATAGAAGTCTGTAAAAAAAAATTGGAAGAAGCATACTTAACATTGAATATGAAAGTAGCCAACTAAGTATTTCACGTCCATCAATTTTCCAAAAGCTTAACCTGTATAGGATGCTTCACATATATAAGGTGAGCACACTCTTCTCACCAATAGTAACAACACTTAGTCTTTGCTATGGGCTGAGTTCCAAGTCCTTCTCATTTCATCCTCACACGACCCTATGCTGTAGGTACTATTATTATTCATATAGTACAAAGGAGCAAACTGAGGCCCGGAGTCACACAATACAAGTGGCAGGAGTGGGATCCAATCCTTGACGATCTGACTCTGCAGTCTGCGCTCTTCACCACCACCCTAGGCTGCCTTTTGCAACAGTGTGGAAGAGTCTTAATTTGGATGTTCACCTTCTCATGACATCACCTTACAATGGAATTCAATTGTAGTTGCAAAAATGATGCAGTAATATTATTTTATATTTTAAAATTTGTAGGACTTGAGACGCTGATGGCCCAGGAACTTCAGTCAGGGGGTCAGGCTGTGGCCCCTCACCGGGTGAGGTGTTTTCCCCCGTCGCCCCCTGCCTGAGCCTGAAGTCCCAGCCCCAGGTCTCATCCGGAGTTAGCTTTTGGAGGCCACAAGGATTGAGTTCCACCTCAGCACCAGGGGTTTCCTGGTTACACAAACTGCTTAGAATCCCTGCTGCTCCTGGGCTGCAGAGACTTTTCATTTATTTTGAAGAGTTTCATTCATTTAATTATCAATACTTAAACAAATACTGTATCTATCAATCCAATAGGTTTGAAACTGATTATGCATGGGCTTATTCTGTCTTTGAAAAAAAGTATCTAATATCCTTCTAACCAAAGCAATACATAGTCACACATTTAAAGAAATACTATATTAAATAGATTTAAATGTAGTTCATTTTACACATGTAATCTTCATATTTTAGGGGATCAGCAAAGAACCACATTAATCAACTGTTCACAGTGAGTCAGGAAACATATTTGACTTAAGAAACCATCAAAGAAATCACAGGAGTTCTTTGAGAACCTAAGAAACTGTTCCAGGCATTGGGAATCTAGAGATGTAGAAAAGATTCAACTCTATTTTAAAAGCAGTACAGGGATGGTCTTCATAGGAATCCACAGATGAGAAGACAGGAAGGGTTTCTGAACATATTTCTTTATACGTATTTTTGTTCTTCTCAATACAAACTTACGTACCACTATCAAATATATTCAGGGACCTCTACAAATAATAAAAACTAATATTTACGGAGTAATTGCTATATGGCTAGCACTTTTCTAAGTACTTTATATGTTTTAATTTCCATAATCCTCAAAAGAAAAGATGTATACAGAAGTATTATCATCATTTCACAGATGCTCAGATGCTGAAATAGATGATTAAGTAGTTTAGATAAGGTCACATAGCTGACAAACAATGGAATATTTTCAGAATATTTAGCTGACACCTTTTTTTTTTACAGTGTACTTTCATTAATTTAAAAACATAAAGCTATTTTTCCAAAAAGATAATAAAGTGCAACTTAAACCATAGCCAGCATAACTTATTTGAATAAAGCCCATGACATGCTACAAGTATGACAAGAGCTCTTATTACTGGAGAAGTTAATACACTGGAGAAGTTTTATGAGAAAATTTTTTGCTGGAAATACAGTGATTGAATTTTTTTCAATAGAGAGTAAGAACACATGGCCAGAATTTAGGATAGAACATTGAAACAGAAACGGCTCTAATTTTTTTCTGGAATGTGTATTCATCATAACCCAAAGAGACAAAATTATGAGGCTACACAAACTGCTCACAGGTCTACAGCATTTCTCATGTTTGTATTTAGGGGAAATAAAAGTCTTATCTGTTCCTTTATTCCCCCCTTAAATTGTCCAATGATATTTAACTTACTTATGGTCCTCAAGTATTATAAAGGTAGTGATGATGGATTTATTCCTGCCCCTCCACAGTACACAGGAGACAAATTCAGCATTGTCGGACTAGATAGTGTAGCGTTAAACAGAAAGAAAGCAAGGGTGTCTTTTTTCTCCTAATTTAAATTTTTCTCCTAATTTAAATTAAGTAACTCAAGATATTCTTTTTTTTTTAAAGTTGACACCTGAGCTAACATCTCTTGCCAATCTTTTTTTTCCTCTTCTTCTCCCAAAGGTCCCCCAGTACATACATAATTGTATATTCTAGTTGTAGGTCCTTCTGGCTGTGCTATATGGGATGCTGCCTCAGCATGGTGTGATGAGCAGTGTGTAGATCCGTGCCCTACTGGATCCCAACTGGCGAAATCCTGGGCTGCTGAAGCAGAGCGCGCGAACTTAACCACTGGGTCGTGGGACTGGCCCCTGTTGTTTTTTATTAATATCCATAAAATAGAGATATGTGCTTTATTATAAGTAAGATAAGAAGAAATGGCATAACCATTTTGGAAAACAGCTTGGCAGTTTCATAGAAAGTTAAATAGATACTTACTGTATGACCATTTCATTCAACCAACATAAAAGGAAATATATGTCCATACAAAACTGGTACATGAATGATCACAGAAGCTTTATTTGTAATAATTCCAAACTAGAAAAAACCCCAAATGTCCATCAGCAGATGAACAGATAAATCGTGGTCTATCAAAACCTTGGGATTCCACTCAACAATAAAAGGGAATGAACCACTGACACATGCAACATGGTGGGTGAAACTCAAAATAATTATTCTGAGTGAAAGAAGCCAGCCACCCCCCAATAAAAGTGTTCATACTATATGAATCCATATAGAAAATGTAAGTTAATTTATAGGGACAGGAAACAGGTTGGTGGTTACCTATGGGGAAGGGGAGAGCAGCGAAGAAAGGGAGGGAGTGATTACAAAGTAACACATATAAACTTTTAAGAAAGATGAATGTGTTCACAATCTGTGTTGTGGTGATGCTTTTTTTTTTTTTTTTTGAGGAAGATTAGCCCTGAGTTCACATCTGCTGCCAATCCTCCTCTTTTTGCTGAGGAAGACTGGCCCTGAGCTAACATCCATGCCCATCTTCCTCCATTCTATATGCGGGATGCCTACCACAGCATGGCTTGCCAAGTGGCACCATGTCTGCACCCCAGATCTGAACCAGCGAACCCCGGGCACCGAAGCGGAGTGTGCAAACCTAACCGCTGCACCACCAGGCCGGCCACCGTGGTGTTGCTTTTGTGTGTATGTATGTGTGTGTGAAAACTTATCAAGTTATACGATTTAAATATATACAGTCTATTAGTCCTCAATAAAATTTTAAACTCTTTTTGATTTGATGCCCAGTAATAAGAGAAAACTGCATTTCAATAGATCTCCTCCTTGGCTAATTTTCTCTGCTGTAAGATTATCAAATTATTGAATATCCTTTTCCAGAGAATCAGTTTAAATTCCTGTTAATTTCCAGAAATGGGCTGATTGTACTTACATTCTTTCATGTACTTGTACAGAAAGAAAAATGGATTACCCCAGCCTTACCTTCTCCCAATTCCTAATTGTAGTAGCCAAAGGATTGTGCAATATACCAGCCTAATGACACCATGGTTCGATAGCTGGGAAATACTTCTCACAGGACTGCTTGACGAGATGGACCCTACATCTTAGAAACCATGGGCTCCACCTAGTGGCTTTCCCCTCAGCTGATATTACGGTTTTAATCTAGCATTTAGCTTTCTATTAGTGGCATTACTGTTTTTCTTCAAATTGTTTTAATAAAGTTATAAAAAAAACCCTCTGTTCTATTTAAAATAATATTATTCAATAAAGTTGTAATTTCCATCATTTTTCTAAGTATATAACCTTTCTACTCTAGTGCTTAATATCATGCTTTTATTTGATTTATGTGAAATGGAAAGAAAATGGGATCTTTCTTTAAAGGTAAGGAAGTGGAGAGATGTACATGACAAAATTTTCTAAAAAGGGAGTCCATTAGCCAGCCTGTATAACCTCTAATATTGTGTTGAAGGAAATGACCCTAATGAGTCCACAATATAAATTATATGAAGCAATGTCCATGTGATCGCTGTTTCAGGTTCTCGGTAGTTTTTTATTTGCAAATGGTTGCTCTTTGCAGCACCTGGTTTCTTCACCAGAATATGTTATTTTTCATTTGAAAAGTTGTAATTACACGTGGCTCATCTTTAGATTAAATAGGCGCTTGTTAAATGTCAATTAGGATTTCTGAAATATCACACATTTTGCTTACCAGACAAATAAAAAGATGCTTAGGGATTCAGCCTGAGCCGCTAGTGAGAAAGCACATTGCAGTTCCACTGGGTAAGAGCATTAGGAAAATGTGGGGGGCCTCACCTGTCAAGCAGGGCTTCTAAACACTGCAGAACTTCTGAGAAGCATGGCTGGAGCCAGGAGCCAGACACACTCTCAGTTTCTTTCATCTGTACTTTCAATTGCTTCACTTCCTTCCCCGATATCTCCTCCAGTCCTTCACCAACCCACACCCATGTGCCTGTGAGTGCACACGGACACACATACACACACGCACACACATAGTTTTCCTAGCTTTTGAGATTACGACCGGAATACACTCAGCCTTTTAACTCAGACCAAAGAGATGGATTAACAGAATCAACCTTCTAAGGCACCCAAGGCTGGAGCCTAGACATTGGTGGAAGACATCACTCCTGGCGGGGGTGTTCTTTACCCCTTTCCAGGACCGGGCAGAGGTCCACAGCCTGCTGGGGCTTCCAGGTGGCAGGAGTCATCAAGCTCTTGCCACGTGGCTCTGGGAAGGCAGAGGTGCGGCTGTCTACTCTCAGAGCCCTGCTGATCCCACTGCTGCCCGAGGGGCACAGCGCCTGCTCCCTGCCCCCCCTGAGGAGAGCAGTGATGCCACCTCATCGGAGAAAGCCCAGATAAGGACAGGATGATGACGGGCAGAGGGCAAAGCGTTTCCCTGTATCCCCTGTATAGATGTAGTCCCTAGTATATCAAAGATGCTCAGTGACGACCGCAGTAAAACAAAAAGAAAAATGCAGCCACTTGCCCCTGCTTTCCCATTGAGTTGCTATGTAACACTGTGCCGTTTTTGAGCTGAAACATACAATTAACATATATATGTATAATATATATATTTCCCTGAATTAGCCTGTGTGTATTAAAAAAAGAACATACAAGTGTTGATTAGCAATAACTTAGCTTAGGAGGGCCAGGCCTTTCTCAGGATTGATTTGGGAGCATTCTGACTGTCTTCATGGAGGTGAGGGCCTCCCCGTATCTTTTGGAAAACCTCTCAGGTTTTATACTGCTCCGCCATAAAACTTTCAAATAGTTCATGATCCAGAAAGGGGAGGACAGGCCCTACTTTCTTCCCCTCCTCCCTCTTTTGTTCAAGATTACAACTAGGAAATCGAATGTCAACAATTCTTCTATGAACTGAGACCAGGGTTCACAGTATTGAATGTTCATGTGACGGAGATGTTAGGAGCCATAGATAAAACGTAATCACATGCACATGTTTGGTGGGACACACAGGAGCCATGTGGTTCTTATGGTTAGTGGTAATTTCAAATGAGAGTCGGGAAGCACATGGCTTTGAATATGGTTGCCATAGAGACAAACAAGCAATTTATAGAATCTCAAACCTAGAGGATTAATTTTAATAACTCCCATCAAGACGCAATATAGCGTTGCGGTTGATAGCACAGGCTCTGGTGTCAGGTTGCGGGGGAGCAAATCGTCACTCCATAACAGATTACGTATGTGTCCTTGGGCAAGGAGATTAATTTCCCCCTGCCTTAATGGTATTATCTGTAGACCTATAAAACAAACACAGTAATAATACAAACATGTTTGAGTTATTATGTGAATCCAGATATTATGTACATATAATACATAAACAGCTATATATTTTATATATTTTATATATATATATATATATATATACACACACACACAAATACACCAAAGAGTATCCCACACAAGTAAGTATACAATACATATTATTTATTAGTCCACGCCCTTAAGACTTGTAACTTTTGGCCACCTGCTCTGCAGAAGGCATTTGTATACCTGAAAGAGATGTTTTATCTGAGAGCTTGTTCATCTGACCTTTCTGTGTATTAACATCACTCTTTTTTCAGTATATAAATGAAGAATGCTTCTGTGCCCCTTCTCCATCTTCTTGGCTCAAACAATTACTACGTTATTTTCTCCCTTCTGTGTAGAATCTAAATTGCGGAAGACAAGATGCTTTAAGCTATTTTGGTTGTAAGATAGCTCATGTAACGGAAGCTTACTGTAAGAATATGTGTGGAAGTGAGAACCACAAACCCGCCCCCCTCCCCTTCATCAGCAGGAATTTTAGCATCCCGCCCTTGAAGTGACTATTTGCTCTTGGTCTCTGCTTCGATAGAAATGTCTTCTCTGCATCTTTCTGCTAACAGCTGGTTGATTTCTTCCGGTTTTCTTATTCCAGGTCGGGAAGTCATAGCTTTGCTTATTAGCATTTCCTCTGGGACAAGTTTGGCAATGCCACCCTCCTCTGGCCAGTCTCCAGACTGGCTACTCCTGGTCAAAGGCCAGCTCCTACTGCAGTTCTCAAACTTTGCCATGCACCAGGATCAGTTGGGATGCTTATTCAGGTTGCTGGGCCCCAGCACAGTTTCCCATTGGTAGGTCAATGTCTGGGGCACGCGTATTTGCATTTATGGAAAGCCCCCAGGTGATATGATGCTGTGGTTCCGAGGACCACACTTAGAAAACCCGCCCAAGAGCAAACTATGCTCATCTTTTTCTCAAGAAATAACTTGGGCTGCTTCCCTCTGCAGCGGATGTAAAAGAAGCAGTTTCCTTGGAAGTAGAAGTTGAAATAACAAAGCATCACAGAAATTAGACTTCAATAAAGCTGTTTAAAAACTAAAAGCTAGGTTAAAGCTGGAATTCTCCTCCAGTCCAGACATCCACTGAGAGCTTCTCTAAACCAGAATCATGATCTCATTCAATGCATTCTCTGGACTCTGATCCAAGGTTAGTTAACCTACAGTTTTCTGATCTTTTTCTGGAAAATGGCTGCATTTCAGCTACGCTCCATAGTAGTCTTTATCTATTAGCTCTCTCTCAAGCATCTCTAGGAAGCTCTCATCCAAGAATCCTGTACATTCATCTTAAAAACATGGATGAGAAAATAATACCCTGTTAGTCATTAGTCAGTAAACACTGGAGAAAAAGACATGAAAATAATTTTAAATATAAATGCTAATATGTAGAGTTTACTATGCCCAGAATGATGTTATTTTTACCTTATAACTCTCTAGTTTTATCATCTATTGGCTTCATTAGAGTGAACTTTATGGTGCAATAGTTTATAAATAAGTTTTAAGTAGTAGAAGTCATTTTCCTAAGTAATAATTTTAATGAACCCAATGAGTGAAACAACTAAAAGAGAACTGCTCTGCTTGAAATGAATACGGGGAGCCAGGACCTAGTCGGGCAGCCTTCCTTCTCCACATTCTCCTGCACTCTGCCCCCTGGGTGGCTGCAAGGCATCTCCTCCCATCCTGGGCTCTATGGAACCCAATCTGGAAACCTCTGGCAGAGTGGAAATAGTGTGAATGTTGAGGCAGAAAGATGAGTCTTTTGTTCCTACCCTTTCCTTAGCAGTGTGAATTAGACAAATACCGCTTCTGAGAGTCAGTTTCCTTATGTAAAAAAGGGGTTACAAATCCCTTGCTAAAAGAATTATTACAATAAACTCAAGTATACAAAAGTCTCTGGAATGGAGTAAGTTTTGTAAATATTGGCTCCCTCCCCTCTTTGTTCCCTGACTTTGAATTGGAAGGATCGTGACACACAGAAGCATGAAAGTTCACATATTATATTTTCACAGGCACACGAAGTCCAAGACAAAGCAATGCAAACATGAGGCCCACAGACAGAGGCGCAGAATCAGATTTTAGGTCAAGAGGAACTTTTTGTAACCTCTGAAGTATCGAAGTATGATAACCATTAAATAAATGGAAAGGAAGTCCCTTCTTGTATGCCCTATCACATAAAAGAATACCAGAACATATGCCTTCCAGCCACTTAAATTGCTATGTTAAATAATGCTATTTAATATTTGTAGAGGTCGATTGTAGACTTAATTTAAATTTCTAACATTTCAGTTTAAAAAACTCAGGAGGGGCAGACCCAGTGATGTAGTGGTTAGGTTTGCACCCCTCTGCTTTGGTGGCCTGGGGTTCACGGGTTTGGAGCCCGGGCACAGACCTATCACTGCTTGTCAAGGCACATGGTGACATCCACATAAAATAAAGGAAGACTGGCACAGATATTAGCTCAGTGACAACCTTCCTCAAGCAAAAAAAAAAAAAAAAAAGAGGAAGATTGGCAACAGATGTTAGCATAGGGCCAATCTTCCTCACAAACAAAACAAAACAAAACAAAAACTCAGAAGGAAAACTCAAAATTGAACAATCTTTCTTGATTGGGTTGATGATGCACAGTTTTTAAGTAAATTCTCCTTGAGCTACTCTCTCACTTTTCCCAGGGTCAACGTTTCTCTCAGCATGGAGAAAAAAATACATTGATTTGCTTACTTTGGATAGTCAGCCTGAAAATTCGGAAGACATCTGGAAATGGAGAAATGTTTCAATAAATTCAAAAATATACTAATTTTATATCAGCATGTCTGTGTGGTTATTTGTACAGCTCGATAGCTATATTAAAATGCATATTATGGACAAGAGATATGTTCTTTAAAGGAACATGACTGCCCAATATAATGGTAAGGAGCCATTTCTCCTATCCTCGTTAGGGAAGGTAAAGTGCAGACATTGAAGGTGATTTCCATGGCTTATGAAGGGCAAGGTTATGTATTTCTCCTGTCAATGTAAGAGGAACAGTCTTGTGTAAAACTCCTTTGCTCATCATGTCTGAAGTTTCTGAATTATGTCTTGAGGCACAGCCTGGGACAAAGTCAATTTGTAAAGTATTTGCTCTGGTGTATATCAGCTGCTTCTGCATGTCTACTCTTTTGGATTTGAAAGCCATTTTTAAAGAGAGAATGCATGTGTCTAGTTTCAATGCTCTGCTCTCCAGATGGAGAATGCAGCCAAACAACATGGCTTCGCCCGTGGGGGAACAGGCCGACTTCATCACGGACGTTCCAGTCACGCGCCTCCAACTTCCCGCTGTACATCTCCCCTTCAGAAGCCCCTCAGGCGCCTTAAACTCAACCTGACCTCGGTTTTCCCTCTTTCCAATAAATCACCCCCATCTCCACCTCCAGCCTGACATACAAAATTGCTCTTCAGGAGGTGGTCCTGCTGGGCACCTAGCAGCTCAGCCCGGAGGTTATCCCTTCTTCACTCTCATCACATCTATCATCACTCCCATCAGCTGTATCCTTCATAAGTGTCAGCCCACCTCTCTTCATCTGAGGGCCACCGCCTTCGAATGGCTTCCTGACTGCTCCCGTTTACTCTGCAACCAGAGCAACTGTTTATAACACAAAGAAAGTACCACCAGCTTCCCATGCCTTACCATTGCCTTGAAAATAGAGTCCAACTTCGTCAGACCCTCCAGAGGATGAACTCAGCCTGTCTCTTGCCTTATTCCTTTTAACTCTTCCCCTATCTTTGTCTCCCTGTCAACATGGAAATCTTTCATTTATTTAAAAGCACGCAGGGCTTCTGTATTGGCTGGCCTTTTTAACTAGGAGAATCTGTATCCATTCATTTGGGTATTCCCGCTCAAGCTTCAAATTCCAGCAAGAGATTATTTCCTTCGAGGTGCCCGACTGCACTTCCTCACCCAACCACCACCCCACATCCACTTGCCAGGCCCCCCTCCTGGAATAGGGGCCCAGCCAAGAGCCCCAGGAGAGCCCTATGGCATTAATGCTGGAGCCCCTCTAGGCAATTGACAGACCCACAGTGTTTTGGGGGTTAGAGTCATAGGGGGTCAGAAAGTTCTCCAAGGTGAGATACAGAGACTAGGACCAAGGTGCTTTTCCTGAACTGTGCTGCAGCATCCTGATGGTCCCAAGCATTGGGGAGGGAGCTAAAAAACTGAAGAAGCACTCAAAATGCCAGGGTTCCTGCGGCTACACCCAGATTAAGGTCCCTGTTTCCTGGAGTCTAAGGAACTGATAAAAGTCCAGATTTTCAAATTTCCTCTCTGGTTCAAATGGCTGAATTTGAGCAATGTGGGAGCACAATTATTGGATGGGTTAACCATCTTTGTGCAAGTAATAGATATTCATTTAAGCATCCTTAAGTCTAATGGGAATGTATTATAAGGATGTAGAGGTGTCTAATGAAGTCCAATGGCAGAAATAATGTTGGGCCATAGAAAGACATTTGAACCAATAATTAAGAACTTTTCAGATATTTCTTTCAACATCTCTTATCTCTGTTCCTCCTTTGCCATGTATTTTCCGTTGTCTCTCTTCAGACTGGTTTTTTCTGCTCCTTTGTCCATATGACAAACCATGGACGAAGCACAGTTTCCCAGTTTATATGTTGGAGGTCTAGCCTCTTGTGGCCTCAGGTCTAAGTTAGAAGTGGTCCCAACTCTAAGTTTCTGAGAGAGAAAAGCTAATGGGCTCAGCGTTGCTTAGCTGTCCACATCTCGTCCACTCATATCCAAAGGGAAGAAGTCACACAGCAGAAACAACACTCAGGGCCACATTGCTGTAACACAATGGGACAGTATCAGAGAGGACTTTCCGGGGTCCCACTGCAGTCACCGACTTTAGCCTTACCTCCACAAGGCCACCTGCCTTTCTAGTTCCGAGGCAGCTGGAAGCCTCTGTCTACACCCAGTATGTCTAGGTCCCTATCTCTTCTAAAGAACACACTACACGCTTGCAGCCCAAAAATATGTGTGCTACTGTAAAATTCTTCCATCTCATTTGCTCCATGAAATATTAGTTCTTTTTTCCTTTCAAAAGGCTATAAATAGGAGAAGGTGAGATAGGGGGGTATCTTTTTCCTGCCAGAAGGACAGCATCCCATTAGGTCTCAAAAGATGTTCTTTCCATGTCATAAAGCAATGTTAGGAATCCCAATTTTATTTTATTCCCTATTTACTCTCACCCACTTGTCTGAGACTTTGGTACTAATCCCAAATGAACTGAGTCAGATAGCAATCTGTCCTCACCACTGGCCAGCCCAAGAATATTGCCGCAAACTAAGGGTCCTCACCTTGTCTCTCTCCCTCGCTACAGAGGAACTCTTTTCCTATCTAATGCACCGCTAACTGTTCTAATGTGCTGAGAATTATTAGTGCCATGGGCTTGGCTACCAAAAGTTTAAAAATATCCAACTGCCCGTTTCTCCTAGTAACCTCTTCATTCTTTATGATAGCACAGCCCCATAAGGCGCATCAAAAACTGCCCAACTGGCAGGCCTGGCAATGAGCGGATTGGCAGAGGGCACAGGGCTTAAACGCTCACCTTTTGGTCTAACAAGTGACATGGCAGTCTGGTTTTCTAAGATACTGTTTCATCTAACAAGGTAATACAAACGGCTAGCCTCCAGGTTATTGAAAGCTCTCCTCTAATTATACGTTTCCCTCCTGGTCCCCCTCCCACCACAACCCAAGGACTCTCAGGTGAAGTGAGGGAGCCATCAGCAGCCGCCATGCTCTCGCGGCTGTGGAGCTCCGCATTCCTCAGACGCGCTGGGCTTCTTTCCGCAGCTGTTCGTCATCTGCCCGTCTCTCCCTCTTCCCAGACACTGGAACTTCTTCCAAAAGACATTTTCTCTTTGCCAAACTTTCCATATGTTAGACTAAAGAATTATTCCTTGAACCCTGGAGACTTCTGGTTTTAAGCTTTAACATTTTGCTAAACAAAGCTTCTTTTTCACTTGTTCCCCTTTTAAACAATTCAGTAAAGAGATCGTTTTCTCTCTCTTTCTCTCTCTCGCTTTGTGATACTCCATAGATGAAAATATTCATTCTGCACTGCACACTTTCTAGCTTCTATCCTGGAATCCTAAATCCCATTTTTTCCAAACCAATTTCTGAACACTCTCTTATCCCACGCATGCAGAAATCCTTGCAAGGCCTGCCAAAAGTCATAAAGAGAGCAGGTGTGACTTTGCTCCAGAAAAACTCGAGCAAGTGAAATTTTGGTGAGATTTGATACAACTCTACTTGAAACAATAAAAACAAATACTTTTCCATTTCTCAAGATGTCCACTAGATGGCGGAGTAGTCCTCCATTTTTATTTCTATGGAAAGAGCCCCATGTGGCTAAGGATTTCTTTGGTGCAGGGCATATTGTGTTGCTCCATTTATTTTCAAATTCCAGACTTCTGATTATCTGTAAAATTATTATAAACAAGAACAGCAAAAGTGATCATCTATGCCTACATGGTATAACCATGTACCTTGCTATGATTTGCTTTATGACTGTAAGCATAAATATGTAATTAAATAAATTATAATAAAATAAATATTTTATGATATAATAATAGTGATAAGATCAATAGTAAATAAAATACTATTCCACCAGATATTCCTATTTTATATAACTAACAAAAAACTTTCATAAACTTAAATAATTTTAACTTTGACTGAAGGTTCAGAATCGGCTACAAGCACTTTCATTTCTGTTTCTACTTAAAGGTAAAAAAATGTGCCAAACCAATATGTGGAGGGGATAATGCTATTTCTGGGTCATATTACCGTTCAGCAAACTTTCTGTTCTCCTCATTGACTAAAGGAATTATCAGGATTTTTAGAAATTTGGCTTTTTAAAAGTTAAAGTATTGCAAAATGAAATGTCTTGATTCTATCCATAAGCAATGTAAGGTGAGTAATGGTTTGGATTTTCTGGTAAATGGTATTTAAATATTTTTTGAAGTTTCCAGAGCTAAAAACATGTTCTTTTGAATCAGGCCCTGCTAGTGTTTTTTAAATGTATAACGCTGGATACTGAACGAAAGAAATATATGCAACTGTTCAACAGAAATTTCATTAAGAGATTTAAATCTATACTTCAATGGATTTAAAACTGTGTCCTACAAAGTGCTGGGAGTTCTCTGGGGACCTGTGCGGGGCCTCTGCCCTGTCCGTGGAAAAAAGGTCTCACTCTATGCACTCTCCCCTCTTTCAACCAGAGTATGCAGACGTTCATCCTTTCCTCAGACGGGGCAGCTCCTTTCATTGTAACAAAAAGTTCTGCAGCTAAAAAAGACATTTGAACATCTGTTACTAAATATAGTCAAATGAACATCATTTGGTATACATAGGAGTAAGGATTTTATTTTTGCCAATAAAAAATGACAATCTGATTAATTTGGTAAAAATAAAATTAAAATTTTGTGTCAAAAAATTAAACCTAGATAGCAGCTATCATATAAAAAAAGTAAAGTTGTCTAACTGGATTTGTTATTTCATTCATTTTGATGTTATGACATGCAGCTTAATTAAATATACTGATGGCAAAGAAAACTAAGGAAAACGAGATATTTCAGAAGAAAAACTATGTCCGTCTGCCTGACACTGGGCCTGGTTCAGTTACAGAAGATTCGGGGGGGCCCGACTCACACCGATACTTATGCACGTAGAGATATGTTACATACCTGCCCTATTAATGGGAAAGACAATGTGTGAGCCCCAGGGGCTGCTGGGCATTGTCTGGAAATGGACAATTCCTCCATCCACACCTTTCGGGTTTGAAGGGCTTCTGCTCTGCTGCTCTTGTCTAGCTCTCATGTGAGTCAAATTAATCCAGAGACACAAGATGTCGATTAAAGGGAAAAAATTCTGGCCTGTTAATGAGTTAATGAATGTTATATTTCAGAGGATAGTCAATTATTGGGAAAAGAAGAAAATGTGATTGCCTACGAAATGTGATTCATTCACGTAGCTAAGCTTCTGAAACAACCTCCACATTTCGTGGGATGAACATAAGGGGATTTATTGATCAGGAATGTAACCATCCAGTGCAAATGTCTTGGTCAGGCTCTTTTCCATCTTGTGACTTTGCCATCCTCCTAAGGCCTTGGGATCTGCCGAACTCTGGTGGCAGAATGGAAAAGATAGAGTGGAGAGAGTATACCAACTTCTTAAAAAGTGCTTGCCTGGAAGTGGTATTTATTGGAAAGACCTTGTCACATGGTCACACCCACACTCAAGTGTCCTAGGTGAACAGCTCCCAACAACTCTACACTGGGAGAAGTGAAATAAGAATTACAGCCTGCTGTAATTGCCATAGTAAGAAAAATGTTAAAAGATTTAATTAATTAATATATTAATTAATAATAATTAATATATTAATTAATAATAATTAATAAATTAAAGTTTGCTGTTGGTGATGTTTTCGAGTTGATTCTGACTCCTAGCGACCCTATGTAGAGCAGAGTGGTCTGTTTGCCCCATCCTCTCGCCTTGCGGCGCTTTATCAGACAATGCTCCACTGCTGTTCATAGGGTTTTCATGGCCAGTTTTTTTGGGAGTGGGTGGTCAGGTCCTTCTTCCTAGTCTGTCTCAGTCTGGAAGCTCCACTGAAATTTGTTTACCATGGGTGACTCTATTTGAGATGCACAGTGGCATAGCTTTCAGCATCACAGCAACACACAGCTGCCACAGTATGACAACCAATAAACGGGTGGTGTGGGTCCCTGACCGGGAAACAAACCCAGGCCACAGTGGTGAGAGTACTGAATCTTAACCACTAGACCACCAGGGCTGCCTATTTGATTAAATGGAGAACACACAATGCCACAAAAGGTCATTGCATGCACTTTGCAGAAACTTTAAACAAATATTGCGTCCAAAATATGTAAGTTTCCTCAAGGAAAACTAAAAGATTTTGTTGTTGATTTACATTCAATTTAACTCAACTTAACAAATATTTATCCTTCTTCTTCTGTGGAAAGATATTAAAAGGGACACACATATAAGTACACAGACTCTAACTACCAGCGACTTAAAATCAATGCAAAGGATAAGACAAATAAGGACACTATTCGTGAACTAAATAGAGGGGGCTGGCAAGAAATGTACAAATAACATGCACTAGAGTACGAGTGGGCATCATTTTTTGGGAAAGGAATAGATAGTAAATATTTTAGGCTTTATGCAACTACTCAACAGTGCTGCTGTAGTGTGGAGGCAGCCATGGACGATACCTAAACAAATGGGTGTGGCTGTGTTCCCATAGAACTTTATTTACAAAAACAGGAAGATGGGAGTTGGCCCGCAGGATGTGGTTTGCTGACCCGGCTCTAGAGGATCAATTAACAAAAATGTCAAACCTGTTTGCAGGAGACAGTCTTATAAGCCAGACAAGGCTGAAGAGTAAGCTTCAGTAGGGTACACAACACACACTGTGTAGCCCTCTATCCACTTACAGAGATAACTAATGTCATAATAGCATCAAAAAGAGCAGACACATACCAACAGGGTGCATCTTCTCTAGGATCTTCTAATCTTGACTTCCCATAGGTTTCAAGTTTACCTTTTCTTTTTGTATTTAGCTTACACATTGTTAGTCTGGTGTCTTATGTTTCTAGCTAGAGCTTAAATTGTAATCTTTGATGAGAATGAGTCACTGATCTTATTGCTTAATAAGTTAACTTCTCTCTTTAAGGGTGGTCTATATATTTGGCCTGTAAGCTATTTGTGTAGTAAGATTGCATTTCACCAAATAAAGGGTCTTCTAGGCAGAGTTGACATTCTAATGTTAGATTTCCATTTCAGTTATATATCAGCATAAAAGGACAGACGTAGAGTATGGAGGGACAGATATAGACTTATCTAAGCAAAGGTATCTAAGAACCAGGGATGACTACCACACTCTTAATCCAGAAACTCAGAAGATTGACAAATGCAATTTTATTTTTCTATAAGCAAGCTTAATTTCTACTTCATGGTCACACTGTGGTGTATATTAGACTTTTATCTCAGTGTGGGACTCTTGAGCGCTATAAACTATGCCAGATACCATAGAGCAAGTTGTTTTCTGACGGCTTGCCACCTCCCCCAGATTATATGGAATAGACGCATTGCTCTGAGTAATAATCCCACAAAACCAGGCCAGTAACACAATAAAGGTATGTTTGTTCCTGTTTCACATCACAATCACGTGTACAGTGAGGGGCTCTATTTCACGCAGCCATTCAGGGATATGTAGTCCTTCCATCTGGTGGGGACCTCTGTTGGATCCTTTGTAACTGACTAAGAGGTGAAGGAAAAAGAGAGCAGGAAGGTCACTGGCTGCTAACCCCTCAGCAAAAAGGCCAGGAGATGATACGCACCACTTCTACTCACACTCCATTGGTGAGAACTAATCACATAACCCCCAGTGAGATGAAAGAGAGCCAGGAAACATAACCTAGAAATGTGCCTTGGAAGAAGAAACTAGTCTGATGACCATGTAGCATTGTCTCTGCCATAACAGTCCATTTCACTTTCAAATTCCTCAAAACTATCAAGGAAATTTGAACTGTTGACCTTTCCACTGGGGTCTTTGCTGGGAGGGGAATAGATATCAGGGCCCACAACTATACATCCAGGTGTCCCCTAAAAGTCCTGTCAACCAAAACCAGGAAATCTGAGCTAGTCATCTGTCAAGAGGACTGGGTCTGATTCAGTCCTCTTAGCATCCAGAGCCTTCTGATTGTGACTATAAAAGTACATCTGACTTTTGCCCCAGAAATTCCTTAATTCCTTCCCCAGATATTTATTGAGCACTGTATGTTCTCTGTTCTAGTCTCTTGGGAGGTGTCAGTGAAGGGAGGTGAGTGGGAATGAGAATCTCTGCCCTTGTGGAGCTTAGATACAAACAACAGAAATAATAAAGATATTATATTGTATGTTAGAGGGTGATAAATGCAGGGTGCAGGGGAGTGGGGTGCTAGGAAGATGGCTGGTCACAATTTTTAAAATGGTTTCCAGGTTAAGACTTATTGAGAAGATGGCAATTGAGCAAGCCTTGGAAGTGAGAGAGTTAGCCGTGGAAATATTGAAGGGGAAGGTATTCCAAGCAAGGGTCTGAGGAAGGAACACTCCTGACATGTTTGGGGAAGAACAAGGAAGTCACTGTGGCTGGAGTAGAGTGAGCAAGGGGGAGCGGGTGCCTGAAGTCAGAGAGATAAGAAGGTCCAGAGCAGGTGGAGCTTAGCAGTTGCATTCTCATTCTCCTCTCCGGTAGTGAGAAAAAATGCTACTTCTGGCCTCTTCACTTTTTTCGTGTGTGTGTGTGTGTGAGGAAGATTGGCATGGATCTTAGCTCAGGGCTAACAACCTGAGTTAAGATCCATGTCAATCTCTCTCTACTTTGTCTATGGGATGCCACCATAGCATGACTTGACGAGCCATGTGTAGGTCCCTGCCCGAGATCCAAACCTGCGGACCGTGGGCTACCAAAGCAGAGCATACAACCAACCATTATGCTAATAGGCCGGCCCCAGCCTCTTCATTTTTGATCTTAGAGTCTGCTGTGACCTCCTGCTGGGTTGCTGTTTTTCCTTTTCTCCTAGTTTTCTAGCAATCACTCTTTAATAAGCTGGTGTTCTTATTAAACAATCCTCCACATTTTCCTGTCACGTCTCTCAGCTCAGAGTTTCCTCCTCCTTTTTTGCAACTTAACAATTAGTCTCTCTCCACAACGCATATAAATGAAGAATTTTGAGAATTGTCACCCCTGATGCTGAGGTCCTCACTAATTTTTCCACAATCAGAAATCTTATTTGAATAGGATGTCCTAAAAAGGGCAGAACCACTGTTCCAAAGTATCTTGCCTAAAGAGTTCTCTCTCTCTCTCTGTTTTAGTTTACATAATGGCTGAAGAACCTCTTAGGTAAAGACCTAGGACCACATCCCAAGGTGAGGTGAGACCGTGAAGACCTTAAAGACACAGTAACAAAACAGGAGACACAGTAACAAAAATGCAAAGGGCGTGTGGAGCCTCTACATGGCGGAGAGGATCCACCAAGGGGGAGGGACTCAGAAATTCTGGTCTAGGGAGACGCTCTGAGGTTGAGCAGAAAGCATGTTCTTGTTCATAACACGGCAGTGGTCAGCCCAACGTCCTGCAACCTAAGCCCTGGTGATAAAAGAGCTGTATGTGGGAAGTAAAAATTATAATCTAGTTAAAATGGATGAAACCTTGGAGAATAAATGACACAGAAGTAAGAAAACTATTATCTTTCATATTTCAGGGCAGATAGTTGTCCCTGGGGCGAGAATATCACCAGGAAACTGTTGTCGGGGGATGGCCCTCAGGACAGACAGTTCAAAGGAGCACCATGAGCCTTGGGGCCTCTTTGGGTAGACCATGAACACATGTGAAATACCCTTGAAGATTCTCAGAATCACTCACAGTGAGATCCCACATTCACAAAAGTGTGAACCGATGAATTAATGCAAACCTGGTAGTAATGTCAATGTGTCCCCATGGCTTTTGGATGAAGACCCATCCCTGCTCTTTGCAGGGCATGCAGAAGGATATTTTGGAATGTGTTTTCAGAAGGCAATTGGGATGCCACAGGCAATTTTTCACTGATCAACAGGAGGTGTTAATTGCTGATGGCCGTAGAGCCAATTCCTCAAGGCTGTGCAGTACAAGTAGATAGCCTCACAGTAACCATCCTTTAACTTAAGATTGACAGCGGTTCTCTCGGATTCCCTTAGATGAATTTGCAGGACACTTATCTAAAGTCATTTAGGAATCCAAAGGAGCAATTTTCCTATGATGAGATGCATTCTCACTTCAACTGTTGCAAATAGAAAACTGTTAGATACTTGTGGATGTATGTATGTGTGAATTAATATGTTTGTCACAAATACATTATGCTCAAACAAGTTTGTGTCCATGCTGGTGTTCTTCAGGCATCCCGGACACTAGTTGTCGCAGTAATCGTCACACCTTGTCATGACTAATTTGGTTTAATATTTTTCTCTCTCCAACCAAAATCTAAGTTACGTGAAATCAAGGATCACGTCTTCTTCACCAGGGAATCCCCAGCATTTAATATGGAATATAGCTGTGATTAGTATGTCCTTATCGAAGGAATGAATGAATGAATGGTGAATGAATGGAGGAGCTATATAATCCTCTGTAATACCTAACCAGAGTCTTAGCCATAGGTATTATGTAAATCAAACCAGCCAGAGTCTCAGCCACAGATACACACTCAGACATACTCAAAGTTGCTTTTTCCTTTCTCTATTTGTTGGTTTCTTTACTCTGATTAATCAAAAGCTTTGCTCTGTCATGTACCAGCTGTGTGAACTTAAGCAAGATTTTTCATTTCTCTGAGATTCAGTTTGCTCTTGTGTAAAATGTTTATAGCAACAGTTTCATGCAATGCAACCATGAGGACTAAGCAGTAGACTCCATGCTAAGTACCCAGCTACCTCATCATCATAAACCACAGGGCAAGGGTGAGAAAAGGACAGTTTCCAGGGAAGGTTTTTCCTATTCACCCACTGTTAAGCAAGGCTTACATGAGTATATATTGGTCCCAGCTTTACGGCTTTCCCTCTTATTTAGAAGAGGCTTTTTTTTTTGAGTTGGTAGTAATACAACAGAATAATTTAATTCCATATTTAGCAGGTTAGTAGTTTATAAGAGCAAGAGGCCCACTGGGGACGGTTTCTTGATTCATTTTAAGGGCAGATGCCTGAAGGGTGAAGCTGACTGCAAAGCATATAATTATAGACTTCCCACTTTACAGGTGACCTTAGTGTCACACATAAACCTGTCAGAATTTCCTTAAGACACAGAATGTGATGACAAGATTAATATTCTAGACCTAGAGAAAGGCATTTTTGCCAGAATTATTGATCAAATTTTTAAGGTGAGAATTGACATCTTTTCCAGTCTGACTCTGAGGTTCAGAATTACTTTGAATTGTCATTTGATCTGAAGAGCTCTTCAGACACACCATTTGCACACTTTTGCAAACTGTGTTTCCTAAAGCTGCTCCAGGTTGGGGGTAAGCTAGATACTTGTAAATAGATAACAAACACTTTTTTATGACCATTTGACTCAGGTATTAAATGATCCACACATGGCATGTGTGTGTATTTGTGTGTGAGTGTGTGTGTGTGTGTGTGTGTGTGTGCGCGTGCATGTGTTTGTCCTCTGCACACAGACCTATGAATGAGTCAGTTGACATTTTACCTGACTTTGGATCATGTGGTTTAAAAGTTTCCCAACTGTGATACTAATCTGGTTTCCAAGGAGCATCCTTAGGGGCCACGGAGCCACGGAATAGGGTGAAAGGGGCTAAGTGGGCAGCGACATGGGTTGCCCAATGCTTCCTCAACACTTACTGCATTTCTGCCCCAGTTTTAATTTGTAAAGAGAAATCAGTTGCTGGAAATCTTTGAAATCACTGCTTTAGTTAACCACTGCTTCAGTTTACAGATGAAAACCTAACTTCAGTTTACTGTGGTATGTCTTGCCCAAGCCAAGCTGTCCTTTTTAGTTATTCTTGGACTAGAAGGAACATTTTTAGGCATCCTTGAAAAAAAGAACACTTTAATAATAAGTAGTCTCAGATGTTTAATTTTGACTTCATGACAAAATAATTGAATATATTAATCCTGGTGTCAGAGATGAGAAAATAGTTGAACTTCTCTTACTAGCAGTGTACTTAAAGTCCAGATTTCTACTAACAGCCTGACATTAAGGGACATTAAGGCTTTCTCTATCATGCTCCTCAAAAATTATTCCAGAGCCTCTCCCCAGTGTCTGGTTCCAAAACAACTCCCACACTTTCTAGTTCAGTCTGTTCCAGAAGCATCACACTTCCAGGTACTAAAATTTGTGAGTTACCTATTGCTGCATAACAATATTTCCACAAATTTAGCAGCTTAAAGCCCTATACATTTATTATCTCACAGTTTCTATGTGTCAGGAGCCTGGACATGCCATAGTTGGTTCCAAGCTACAATGCAAGGCATTGATGGTAATGCCTTGGTTGTAATCAAGGTGTTGGCTGGGGCTGAGATCTCACCTGCAGTTCTACTGGGAAAAGATTTGCGTCTGAGTTTGCTCAGGTTGTTGGCAGAATCCATTTCCTTTTGGTTGTAAGACTGAAGATTTCAATTTCTTGCTGGCTGTTGGCTGGAGATCCCTCTCAGCTACTAGAGGCCACTTCAAGTTCTTTGCCTCATGAAATGTTCCTTGCTCTAAGCCAGCAAGAGAGAGAGACTCCAGTCTAACAGGTGCTACAATTTTACATAATATAATCATTTAATCATGTGCATGTAATTACATGCATTCCATCACCATTGCCTTATTTTATTGGTATAGAAGCAAGTCAGAGTCCCACCTACACTCAAGGGAAAGAGACGACACCAGGGCATGAAAATATAGGTGTCCACATCCGTCTATATAGAGGGAGACATTTATTCACGTGTCTGTAAATGTATATGTATAATATATATTTATCTACCAATAAGATACCTTTGTAATGATATTCTGATAAAATGCTTCATACATTTAATTTCAAACTAGCAAATGACAGAGTTGGGTATTTAATTGGTTGGTCCGTTGATTGATTTCACTGGTGAAACAAATGATTTAATATAAATAACATACTTCCAGAAAATGATAATGGACTCAGGATACGACAGAGTTCATTGTTAATTCATCATTTTGACCACTGCGAAAAAATTGGAGGTAAGTGACCCGATTTAGAGAAAAGTTTATTCTTCCAGAAGATGATATTTAATATTCTAATTAGAGAGCCTAAAGTAAAAGAGTAGCATAATTGAAGTCATTGAAATTAAAGCCAAGAAAATCAGTCTCTTCATTTTGAGAGTATGAGAAGAGGTTGAGTCAGGGACCTAAAAAGAATGTGTACTAATTGGGTGAGCAAATAATTGGCACATGCTTTTTCCTCTGTTTTTTCACTTCCACATTGGTCAACTATTTCAAAGATGGAATGTGTGACTATTGTGCTGCCAATAACTATCCTGGAAATAGTTGTCTTTCTGATGAACTGGCAGCTAATTAAATGTTGTTTCATTTATCTATTTATACTATGCATTCAAGACACCCACTACCACCCAGCCTGTGAGTTCAACTTCAGTATTGATCGGTGGGCAAGGGTCTGCAGGGAGTCTCTGTCCTATGGTCTACCACTTGTGATTGGACCGGGACTTCTAAGTGTGTTAGATCATGAGTGCAGCCATATTTTCAATCTGAGTTAAGTATTAATCACCCTCACACACACGAAAACACAATTAAGAAGGGCCAAGGTAAGTGTATTTGGAAAAGATGTGTATGATCACAATTTCTAAAGTGTCTTGTGTATAGGAGTGCCTGAATGTTCATGTTCCCCCAAAATTCATATGTTGAACACTTAATCCCCAGTGTGATGGTGTTTGGTGGTGGGGTCTTTGGGAGGTGGTTAGGTCATAAGGGTGGAGCCCCCATGAAGGGATTAGTGCTCTTATAAAGGAGAGCCCACAGAGCTCCCTAGCCTCCTTCCCCCAACCGTGTTGGCACCCTAACCTTGGACTTCCAGCCTCCAGAACTGTGAGAAATAAATTTGTGCTGTTTATAAGCAACCCAGTCTGTGGCATTTTCTTATAGCAGCCTGAACAGACCAAGATAGTGAGTAACAATAAATATTAGTTGAATTGATGAACATAAAGCATGTTATTCTGGAAATATCCTTTTAATCTTTCTTATTACTAACATCAATTGAAGTTATGCCACTATAACGAAGACTTCTCAAGAACACATATAATATTAAAAACAAAAAATAAACAAACAAAAATCTTAAATAAGTCTATGGATCACTGACTTGGTCATTTGAATGGCCAATTATATAAAAAATTTAGAGAATTTTTTTCTTTTTTTTTTTTTCTTTTTTGGGGAAGATTAACCCTGAGCTAATATCTGCCGCCCATCCTCCTCTTTTTGCTGAGGAAGATTGGCCCTGAGCTAACGTCTGTGCCCATCTTCCTCTGCTTTATAGGTGGTACACCTGCTACAACATGGCTTGACAAGTGGTGCATAGGTCCGCACCCAGGATCTGAATTGGTAAACCTCAGGCCACCGAAGCAGAGCATGAGAACTAACCACTGTGTCACCAGGCTGGCCCCAACTCAGAGTTGTGAGTTCACAAAAATTGCAATTAATCTTACATTTTATACTGACTTTGCAATATATTCTTTGCAACTTTATTGGGGTATAATTTACATATCGTTAAATTCTTTCGTTGTAAGTGTACAATTCAATAAAGTTTTAGTAAATTTTAGAATCGTGTAACTACCACAAAAGTTCAATGTTAGAACTTTCCATCATGTTAAAAACTTTCCCTTAAGCCTCTTTGCAGTCAACTTCAGCTTCCGCTCCTAGCCCCAAGCAATCAATAGCTTCTTTCTGTCTTTATAAATTCCATTTTTCTGAATATTTCATATAATGGAATCATACAATATGAAATCTTCTGCGTCTGGCTTCTTTCACTTACCATAAGTTTGTGAAGTTCATTTATGTTGCGGCACGTGTCAGTACCATTCTGCTTCATTGCAGAATGTTCCACTAGAGAAATGTACAATATTTCGTTTATCCACCAGTTGAGCATTTGGATCATTTCCAGTTTGGGGCTATTACAAACAATGCTGCTATGCACGCACATCTGCAATCCTTCGTGCAGACATATGATTTCACTTCTTTGAGGTAGATTCCTAGGAATGGAATTGCTCAATAAAATGGTAAGTTTATGTTTAACTATTTAAGAAATTGTCAAACTGTTTTCCGAAGTGACTGCATCATTTTTCATTGTCATCCACAATGTATGAGGGGGTCACAGATTTTCCACATCTTTGCCAACACTTGCTATTGTCTGTCTTTTTGACTGGGACCATTCTAAAATGTAGGTAGTGGTCTGACTGTGATTTTAATGTACATTTCCCTACTGACTGATGAGGTCAAGCAACTCTTCATGTGCTTATTAACTTTCCATATATCTTCATTGTTGAAATATCTATTCAAGCTTTGCCCATTTTTAAATGAGTTGTTTGTTTTCTTATTACTGAGATGTAAGAGTTCTGGATACAAGTTGTTTTTCAGATATACGATTTGCAAATATTTTATCCCAATCTGTGGCTTGTATTTTTATTTTCTTAATTCTTTTTTGAAGCACAAACATCTTTAGTATTAATGAAATCCAATTTATCATTTTTTTTGCTTTTCATGGCTCTTAGTTTTGGTGTTATATCTAAGAACTCTTTACCTAACACAAAGTCTTGATGATTTTCTTCAATGTTTCCATCTAGGAGTGTTATAATTTTAGCTCTTACGTTTAGGTCTATGATCCATGTTGATTTAATTTTTCTGTATGGTGTGAAGAAAAGGCCTTAGTTTATCTTTTTGAAAATGGATACATAATGGACTGACCTTGTGTTATATTTTTAGATTTTCATTTGTATATAGTCAAGGCAAATGCATCTGAAATTCACTTAAACTGGGAGGATTACACTGAGAAAAACAGTCTTAGGATGAAGTAAGAAGTAGTTCTTTTCCTGGCCTTGAGCCATACCGTATCTTTCTGACTAACCTATAGGAGGAAAAGAGATCTGTCAGCTTGCTATCAGTCAAAACCAAAACAGAACTTCCATCTTCCATACCATCTTAAAGAAGTGTGCTATTGTTTTATTTCAGTGGAGCTCCCTGCTAACGAAAAAATTTTTTAAAATTTCTGAATATCTACAGGAACATTTAGAGGACTTGCTGTGAAAATAGTTATAAGAAGTAAAACACAGGAAAAAGGATTTAGAGTGACTAATGTAATTGTTAATTAAAATATGTTGAAAATACATGCAGTGCTAATAATCTAAGGTAAAATTGTCCTGGATATTGTATGGATGACATATAGTGTGTTTATTTCCTTTGCTGGTAAGTTGAGTAGTGTTGGCAAACTTGAGGTGTATTTTTTTAAACTACTAGCTGATTGGTGCTTCTCTACACAAACAGCTCTGTCTTCTCAACTTATTTCCCTATATATAGAAGTCATACTGCAGAATCAGTCTGAAGAGTCAACCATCCACGGCAGGAAAGAGTGATGAGTGCATGAATTAATCATGGTTGTGGTTACCTCTGTAATATGAAAGCTAATCACTTTGCAGCTGAAGTGAATAAAGTCATTATTGTTCAAGAATAAAAAGTAACCTATTTGAATGTCAATGATATTTTAGATTCACAATAGTTATAAAGTAGTAATGAAGGCTCAACCAACATTTTCATTGCTACCACTCATAAGATATAATTCCTTTTACCTAAGAAAGCTTTGAGTATGTAATTATAATCACAATTTTAACTCATGAATTTGTGCATTCTTATTCCCAGATATCAGCTAGAATTCAATTTTTATTTAATAAGGACACTCAAAAATTAATCCTATTACTTCTTGAAAGTATGAATAGTAAACAGATGTATTTCCTAAAGACCATGAATTTCTTACTCAGTGTAGCTTTTGGCTGACAAATTGTCTATTCATACCATCTATAGCCATTGAAAACAATATGTGCCTTTGACTTCTCTGCTAGTAAATCCGGGAGAAATCAGTAAAAGGAAGCTTTGAGGATGCAGTTCAGTCTTCTGTTAAAGCAGTGGTTTTCAAAATGTGGTCCCCAGACAAACAGTCCCATCACTGAATAAGATCAGAAACGATGGAGGTGGCACCCAGCAATCTGTGTTTTAACAAGCCCTTCAGGTGATTCTGATGCATGCTAAAGTTTTGATAACCGTGGAGTTAGCAAACACTGATAAACACAAACTAATAAGAACAGACTCCTGTTCTACAAGCTGGTCTATGTTCTCTCAGTCCTAAATTAGCCAACTTCAAGTTCCCTCAGAAGTGATTGAATCTGAATCTGCATCTTCCATGGAGACTGATGTGGAAAAGCTCAGGAATAGGAAGGAGTACCGAGCCTCAGCTAAGGTAAAATGCTGTAATGTAGGAAGGATGGTCAAGTTCTATAAGGATGCCCCAGTGGACACGCTCGTATTGACCACCTTAACTATGGGGATTCAAGGCAGCACATTTCAGGAAGAGGAACCAGATTGGAAGAAACTAGTACTAGAGTAAGAGAAGTGACATAGTAAAGTAGGTAGTAAAGTATGCCTTTTCCAGAGGCCAAGTAGAACGCTTCCCAAAATGGTGGCCTAGTTGTAAATCTCCATTACAAAGGCTTACTCTCAGTATCACCCACGCTTAATGAAGGAAAACATGTGAGACTTTTAATTTCTGGTCCCTTTCTTCTAAATTATTTCCAAACTTTCCCTTTCCAACCCACCATACATATGCTATATTTGTTTACCTTCTAAATGCTTCTAAAGGAGAGTTTGAGTTACATCATTTTACTGTCTAAAGGTTTGCAGGGCTCCAGTTTTCTCTCTAGTTGTGCTCATTCTTGTCAACTTGAATTTTAGGGACTCTAAGCCAGATGCCAATTACTTTTCCATCCTCACGTATAACTGTTTCTCAACATGCATGCTGTTCACACCAAATTGGACTGTTTACTCTTTTTTGAATACTCCCAATGTTCTCACTAACGTTATCCTGGTCTCATTCTGTTCCTTACAACTCTCTTAGCAATGCTTGCTACATAATACCCTTGGATGTGGTCTCACTCTTTCACTTGCACCTCTATAACTCTCCGTATTTATCCTACAACATTAACTTATTATTGTTAATTGTATTTATTTGTGCATAATGTGGTAAGTATGGTACAATGAGAATTGAACCTCAGTTTCCTCAACACATAATTAGAATTATAATATATACTTCACAGATCTTTTTAAATAAAATAATGGATGAGTATAATTTTGGTTATATTTATTAACTTTCAATAGCGTTATTCACTTAAATAGAAGGACAGTGATATAGAAAGTTATTAAAATGTTAATTCCAAAAATATTTATTAACTATTACTATGGGCCAAGATCCAGTCCAAGCACGAAGATGTCTCTGCCATCATGGAATCTAAATTCTAACTGGGAGAAACATATGAAAGAATAGATTTCTAATTTTAGAGAATGAGAATGCAATGAAGAAAATAAAACAAGATGATAAAATGGAATGTGATTTTAGAAGGCAGATACTTAAAGCTAGTTTTTCAAGCAAGGTCTCTCTTCAATGATTTATTCGTTCATTTGTTCACAAATTTTTTTATTATTCATGTTCTACATGCTAATTTTTTACTAGTACAGGGCAGAATAAGTTGCTGCTTTTGAGGAGCGTTCACTAAAAAGGGAGAAACAGACAATAATAAGTAAACAAATAAAAGAAAGATAATATAATTTTTATAGTAATAAGCATTATGCAAAAATAAACCAGGGCAAGAGATAAAGAGTGATTGCGGGGGATGGGCATCGTTACTTTAGATAAAGGGGTTAGGAGACATCCTTCAGGAAGTCAACTATTTTAGCGAGACCTTAATGCAAAAGCAAGTCAACTCTCTGATAATCAAGGAAAAGACACTGTGGTGAGCAGACATTAAAAAATAAAGAAAATTCCCACAACGATCAGGAAATCTTCTAAGGAAGTCTGCTTAACAAATGTTCCTGCCCAGCTGGGCAAGCTTTTAGATATTTTGGCTCAGTGTCCAAAGTTCTGAAGGCGTAAGCTAACCAACCCTCCCAGATTTGAGGTTTTGCTTGCCACATGTTGAAGGTCAGAGGATATGAGTGTGGGAAAGTTTCTCTCCTGAGTAAGAGCACGCTGAGTGGTATCCGACGAATTCCTCTTATGATGTGAGCAAACGCTTCCTTTACTTCGTGTGCTTTCAACTGATGCCAGAATCATCAAACTACACGTTTCTATTTTTTGCCCATTTTCTTTGTCTGCAAATCTTGAGTGTATTCACATACATCATTTAACTAAACAGACAGGCATTACAGTAGCCTGTTCTCAACTCTTTGTTGTTCCTGTGGCAAGACAATGTTCTTATTTGTTTCCTGACATATTTCCCAATAAAAAGACATTATGTACTCTAAGTACATCTTCCTTATAAGAAGTTTTAGTTTTTAACTGCCATAAATTTAATTAAGATAAGAATCAATCCTTCACTCTGTTTTACTTATTGTTTTACTTATTGTTTTTATTGCTTATAAGTGAGTAAAATTAATAAATTGATATTTTTCAAATCAATGTTAGCGAATTAAAATGTGACTGAGTCATACAACTCTTTTGCCATTTTAAAGTATAAATATATTGGCCAGATGTCTATTGTTAATACTTTAAAAGAAAAAAAGAAAAAAACTTTAAATCCTACTCAACATGTAAATGCACTGCATAAGCAAATCGTATTTCAAAATATTTATATGTAAATATAACTTTGTGCCCAAAAATGCTGACACATCTCTCCGTTGCTCTCAATTTATTTGCAGAACAACGAAATTGCTAAATAAATTGTTGCTGCCAATCCTGGTTTTCCACTTGGCTCTGCTGGCAAAACTTCTGTGCTATACTTGAAAAATCAGTGAAGATGTAGCTAAAAGGAGCCATCTATAAAGCACCCCAGCAAATAGTTGCTCAAAGCATGGCCAACTGACCAAAGCATTAACACTGGACGTTGGACCTAGCTGTGGTTCCTCCAAGGCTGTGACTGCTCACAGTTCTCTGCGTAAAACGCTCTCCTCCTGGCACAAAGCTCTGGATAAACCTCATCACGTAAAAGACAGGAAAAGGGGGTTCTAGACTTGCCTCTGCTACTACAATCTGTGGGGTCTTAGGTACCCTCAACTTTTTTTGAACTCCACTTTCGTAATTTGTAACATCATGGTTTGGTCTACAGGACATCAGGGGTTCTTCGTGGTTTTAAATTTCTGACCCTAAGCTTTCCCCTGGCCTGTTGGCCTCCAGTCAGCATTCAGCCTGAGTCCTCACTAATAGCTCTCCCTCATGGAGGCTGATTTATGAACCAGATTCACTGTTCTTTAATTTCCGGGATTTGTGAATACAGAGGAATGAGCCTGGGGACTGTAACAGGCAAGGGAGGTGAGAGAACAGATGCTGCTGGGGGGAGTTACACACCTTTCACCACCACACTTGAGAGCAAACAATTTTCATTAGTTTCCATTAGTGTGTAACTTGGGCTGGAAAGTAGCTTGGGGTGAGTATTTAAAGAGGAACTGCTGAGCCTCTCCTCTCCTATAGGATTTCTTCAGGCTTGCCATGCAGGCCCAAAACATACGTTGAAAGATATACCCAAGAACGGTGAAGGCATTTCCTTCTGTGGGAGAATAACATTGAAGCTGGCAGGTATCGTAGGTTCTAAAAATTATGTGCAAATATTTTTTTCAAATGGAGAACATGTTTGATATGTGCAAAGAATACAGGTCAAAACTTTCATGAATCTCTCCCAGAGTTCAGGCATCTCTCCCAGAATGTAAATATCTTTAGTGTGATAGAAACATAGTGCAGCCCAGTATTCTGAAGAATTCACATTCACAGTTGGAACATCGGAGATGAACCCATAGGTCCATGATGTATGAATATGAATCTCTGGCTATAGGACTGACTGGTGTACAGTACATATTTTTTCAGTGAGTGAAATTAGATACCCTCCCACTATCTGGAGTTTGATGGGCATTAACTCTAATTGAGATCAGAGTGGATAGCACAGTTTTGAGTTATACTTACTGCATTCAATAAAGTAAATTATACCGAACTGAGACAGAGAATTCAGGGATTCATGAAAGTTTTGACCTGTATTCTTTGCACATATCAAACATGTTCTCCATTTGAAAAAAATACTTGCACATAATTTTTAGAACCTACGATATAATGAAATACCTGTTGTACATTGGGTTTGTGTCATCCCAAAACTCATATGTTGAAACTCTAATCCCCCAATATGATGGTGTTTGGAGATGGGACATTTGAGGATAATTAAGTCACGACAGTGGAACCTCCATGATGAGATTAGTGTTCTTATAAGAAGAGAAAAACGAGAGCTCTCTCTCTTTCAGCCGTTTGAAAATACAATGAAAAGATGGCAGTCTGCAAACAAGAAGAGAGCTCTCATAGAACCGAATCTATCTGCACCTAAATCTTGGACTGCCCAGCCTCTGGAACTGAGAAAAATAAATGTTGCTTAAGCTACTTGTTCTATGGTAATTTGTTATAGTAACCTGAGAAGACTAAACCAGTGTGTTTATATATTTGATCTTTTCCATGGTAAACTTTGTTTACTTCTGACAGAAGCGCGTGGTTTGAGAAAAGCATTTCTGTGCCTAATCACGTGAATAATCTGCTATAAAGTGCTTCAGTCTTCTCCTTAGGAAATTACCATTTGCTTTATTGAATGTTTCTGACATTTTAGATAAGAAGGTTTTCTATTTGAAAAATCAAACTGGAATATAAGATACTGCTTCTGAAAAGGGCTGAAGTGTCTGTGGAATCTGGTTGAACAGGTCTTCTAAGTTTTCAAATGTTACTAATTCAAAAGCAAACTGCATGGAACTTTAGCCTGAGAAATTAAACAAAAATATTCTACCTATAATTGTTTCCTTGTTCCAGTCATTTTTCATCATTTAAAAAAATTTCCTAGTTCATTAGCCTTCTCATCCTTAGTGCATGGAGCTGAACTGTAGGTGTATTACTAGAGAATTGAGGATTCCGTACCCCTTCTGCTGGCAATCCAAATGCAGGATGCTCGCTAGTCTGCTTCAGGACAGGAGATTCTCAGAGAAAATCAGATGTAACATTATTTGTCACCTAGAGTCCCTTCTAACCACCAATATCAATGGAGCGAAATGCCTGCTTTCCCACCACATTTCACCATCTTAACACTTTTTCTTAGAATCCGCCAGGTCCACTGTCTACATGCCTTGCTCTGAATCTACATGGGAATAAATAACAAAGCCATATTGGAGCATTCAGAATCTTCATACTGTTTTTCTTCACTGCCACAAGAGTAAAACAGAGCATTGATGGTACAGTTATTCAATATAGCCCAAGGCACGACATTTTGGCTGGCAATGTCAGATGCCAAACATCCAATTCATGACTTTACTGGTACCCATCCCTGAAGGTATTATTGAGGTAACCATGGTGAAGTAACAATAGTAAAGTAACCTGTTTTTATTATACTCATTCATTTTTTAATTAAGATTAAAAGCATAGCTCTTCATGCTTCATGAAAAGGCAGTTTCACAACTCTGAGTTTATAAGAAACTCAATTCCTTTGGAGTAGAAATGTATTAAAACATAACTTAATTTTTGCAGAAATCTTTTCAGAGGGGGTCCACTCACATCTATTCTGAACCTTAATATGGAACTATCTTCCCATTAGGCATAAATTGATGAAAACAAATGGAAAGCTTTTGTCTTTAATTTAATGCAATCTTGTGACAATAGGAATCCCTTGCTTCCAGAAAAAACCTCAGGAACTCACTGAGCTTTTGATTTTTTTAATTCTAGTTTTATAGTGGAATTTGTATATAAAACCATAAAATCTAACATAAGGAAAATTTGGACTATAAAATCCTCCCTTAACTTTATTTTCCATTAAAGAAAACCTAGATCACAGATACAGAGGCTACATGAGAAAGATACTAAAAAATGTATTATTGACATCAGGATGCAAGAAGGCTGCAATATTTGGAGCATGCGTGCTCGTTAAAGTCTCCTTTGATGGATGTCTGCAGTGAGTGTGAGGCCTACAATTGTAAGACACACTATTTTATTTTATTGTTTTTCCGATGTGAAGTTTCATACTAACAGCCTCCTTCCAACATCAAACTGAGAAGCCTACACCAGAGCCCCCGCTCCGAGAAATATAGGAATTTATGGTGAAGGGGAAGTTAGAAATGATGTTGGCTGCCCTCCTCATTTTCCAGATAAGAAAGTGAATGCCCGGAGAAGCGAAATGAACTGCTTTTCATCACTCTAGTAATTAATTGATTTAACAAATATTTATTGAGTAGATAGTGCATGTAAGGGTTTGCACCAGGAAGCTAAGTTGGAAAGATGACTAAGATAATATCCTAAAACAGAGACCCCTAAATTGAAAACTAAACTCATTAGGGTAAGAGCAAGGGCGATAATAAATTCTTCAACAGAGGAAGGA
The DNA here is from genome assembly GCF_041296265.1 of Equus caballus. Taxonomy (NCBI): domain Eukaryota; kingdom Metazoa; phylum Chordata; class Mammalia; order Perissodactyla; family Equidae; genus Equus; species Equus caballus. The sequence continues at coordinate 109,993,844 of NC_091685.1, forward strand.
TACCTAACCCATGTTGAGCCAGTGAGGAAAGGCTGAGCAACCTGAGAGGGGACCTGGAGAATAACCAGACACCAGCCTAGCGAGCGCAGGAGAAAAAGGTGTTCAGAGGGACAGAGTACTGTTACTAGTGGCATGGCGGTTAGAAACAGCCTGTTTTCCTGATTTTGAAGCATTAAATAGAACTCAGGTGACTACAGGAGATGAGGCTGAAAAGAGAAGCACTACAAGATCATGAGAAATATTCTCAGCTATTATGAACAGAGGTTATACATTTTCTGGTTTGGGTGAATAATTTTTTTTTCTTTTTTCTAGTAACTTGTAAAATGTTTTCAGAGGCCACATACCTTCACTAATTGCATGAATCCTTCCACTCCTCATTCTTTTGATGGGACAAAGTTGACTTCCAATCCACTTCTTTCTTTCTTCTCTTCCACTGGCCCACTCCACTGAGACTGGAAACAGCTTTGAAAAAACACTTCAAATCCATTATTTCTGCTTAAAAGTTTACAACTAGTTGAAAGTGCTTATGTCAGCCCAGATGATCAGATCTGAACACTGTCAGCCTCCAGAAATGGACATGTAGCACCAGAGAGCAGCACTGCTTTGTCTCATTGCATTCAGACCAGAGGAGCTACTGACTCCTCTAAAGGGACTAATTGTTGAGTGATGGGTACACATGAATGGGAGCTGGACATATGTAGAGAGAAGAGTTTTCATCGTAAACGCTTTTTGCTGTTAATGTACCTGAGGTAAAATGTTTCGGGGAAAAGCCCGTGGAGGTAGTTTCTTTCCCATGACCCTCCCCTAGACTTCAAGATTTCCCAGGTGTGTGGTTTCATTATGACATGGATCTTAGTGATGAAAGAAAGTTCTTATGACCTGGTTAGTAGGAAACATTGAAGCTGCTAATTAAGGGCACAAAACCATGCAGCCATTCCTGACTTTAGATAGTGAAAGATGGGAGATTAAACACATTCTATGATATGAGCCTCTGCTATCATTTCCGTGATATTCCACAGCCCATCTTGAGGAGCCGTCACATTTAGTGGAGCTGGAAATCCACTGGCTTTCTATTCCTTTTCAAATATGACTAAATTGGAAATAAGGACACATTTAAAAGGAAGGCATCTATAGATTTCTCTATGGATCCACACTATAGTTTATGGGAGAAAGTATAGCAAAGATCTTAAAAACTTTGGAATCAGAAAAACCTGAGAATGAATCTTCCCTTCGTTATTTACTAACTCTGTAACAATGATCATTAAATCAATTATACCATGTCAGGTGTATCTGCTAAACATGCATAATTCTCTAGAAGAATTTGTGTAAAACTGGCAATTTTTCTTTCTCAAATATTTAGTAGGGCTTGGAGATTTCTTATGAGAAAGTGTTAATTACAAATTTAATCTCTTACTACTTATGATTATTTAGACTTCTTACTTCTACTTATGCTAGAAAAATAAATGGTAATAGAAGTACTCTTTTTAGTAACTTTGCCATTTTGTCTAAGATTACAAATTAATTGTTATAAAATCATTTCTAATATCATCTTATAATCTTCTTTCAGAAGGATTTAAAGGCCTATCCTTCCTAAAAATTCATGATATTGATAATTTGTGTTGACTCTTATTTCTTGATCAGTATCACCAGGGATTTACCAATTTTATTAGTTTATTCAAAGAAAATATTTGTTTTTACTTCTCTATTATATGTATGTTTTCTAATGCCTTTTCTGCCTTTATTTTCATAATTTTCTTCTTTTACCTTTCTCTGAGTTAAAGTTGCTATTATTTTTCTAACTCCTTGAGATAAATGTTTAGGTCATTAATTATCAGCCTTTCTGTCCTTCTAATATATGCATTCAAATTTTGAATACACACTTCCATTAAAAGTGTACATTGAAATACTTTGGCTACCTGCCACAAGTATTGAAATATAATATTTAAGTACCATTTAGCTCAAGTTACTTTCTAATTTACTTTGTGATTTCTCTTTTGCTATACTAGTCACTTTAAAATGTATTTCTTAATTTTAAAAAATGTTGGGATTTCTAATTATCTTCCTGATATTGCTTTTTAGCATAACATGATTGTGATCAGAGGATACATTTTACATGATTTCAACTTCAAAAATTTGTTAAAATGTGCTTTATGACTCCATATATGGTCAATTTTTCAATGTGCACCTGAAAAAAAAAGGTGTATTCTGTAGTCAAAGGTATGCATTTATCATATTCATTAGTCCAAATTCGTTAATTGTATGGCTCAAGCCTTCTCTAGCCTCTGCTAGACTTGTCTTATTGTTCCATCCATTACCGAGAGAGTATGGTTAAAATAGTCAACTCTGGGCTTAGGATTTGTCTGTTCTCCTTCTAGCTCTATCTACCTTTCCATTATATTTTGAGGTCATGTATTAGGTGCAAACAAAATTGGAACAGTTGTATCTAATCATTGAATTCAATTTATTAGCATCATACCGTGATGCTCTTTTCATGCAATAATGCCTTATACGTTAAAATCTATTTTTCTGATATTAATATAACTACTATGATTTTCCCCTTTAGTGTTTGCATAGTAAGAGTTTTCAATCCTTTTATTTTCAGTGTTTCTCTGTGCTTAAGTTTTACCTATTCTACTTATTTTATATTCCTCTGCCAGAGGGCCAGGCCACCACCTAAGTAGATCTAGTTAGGACCTTTTGATCCAGTCAGGTAATTAGATTGCCTGTAGTAATTAGTCCACTTTAATTTATTCTAAATAAGTACATTTGGTGATATATTTTGGGATTATGGCTACCTTTTCACTATACTTTCTATTTTCCCCACTCCTTACTTTTCTTATGTTAATAGAGTATTTTTATCTTTCTATTTTTCATGAAAGTTTTATACTGTTTGTCTATTGTTATAGTGGTTACTCTAGAAATGACTATGGGTATTAATTGAAATTTTTACCCTTTTCTTTTTAAAACTTTTGAAAGTTTTAAAATAGTAACTCCAAACATGCATGCTATTCTTATATATTTTTTTCCAATTTTAAAAAAATTTTATAGAGGTCATAAGAATTTATAATACTATTAAATTTCAGTTGTACATTATTATTTGTCAGTCACCAAATATATGTGCCCTTTTATCCCTCATTCCCATCCCCCAACCCCTTCCCCTCTGGTAACCACTAATCTGTTCCCTTTTTCCATGTGTTTCTTTATCTTCCACATATGAGTGAAATCATACTGTGTTTGTCTTTCTCCGTCTGGTGTACTTCACTTAACATAATACCCTCAAGGTCCATCCATATTATTGCAAATGAGACGATTTTCTTTTTTTTATGGCTGAGTAGTATTCCATTGTATAAATACACCACCTCTTTTTTATCCATTCATCAGTCAGTGGGCACTTGGGTTGCTTCCATGTCTTGGCTATTGTGAATAATGCTGCAATGACCATAAGAGTGTTTGAGTTTCTTTGAATTGCTGATTTCAAGTTCTTTGGATAAATACCCAGTAATAGGATAGCTGGGTCGTATGGTATTTCTATTTTTAATTTTTTGAGAAATCTCTTTACTGCTTTCCATAGTGGCTGCACCAGTTTGCATTCCTACCAGCAGCGTATGAGGGTTCCCTTTTCTCCACATCCTCTTCAACATTTGTTATTTTTTGTCATGGTAATTATAGCCAATATAACAGGTGTAAGGTGATATCTCATTGTAGTTTGATTTGCATTTCCCTAATAATTAGTGATGTTGAACATCTTTTCATGTGCCTGTTGGCCATCTGTAAATATTCTTTGGAGAAATGCCTGTTAATATCCTGTGCCCATGTTTTGATTGGGTCAATTATTTTTTGTTGTTGAGTTGTATGAGTTTTTTATATATATTTTGGAGATGAACCCCTTGTCAAATATACGATTTGAAAATATTTTCTCCAAGTTGGTGGGTTGTTGTTTCATTTTGTTCATGGTTTCCTTTGCCTTGCAGAAGCTCTTTAGTCTGATGAAGTCCCATTTGTTTATTTTTTCTTTTGTTTCCATTGCCCAAGTAATCATGATATTCAAAAAGATCCTTCTGAGACTCATGCCAAAGAATGTACTGCCTATATTTTCTTCTAGGAGTTTTATGGTTTCACATCTTACCTTCAAGTCTTTGATCCATTTTGAGTTAATTTTTGTGTATGGCGAAAGATAATTGTCTACTTTCCTTCTTTTGCGTGTGACTGTCCAGTTTTCCGATACCATTTATTGAAGAGACTTTCCCTTCTCCATTGTATGTTCTTAGTTACTTTGTCAAAGATTAGCTGTCTACAGATGTGTGGTTTTATTTCTGGGCTTTCAATTCTGTTCCATTGATCTGTGTGCCTGTTTTTATACCAGTTCCATGCTGTTTTGCTTACTATAGCATTGTAGTACGTTCTGAAGTCAGGGATTGTGATACCTCCAGCTTTGTTATTTTTTCTCAGGACTGATTTAGCTATTTGGGGTCTTTTGTTGTCTCATATGAATTTTAGGATTCTTTGTTCTATTTCCACGAAGAATGTCATTGGGATTCTGATTGGGACTGCAATGAATCTGTAGATTGCTTTAGGTAGTATGGACAATTTAGCTATGCTCATTCTTCCAATCCATGTGCATGGAATATCTTTCCATTTCTTTATGTCATCATCAATTTTGTTCAAAAGTGTCTTATAGTTTTCATTGTATAGGTCTTTCACTTCCTTGGTTAAATTTATTCCCAGATATTTTATTATTTTTGTTGCAATTGTAAATAGGATTGTATTCTTGAGTTCTCTTCCTTTTAGTTTGTTATTAGAGTATATAAATGCAACCGATTTTTGTAAGTTGACTTTGTACCCTGCAACTTCACTGTGGTCGTTGATTATTTCTAACAGTTTTCCAATGGAGTCTTCAGAGTTTTCTATATATAAAATCACATCATCTGCAAACAGCAAGTTTCACTTCTTCCTTGCCAATTTTGATATCTTCTATTTATTTTTCTTGCCTAACTGCTCTGGCTGAAACCTCTAGTACTATGTTGAATAAGAGTGGTGGGACTGGACACCCTTGTCTTATTCCTGTTCTCAGAGGGATGGCTTTCAGTTTTTCCCCATTGAGTATGAGGTTGGCTGTGGGTTTGTCATACACAGCATTTATTATGTTGAGGTACTTTCCTTCTATACCCATTTATTAAGAGTTTTTATCATAAGTGGATGTTGGATCTTCTCAAATGCTTTCTCTGCGTCTATTGAGATGATCATGTGGATTTTATTCCTTGTTTTGTTAATCTGGTGTATCACATTGATTGATTTTGGATGTTGAACCATCCCTGCATCCCTGGTATAAATCCCACTTGATCATGGTGTATGATCCTTTTAATGTATTCTTGTCTTAAGTTTGCCAATATTTTGTGGAGGACTTTTGCATCTATGTTCATCAGCAATATTGGCCTATAATTTTCCTGCTGTGTGTTGTTCTTGTCTGGCTTTAGAAACAGGGTGATGCTGGCCAAGTAGAATGTGTTAGGAAGTATTCCATCTTCTTCAATTTTTTGGAATAGTTTGAGAAGAATAGGTATTAAATCTTCTTTGAATGTTTGACATAATTCTCCAGAGAAGCCATCTGGTCCTGCACTTTTATTTTTGGGGAGGTTTTTGATTACTGTTTCAATCTCTTTACCTGCAATTGGCCTATTCAGATTCTCTATTTCTTCTTGATTCAGTTTCTGGAGGTTGTATGAGTCTAAGAATTTATCTGTTTCCTTTAGATTGTCCAATTTGTTGGCATATAATTTTTCATAGTATTCTCCTATAATCCTTTGTATTTCTGTGGTATCTGTTGTAATTTCTCCTCTTTCATTTCTAATTTTATTTGTTTGACCTTTCTCTTTTTTCCTTAGTGAGTCTGGCTAAAGTTATAATTAAGTGTTTGCTAATCTGTTCTGATACAGAGCTGCAATTTTCTGATCTTGTATGCTTGTTTATCGCCTTGCTCAAAGCTTTGTAAACTCTTTCCTTTTTTTCAGGTATGAGGGCCTTCTTGATCATTTCCTGTAGGGGGTGTCTTGTGGAGATGAACTCCCTCAGCTTTTGTTTATCTGGGAAGGTTTTTACTTCTCCACCATATCTGAAGGATAGTTCCACTGGATAGAGTATTCTTGGCTGAAAGTTTTTGTCTTTCAGAATTTTGAATATATCATTCCACTCTCTCCTAGCTTGTAAGGTTTCTGCTGAGAAATCTGCTGAAAACTATTAAAGGGCTCCTTTGTAGGTTATTTTCTTCTGCCTTGCTGCCCTTAATATTTTTTCTTTGTCATTGACTTTTGCCAGTTTTACTGATATATGCCTTGGAGAAGGTCTTTTACATTGATGTAATTAAGAATTTTATGGTCTTCATTTACTTGTAATTCCAGCTCCTTCCTCAGGTGTGGGCCTCTCAGCTATTATTTCTCTGAACAAACTCTCTGCTCCTTTCTCCTTCTCTCCTCCCTCTGGAATACCTATAATGCTTATGTTGCATTTCCTAATTGAGTTGGATATTTCTCAGAGAATTTCATCATTTCTTTTAAGTCTTAGTTCTCTCTCCTCCTCCACCTGAAGCAGTTCTATATTTCTGTCCTCTAAAATGCTGACTCTGTCCTCCAGAATATCAGCTCTATTATTAAGGACTCCAGATTTTTCTTTATCTCATTCATTGTGCTTTTCATCTCCAACATTTGTTATTTTTTTTTTACAGTTTCAATCTCTTTTGTGAGGAATTCCCTCTGTTCATTAATTGTATACCTGATTTCATTGAACTGTCTTTCTGAATTTTCCTTGCTGAGTTTTTTTATGATAGCTATTTTGAATTCTTTGTCATTTAGATTGCAAATTTCTATACCTTCAGGATTGATTTCTGGTTGCTTGTCATTTTCCTTCTGGTTTGGAGTGTTAATATACCTCTTCATACTATTTGATACGATAGATTTTTGCCTTCACGTAGTGGTATTATCTGGCCACATATTCCACCTTCCACTGGGATGGGGCAGGAGTTGTGTATTCTGAGCAGCTGGCAGCTATGCCTGTCTTTTGGAAGCTGTGCTGATAGGGCTCATCTGCATTTGTCCACTAGCTGCTGCTGCTTTATACACATACGCACAGGTGCTCTGGTGGAGGACCCCTGCCCTGGCCAACTGGACAAGCTAGCGTGCCAAGGGGGGAGAGGGGTGCTTCTTTTACCTGTGTGATCCTGGGGGCACTCCTGCTCTGCACTTACTGTCTACCAGCTTAGGCTGCTCAGCTTGGTGAAGACGCCTCCACAATTGCTTAGCCTCCTCAATATGGAGCTTTCCCGTGGTCTGTGAGGCAACTCCAAGAGTGAAGGTGTTCCCATGGAGGGCTGCCCTTTCCCCCTTCTTTTCTCAGAGCTGTGCTCAGTCCTGCACCCTAGATTGCTACCATTCAGGGAGTGAGGAGAGATCCATTTACCTCCTTCACTGCCTCCTGGTGGTCCAGCACCTCCACCTTCAGATGTATGGCTGCATGGATCTCTCAGATGTCTATTGTGTTGTGTGAATGTCCTCTGTTGGTTTATGAGTGTCCTTTTCATTGTATGTTAAGGGGGAGAGTCTAAGGGAAGAGCTTACTCCACCATGATGCTGATGTCACTCATATACCATGGTCTTACACCTGCAAAAACTGATTAGCCCCCTTGGGATTCTTCTACTGGAGAAGAACAAAGAGAATCTAGAAGTTGCAAAGTGCAAGAACCTCCCAGAAACAGAAGGGAAGCCAAAGACCTATTTTTATATATTTTAATTACATATAGAAATATATTTTTAAATCTTCCAAGATATAATTATTGTTGTTCTATACATCAATATACATTTATATTGTATATGTACCCACATATTTAACACTTTTTTTGTACTTAATTCCTTCCTGCATCTCCATATTTTTATTTTGTATATTTCTTTCATCTGAAGAACATCTGCTGCTTGAAACTTGCTCAACTTTCGTTTGCCTGAAATACGCTTATTTCACCCTTATTCTTGAAGGATATTTTTCTTGAGTATAGATCCTAGATTGGCAATTTATCTTTTTAGTATATTCCAAATCTCTCCCAATGTCTTCTGGATTATATTATTGCAATGAAGATAACAGCTATTCATATGAATTTCAAACTTTGAAAGAAATGTGTCTCTCTTTTTTTTGCACTTATCTAAGTGGAGGAATTTTTCCTTCTGGGTTCAATTTTTGATTCTATTTGCTTGATATTGTTAGGCCTTTTGGCTTAATATTTTTCATAACTTTACAAAAATTCTCATCGACAGTATTTTTTAACATTGTTTTGTCTTATTTTTTCCTTACAAAGAAAATAAGTGTATATTTTAGATCTTTCAATATATTAGCTCTATATTTTACCTTCTTTTTGTTATATTCTACCCTTTTTATTTCTAAGCTTAATGCTAGATATTTTCTTTTGATCTACTTTTCAGATCAGTAATTTTATCTTCACCCAAAGAGGAGTATCTGATCTGTTGTTAAACTTCTCTTTGTATTTTAAATATGGTTATTGCAGTTTTTAGTTCCAGAATTTATATTTTTTTCCAATTTAGAATCCACTATATCATCTTTTATAATTTCCAAATATCTGTTGACATTTTCAAGCTTGCATTCTACTTCTTTTAACATATAAAGTATAGTTCTTATGTAGTGTATATATTATAGTGCCATTATCTGTGGTCTCTAAGGGTCTGCATTGAAAAAAGGAATCTCTAATTGTCTTCCAAAATATTGCCTCTGAACTATCCTATGGTTCTGCTCATTCTTCTGGCTCTTGCTTCATTTTTCTTATCTTCATATGTGCCTGGTGATCTGATTGTGTGCTGGATCTTGTATTTAAAAATTATTTATAGATCCTCTCTTCTAAAACCTACAGAAAATTTCTGAGAGAAAATAAGAAATTTCTAAATAAATGGAGAGAGACACCATGTTTGTGGATTCAAGTACTGAATATTGCTAAGAAGACATTCTCCCCAAGCTGACCTATAAATTCAACGCAAACCCAACAAAAATCCCAACAGTTCTTATAGTTTTGTAGACATTGCTAATAAATTCTAAAATTTAAATCTTCCAAGATATAATTATTGTTGTTCTATACATCAATATACATTTATATTGTATATGTACCCACATATTTAACACTTTTTTTGTACTTAATTCCTTCCTGCATCTCCATATTTTTATTTTGTATATTTCTTTCATCTGAAGAACATCTGCTGCTTGAAACTTGCTCAACTTTCGTTTGCAAAGAAACCAGAAAACCAAAGTTGCATTTTAAAAGAACAAATTTAAGGGAGTTTCTCTACCTGATTTAAAGGCTTACAATAAAACTACAGTTATTAAGATAATTTGTTATTGGTGAAATGGTAGATTTATAGATCCAAGGAGCAGAATAAAAAGTCCATAAATAGACCCACACCCTTACTTCATATCACATACTAAATTTTACTCCAAACGGGTCATAGATCCAAATATAACAAACTAAAACTATAAAGCTTCTAAAAGAAAACATAGGAGAAAATCTTTGAGACTTTCATGAAGATATCTTTTAGATAGACTACAAAAAGCAGAAATCATCAAAAAATGAAAAAAATGGACTTTTCAAAATTAAAAAAAAATTGCTCTTTCATAGACACTGTTAAGAGATTAAATGCAAGTCACTAATGGGAAGATAATGCTCACGATACATGTGTCCGATAAAGGAATATATAAATAATTATTTCAACACAGTAATAAGAAATAACCTATTTTTTAAATGGTAAATTTGCAAAACGATTATAAGAAATGAGATTGAAGATAAAAAAACAAGTGTAATGATAACTTTGATAGTCCAATAACAAGTAATAATTTTTTGAATTGCATAGTTATTGAGAAACAGTTAGGAATAAGAAGATATGCTGAAGTATTTGCTGAGGTATAGAATCAAGTTTGACTTCCTATATTCTGACTTTAAGATCTGGACATAGAACCAAGGAATAGTAAGGCAATATGCTAGGATAGAGTTGAGGGAGGGAAATGAGTTGAATTTTGAACATATTAAACTTAGGAGCCTAATCCAACATTTGATGTGTCTGCCTAAGCTGACTAGCTGATTACTTGAAGGAAGTTTTCAGAGAAACTGGAGAAAAACCCTAAGAAGATGGTGTCAGAAAGTCAAAGAAAGAAGAAATGATACTTTGAGTAGCAAAGTAATGTCAAAAAGGTTAAAGAAAAATTGAGAATTGGCCGCTATATTTGGCAATTTGGCTCTTGTTATTTTAGTGGGAGGAATTTCAACAGAGTGAAGGCAGACATAAAACTGTAGCAGGTTGTGTGAATAAGAGATGAAGAGATGGAAACAAGAATTGTACATGAACTATTCCCCTTCAGTGAGATTGACCATAAATGAGTTACTGAATGAATAAATGGGTATTCTTAGTAAAAGGTTATGGAGAAGTTATTACACAGCACGATTATAGCAGTGCTGCAGAAATTGCTGAGTTTGGGGACAGGGTTGCATAAAGGGAAGGAAGCTGATTATGTTATTTTCAAATGAACCTAAATCTGAAGATGCTCCTGGTGCAATTTGTCCCAGAGGTATCCATTAACAATGAAAGTGTATGGAAATAAACGTTCAAAGTCCACTAGAAATTTCCAGGCTGTGGCTTCAGACCTTCCTTTCTTTGATTTCCAGTGAACTCTAGATGAAAAGGAGAACTGATCTAAGCAGCTTTAAAGTGATGACTGAGGATTTATTTTAAAAACACTTGAGTATTAAATTTAAATAACTTGCTCAGGTGTTGCTGCCTCCTGGGAATTTTCATGATAACAATCCATCTTTGTAGCTTAATCACATAAATAACAATGATAATTATTTGAAGTAGAAATATTTTATTTTGATTTTATTTTTAATTGTAGGAAGAGTATTCACACTTTCATAGGTTTTAAGTCCCATTGACATTTAATTAGACTGGATTTAGTTAGAAATGGCATAGTTTATGTTTTGAGAAGCAAGACTTCATCCTTTAAGTCATTTACAGACTATATGGGAATTCTGAAATTACACACTATTTTAGTTTTAAACCTTGTGTAGACACCCTTATTATCCTTATTCTTTGTACACAAGGAAATAATTAGTCACGCTTTGCTTAAAAACTATATTTCTTGAGATTAGAGAATTAAAAAAGAAAAGAACCCAAAGAAGACTTAGCAATATCATGTAGTAATTTCAGAGAATTGAAATCGACCTCCAATTGACTTATTTTATACATAATAAATCTAAGGCCAAAAAATGTGCAATAGACTATGAAAGCCCCCACAGCTAATTATGAAGGAATGTCATATGAGAAATTAAAATACAAATCTTCAAAATTTTATTTTCTTCTCAAACATTAGATAATACTAATAATTTGTGTCTAATTATAGGTGTTACCAAGGACAAAATTATGATTCTAACCCTTATTCAGTAAATAGCTTGAACTCTCTGGACCTCACTGCATTTAGGCAAGCGCTTGAAGCAAACATATTGGAAGGACAAATTAATAGAAAGTGTGCTTCAGTACGGATCACCTGAAGAGAAGAGGAATATATATATTTCTTTGAAATTGTTCAGCTAATTTACAAAGTGGAAATATGCCCTCAACAGTATTCTTAAGTGTTTGCGTAGGGAGAAGCACAAATAGTCCCACTAAGGTGACACTTGTGATTAATTTCCCGATCCATACCACTTCACTTGAATCTTCCAAGTCAGTCATGGTAATTCTTTCTTTTTTTCTTAGCATGCGTTATCCAATAAGTAAGAATACATTCTCCAGATCAAAGTGAAAAAAAAAGGAGAAACTCATTTAGATTTTTTTTCCTTAATAGTGAACCACAGGAGGAAACTCTCATTCTCACATATAATTGCTCTTTTTGCCATCTTAGAATCATGAAGTAGACCAGCATTGGTATCTAGTAAATGCATGCATGGTAGAAAGGAGAAACAGATAGAGCCTGGGTACCAAGTGACACTGTTGAGCAAGCAAATTACCCAAACCTCAAATCTGCCTCACCCTGGATGTCAAGCTGATTTCTTAATGCCTGGGCTAGTATGATTCAGGTTTTCAGTTAACAAAACTAAAAAGATCAAAGTGATCTGATTCCTTTCTTTCTTAACATCTTTATCCCACTGAATTGTAGTTTTAAAAATATATTAAGGAAAGACAATGGAGAGTACAAAAGAAGTAGATGTCACAGAATGTCGCACAAAAGATGCGTCTGTTGTGAGGGGTAGGGTGAGCAACTGTAGGAGAAAAGAGATAGATAGGGAAGAAGAATGTTGTGACTGTAGAACCTAGTATATCTGGTCTAACGGTGGGGTGCTGATTGGATTGAGATGAACTTCCTCGGTCATTATTAACACTAAGCAGTCATGACATTTCTGGAAGCCTGGGAAGGCTGGCAGTAGATGCAAAATAGATTTCTGGATCAGTCAAGTTCCTGCATGAATGACATACTCAGAGACTTTAGCAAAATAATTTAAATAAGGGACAACTTATAGAAGTGTGGGCATTATTAATGGAACCCACAAAGGATGGTGATGTGCATAGGGACAAGTGACAGAGGGAGAACATTACTTTCTCCAGACCTGAGGGGCAAGATAACAGAAGGGTGAAACTGGAGTTTAACAAAGGCTGAGTAGTGGAAGGGGACTCCCCAACAAGAACCATAGTTATGCACAGCCACTACCAGAACTCTGGCAAGGGAGGAGGCGGGGAGCAAATAAATGCCCCGAACCTTCCTCACTGACACTATGTCACTCGTAGATCAAGACCACTCAAAGCCCAAAATCTCTAGAGGGAGACAGCGCTCAGGGCTCAGGTCCCTGGGACACAGAGTAAGGAATGGATCTGGAAAGGTGAGGATAGAGCAGAGAATCACTGATGCTTCTCCTTTAAACCTACTGCCAAGCATGGCCACTCTGACTTGCTGTCTGATAGGGAAGGTTCTGCTGCCCACATGGCTCAAGCTGGGTTCAAAATTCTAAGTAATTCACAGACTTGCTTAAATATAAATGACAAGTTATGTGGTGTGATTTTGAAAACCATCGAGAAGCTGTATCTATTTCTCTGTGTCCCAAGGCACAGTGATGATGGCAGCATTCTGTAAAGTCATATAACTCCCTAATTGTAAAATCCCTCTTTAAAATGCCAGGCGGATAATAGGAACTAAAACTTCAGTAGGAATGAGTTACTGAATTCATCAGTTGTGATTGTGCCCATACAACAGGGACCCAGGTACCTTATGGAATCATGAAGGCCTGGAAATATAAATAAAGCCTCCACTTCATAATATCCGTTTTGAAGTGTTGCTATGTGAACTCTCTGTGATGCCATTACATCTCCTTGATGTTAAAAGTGGGAAGGATAGAGATTAATAAAATTACTCCCTTTTTTTAAAAACAAATAGGTAAGCTTTCTAAAAATTAGAGCAATAATCCACAAAGTTTAATTACTTAGGGAGGGGTCCTTAGGAAACAATCCACCACACTTTCCAAAATCTCTTTAGTGGATCTAAAAAAGGAAAAAGGAAAAACAGACCTCTGTTATGAATAGAATTTAGTCTGCACATTTAGATGTGAAAGAAATGTAGCTTTCTTTGTTTTTTCAATTACTCAAGTAAATTTCCTTAAGTCCACATTTAGCCTTATTGTAAAAATAAATGTCTTCAATTCTCTGAGATATCAAAACTTGATTTCTTTTAATTTATAATCTACCTAAAAATCCTAGGACCCTTTTGAAGAGATAAGCACGAGGTCACTAGGGGAGGACCTGATCCACCCTGTATTCTCATTGGCTGAGATGGACACCTTCTCTCTAGCCCTCAGTTTTGTTCCACTCACCTCACTACTGCATCCTCCTTACCTGGCCACATGGTCTCTCTTCAGGACCTTGAGATCTCAGTGTCACGTCCTTACTACTTTCAGAGGTGGGAAAATACTCTCATACCATACTGAGAAACAAGGACCACCTCTGAGGTCCATCTACCTGACGAACCCCATACAGTCACCGCACTACCTACTCACGTCATAGAACAAGGTTGGGCACAGGGGCTCTTTAGGGGATTTGCAACCTTCCAAATTAAGTGGACAATAATGGATGCCTGTTCTTGGATCCCTAAATCAATCTGGATGCTCTACCTTCCTTACTCCTAAGATTCAGCCTTATTTATCACCTAAAATAGGTCACTTTTGAGCATGAGAAGAAGTACTCAACAAATGCGTCAGCACAACAGTTATAATCCAGGATGGTAAGGGGCAAATGCGGACCTAAATATTATTATATATTAATATATAAAATAAAACTACTTTCCATTTTATATTGTTGAACTAAAACATACCAGATCTTTGGGTTTAATTCAGGTCAATTAGCAAGAGGCATTCTTCACTGACACTAGCGTCCAGTTAGCATGGGTTTTGAAATCCTTGTTTCTCTTGGGATTTTAATCTAAGGTTCCCCTTGCTACTTCTTGATTCCTCTCTAAGCTGTGAAATTCATATTGAAATCAACATGTGGTTTTGATTGGATTTCCTCCAATATGGCAGCAAAAAAGAATAGTTTCAATTCCAATAGGAAAAGAGATTCTGCATTCAATCCAAGAAAGAAAAAATTCACATTTCAGAACACTGAATTGAGTTCACATTCCAAATATAACGTGCGGAAGCAATTGTTTTTACGGTTTGGGATGATGAATTCAGTTTGCCCCGTCCTTATCCTTCCAAAGGGGGAGAAAAATATAGGATTTTAATTATTTTGTAAAAGCAAAATACTTCTTAGAACAAATGAGCAAAGCAAGAAACAAAACTCCATCCAGGTCTGTGGAGCATAACTCCATATCCTAGAAGAAGAAAGGTGGCCTCAAGCTGGAACCAGGGCCCAGCTCACTCACCTTCACCCACATATATACCACACAAACTCCACCCACCAGCTCAGAGAAGCTGACACCCAGTGATGCTCAGGAGAGTGGGCCCAACTCCTCTTTCAGAGTTTTCAAAATGCTTAGCACATTGTGGCATCCCTAGTGTTTGCTTAACATATAATTATCACTTGTTGAAAATCATAGAATAGCATTTTCTTTTAATTAAGACTTGTGTGACTAGGGAAATAAATCAAAACACCGTAAGATAAAATACTTCCATTAGTTAGAGGTTATCATTCCAGGCCCATTCTTAAATATTTTTTTCATTTTTCTCTAATTAACTTCCTCATTACTTAAAGTTTCTCTTTTTACTTATACAATCTCCCTTACCACTTTAAAATTTATACTCATAAAACTTCTGCCAAGTATAAAAGGAAAGTAAAAGGTATGGAAGGTATAAAGTCAGAAATTAATTGCTAATAGTGAACCTATAAATTTCACTTAGTCTTCATTTTTCTATCTTGTTTTACTTTAAATAAAGATTAAAATATAAAGGCATAGCTAAAATAAAGATTACCATTGAGACTATTATAAGATAAAAATACAGGTTATATCAATGATATTAAACAATCAATCCAAAATCTTTTCTTGTCCATTATGTGCTTGGCATCACGCTGAGCATATCGTGCACATAATGCAGCCAACAAATAATAAAGAAATGTTTGAAACCTGAATTGGTTCATTTTAAATATTAAATAATCATAAAATATTTGAAAATTTAACAAAATGTTTGAAGGAATTTACATATTAAAATGCCTTTCCTCTGCAATGGAATTGTATTCTGTTCGTGGTTTTATTTACACATCACTGTTCTCAGGCATTTTAAAATTCTTTATAGCATTTTTTTGTTGAGAATGTAACCTGATATGTTAAACAACAACAACAAAAAAGCCAAAAAGCAATTTTCCAACTTGATAAAAAAAATTCTATAAAATCCTGTTTTAGCTATATGGAGCTGCACAGGAAGCCAAAATCAAAGTTGGTAAATTTCCTTAGGTATGTAAAATGACCTTTTTTTCCTTAGGCAATTCCTTTAAAATTTATTCCAGATTGATGGTTAAAATACTGACTTTCTCTTTATATTTTTTATACATTTCTTTGTGATATTTGTTATACAGATTTACCAAGTACTAACATTTTTAAAACAGCACATAATTTAGACAAAATGCCTGGATTATCTTTATCTGAAGTCTCAGCAAATTAAGATTTAATTCTGTGCCGAAGCTGTGGTAATATGAAGTAGAGGTGACACTTTTGACTTTAGGAATATTACAGTAAAATCAGTTATTGGGTACATGCCACTGCTGGGTTATCAGGAACCAATCAAGCTTTTTGTAACAGCTTTTATTCCCAGCATCGTGTGACAGGATGAATGAGGTAAATATTGCTTTCTTGGCTCTGCACACCTGAGCTAGGTGGAGCAACAGCACAATGTGGTTTTATTTATTCTCAAGGGAAGGGGGAAAAACACACACACAGTAAATGTTCTCATCCTTCACAGGGCCCCAGAGGGAAACAGAAGCTCCCTTCATCCCTAGCCCAAATGTAAAACCATCTTCTCTCAGCCAAATTTAAAGTAAACTACAAGAGGTGCTTGCCTAGGCCAAGCACCTAAGAGAAGCTGCCTGCCAACCTGCCCACCGTCAACAGGTTTATTCAAGGAAGAGGGAGCTTCCTGAAGCCGCAGGGAAGGAACAGAAAAGGCATTTCTCAGCAGGTTTATAGATATCACTTTGATGATCAACTCTTTATGTGTGTATGCAACAACATTTCTCTATGGAGAACATGTTAATTCACCTAGAACATTTGGTGGTTCACGTGGCCGTCTAAGCTGGATAACGTGGATATTTAAACACCATTTTTCCACTGTTATTGATTTGTTCTGATATTTTTACAGTCAGAACATCATAATTTTAATAACACATTCAGTAACAATAGTTCGATGGACCAATTTCTGCTGCACATTAAACCTTAGGACTGTTGGACAAGGACTGACTGGAAAGGCTGGGTTAGGTATTGGATGGTTTCGCTGAAGTTTTAGACCAACCATTTTTAGTAATAATTTTCTCCCAGTTGCAATAAGCAGTCCAAGCAGTGAACAGAAGCTAGACTATGGAATAATCAAGTACTGAGTGACTTAAAGCTATAAGCTTAACTGAGAAGAAATACAGGTCCACATTTTTGTTTTTCTACCAGAATATTGAGGGTCTTTGTGAAAAAGTTTTTTAAGCTTTGTAAATGAGATTCAGTGTTGGTGAGCAAGGAATATCATAAAACAGAGCTTAAAAACAGGAGAAATGGAGACATTATAAATTGGAGAACTTAGCGAAATATATAGAACAAGAATAAAAGGAGGGTTGGAATAAAATACGAGGAAGAAATATGAAGATACTTAAATTTACGAATTAATATATACGAAATTTTATCAAATAGCTATGGGTACAAGTTAGTAAACTGGAAGATCCATAATATGTATTAGAGTTCATGAAGTCAACAAATATGAAAAAAATCAGAGTACAGAAAATCCACCAGGATACTGGTATTTCCCAAGGAAAAAAAGTCTTTCAGTCAGTGCCAAAATTCTCAGTTAACATGACAAAGTGATCTGAAAGTCTAAGAATGTCCATAATGGGGTGCTGAGGATATGAAGGGTTGCAGGTGGGAATTTCAAAGGAGTTCTGGTTATAAACAATTTGTTCAAGAAATTCTTTTAAATTCTCATTACTCTCCTCCACCCCCAAATTTACCCTTGAGGGGAAGGGAGACAGTACAATGAGAAGAGCCCAGAGAAGTAAGCAAGAGACAGAACACACAGCACACAGAATTTTGTCTTTTATCTGAGTGTAATGATATGACCATCAAAGACTTTGAATAAGAAATAAACCTGATCCAAAAATATCTTAAAGATCCTCTGACAACTGTGTGTAGATTAGACCGAGATTGGCAAAAATGGAAGTGGAGCAGTAGCAAGCTATTTCAGTAATTCTGGAGAGAGGTGAAGCTTAGAATAAGATGGAGGCCATGAACAAGGAAAAACGTGCAGAAGTGAACAATGCTTTGTAGGGAGAATAACAGCCTTTGGAGATAGAATGAATGTGTATATAAAGAGAGACAGGAATCAAGGATTATTTGCAGACTTGTGGCTTATGTACCTAGGTACACGGAGGAAACATTTACTGAGATGAGAAAAACATTGGATCTGCTGTAGATGAGTCAGAGGCAAAGCGCAGTTTTGAACATGTTAAGTGAAAGAGACGAGTGGAGATATCAAGTAGGCAATTGTATGTCTTAGTGTAAAGCTCAGAAGAAAGGTCTGTCAGGATCTTTCCAGCATGTGAGTGAATATTTTTTTGAAGGCAAACTTTGAAGAAGTTGAAACACGTTTATATTTTCTTTGGTATTTAGGCAACAAACCTACCTATTTCCACAGTAGTTATCAGAAACTGAGATTTAATTATCATGTTAATGTTCCAAGTTGCATCTTTGAAGACAAACTGAACACAACTATAGTTAATACAGTACATTAAACAACCATGATCTTCTGGCTAACACTAAGCCCATAACCAGTTTGGCACCTCTTCCAAATCTTTCAGTTTGCCAGATGGGAAGGTACATATTTACTCTGTGTACTTTCTTTTGAAACTTATTCCAGGATCTGGCCAACTGATCTGTCATACTGGATACTAATTGACTACAGCCTGCCAATTAATGATGAGATTTGTCTGTTTGAAGCAGAAGTCATTCCGACTTCCAAGATGAATCCTCTTCTTCCTATTAATGAAAACAAAACCATTGATATCATAAAATGGATTTTTTTTTAATGCATACATTATTTGCCACACAGTTCTACAAGCAGTAACATGGTCAGAGCATTTAGAATAAACTCAGAGAGGAATTTTTTAGGGAAAAACAAGGACACTTTTTTCTTCCTATAAAATACTCCACCTAACATAAAACAAAACAAAACAAGAAGGAATAGGGACTTGTAGAAACTGACATACATTGTTTAGCCTGCCCTTCAACATCATACCAGCACTGCACTATATATTAATAAAGACATTTCTAATACTTCCAGGAACTAAACATCTTGGGACAGAAATCTGAAATCCATGCTGTGTCAAATTCTGAGCTTTAAGAAGAGACATTTCTCAGTGTTCACTGAGATTTATGGAACAAATAAAACTCTGGGCACATGGAATTACTCTCTTCCATAAATATGCTCTCATCTGAGAAATCTTGCCCTACCCTCTGGCTCTCTTGCTTTTCCTCCTCCAAGTGATAAAATCCACTCACCTTTAAGGTCAAGCTTCCCTGTTCTTCTGAGATAAATTGTGTTTCTCTCTCTGGCGGCATTGTAATAAGTAGCTGAACTACAACATCTGTTTGTTTGTATATTTCTCTGAGTTAGACTGAGAGATCTTGAGGTTGCAGTAATAATTCCTAAATCAGAGAATGTTTGCTGATGAGGAAAAAAACAAATTGCTCAAGGAAAAAAACCTGTTTATTGCACGATTTAGAGAAATCTCATGGAAACAAAACCCAGAATATAGAGTCAGGATACATGAAAATTGGAGACTGGTCATCAACCTCTCTCTTCTGTCCCGTCTCTGCATGATATGCATGGTCTCTTGTCTTTGCCCCTTTCATCAGCTCACTTCTATCAACAGGCAATGATTCTTCCGCACAATTATACTCTAGCATATTCTCTGTTTTCAATTATGGGAGAAAGGTTTTGCTTGGTTCACCTTAAGCTCGTTTCAATTCTCCATTCCTGAAAAAAGTAATCTTATTGGTCCAGTTAGGTAAGCCTGACCCAATACAGGTTTTTAGAGGCCAGGATTAGGTGATATTTTTGGCTTCCTAATCTAGGGGCTGTCATACAAATTTTACTCTTAGAAGGGGGATTTAGTGGAGAGGAATCCTTATAATTTCCTTTTCTCCAAGTGAAATGCTTAACACCAAACCAGAGCTTCCTCGTGCCAGGGTCTGTGCTTTTTGCACGGACCGTGGTGCCTCCCTCTGGAATACTGGCTAATACAAGTTAACCTTGGGTATTTGTTTCCCTCTTTCTTCATGGTATTAGAGTCATAGCTCTGCACAGGGCCACACCACTAAAGAATAAACTCCTCAGTCTTCCTCGTGGCTAGTTGTAGTAATGTGACTAGGTTCTGGTCGATAGGATGTGGACAAAGGAGATAGGTGCTACTTTTGATTCTTACCCTTGAAACAATTGTAAGTGCCCTTTGTTGCTTCTTTTCCGTTTCCTACTGGCTGGGAGTTGGTGAGAACCAGAGAAGCTGTCTAAAAGCCTTAAGTAGATCCCCTTTGTTGAGGATGGCAGAGATGTCTACCCACCCTGGATAAACTGCCACATCTGGACCACTACATGAGAGGGAAATAAACATCTATCTTTCTTTTTAATAAAGCATTGTGTTTGATGTCTATCTAATTAAAGCAAGGATTTGTACAAAAAGGAAGATGCTGAAGTAATGTAAAGGTAAATGTGTGAAATTGGCTTAGCAGGCAAGCAGCAAGTGTTGAGAATATAGAAATTGCAGAAATTGATAACGGGAAATCCAATTATCCTTATTACATTATAGTCATTAACCAAATATGTTAAAACTGTTACCTCTGATAATATGGAAAGAAAATCTAATGTCGGTAGAGTTCATACTTTAGTGAACTCATCAGAAAGATTCAGAATATTGGTGTATGTTGGCTGATGGTTTGTACCTTTTAGAAAAGTAATAGGAGAGAAAGAGAGAAACTCTGAGAAGTTTCAAGTAGAGATGGTGGAAAAATACATTCTGATAAGGGAGACTCTTGGCCTGCAGCCTGGAATCTAAATAAACTGTGAGGGGAGGCAAGTAATTTTGACCCTCATAGTGTTGGAAAGCCACAGTACCTAAACCCTAACCACAGTGAGATAAGATGGAGGCCTGGGTCTTTTTAGAGGACCTTGTGTCTGACTCAAGTGATCTTGGCCAGACAATGGAATGCAGATCAGATCACAGATCAGATTGAAGGTACTGCTTTCATCCCTATTGTTGCAGATAGCCTCAAGGTAACTGCTATTAAATAGGGGGAAAGAGATGGGCTGCCTCCAGAGGCCAATAACTCAAAAAAAAGATTTGGGTGAGTTTAAGATCTATGACTAGACACGATCCTTGGCTGTAGTTAATTCACATGAAATTGACTGCAAGCAAATCAATTAGTTTTGAGCTACTTGTGTTGACAAAGATATTGTAAGTCTATATTACAAAAGTTTATAATTGCTCTATTCCTAAAGAAATCCCTGAGCCCCCAACCTGTAAAAAGAGAACGTGTAGCACCCAAAGCATGCATACTCCCCATGGCAAAGTTTAGATGTGGCCAGAGACAATAATGGACAGGGAAGAGGCCTCAGCACTGATGGAGAACAATGGATAAGGGAGTTCTTCCCAGAGTGTAGAAACAGGTACTAACCAAAAAATTTATTCTACCAGCTCGACAGAGTCTTCACAATTTCTGCTTCTCAGGAACCATTATTGTTATGACCGTGTTTTTTCCACTTGTCCTTTTTCAAAATGGGAGTTTATAGTTAGCCTATTTCTTATCCACTACTGAATATGGAAAGCAAGGATTACTGGTAATTGTCTGCTGTTTTATACAATGTTAGATTCATATCCAGACCTAACAGAGAATTCTGAATATTACCCAAATAATATGGCATGAGCTGGATAAAAGCTAGCTAGGGATTTTGTGAGTCTTCCTTGGAAAATGGTGACTAAAGGGTAAGAAGAATAAATACAAATATTTCAATGATCAGAATGGTTGACTATGGCACACTGCTAATAGTCTCCCAGAATCCTTCTCTCTTTCTTCAACAATAATGTATTTTTATTACTGGAAACAGATCTACACAAACAAATACTACAGTTCCCAACTTTGACCTAAATATGGACATGTGACAAACTTCTGGCCTATGGATTTCAGCAGAACTGATCTATGACATTTTCAGTTATTGTCCTTAATAATATGGACCATAGCCTCCCTACAATACCACTAGAAAAACTTGTTAATCAAGTAAGGCTAAGTTTATTAAACCTACTGCATCAAGAAACACCACCATCTGAACAGTAGTGTCTTATTAAGGAGAATCCAGGGAATTTTTAGGGGCTTTAGGGGCTGGGATGGGATGATTTTAACATGGATCTTGTAAGGCAAAGAATCAATGAAATAAGGCGATATTGATGGCATAATAACTTTGGGTTGGTGTGCACAACCAAGACAGGGATATTAATGCAAGACTTGACTAAAAAGTTGTTTACTTCATAAGTAAGGTAATTTGACTGGCTTACTGTCTTATCTCTCAGAAGTAATTATTTCCTGAAGCAATTTGTTAATTTATTTATTGATAATCCCAATAATGTTTATCATAAAAACAGGAAAATATACTTGTTTCTCGAATTGTTTGGCTCAGATATAAGAAAGTATATTGTTCCGATTCTCAGCAAAATTTAAAGAATGCCCCTCTAGTCTTGTTTCCACTTTCTGAAGGCTAGAAGATGACACACCATTGCAACGATACCTGAATCTATCAGTGAAAGCCAAATGTTGAGAATAGAAGAGCCACCTGTCCATCTTAATACTCTTGCCTACCTCAGGATTGCTACATAGTAGAAAAATAAGCTCTGTCTTATGTAAGCCACTACATTTTTCACGTACTTCAACACATATATGTTCTGTACCATAACTAATTTAATATTGTGAGAAATGTTTGTTTAGTGAAAAACTGAAGCAAGCAGACAAGCATTCAAAGGAGGAAAAATGGGGGCTCACCTGGTGGTGGTTAAGTTTGGTGGGCTCTGCTTCAGTGGCTGAGGTTCATGGGTTCAGATCCCAGGCATGGACCTACACCACTCATCAAGCCATTCTGTGGCAGTGTCCCACATATGAAATAGACTGGCACAGACATTAGCTCAGGGCTAATCTACCTCAAGTAAAAGGAGGAAGATTGGCAACAAGTGTTAGCTCAGGGCCAATCTTCCTCACCAAAAAAAAGAAAGGGGGGAGGAAAAATGACTTGAAATTTGGAAATTGACTCAAAGCCAGAATGGCTGAATTGAGCTTAAATTCAGTGCAAGATATTAGGGCAACCAAGAGAGTAAGATAATATATGGCAGTACCTACTCTAATTTGTAGAAATAATATATAAAATATGTAAAAATGTATATATAGTATCCAAAAACAAGACAAATAGTTCTTTGCACAAGAAATAGAACTAATACTCAAAGTGAAATGTGGAGCTAAACTACATGTCAAGACAGATAACTCAGCTCTTATAAGCGATGAGAGCTCTGTCCCAGATGACACAGGTACTGGATCCAGGCTGACAGAGAGAAACCAGGAGCTGTGGAAGTAGCATTCTCAATTCCTCTCATGAAAGTGAGCCAAAGAAACTGCTATTGACCACCATGTAAAGATTTTAGTGAGGTGTAAGCCGAAGGGAGCAGGAGGAAGCAGACACAGCCTCCAAATACAGAACTGAACTAAACTGCACGCTGACTTGTTGTCATCCTCAATATAATCACAAACAGGAGCACTAAGATGTCACTAATTATAACTCCTGGTTCTCATTTGAGGGTCTAGTTGCTATATAGAGGGGCAAAGGAGGAGAGAATATGAACAAACAAAAATACTGCCCTGTCAAAATGAACCTGTAAACCAAAATTTCAAAATGTAAGAAGACACAGAATACCAATAAATACAGTCAAAAGTTCTATAATTAAAACATCAATTAACTTCATATAAAAATAATTGTATGGAATAGACTGAAATTTTTTTAAGTATATTTAAGTCCTCAAAGTGATAAATGAAGGAATTTATTCCATCTTTAATATTTTATTGAAGAATAATACATTATGAGAAATGAAGCAACAAAACATATCAATGTAAAATCTTGATAGTGAACAAAATCATTGCAATAAACACATACACACATAAAGGGGAATATACTCTAGATAGTTCACAGGAGAAGAGAAAATTAGTGACTATACGACAGCAATGAAGATGCCAGCAGGAATAAAACATGAAGATTTGTAAAGATACAAAAATAATTCGTCAAGATCCGTGGAAGGTATATTGAGAAGCATAAACTAATTGACATTTCAGAAGAAATTTATTGCCATTTCAGAAAAAAAGCCGGAAATGACAAATAAGAGATAATCTTTAAAATATATTTAGAATTAAAGAAAAGTATGAATACTACAAATAAAAGTCTATTCTGATTACTAAGCAAAATGAAAGATACAGACACATCATAATAAATCTGAAAAACATTCAAGACAAAAGGAAGTATTTTAAAAGCTAACAGAGAAAAGACAGACTACCTATAAAGTAACAGGAGTTAGACTAGCAGAGTCTTATTATAAGTGGCAATAATAGATGCCAGAAGAAAATAGAGAAATACAATCAATGTGCTGAGGGGATATAATTGTTACTCAAGAATTACAGAGTAGATAAATTTACCATTAAAGAATGAGGGCAGGGGCTGGCCCCGTGGCCGAGTGGTTAAGTTCGCGCACTCCGCTGCAGGCGGCCCAGTGTTTCGTTAGTTCGAATCCTGGGCGCGGACATGGCACTGCTCATCAGACCACGCTGAGGCAGCGTCCCACATGCCACAACTAGAAGAACCCACAACGAAGAATACACAACTATGTACCGGGGGGCTTTGGGGAGAAAAAGGAAAAAATAAAATCTTTAAAAAAAAAAAAAAAAAAAAAAGAATGAGGGCAAAATTAAATCACCTTAAAGTATAAACAGACTGTGATTGCTTGGAACCCATAAACTCTAATTAAAATACCTATTAAAAGATGTACTTTATGGGCCGGGTCAATGGTGTTGTGGTTAAGTGCCCGTGCTCCACTTCGGTAGCCCAGGGTTCACAGGTTTGCATGACCTAGCACTGCTCGCCAAGCCATGCTGTGGCAGCATCCTACATAAAATAGAGGAAAACTGGCACAGATGTTAGCTCCATGACAATCCTCCTGAAGCAAAAAGAGGAAGATTGGCAACAGATGTTAGCTCAGGGCCAGTCTTTCTCACACACACACAAAAAATGTACTTCAGCAAGGAATAGTGATCCCAGCAAGACAGAGTAAGATGCAAACAACAACAGAAACAGTGAAAAATTGATTTGCAAACTTAATTTATTGTTGACCATCAAAAAAAATTTGTGTATGTCACTGTTAAAAATAGACAAATCTAAAAGACTAAGCAGCAAAATTGCACAACATAATTGATAGTTAAAGCAGTATAAGGTCTGCATCATTTCCAAGAGAAGGGTAAATATACTGAATTGCTATAAACTTTGTTAAATGAATTTAGACTGAAATATGTATGTTCAAAATTAATGGTAGTTATTCAAATAATATAAATATAGACATAAGTTGCTGGTGGGAGACAAATTCTTATAATAAATTAGAAAAACTCTTTGGTAAAATCTATGGAAGCAAAATATTTTCCGACCTTATGACACAGTATTACTGCTTTTGAGTATATACTTAATGAAGTGTTTATGTCTGTCAAAAACATAAGAATTTTCATAATATAACAACCAAAATAAAAAATAGCACAAATGTTCATGAACAATAGAATAAATTATGGTATATTCATAAAATGGAACACTACACAGCAATAAAGAACGAGCAATTGCTACACTTAACAACATGGATGGCTATCACAGACATAATGATGAACCAAAAAGACAAGACTCAAAGGACTAGGTATACTAAGATTTAGGAAATATGAGCTTCAGGAATACTGACTCCTGAAATGACAGAGTAAAGCCTTCAATGAACCCACTCTCACACAGAGACAATGGAAATACTGACTAAACAATTAAACAACCATCCCAGAACTGTTGGAATTCACTAAAGAAACAGAACAAACTGAAATTGTTTCTTCAAGAAAAACTGCTAAACCTCAGTAAGAACAGTGGAGTCCATGATGTTCTGTTGGGGCTATTCCTAACCTCCTTCCCTCCTCAGTTAGGTGGCATGGTGGTGGAGAAAAGCTGGTAGCCTCACAGCCAATAGTGAGGGCTGACCTCTTTTGGACTCCATTAAAAGATATATCTCTAGAGCAGTCAATAGTTTGAACAAACTAACAGCTTCCTGAAAATTTTCCATTCCCAGAGTGTTGTCATTATTTTATTTGACTCCGAGCTCAGTTCTGCAAAAACTAAACAAAACTAAAAAAGAAAAAACCCTCCATCCCCAGGGCATTACTGAAAAACTGAAAACAATAACAGTCTGCTGGTAACATTGCAGCTGCCTCTGGCTCTGATTTCAGTTGAGACAAACAAGAACCTGACAAAACACTTAAAAGGAAAACTTGAAGAAAGAGATAACCAGAGGCAACTTTGAAAAACCATCACATATTCTGAGGATTTAGAAGTCTGCATGCAGATGAAAGTCTGTGTACAACCAGGAAAGACACATGAAAAGACAAGGCCCTGTCACTTATGTCTAGCTGACTGGAGGTCCTCATCAGGCAGGAAGTGAAAGCTAAGGTTGACGTGTAAGCTGCCTGAAGTTTGGAGGTATGACTTCACCTACAGTTCTCCTTAGCAAGCAGTGGCTCAGACATTTAGGAATCTTCTGACTGATCACTACTGACCACTAAATTATACTGACTTGGAGATGACTCCTAGAAAACCAGGCTTAAACACAAAAACAAGAATTTAAAACACAAAAAAGCTAGGAGAGGAGACATGGGGGTACACTGCAGTGAATAAAGCATCTATAGAATTAATCCAGCAAAGATCCTGAACAAATAAGTAGCAATGAGAAAAACAACAGCAATAGCAACAAAAACAACAACTCTGAAGGGGGGACTGGATCTGATACCAGAGTTATTAGAATATCTTATATAAAATGTCCATTTTTCAACAAGAATTATGAAACATGCAAAGAAAGAGAAACTATAGTGCATACACAGTAAAAAATGCAGCCAATAGTAAATGTCTCTTAGGGGACCCAGATGTTGAGCTTGGTAGAAAAGATAGTACTTTAGCTCTTAAAAATATGCTCAAAACACTAAAAAATTAAAACATAACGATTATGTCTCATCAAATAAAGAATATGAACAAAAAGATAGTTATAAAAAAATTTCTAAAGTTAAAAATTACAATATAATTGAAACCAAAAAATTATCGGAGAGGATCAATAGCAGATTTGAACTGGCAGAAAAAGGAATTAGCAAACTTGAAGACAGATTGATTGAAATTATCCAGTTTGATGAAAAAGTAAAAAGAATGAAGAAAAATTAACACTGCTACAGGTGACATGATAATCTATGTAGAAAACCCCAAAGAACTGACAAAAAAAATTTATGGAACTAATAAGTGGTTATAGGTCACAGGATAGTAGATTAATGTAAAAAATTCAGTTGCTTTCCAGCAATGAACATCTGAAATTTGAAATTTTTAAAAATTGATTTAAAATAACACCAAAAAAATTTATGTGTATATCTAATAATACAAGTACAAGATCTATATGTGGAGAGCTACAAAAATCTCCAATGAAAGAAATTGAGGATCAAAGTAAATGGAGAAATATGCCATGTTTGTGACTGGAAGACTTATTAAGCTATCAGTTCTTCTTATCAACTTGATCTATTGATTCAATACAATCCCAATCAAAATCTCAGCATGTTATTCTTTAAATGGAAAGACAAAAGACCAATAGCCAACATAATACTCAGAAAAAGAACAATAAGTTTGGAGGAATCACATTACCTGATTTTAAGACTTACCATAAAATTACAGTAATCAAGACAGCTCCACGTGTGGCAAAAGAATGGACACAAAAATAAATGGAACAGAACAGAGAGTTCAGAAATAGGCACACAAAAATATAGTCACCTGATCTTTGACAAAGGAGCAAAGGCAATTCAATGGAGAAAGGAAAGTCTTTTAACAAATACTACTGGAACAATAGGACATCCCTATGCTGAAAAAAAAGAACCTACATACAAACCGTTCACATGAATTAAATCAAAATGAATCACAGACATAATTGTTAAATGCAAAACTTTAAAACTTTTAGAATAAAACAAAGGAGAACATCTTTATGGACTTGAGTGTGGTAATGAGTTTTTAGATGCAACTCCAAAAGTATGATCCATAAAAGAAAAAATTAAGTTGGATTTTATTAAAATAAAAAATGTCTGCTCTGCAAAAGACATAATGAGTCAGTTAAGAGACAGTTAAGAGAATGAAAAGACAAACCATCAACTAGGAAAAATTTGCAAAACACATATTTGATAAAGGACTTGTATCCAAAAGTTGAAAAGAACACTTAAAATTCAATAATAAGTAAACAAAGCAACCTAATTTAAAAATGGGCAATTGACGTGAACAGATAACTCAATAAAGACACACAGATGTTAAATAAGCATATGAAAAAATGTTCAACATCATTGGTCATTCAGCTGTTGCAAATTAAAACCACTACATACCAATTAGAATGGCTAATATCTAAAAAACTGACAAAATCAAATACTGATTAAGATGTGGCGCAACGAGAACTCTCCTTCATTGCTGGTCAATTTTGCTAGCAGGTTTATTCATAATCACCAAAAAGTGTGAGTAACCAGGATGAGCTTCCATAGATGAGTGAATAAACAAACTGTGGTACATCCATATAACGGAATATTATTCAGTGATAAAAAAGAAATGAGCTATCAAGCCACAGAAAAATATGGAGGACCTTAAATGCATATAACTCAATGAAAGAAGCAAGTTTGGAAAGGTTATAGACTGACTGTCCAATTACATAACGTTCGGGAAAAGCAAAACAATAGAGACAATGAAAAAGTCAGTGGCTGCCAGGAGTTCTGAGGAACAGTTGAAAGGTGAAACTCAGGGACGTTTTAGGGTGGTGAAGTTATTCTGCATGATATCATAATAGTGAAAATATGACATTACTCATTTATCAAAACCCATAGAGCTTTATACTACAAAGATTTAACCTTAATGTATGCAAATTAAAAAACAAATCTTTTAGGGGATTTGTGGAGCCTGGGGCGGAATCCAGACTGTGGCGAGAGACTATAACTGTATTACGAATTTAGGAGACAGTCTCACTTAAGGGAATGGAAAGAAAAGGTGCTGACCTAAGTAACTTTGGGTATACATGGAGTCTGCAAGACTTCAGGCAACAGATATGGACATAAACACTATACTCCAGTTGATCAAGATCTTTTCCATGGGGGTACAGGGTTAGTAATTTTGGTGCTGGTATTAATGCTTACTGGAAATAAACTATTAAGTAAACCAATGGCAGATGGTGGCAGCCAGATTTCTCACTGTTGGAGTGAGAGTTTACAGTAAGCAAGAGGAGGGAGCTAGAATAATCCATGTGGTTGTGGATTAGAGTTTGAGACATCGGTATGAATTCACGTTTGGTTTAATACAGATGCAGATGATTACATAAGGATTGTTTATAGATGAGGATATAACAAGTTGGTATGCACACAAATTTTCCTTGCTTTGTCAGCTGAAGGGCTTAGAAGCAATGACACCCCGGTAGCAAAGAACACACCTACATCCCAAGATCTTGACCTGAGCTGCATGCCCATCTCTCCAATAGGTACCCAATTCCATAGCTCCCTTCCCTACCTTCTTTTTTTTTTTTTTAATTACATGGTTCATGTCTATAATATGTGCATCAATAGAGAATAATGCAGCTTTGTGTGGTCCTCCTCCCAAATAAAAATTGCATTAAAATGAAATTGTCAATATTTCATCCAAAGGCACACTGAGACTTTTATGCAGTCTAATATGACTGATGGGAGCACTAATGTTGAGAAAGGAAAGGACTTCTCAATATCCTTTAGTCATATCACTTAGACATTTCACAGATCTCACTTTGGCTTTGAGAGAAATTTTGTGAAACATACTAACTATGAAATACTGGGCCAGCCATAATGAATATTAAGAAACAGTAAGTATGATACTTTGGGATTAAATTGTAGCATAGGAGTAGGGGTAATAATACTAATACCTATATTTTATTGATCTCAGTATGTACTAGATTAGTACTTGCACAAATTCTATTTTTTCTATTTATAATATTTATTTTTTAAATGAATGTAATTGAGCACTCACAATTTTATTTAATACTTACAATCTCTGCATGATATCATGCCATTATTTCCATCCCCAATTTATTGATGAAGCCATTGAGATTTAGGAAGATTAAATAAATTGCCTAAGAATCATGTGGTTTATCAATGGTAGAAATGGGATTAAAATACTTATCTAATGCTAAAGTTCAGGCTCTTTATCTTGACCCCAGGCTGTCCCCATCAGGCATAATCAGTGTCTTCAGTAATTAGTGTTCTTATACTCAAACGGAGAAAAAGGAAGAAAGAGAGAAAGAGAGGGGCAGAGAAAGAGACAGAGAAACAGAGAGAAAGAGAAAAAGAAAAATACCCCTTGTGTATAGTGTTTAAGGGTACCTGAAAAAAAGTTGCTACATTTAAGGATTTTTTAATATTATTCTCTACTGTCTGGTTTTTACAAATAATTTGGACAATGTAGATAATGTATTCAGCAGAGATGAATTTTGGCTAAGCTTCGTTTAAATGAAGACAAGCTCTATATTTTATTTCTGAATTCATCACTGGATCATTGAGTTTAACTGGATAAAGTCACTTCCATTTTGGGAGCCTCAAATTTGACTTCAATAGATCTCAAAGGCATCTCTTTTATAAGGTCTCCTCACATTTTGAAGAGTTACATTCCAAGCAATCCTAACCCTACACAGATTCGTGTTTCTCCTTTAGTGGATATGATACAATTTATTGAGATCAACTGATGAGGATAATTCTAAGGTTATTACTCTTTTTGTTTAGCCTTCGTGTATTTGCAAGGAGTCACTTAGTTCCTACGAATTCCATTTCCCCATCGATAAGGATGTAGTGATCAGCAGAGGGCAGTAGAACTCCAGCGATGAAAATGCGTAGTGTCCCAGTACAGCCTCTGCACAGATTGCCTCTGCATAATTATTATTGCATAGGTTTCTTAACTTTCTTAGTTTTTATTAAAAAACTTACGTATAACTATATATATGTGTGTCTCGTGAGTAATTAGAAATTAGATATATTTATTATTATAAATATTTTGATGTAGCATTTTTAAAAACAGATAACTAAAAACAGAAATTAAAAGAATATATATACAACTTGCTGTTGGAGAAACCAATAAGGTTGCGGTCCTGTCTAAAGAAGTCAAGTCATTTCAATTACAATGAGAATAATGAAATTGGTTGTTTTCATCAAATAAGTAAATAAGAATGTTCATATTATTTAAAGACATATATAAATACCTACACAGTTTAAAATTCAAAATAAGCATGCCTCCTGTTAGAAATTTTCTAAAAACTTTCCCTCTCATTTTGTGTTATCTGTGAAGAATCAGAAATGAAGGAAGAAAAGAGGAAAATCCATTTTGGGGCTAGATCCCGGAGAACATATTAAATGTATACAGGTTGTTCACATAAATTTGGGGAAAAAATTTATTTTTCTTCCCGTTTAACTCTTTGTGTTATAGTTTTATTGAGATCTAATTTATATACAATAAAATTTACGCATTTTAAAAGAATGTGGTTCAATAAATGTATTCACTCAACTTAGGAATATCCAAATAAAGTTCTAGCACATTTCTATCACCCCAAAATGTTCCTACATGCCTCTACAAATAGATCTATGGTACTGGAATTTCATATAAATGAAATCATACAGTATATACTTTTTTGTGATCGGTTTCTTTCACTAAGCATGGTGTTTCTGAAATGTACACATGGTATATCATGTATAAGAGTTTGTTTCTATTTATGGCTGAGGAATACTCTCTTATATGAATATACTGCAATTTGTTTATCCATTCACCTGTTGTTGAACACTTGGGTCATTTCAGTTTTGGGCTACTACAAATCAAGCTGCCAAGAGAATTTATATACAACTCTTTGGTTGGATATATTTTTTCATATCTTTTGAGTAAATATCTATCATTACAATCAGTGGGTCCTATGGAAAATGCTCATTAACTTTATTAGAAATTGTCCAGTTATTTTTCTAAGTACTTGTACTAGCTCTCATTCTAACCAATAATGCATTAGAATTCCAGTTGCCCCACATTCTCATGGATACCTGGTATTGTAGTCATTTTAACTTTAGTCATTCTATTATGTGTCTAGTGGCATTTCATTGTATTTATAATTAGGAAGTCTTTGATTAATTATGCTAAACATCTTTCTATCTTGACCATTTGTTTAACTTCTTTTGTGAAGTGTTTGTTCAAATCATTTACCTCTTTTTTCTCTTTGATTTGGGCTACTTGTCTTGTTATTCAACTGTAAGAGCTCTTTACATATTCTTTACATGTTCATATGTAAGCAGTGTGATTTTTTAATATATATTCTTGACACAAGTTTTTTGACATTTCTAAGTATCATGAATATTTTATCCCAGTCTGATAGCATTGCTTTTCATTTTCTTAACAGTCTTTTAAAGAACAGAAATTATTAATTCTGAAGCTTCTATTTGCTTTATGCACTTTAGTGATTGGATTTTTTTTTAAAAAATCTTTCCTTATTCCATTGTCATAAATATTTCCTCAAACATTTTCTCTTGAAGATTTAGAGTTTTAGGCATTACATTTAGGAATGTGATCTATTTTAAATTAATTTTTGTGTAGGCTGTGAAGTAAGAGTTGAAGTATATTTTTCTCCATATGGATATCCAGTTGTTTGGAACTATTTGTTGAAAAGATTATCTTTTTCCCCTTCAATTTATTTTGGCACTTTGTAAAAATAAATTAATAGACTCTATGTGTTGCTCTATTTCTACACTATTCTGTTCCAGTGATCTTTATTTTATCCTTTGGCTAGTACCACACTGTCATAATTATGTAACTTTATAGCAGTGGTTCTCAACTGAGATGATCTAGACTGCAGGGGACAAATGGCAATGTCTGGAAACATTTTCAGTCGTCACAACTGTAGGGAGTGGGAGATGCTACTGGCATCTAGTGAACAGAGGCCAAGGATGCTTCTAACCACACTACAATGCACAGGAAAGTTCCCCAGGAGAAAGAATTATTTAACCCCAAGTGTTAAAAGTGTCCATGTTAAGAAACCCTTCTTTATAGAAATTTTAAAAAGCAGTTGGTGTAAATCCTCCAATGTTATTCATTTTCAAAATCATTTTGGCTATTTTAAGCTTATTGTATTCCCTTGTAAATTTAAAATCAATTTGTAAGTTTCCAAAAAAAAGCTTGGTAGGATTTAAATTGGTAGGATATCAATGAACATGATATACCTTTCCATATATAGACCTCTTTAATTTATCTCAACCAATTCATTTTAGGTTGCAATGTACAAGACTTGCACATATTTCATTAAATTATCCTAAATATTTCATCTTCTTTCATGCTATTGAAAGGGAACATGTGTTCTATTTTACATTTCATTTATGAATAGTTACAATATTCATACTTAACAAAATACAATTGATTTTTCTGTATTAACCTTGTATCATTTGACTATACTAAATATACTTATTTCTAAAAGCTTTTAGTATATTTCTTAGGATTTTCAATGTCTAGATATCACATCAGGTTATTTTTCCTTTTCAAACTCTTTGTCTATTGTTTCTTGTCCTTGCTACACTACATTGGCAAGAACAACATCTAGGTCAATATTGAGTAGATGTGATGAGAGCAAACATCCTTGTCTTACTTTGCTTGGGAGAAAATATTCAATACTTTTCCATAAAATACAATTTTAGGAGTAGGTTTTTTGTGGATGATCTTTACCAGATTTAAGAAGCTCCCTTTATTCATAGCTTGCTGAGAGTTTTCTTTTCCTTTTTATCATAAATGGGTGTTGAATATCAGCAAATGCTTTTTCTCCATCTATTGAAATGATTATAGTTTTCTCCTTTATTCTGTTAATATGATAAATTACATTGATTGATTTTTGAATGTTAAACCAAATCTGCATCTTTGGGATAATCCTACTTGATATCATCTATGTATTATCCTTTTTATATAGTATTAGATTTAATTTGCTAAAATATTGTTAAGGACTTTGTGTCTATGTTCACAAGATCTGCAGAGGGTTTTCCTGTAGTGTCTTGGTCTCCTTCTGGCATCATGGTAATGCTGGTCTCAAAAAATTAGTTGGTAAGTATTTTTTTCTCCTTTGTTTTTCAGTAAATTTGCATAAGATTGGTACTATTTCTTTCTGAAATATTTGATGGAATTCAACAGTAAAGCTATCTTTCTTTGTAAGAAGATATTCATTGTGAATTTGGTTCCACACATAGGCTTATACACAATATTATTCAGAGTTTCTATTGCTTCTTTTATAAGTTGATTATTTGAATCTTTCATTTTTCCATTTCGTTATAAAATATATTGGCATAAATTTGTTCATAATATTCTATAATAAAAAGTCTGACTCTATTTTTTGATGTTTGAGTGCTGACAGCTTTTAAATCTCAGTGCTGTGTCTTTTCCTTCTGCCTCATATTGAGGAAAGCCAATGAGCAAGCCTGCACACTCCTTCCTTCGATACTGAAGGAAGCATCAGTCTTGATATCTGAAGCAAATTTTGTGTAGCAATCCAGTCTGCTCCTGAAGAGCGATCATAATATATTAGCTTACTGTTTTTTAGTGCCTGTGGATTTTTAATATTGTCACCTATTCATTCCTTATAATCAGGTCAACTTACAGGTTTGCCAATTTCGTTGATCTTTGTAAAGATTTACTTTTGGGTTTATTTTCTCTATTCATTCTCTATTTTTTAGCAAACTGATTACTACTCTTTCTTTATTGTTTTCTGCATTTTGCTGAGTCTAGGTTTAATTTGTTCTTCCTTCTTCCCACTAAGTTGTAATCTTAATCTTTAATCCTCCCACTAAATTGTAATCTTAATCTTTAATTTTACTTTTTTCTTTTCTTAACAAAAGCAATTTATGACATTACATTCTCTCTATGTATTACTTTAGCATTATCTCACATATTCTGTTATATTGTATATTAAATATAGTTCACTTCAAAATATTTCCTGACTATTTGTAAGTTTTCAGAGCCACAGTTAGGTCAAAAGCTAAACAGGTAGTTGTTAAATTTCAAAATATTTGCATTAGTTTTCTTTGATCAATTTCCAACTTGATGTTATTTTGGTACAAAAATATATTCAGTATTATTTAAACTTATTGAGACATTTTTATGCCCCTGCATATGGTCTATCTTGGTAAATGTTCCAGATGCACTTGAAAAGGATGTGTACTCTTCTGCTGTTCAACTGAGTATATTAAAAATTTTAACTAGGTCAAGTTGGTTGATGGTATTGTTCCAGTCTCCTACATCTGTACTGATTTCTAGTCTATTTGTTATATCAACTGAGTCTTTTTTTTTTTTTAAAGATTGGCACCTGAGCTAACATCTGTTGCCAATCTTATTTTTTTTTCTTTTTCTCTCCAAAGCCCCCCCAGTACATAGTTGTCTATTCTAGTTGTAGATCCTTCTGGTTGTGCGGTGTGGGATGCCACCTCAGCATGGCTTGATGAGTGGTGCCAAGTCTGCACTCAGGATCCGAACCGGTGAAACTCTTGGTTGCTGAAGTGGAGCACGCAAACTTAACCACTCAGCCATGGAGCCAGCCCCCTCAACTGAGTTTTCGCATTTAAAAGATGCTTCTTATAAACAGTGTACAGTTATGGCTTATATTTTTAACCATTTATACTTAATATAATTATTGATATGATTGGGTATAAGTATACCATTTTGCTACTTCTCTTTTACTTATCCTAACTCTTCTTTGTTCCTTCTGTTTTCTATTTTTCTCCTTA
The DNA here is from genome assembly GCF_041296265.1 of Equus caballus. NCBI lineage: Eukaryota > Metazoa > Chordata > Mammalia > Perissodactyla > Equidae > Equus > Equus caballus. The sequence goes on from NC_091685.1 coordinate 110,029,712, forward strand.
CTTTTGGATTGGGTATTTTTAGTATTCCTTTTTATCTTCTCTTTTGGATCATTAGCTATAATGTTTTATTATCTTAGTGAGTACTCTAGAGTTTAAAATATGCATCTCTAACTTGTTACAGTTTGTCTCCAGATAAAGTTTCACTCTTTCACTTAAAATGTAGAAACTTCCAACAATATTCATAAATTATCCCTCCTTTCCTATAACAATGCTAACATTGTGATAATCTTTACATTTGCATAATTTATGAACTCAAAAATGCACTGCATTTACTTTTACTTTATACAGTCAATTGTTTCTAAACGAAATTAAAAAATAAAACTCTTGTTATATTGACCATTTTGGATATTTTTCACTCCTTCCTGTAGATTTGAGTTTTCATATGATATACATTTCCTTCAACCTTACTTTTTAGCAGGGAATTATGTTACTTGTGGATCTACTTGATCCTTTTCAGACTTGTTTTTAAGCTTTATTAGGGCATGTCCAGAATAGTCTAAACTCAAAGACTAATTTAGCCAATTTAAGTTAGCACCACATTGTGACCTTTCGCGATCTCTACTGATCGTTCTGGATGTTTAACTAGTGCTTTCTACTCTGACCATTTTAAACTCAATCATCACCCAGCCCTTTGGAAGCTGTGGAAATTATTGTACTTACAGTTTCCTGACAGTTCTTTCTCTGATAGTCATTTTTTACCTGGCCTCATGGTGTCTTGCCCTACAAACATGCAATTTAGAATTCAGCAAAAGCCTTAAGGGGAACCCCATACAGACTATTTAAACTCTCATTCTCTATAACTACCTACTGTCCGTTACTCTCATCTGTAAACTCCCACCACTACAACCTCTCTGAACTCTAACCTCTATCTCCCCAACTTAGTGAGAATGGCATGCTACTTGGCTTGCCCCACTACAACATGACTTATAAGTGCCCCCAGAGAGAAATACAGGGAGAACATCGTACACTTTATTTTCCCCTTTTCTCAAGGATCGCAGTCCAGCTCTTCACATTGTCCATTATTGTAATACAGTCGTTTCATATGTTTTGTCTACTTTCTAGTTATTTATGGCAGGAGGGCAAGTACAGTACCTTTTACTCTATTACAAAAAACAAGTAGAAGTCCTCTCATTGCATTAATTGTTAATGAAGCTAAAAAATTCTTTTCTACGTTTCACACTATCCAAGTGGAACTTGTTTTAATTAACTCATTGATCATGCTGCTCTAAAAAGACTAAGTTTTCCAAACTTAAGAGGCTACTTTGATGGATTATTACAGGGAAAATTCTTGCAAACTGTCCTTTTGATGTTATCTAATGCCCTAGGTAGCATTTTGGCTTTGCCAGGCATTTTTTTATGTATACTTTATATCCAGATTGTAGTTTCTTTTCAGAATTGGGTGCCAAGTTTGTTAACTTATGATGGAATTCTTAAATCTTTCCATGGACTTGTCTTTCTGTTCTACTAGAGATCCTTAAATAAAGATCTTAATCGGAGTAGGCTGTTTAGAGCAGTGATCACTTTATTACTGGTATGTCTTTTACTGTGGGCTTCTACCTTGATATCAGTAATTTTGATTGGGTAGTCTCTCTCTCTTCCCCCCCCCCCCCCACAGCCTTTCAGAGTCAGGAATAAGTAAAGTAAAATAACTATCAGTATTTATATATTTACCTACCTTTTAAAAGAACATGTTATTCTCTATAGAAAGCTGTAAATTAGGACATTTGAGACAATTTGATTTCTGGTAAAAGGTTGGATGTTACTAGAGTGTCTGGAATAGTTCTTGCATATTCTGCCTTGTATCTTCCCTTTTTTATTTTTGGAATAAGACCCATCAACAAACACTATTAAGTCAGGATTGGTCATGGGATTATCCAAAATATCTGTTCTGTTCATGAATACTTCTTAAACTTGAGAAACATAGTAATGGGTTCTCCTTCATTGGTTAAGAGTAGTAGAGTCAGTGTATAGAAAACATTAAGTTGATGGTAATATGAGGAGGAAATTAGATTTCATAGTAGACAATAAACTAATTTAATATTTTCTTTTAGCAAGAGAGATTGTACTGTATGTGGAGCCCTCATATTTAAAGTTTGTCTTCATTTAAAATCTGAAGATACTTTGATTTGTTTAGTTGAGGCTACAGGTATTCTGAGTAAAGTAAACCTTGCTTACTGGATCAATACATAGGCTATAACAAGCATTTGTCTTTCATTTGTGCCAAGCTTTTTACTTGATAGTCCTAGAACATAGCCTAACATATCATATACATACAAAAGAAAAGTTTATGATAATCTGGAATGACTCATCTAGATTCTTATAAGCTCTTTTCTCCTTTTTGCCTTTTGTCCTGGCATTATAATCCCTTTTGTGGTTATATCGTGAATTATGCATAGTGTAGATATATTGATGTCCGTATCAGCTAAACATGGAACTTCTAAAAACAATCCTTCTGCAGTAAATTTTATCTGGCAGTGCGATTAAAAAGTAGACTCCTATCCATTTATTAAATCTGCCAGAGTTGTGTAAGAGAGAATAAAGTAGTGTTCTTATAATAGTAATCTCAAAGTAACAATTATAGGTTGGCAGAAAATGATTTAGGATTGTAGAAATTTCACTAAATGTTTTTTGTAAATGAAGGCAAAAAATGTCCTTACTCTGTAGCCTTGTGCTACTTACTATATATAGTCAAGGCTGTCATTGACCATCTTCCAGCTCAATCAGACATTTTTACTTTAAGCAAAACTACCTCTTCCTCACTTTTATACTTACCACCATTCAATTTACTATATTTCATTAGTTTTAGACATTTGAAATTTTGCCCTGTGGGATCTGATGGTCTATGGCAATGGGATTAATAAAATATATAATGACACCCTTATTAAAGAAAAGATATTAATGTCCATCTATATTTATAGATAATTCTCCTTGAGAGTTTAGATGAAAAATGAAGAAGTGTTAGAAACGAGTCTCCCCCGTTGAGTGACCTCACTGGGCAGAGTTTGGATAGCCACCCTTCCGCTTCTCAGCAAGTGTGCGAGGCTGTTTCTTCCAACAGTCTTTTTGTTTACAAAATCTGTCTGTGTCTCTCCATAGACTGAGTTCTAAGAGATCAGAGGACCTTTGGTCTTATTTTTATTTTGGGGGCCGATAGTTTTATCTTGAGGACGATAATTATTTTTAATTTTGGCTCATTCACTTTCTGAGGCTCATTAAAAACATGTCATCCAAATGTTGGAAAGCATCTAGCAGTTTATTACTATCATTTTAGATGTGAGCTTAGTTATAAAAGAGAGAAAAAGGCCCATCTATTTTGTCTCATGTATCTATCACTGAGTATTATTTTAAAACTTGTCTAATTTTAAAATCTCCTATTGATTCAGCTTCATTTTGCTTGGAATTTTTTATCTTTTTTCAATCTACTGTAAGAGAAAGAATTCTGAAGTTACCTTATAAGCTATGTTTCACGTTTCTTCCTTGATCTTTCAAGGATATTTTTTAAATCATTCACAACTGGGTTATTCAAATTTCCTCCTAGTCTTTCTCATTTTTCTACTTCTGACTATATTTCCTTATATGAGAGGCTGACAGTTAAGTAAATTTGCTAGTACATATCAGGCAGTCTAGGGAAATAAGTACTTAAAACAATTCTAAGTTTTTTTTTGAAAATTCTTCCTAATTTCCTGACTTTAAAAGAAAAACTTTACTTATGGACCTCAACTTGATTCTAGATGAGAGTTTATATCAGCTTCTGTAAATGAGCCTTCTGGTCGTGCAATTTTAAGGGGACATTGTGCAGTATGATTGTTCTTTTTCTGAGAAAAATGCAAAAATGTAGCACATTTAAGAGGTTAGAGGAAAGAGTAAAATGATATAAGTAGATTGTGAAGGTAAAGTAAAGAGACATGCAAGGAAAGAAGGTTTCAGAAGATCTGAGCAGAAATGAAGCAGGAAGGTTTAAAGTAGTCTGCTGTGGAGGTAGCGTTTGGTTTTGAGGCTTCAAATACCAATTAAAGAGCTGACTATGGAGTATTTGGTGTTATTTTTAATTTTCTTTTTTTTGGCTTTCCTGAGAAATGTAATAATTGTGAAAGATTAAAATTCTTCAAAATGATTTTTCTTTCTAATATCTAAACCATTTACCAAGGAAACACAGCATCTGGAAATATAGTGGAAGTTTAAGAAAGATGCATGAATTTTGTCAGGAAGATGTTACAGTTTTGATGTAAATAAGCCTAGAATAAACAAGAGAGAAACTCTGAAGTCTGTAACATGTTTTTGTTTATCAATGGTATTTTGTTACCCAGCCCTAGCAAAGGCTAGAAAGAGGCCATGCAAATGATGCAATAATCACTGACCTGGGGTTATGAACTAAACTAAGTGATCTTTTTCACAAATTGACACAATAGCAAGTGAACTCAGGAGTTTTGAGGGCAGCCAAGGCATGATTTGACCAGTCATCTTAGCACAAATTAACCTATAGTCTAATGGAACTCCAACTATCATTCTTTGGGGCCAGTTTTAGATTATGTTGGAGATTTATCCAGAAAGAAATGATATTCACCATTCCCTATGGAGCATCCCTTGATTCATTTTACCAGACACAAGACAATCCATACAAAAACAAAAACCACGTGATACGTCTTTTTATAAAGAGAAAGAAAATATTAAAAGCCAACTGCTGGGGCCAGCCTGGTGGCATGGTGGTTAAGTTCACATGTTCCGCTCTCTTGGCCTGGGGTTTGCCAGTTCAGATCCCGGGTGTGCACCTATGCACCACTTGTCAAACCATGCTGTGGCAGGCGTCCCATATATAAAGATATAAAGTAGAGGAAGATGGGCACAGATGTTAGCACAGGGCCAGTCTTCCTCAGCAAAAAGAGGAGAATTGGTGGTGGCAGATGTTAGCTCAGAGCTAATCTTCCTCAAAAAAAAGCAAGTTACTGAAGTCAGTATGTTAGTGGCATAAATATTTAACAAATAGTGCACCCTCAAACCAAAACATCTAATAACTTCACATAATAAAACTACTTAGAAACAAATTTTAAGATAACAACATAAATTCAGCAAAGAGCTTTATGAAGTAAGAGATCAGATGATTGTTGAAACAGTTGCACCTGGCAGGAAATCTGAAAGAAATGCGAAATTTGAGTACAAGAGCCCTGGGCATGTTCATTGGTCTAAAGATCCTAGGTTACTCTTTCAAGCAAGGTCCTTCAAAACTATTTTGGAGAAAACTACATAATTGTAAAACAATGAGACTTCCACTCAAAATCTTAAACCAAAGAGCTGAACTTATTGGTGACTTACGTAAAAGAGAACTGTGTTGATCAGATGTGACCTCATTGAGCAATGCAAACTGCTAATTTTATGTTGGTCTTTGGGGAGGAGGTGGTTTCAGGTTGTATTTATATAGGAACGAGAGTGGATTGACATCAACCTTAGACTCACATTTTGTGTTGGTTACAGAAGCATGTGTTGTGTTGGTTGCAGAGGCAATAGTGGTTCAATGTCAGTCTTAGAAGCATGATCACTGGAGTGAGTTGACTGCCAGTTGGGTGACTTTCAAGGCATGAGGTTATTAACTAATTAATTGGCCTTCTCGGGTATGTTCACTGAAGCAAGTTGTCATTGCTCAATTAGACAGATTTAAATCCAGTTCTGAGTTTTACTTGTTACCATGGCTATAGAATGATCATTGGTTCATTAGACAGGTAGAAAACCAGTCTTGGTAGTTAATTTCTTTCCCCATGGCAAGACAACAATATGTCTTTTCCTAGGACGACATTTTTGTTTTTAATTCTTACAACATTCTACACCAAAGGCCCATATCATTTTTTTATTTCTTCAGGTCCCAGGTAATAAATGATCAAAACAAGGCAGGACCCAAACCGTAGAAGAACAGGAATAAGAAGATTGAATACTTATTATAGATCGGATACTATTCTAGACACTTTACATGTTTTACATAATTTGATTCTTGCAACAGCCCTAAAAGACAGGTATTACCATCTTCGTTCTACATATGATAAACCGGAACAAGAGAAATTCAGTAATGTGAACAAGTTCACATAGCTAGTAAGTGGTAGAGACCTAAAGGGTCAAACCTGAAGGGTCTGAATCCAGAGTCTCTCTTAGTATCCACTGCACATATTTGTTCTGATGGACAGATATTTATCTCTTTGTGACACACAAGGTAAGTTTCTCTTCTTTTTCCCCAACACACACAAACACACACACATCACTTAACTGTGGGAATTGAAACACCAAAGCCACTCAATATTATGGCTAAAGTCTGTATACTCACCAAAGACATATGGATCAAGTATTTAACCACAGGAATAGCAATTTTTAATAAAATATTTATTTAATGAATACTTTGTTTCAGATGACCTGTTAGGTACTTGATATATACTACTCTGATTCTCTACACCTCTACGAGGTAAAATTATGCTAATAGTATTTATATATGAAACTCATAGACAACCTGGCCAAAGCCATACACAACTTGATAAAAGAAAAGCCAGATGCACCATAGTTTGTGATTTATCACTTGACCACATGATCAGTGAGGTTAGATGGTTTCTGTGTTGTTTAATGCTTTCTCCCTAGAATCCAGCATAATGCATGTTGCATTGTATGTTTTCCGTTAATATAGATTAAATGAAGGAAAGTGTCCAAAACTCTTGTTTTTCCGACTATTTACTGAATGTGTGAATAAGATATTGACCATGAAGAAAAATGCAAAAGCGCAATTTCTTAGCTGGAGAAAGAGAGCAGAGTGGAGATGCTCCTCTTAAAAACTCTATCTAACTAGGATGACCAACAAAGCTGGGTTGTTATTTAGCTGTAGAGATACCAGTTGAGTTTATTTAAATTCTCCCTTTGTCTTTTATTTACTAGGAAGAAATATGACAGCTCAATGGTTTTCCCTTGTATACAGAACCCAATCCACCTCTTCAATGTGACTTCTAAGCCCTGCCTTTTTAACTTCACACCTCTAGCACTCCTGGCCTTCTAGTTCTTGGAATGCATGAGACATTTGTGCATGTTCTTCTTCCTTCTCTACTCCTCTCTTCCTACCCTCCTCCCCAATTCTCTCATGGTTCTCTTTCCCATTCTGCAGATTACATACTAAAGAGTCCCCCATTTATCACCTAAGTCAATTTTTCCCTTTATATCACTGCTTGTTTATTTCTTCTTTCTTTCTTTCTTTTTTTTCCATTTTCTCTTCCAGATTGTCTGCTGCACCTATCATTAGGCTGAACATAATGCAGATACTTAACTTATTGAATAAATGAAAAGGACTAGATCTATATACTGTAAACCTGAGAGATGGCAATACCCACGAGTAAGACTAGGTGGTCTTAACTGAGTTAATTGGAAGAATGCAAGAGAAAGGGAGGCAGGAAGTCAGTCCAATGTTTTTTATAGAATTGAACTCGAGAGTAAGAAATGAAAAAGGAACCCTGGTAGAAATATTGCTATATTACTATTGTCTACCTTCAATCTATCTTTAATCTTACTGTTTATTTTTTATAGACAAAAATCTAATAATTTATCTTTCCTTGTCAAAATTTATTAGGCACTCAATTCTGGGATAGAGCTTTAATTTCTTAACATATGGATAAGCTCTCCCTATTTGACCCTTACTTCCTGTCCTTTCCCTGCACATGCCTCTCTCCACACATTTTTTGTATTCAAACAGTATCAGGCTGCACAGAGTTCTCTGGACTAAATAAATGTGCTCATTCGCTTTTCAGGACATTTGCGGGTGGAGCTCATTTTGTCTTGAAACTCCTTTAATGCTTGCTCAGCTGCTAAATGATTCATTCTTTAACCATTCCTATATTATTCCCCTGCTGATGAATGCACTCCTGTGCTAATGGTATTTTATGCATATCTTCACTGTATTATTGTTTATTTTCATATATCTTTCTGCTGCAAATTTTCTGAGTCAATTGGCCTATATGTATACCTATATATATTTTGATATATCTGCATTCTCAGCTCCTGCTAGAATAATCTGGCACTTTGTAGGTAGGCATAGGATAAACAATTTTAAATAAATGAGAGAATTGATATACTTAATAATTACTTATTTGCTTTGTTCTGTAGATTGATTTTTGTTAGTTTATTAAAATCAATCTAAAGATTAAGGACTGGCAAATAATCTTGATTTAAAATAATGCATACATTTAGAAAATGAGCTGATCAGTTGTTTTCATTGTGAATATTATGCATCTACCTTTCTATTTGTCTACAAATTAAATGGTTTAATCAGTCTGTGAATATTTATCTATATTTATATATGATGCATTGATGTCTGTAACTTTATTTGCATGTAGTTATATGCCTACATTTAGATATAGAATTTAGTATTTCAAAGTTGAGATTAAATTTGACCTACAGACTACCTACAGGTGCCATGGACCTTCTCATCTGGAATTTGCTGATGAACCTACTCGTTCCACTTTTTGAAAAGCTTCTCCATTGGTAAGTTTGCTTAGGAAAAGCTTTCTCATCCTTTGGATGAGAGCTCAAGCACTTCTTCTTAACTTCCCTGACTATTCAACTCCTTTCATCTTTTTATCTTGAGGCACTTGGTACCTCTTTCCATTGCACTTGTAATAGGGACACTTCTACACGTCTATGTGCTTATTTGATTAACATCTCCCCCAGCTTTGTAATCACTGTAGTGGCTTTGTACTCTTGGGACATTAACTAAGCTGTGCCACATTTCCCAGAATCCCTTTCCCTGAATGTGTCCAAATTAAAATTTGTATAGTATTTGAAAGACAGAAGTAAAGCAGAAGTCTCTTTCTCTCTGAAAACTGGTATAGGGCCAGGCACTGTTGTAGCTACATGAATTGTCGCTGATCTGTTGGCTCATCTTGTTAATATGGGGTAGCAGCCAGGCCCTCAACTCCTTCAACTTCTCAAGTTCTGAGCCAGGTATATGTGCATCTCCATGGCCAATGGTATCAGCATCTCCTTCAGGTCACCGTGTAACCCAGTTCAGAGGCAGTGAGAAACAAGCAAGCATAGGAGTTTGTTAAGAAGTCCGTGCAAGATCTAATCCCTGGATGTAGTCCCTTATTCTATACCTCTCCTGCTGCTTCTGATTCTCTGAAGGAAATATGATGCACCTATTCAAAACAGGGATCCTTTCCCATTTAAATCATTGGTGAGTTTCCACCAGTGAGCTTGCACTGGTGAACTTGCAGGAGCTTACACAGTTTCTTGTATGTTCAATAAATATTTTTGCTGGAATAAACAAATCCATACCCACTCATTCTTAGTATTCTTAATAGGCACTGAGTAAATACTGTCATAATTCAATTTAACTGGCTCTATTTCAACCAAGATAATCTTATGCTCCTGAAGTCTCATTATTCAAAGCCAACAGAACAGGGTTAGAAGGGTTATTGAAGACAAGAGATGGTGCAGCCACAAGACCAGTGTCTCGTTTCTCCTTGATTCAATTGCCTCAATTTCCATCTGCCTCTAATGACAGTGAAATTTTAGTTATCCTCTTAAAATTGATTTATGTTTAAAAGTAAATCGACTATACCATACAATGACTGTGTATGATAGAATTGGGCATGCTGTTAAACAAGTTAAATTTGTTCATGAAATGCAACTTTGAAAATGAGATGTGTATTTTAATGAGTGACAGAGCTGAGGATGAACTTTATACTGAATCTGGAATGTAGATCTATGGCATTTTTCTTTTAAAGAAACATGGGAAGAACTTGAGAAGTTACTTTCTTTGAAATTAATGCCATGGTGAATATTATCATTATTATCACCAAAAACAGTTAAATCAAATTAGAAATGAGAAATAAACTTTACTCATTGTATTCCTAATTTAATTTAAAACATTGAAACTGGAAACATAGTTTTAAACACATAAATACAGGTATCAAGTAGAATGTCTAACCATTCTCTGCCTTCAGCTGTTGTACAAATGCATTTTAGTATCTAAAGGAAAAAAAATAGCAAATATTTGCCAGGTTTAACAATGCTTTCCAGTGATATGTGGTATGAGTATTCCATAGGGCCTCTTCTTTGGAAACATAAATTCCCCCTAAATAAGTGTACCTGATAAGTTACCTGTGAAAATGAATAACCCAATTAATCAGTTATCCGGAATTCTCTTGTTTTTTTTGTTTTTTATTTTTTATTTTTTTTTTGAGGAAGATTAACCCTGAGCTAACATCTGCCGCCAATCCTCATCTTTTTGCTGAGGAAGACTGGCTCTGAACTAACATCCATGCCCAACTTAGTCTACTTTATATTCAGGATGCCTGCCACAGCACAGCTTGACAAGCAGTGCGTAGGTCCACACCCAGGATCTGAACCAGTGAACCCCAGGCTGCCAAAGCAGAACATGCGAATTTAACCACTACACCACCGGGTCGGCCCTCAGAATACTCTTGCTCTCCATAGCTCTGTTGAGGAGAATATGACAGAAAACCAGATCTTTTAGTATTTTAAAATTTCTTCCTATGTTAACTTTCCTGCAATAAAAAGAGGGGACTATCATTAAGACTTCCAGGGAAGACAGAAATATAAGGAAAAAATAAATGATTCATGTTACTGTTTATATTTTGGAAGATTTTAAATATTCTTTATTTTGAGGATACTGCAGGCTAACATAGCAACAATGAATTGCTATTATAGTGACTGTATTCTTAGTGAAATATATCTGTTACTCAATCTTAAGTGAATACCTCAAACATCCAGTTCAATTAAGTTGATTTATTAATTGATATTTCAAAAGTTGTCAAAAGCCAAAGAAAATATACAGATGGAAAGTAAGCATATGAAAAGATTTTCAACATCATATGTCATTAGGGAGTTGCAAATTAAAACTACAATGAGATACCACCCCAAAGCTATTAGAATAGACAAAATCCAAAACTTTGACAATACCAAATGGTGACAATACATGGAGCAACAGGAACTCTCATTCTTTGTTGATGGGAATGCAACGTGGTACAACCACTTTGGAAGACAATTGGTCATTTTTTTACCAAACTAAACATTCTTTTATCATATGATCCAGCAATCACCTGTCTTGGTATTTGCTTAAATGAATTGGAAACATGTCCACACAAAAACTTGCACACAGATATTTTTTGCTTGTTTTGTTTTGCTTGAGGAAGATTCACCCTGAGCTAACATCCGTGCCAATTCCCCTCTATTTTGCATGTGGGTCACCACCACAGCATGGCCGCTGATGAGTGGTGTAGGGCCACACCTGGGAACCGAACCCAGCCTGACAAAGCAGAGCACGCTGAACTTAACCACTAGGCCACAAGGCTGGCCCCTACACACAGATGTTTATAGCACCTTTATCATGATTGGCAAAACTTGGGAACTACCAAGATGTTCTTCAGCAGGCGAATTATAAATAAACTGTGGTACATCCAGATAATGGAATATTATCCAGGGCTAAAAATAAATGAGCTATCAAGCAATGAAAATACATGAAGATGACTTCATTGCTTGTTACTAAGTGAAAGAAGCCAATTTGAAAAGACTGCTCATTGTATGATTCCAGCTATATGACATTCTGGAAAAGGCAAAAGTATGGAGACAGTAAAAAGATTGGTGGTTGCCATGTTAGGGGAGTGGGAGGGGTGAATAGGTAGAACACAGAGGATTTTTAGGGAGATGAAACAATTCTGTATTTACTACAACGGTGGATATGTATCTTTATACATTTGTCAAAATCCATAGAATCTACACCACCAAAAGGGAACTCTAACGTAGACTATAGACTTTGGGTGATAATGACGTGTCGGTGCATGTTCATTAATTGTAATGACTGTACAGTTCTGGTGTGCGAGCTACATAGTGAGGGAGGTTGTGTGTTTCAGGGAGATGGAAGATACACAGAAAGTTTCCGTACTTTCCTCTCAATTTTTCTGTGAACCTAAAAAGTCTCTAAAAGTTAAAGTTTTTTTAATTTAAAAAAGTAGTCAAGATTTGATGACACTAAAGCTAGCCTGTAAGTTTATCTTGCTCTGTTCAACATGGAAATATATTTCATTGAAGAACAATTATGATTATATTTATAAATTATTGAGATAATCAAAACCTTCTTATGGGTATGTGAACTTCTCCTGAAGAGATATCAAATGGTAGCAGTGCTGTGGCTCAAAAGTCTTGGGTTCTAACATATAAACCTAAATATTTTGTTTTATGTTTGAAAATCAAAGATGATTTCCAAATATTTTTTCCTAAATCTAAGTTAACTCGTAATCAAAATCTAGCGAAATGTTCTCTTCTGGTGTTTTGTTTAGTTATTGGTGCTTAGTTCTTTTGGAGCTCCTCTGAAATTTTCTCAGACCTTCAGGCATGAGACAACTATCCAACCTGGGATGAGAGCAAGGCCTCTGACAGAAGACACTTCTTAACAAATGGAACTGTCTCGGATCTATCGCTCTTGCAGTCGTACTGCACCGCATTTAAGAGAACGTTTCCCTTTCATGTCTTCTCACTCTTGCCCTCCTCCCACCAGCTACAACCCCCACCCCCCACACACTCACACTACAAAGTGTTTTCTCTACTTTCTGACAATTGCCCTCTATTCACTTGGCTTCCTGAACAGCGCCCTCTCCTCATTTTCCCTCTCCTATCCGTCTGACTTTTTTTCTTTCCCTCCTTGTAGGATTTCTCTCAATACGCCTCTTAAAATTTGTTGTTCCTAGTTCCACCAGGTGCTAAGTGTGCCATAATTTTATTTTGTTTACTTAATTACTTATATATTTTAAGAGATACCTTCATTCAAATTTAGTAGAAATTTCAAAGGCAGCACGTCAGCTTAATAGATAAATTCTTTATTTTAGGAAATATGTCAGAAAGGCCTTTTGGTTAGAGAGAAATACAATAAAAATGTACCTACTGTCTTGGGGAGATCTCAGACTTTAAAAATAGTCAAAATGCTCATACTTCAGTGCTGACTATTAAATAGTCTGAGAATAATATAAATGTGTGTTGGGGTATGTGTTGGTAGACCTGAGAACATTTTTTTTCCCTTTTGTGAAAGTTGACTAGCTCTTTCTTCCCCATGTGGAAAACTACTCAGCAATTTCTGAAATGGAGGTGAGTGTTGGCAGAAGCAAAGTGGACCAGAAAGGCAGCTTTCAGGAGTAGCTGAATAATAAAACAGCTCTAGTAACCTCAGAGCCTGGAGTATGGACAAGTAGCTGAAAGGTGGCCCATGGCCTCAAGACATTGAGATACTGTGTGAAGCATGGGAGCATTCATTGGAGATTCTAGAAATAATTAGGGAACATCAGGGGTGTGCTGAGGATTTCCTAAATGAACAGATTGGGGTTAGGGTTCCATCCTTGATCCCCTACTTGTCATCTTTTTCCTGTTCTTCTTGGATGGTCTTATCTACTCTTGTAATAATGATTACTGAATATGTATTCAAATAAATCATCCTCCTTTGACTTCAGGCTGACATATTTCACTTCCTGCTATTCTTGGTTCCACAGACACCCAGGTACTCAAGCCAGAAACACACAAGCCATTCTAAACTTCTTTCTTTCACCACTCCCCACATCTGATCAATCATTAAATGCTGCTTGTTTTACATGCTAAGTATTTCTAAATCCTGTCATTTCATTTCCATAAAAACTATCCCAACTTATCATAGCACTAATTCAGGTCATGAATATGTCTTTGTGCTAAAGAGTCTCCTACCTAGAATGTGCTATCTATGCCCTCCTTATATTCATAATCCACACTGTAACTGGAGAGACCTGCTGAAATATAAATCTATGTTTTAATGATTCTGTAGTATTTATGGACTGAAGTTCAGATAGCTTTACATGATATGTGGGTTGTCTATCACCTGGTCCCTACCTGGTTCTCCAGTTTCACCTTCTCTCATTCTCTGTCCTACACTTCACTAGTAATAACACTGCCCTGCTTCTAGTTTTCCTCACACACCATTGTAGTTCAGCTTTTTCTGTCCTTACATGGGTGTCCCTTTTCTTTTGCAATCAGATAGGTTATGTGGGTAAGGGCGTGAGACTCACCATTTCCTCAATATGTACACTGGATTTGGAAACTTGACTACTACAAAGTGGAGCCAAGTGGTACACCTCCTTTCATAGACTTCCTTCTGTTCATTTACATAGGCTTGAAGAGCTCTGAGAAGAAACTTACCTCAAGCAAGAGTCTACATCAGAGACCCTCGTCTTCACCACAGTTTTGTGGGCAACACCAGTTCTCATCAAGAGGTGGGACTGAGAGTGGGCCCCCATCCAAATATAGCACCCTACCAAAGCGACATCAGTGCAGCTTAGGGAAAATGCTGGGCATTAGGCCAGTAAAGCTGAAATCCTGGGACTGTGGGAAGGAGAGGAACTGAGAAGGAAGCTGTTTTTTCTCTCCCTGCCTCAGAATCATTTTTACCTCATTTTTGCCTCATGGAAACAAAGATCATCTATACTGGATCAGAGGAAAGAGCAAAGAACTAACTAGCAGCTGAGGAACACTGCTGGTCCCACCACCATCAATGAGTCCTTGTGCTTGGCACGATGGACACAAACAAGCAAGGCTGTCAAGAGTGCTGGTGGCTATAAAGCTTGGTTTTAGGAGATATGCCTTGAGCTCTACCTTCCTCAGTTTTAGACAAGTAAGAAACTCAAAATCGGAACTGATTAATAAATATTTCAGAGTAGATATCCCCTCTTGAGAATCAGAAATGTTTAAAGAGGAGAAAAGACTGGAATGGCTAATGAAATCATTAATGTTAGTGAAATTGTTAATGTTAATGAAATTGTTAATGAAACGTACTCATCGGTGGGACCAGCCCGGTGGCATAGTGGTTAAGTTTGCACGCTCCACTTCACTGGCCCAGGGTTTATGGGTTTGGATCCTGGAGGCAGACCTACACACCGATCATCAAGTCATGCTGTGGCAGCATCCCACTACAAAAAATAGAGGAAGATTGGCACAGAGGTTAGCTCAGGGCCAATCTTCCTCACCAAAAAAAGTACTCACTGGTATTTGTCTGGCAATTACGTCAAAAAACTACCCCCTTTCATGGAATGCTCTTCATACTTCTGGCCTCTCTAAATCTTACTCATTTCAAAGCATTATGTGTACCAAGAATCCTCCGAATTGGCTAAATGCTTTTCCTAGGGGCTCTCACAATTAATAAAGAAATACTCAAGAAAATATGGACATAAGAAATTAATCCATTCTCTCCAATTGTTCCCCAAAAGTACTGCTACTTCCAACTCTTGGAAGCATCGTTTAATGAGATGGCCTTGTTCTTCAGGAGCACATGGCAGGTTCCCTGCTCTGTTACCGCTGGTTTTCTACTCCTAACCCTTAGGATGATGACCTTTTGTTACACCAGCACGCTTTACATTCCAATAACAATCTTTAAAATTTCCTTTTTCTTTCCAATGTAACATTGGTTGTCTGCACTCTGTAATTCAGCTATTTCAAAGTTTGTCATCTCTTAATAATTTATCTAAGGACTATTTTGTTTTCAAATGTAGCATTTCTGCAAGTTCCAGAGAAGCTCAATTCAGTTTGCTTTTTTTCTTTTTAAACTAGGTGCTTATTTTCACTTAGGCTTTTTTTCTTTGCTCAGTCTGCGTTGTGTCTTTTTTTTGCTTTGAAAGCATACTAAAGATAATACATATCTAGAGAATATGTTGAAAATTCCAATAATTCTATACCTACTACATTTCTTGCTTAGGTAAAGTTGTGCAGTACTGTTTTCTTGACTCATCATTTGCTGATTTCTTCATATCCAAGACTCTGTATGACATCTGGTTGTTCTGTCCCACCTCTACTGCACATTCAAGTGATAGACTCGCCTGAGTCCACCAGCTTTGGGTGGGTAGAGAAACAGGAAAAACGAATCAGTCTTTTTTCCTCATATTAAACGCAGGCACTTGGTAAAATACTATATTCTTTATGTCTTATTTTCTTAATTGCATTTCTCTGCAAATGGAAAATATGGGTAACATATTTTCATGTTCCAGGACTCATTTAGAATGTTACTAAGGAAAACAACAACAATTTTGTTTTCAATTTATTAACAGATGTAAATCCAAGTTCCCATCTATTTTTTTTCCCCTTTGCCTGCTCAATTATCTCCTTTCCTAAATCCCATATCTTTATAAACCTTCATATTTATTTCATACTTGAGGGTAATTATGATCCTTCTCATTCCCTGAATTGAGTTTGTAATTCTCTCATCCCCAATTTGCATGTACTACATAATAATAGTAAAGAGGAAATGAAATTGGATAAGAAGTAGGAATTTTACTTTTATTTTCATGAGAAATGAAAAAGGCACTATTTCAGGCTACGTGGGACTCATAGTCTAGTTGAGAATAAAGGACAAGAGGATATAAAAAATAATTCTAATTAGTATGAGCAATGTGATAAATTAGCGTCATGGACCGAATGTTCGTGACCCCTCCAAATTCATATGTTGAGGCCTTAACCCCCCTCCCCGCATTCAATGTAGCTATATTTGAAGATGGAACCTTTGAGGAGGTAGTTAAGGTTGAATGAGGCCATAAAAAGGGGTCCTGATCTGATGGAATTAGTGTCATTATAAGAAGAGACATCAGGCTGCTCACTTTCTATCTCCCTCTGCACTCATGCACCAAGGAAAGGCTTTGCGAGGGCACAATGAGAAGGCGACCCGACAAGCCAGGGAGAAAGCTCTCAGCAGAAATCAGATTTGCTGGCACTTTGATCACGGACTTCCAACTCCAGAGCTGTGAGCAAATAAACTTCTGTTGTTTAAGCCACCCAGTCTGTGGTATTTTCTCATAGCAGCTGAGCAGACCAATAAAATTTAATAATATTATGATAAATCTATAGAAATTCAAAACTCAGGGCTGTCTATTTGAACTGTTTTGGGTTGTTTGTTTTTTTGATATTGAGTTATACCAATTCTTTATATATTTTGGATATCAACCCCTTATAGGGTATATCCTTTGCAAATATCTTCTCCCACTCAGTAGGTTGCCTTTTCCTTTTGTCGGTGGTTTCTTTTCCTGTGCAAAACTTTTTCATAGTCCTGTTTTTGCTTATGTTGCCCTTGCCTGAGTAGATATACCCAAAAATATTGCAGAGACCAATGTCCTAGAGCTGACTGCCTATATTTTCTTCTAGGAATTTTATGGTTTCATGTCTTACCTTGAAATCTTTAAGCCATTTTGAGTTGATTTTTGTGTATGGTGTAAGAAACTGGTCCAGTAATTCTTTTGCATACAGCTGCCCAGTATTCCCAACACCATTTACTGAAGAAACTGTCTTTTCCCCATTGTATACTCTTGCCTTTTTTGTCATAAACTAATTGACCATACAAGCATGGGTTTATTTCTGGGCTGTATGTTCTGTTCCATTGATTTATGTGTCTGTTTTCATGCCTGTGCCATTCTGTTTTGATTACTATAGGTTTCTAGTATAGTTTGAAGTCAGGGAGTGCGATACCTCCAGTTTTGTTCTTTTTCAAGACTGCTTTGGCTATTCGAGGTCTTGTTTGGTTCCACACAAATTCTGAGATTATTTCATCTGGTTCTGTGAAAAAACCTATTGCTATTTTGATAGTGATTGCATTGAATCTGTACATTGCTTTGGGTAGTACAGACATTTGAACAATATTAATTCTTCCAATCCATGAGTACAGTTTATCTTTCCATTTATTTGTGTCATCTTCAACTTCTTTCATAAGTGCCGTATATTTTTCACAGTACAGCTCTTTCACTTCATTAATTAAATTTATTCCTAGGTATTTTATTCTTTTTGGTGCAATTGTAAATAAGATTTTTTTTTTCATTTTTCTTTCTCTTCATTCTCTTTCTTCATTGTTAGTGTATAGAAATGCAACAGATTTTTTTTTTTTTTTAAAGATTTTATTTTTCTCCTTTTTCTCCCCAAAGCCCCCTGGTACATAGTTGTATATTTCGTTGTGGGTCCTTCTAGTTGTGGCATGTGGGACGCTGCCTCAGCGTGGTCTGATGAGCAGTGCCATGTCTGCGCCCAGGATTCGAACCAACGAAACACTGGGCCACCTGCAGCGGAGCGCGCGAACTTAACCACTCGGCCACGGGGACAGCCCCTGCGACAGATTTTTGTATATTAATTTTGTATCCTGATACTTTACTGAATTCATTTATTAATTCTAATAGCTTTTTGTGGAATCTTTAGGATTTTCCGTATACACCATCCTGTCATTTGCAAATAGTGACAGTTTTACTTATTCCTTTCCAATTTAGATGCCTTTTATTTCTTTTTCTTGCCTAATCGCTATGGCTAGGACTTCCAGTACCACGTTGAATAAAAGTGGTGACAATGGGCATCTTAGTCTTGTTCCTGATCTTAGAGGAAAAGCTTTCAGCTTTTCACCATTGCGACGTTAGCTGTGAGTTTGTTGTATATTGCCTTCATTACATTGAGGAACATTCCCTCTATACTCACTTTGCTGAGAACTTTTGTCATAAGTGGATCTTGAATTTTGTCAAGTACTTTTTCTGCTTCTATTGAGATGATCGTATGATTTTTATCCCTCATTTTGTTACTATGGTGTATCACATTGATTGATTTGCAAATGTTAAGCCATCCTTGCATCCCAGGAACAAATCCCACTTGATCATGGTGTATGACTCTTTTAATGTATTGTTGAATTCAGTTTGCCAACACTTTGTTGAAGATTTTTGTATCTATGTCATCAGGGATATTAACCTAAAATTTTCTTTTTTTTATAGTGTCTTTTTCTGGTTTTGGTATCAGGATAATGCTGGCCTCATAAAATGAGACTGGACGTGTTTTTTCCTCTTCAATTTTTTGAGTAATTTGAGAAATATGGGTGTTAACTCATCTTTAAATGTTTGGTAGAATTCTGGACCTAGAATTTAGTTTGTTGGGAGATTTTATCGTTATTTTATAAAGATTCAATTTATTTACTCGTAATCAATCTATTCAGATTTTCTATTTCTTCATGATTCAGTCTTGGAAGATTGTATGTTTCTAGAAATGTGCCTATTTCTTCTAAATTGTCTAATTTGTTGGCATACAATTGTTCATAGTATTTTCCTATGATTCTTTGTATTTCTGTGGTATAGGTTGTAATTTCTCCTCTTTAATTTCTGATTTTATTTATTTGGGCTCTCTTTTTTTCTTGATGAATCTGGCTAAAGGTTGTCAATTTTCTTTTTCTTTTCAAAGAACCACATACTTTATTTTCATTGATATTTTCTATTGTTTGATTTTCATTAATATTTTCTATTTTTTTTTAGCCTCTATTTCATTTATTTTCACTTGATCTTTATTATTTCCTTCGTTCCACTAACTCTGGGCTTTGTTTGTTCTTTCTAACTTCCTTTAAATGTAAAATTAGGAGCTGGCCCTGTGGCCAAGTGGTTAACTTCATGTGTTCCACTTTGGTGGCCCAGGGTTTCACCAGTTCAGATCCTGGCCACAGATCTACCACTGCTCATCAAGCCATGCTAAGGGGCATCCCACATAGCAGAACTAGAAGGGCCTACAACTGGAATATCTGACTACATCCTGAGAGACTTTGGGGAGGAGAAGAAAAAAAGATGTAAAATTAGATTATTTGAGACTTTTCTTATTTTTCGAGGTAGTCCTGTTTTGCTACAAACTTTCTTCTTAGAACTGCTTTTGGTGCATCCCCATAATCCTTGATACTAGATCAGGTATCTTTATAAGACAGCCACTAACATTGACTGGAGTTTGCACAATAGATAATCCCTGTTGATAAAGAATGGAATTCACAAGTTTTCAAACTGCAGCAATGATCGTGTAATCTTTTTAATTTATTTTTTAATGGAAAGGATAAGAGGATGAACATGCTTTGCAAAAGGTTAAGTCCTACAGCACACATACATACAGATTGCAGGCAAATTATCTTGACTCTTAATTCAACAGGATCTGTGACAAACATTTTGAAAATATAATCCTTTTATTTATTGACATCAACCAGCAGAGTATTGTGATGAAGCCAAAGCACTGAAGAACTTGTAAAATATATATTTATAGGTAGAATTGACTTCAAATTGTTTTCCAAATAGGTTTAGTTTGTAGAATAAATAGCAGTAATGTAGGGATTGCAGCAACAAAGCTGTCCCACCATCACCATATGGACATTATTAACAGTTTGTAAGGGATTTGATAGTAATATATTTTGTATTCTCAGAAGGGGTCTGTTATGCAATGCAAAATAAATACGTAAGTATCCACAGTCATAATTTTGAAACTCTTAAAAATTAAGAACTACAAATTTTAAATTGAGTTGGCTTTAAAGAAAACTTAGCATCAGGGCATACAGCGTCTGGAGAAGCGATTTTACTTCCTCCCCACAAATAAGCCTGTGAAAATAAAGTAAATTTTAGCTCACATCTCTTTTCCTGATAAGCATAAGGAGCTCATAATCATGCTCTATCAGCACCTAGACTGTAAGACCCATAAGTATAAGAGAGTCTTATTCTGTTTAATGCATAGTTAGCACTTATCAAAAGGATTCTACAACTTGTGGATCTCCAGTAAATATCTATTGATCATGATGACACTCGGCTCAGGTGACAAATTCACTTCTGTAACCCTCTCATATGACTGATGAAAAGACCAAGATGCCAAGATGTTACACAATTTACACACACTTCAGGGCCATTTTCAACTATAATATTAATTAATAGTTGTTTGTTGATCACCAATGATCATATACATCACAAACCTAAAAAGGGTATTTTATAAGATTTTTATTCCAATAATTTTAGTCAATGGATTTGCGGCCAAATTTTCTTCCAGAGTATAAATATCTGTTTCCAAGGTGGATCTATCAGGGTCCCAATAGGAAAAAAATCATATATTAAAATCAGAATAATTTGAGGATGGATGGTTTATTTACAAAGAAAGAATGTACAAAGGTGTGGGCTAGGTATAGGAGGATTCTTGAGTATGCTGGAGTCAGTTACAGTGAAGCAGAGACACCCAATACACTTAACAAGAAGAGAGAAAAAGTGGTTATTACAAGAACTCGGAAAAGAATACAGTCATGCACCACATAATGATGGTCAATGACAGACTGCATATGCAACGGTGGTCCCATAAGATTAGCACCACATAGCCTAGGTGTATAGTAGGCCACACCATCTAGGTTTGTGTAAGTGCACTCTATGATGTTGGCACAATGATGAAATCGCCTAATGATGCATTTCTTAGAACATATCCCTGTTGTTAAGGAACGTATGACTATATTACAGAGGAAGCCACCTGGAGAGGAACAGTGGTGTAGTAAGGTGCAGGAACATACCAGTCGGGGATGGCCTCGCAGAAAGGGAATCAGAAGAATAAATGAATACCCTGACTTCACTCCCTCCTCTCTCCAACAGACTGCCAAGCTACCTCAATGCATCAATCTGGCAGGAAGCCAGTGTTTAGTGGGGTCCACAAGGTCACCCTCCCAAGGCAGAAAGCAGAACAGATAACAGGGTGGAATGTGGGGTGGGAGTGCCAAAAAGAAGATATCTGGCATGTAGCTTAAGAGTTAGGTGCTGGGATGAGATTATACATTGTATTTATCTCAAAGAATTTGTGGTAACATATTTGATTCTAACTATATTCCAACTATATCCATTATTGTTCAAATGAAAAATAACATAATAGGGAGTACAAATTTCATTCAGATTAAAAATAGATAAATGTTTATCTCTACAGCCCCCAAAATGAAAAGAACAAATTTCTATGGGTTTGGAATCATAAATTTAATCTCCCAGTTGTACTTCTAAGTGTCTTTTCAATGGATATGTGAGGGATGGGGGACGATGGGAGGAGGATCTGTGAGTTTGAACTAGAAGGCCATCAACTCAACACACAGAACTACACCCTTAGGAAACTACTAGAGACTCATTCGGGAGGAATGGAACAAACTGACTAGAAGAAGCCGGAGTGATTTTATGCAATATCCCTCTCCAGATTAAGGACACATTTATTTTGACATTGGTGATGTGGGGTGACCCAGGCTGCCACATACTGTGGGATACACACCCAAGCGATGACTTCCACTCTAAGTATCCTGTACACATATGCCTAAGTCACACAGTGAATCCTCAAGTCAGAGAAAAGACCTTTTGGTGAAAGAAAGTCTATAAATCAACCAGCCTAGTAATTTGTTCATAAATTTGAATGAGCCAATGAGGATTACCAGATATTTGGGGAAACAAACAACACAGAAAGGATGAATGATGCTAGGGGAAACAGATACTTCAGAGAACGCAAAAACATTTTGAAATTCTATTCAGATGTGGGATGATTTGAATACATAAAGGGGAACAGATTTTTTGATAAAAGACCATTTAGGGAGTTAAAAAGGTGTTAGTAAAAATTAAAAATATAATAGCTGAAATAAAAGATTTACTGGAAGAATTGGCTAGGACAGTCAAAGAAATTCTAAAGAAAGAAAGGAAAGAAGGAAGGAAGAAAGGAAGTAGGGAAGGAGGGAAAGAGGAAAGGAAGGAGAGAAAGAGGGAAGGAAGGAAGGAAGAAGTAAGGAAGGAAGGAAGAAGTAAGGAAGGAAGGAAGAAACTTATAAATGAAAGGTTGAGACCAAGGGAGGGACAAGGCAGCCTTTTTGACGTGCATTTAGAGACCTATTAAAAGAAATAAGAAGGACAAAGGACCAGGGAAGGAAATAATCAAAGATACAGTAAAAGGAATTTTCCCAGAACCAAGGAAAATCATGAGTGTTCTACAAGCAGCAAAAAAGATAAATAGAAACCAATATATGTATTTCTAGATAATTCTCACAAAATTTCAAAAGCCAAGGGAAAAAAAAAACTTTGCAAAAATTTTCAGGCAGAAAACAAGAGATTACTCAGAGAAGAATAGGAACTAAATTATCATTGGACTCCTCATCAGGTTCACCAAATGCTGGAAGACAATGAAGTAATAATCTCAATGTTTGGACAAAAAATACTCTTGATTCTAGAATTCTTTACTCATCCAAGTTGTCTGTCAGTTCTGTGGGTAAAATCATTATCTTTTCTGATATGATAGGATTCATAAAATTTGCCTTTCATACAGTTTTTCAAAAACAACAAAATAATCATTTGAGAACAACTCCAGCTAAATAAAGAAATGGTGTGTCCAGGAAGCAGGAAGCTATGAAATCCACAAACCTAAAGTGACAAGATAAATTTCAGGACAATATCGTTGCAACAAAGCCTAAAATAAAATTACTCTAAATTAGAAATTGTAGTCAGAGATCTTAAGATGAAGAATATCTTCAAATGAGTGTTGATTGAATGTAAAGAAAAAGTTATCCTTCTAGAAAGTTCAAGAGTAATATAAATGTCTTAGTCTATTCTGGCTGCTGTAACAAAGTACCATAAATTGGGTGGCTAATAAATAACAGAAATTTATTTCTCACAGTTTTGGAGGCTAGAAGTCCAAGATCAAGGTGCCAGAATGATCGCACCATCAGGTTCTGGTGAGAGATGTCTTCAGGGTTGGAGACTGCTGACTTCTCCTCTATCTCACATGGAGGAAAGAGAACAAGTGAGCTCTCTCGCCTCTTCCTATAAGGGCACAATCCCATTTACGAAGGTTCCACTCTCATGACCTAATCACCTCCCAAAGACAGCACCTCCAAACACCATCACACTGGGGATTAGATTTCAGCATTTGAATTTGTGGAGGACACAAACATTCAGTCTATAACAATAAACCCCATAAAATATAACATGATTTTTGAACTATTGACAAATCATAAGCAAAAATAATCTGTTTATCTTGGGTTTTTTTAAACAGTATTCTTCCAGTGGAATATCCCTGTCTAACCTTATAATTGCCAATCACTTTAAATGCATTCAGACACAGCATGAAAAATTTAACTAGGGTCACGGAAAAAAATATAAACCTTATAGACCCAAATAATGCAAAAGTGATCATGCCTCAGACAAATCTGGAGATGAAGAGGTTGGAGGAGAGGAGAGAAAAGCTCAGCATAATTGTCGAGCTAACCTCATTAACTTTCCTCCTGTCAAGGATCCTTGAACCTCAAGACCTACTTGCTTCAACTGCTCTTTCATGTCTTCACATCTTTTACAGTTGTTTTCAGTGGGAGCTGGTTTGATACCAGCTGTCCCGTCATGCTCTGAACCGGAAGTCCACCAGTCACTATTTTCTTTCTACCTCAAATACTTATTTAAATTTACAAACCTATTCTACCAATTTGCTTACATTTCTTTTTATATTCAATTTCTACCTTCCAAGTTCCAATTTATTCTTGCTGAAATACATCCTTTAGTAGCTTTTGTCATGTGCCCATGAGTGGAAAAAATTCTTATTTTTTTGAAGCCTGGAAACAATTTTTTTCCCTCATTTGAAGTATCTAAGTGTAATAATTCTAATTGTTTAATCTTTCTTGGGCTTCAGGTTTTTTTTAAATCTAAGGATGCATGTCTCCCTTTAGATAGGTATCACTACTATTTCCTCAGATATTTTTTTTTCCTCTTTCCCTTGTCTCTCCTTTTGAACTTCCAATTAAATGCGTATCTCCAATTAAATGGTCACTCATTTTTATCTTCTATGTCTCTTAATTTCTCTTTCTTATTTTTCATCTTTAAAAGATCTATTTGGAGTCATCTCTTCAGACCTATCTTCCAATTCTCTCTTCTGCTTTACTGTAATATTTAATTTATGTTAATGACTATATTTTCCATTATTGTACCCTTATTTTGATTCTTTTGCAAATCCAACTGTTATTTTCCCATAACGTCCATCTTTTGCTTTATGGATTTCATGCCTTTATTCTTATAAAAAATCTGTATATATTTACTTAAAAGTCTCTCTTTCAGAAAGTCTCTATTATCTATAATTCTCTGTGTGCGAATTTTGCCTTTTTCTATCTATTGCCCTCTTGGTTGTTTGTAAATTTTTACTGAGCTCATCTTCAAAGAGTTTATAGTGAGATTTACAGGTTCTCTGGAGTAGGGAGGCATTCCTATGATGTGGTTTTACAATTGCCTTTTTCAGGATCTAACATATTTCTCTTCTCGACAGTGGGCTTTTTATGGTTATTGATCTAATTACTCAGTTTGACATTATTGCATTGCATCAAGAGGCTTGGCTGTGATTCCAATTTCTCTCTGGGTGAGTGATTCTACAGCTATGACTTGAATAAAAAGTGAGCTCTCTTTCTGTTTCTTGCAGCATCTTGGCACTACTGGGTGAAGATTTTCTGACTCCTGTTTCACGGAAAACAGGCTCCTGCCTCTATGTAGGGTACTCAAGTTCAGCTGCTGGCCATAAACTAGGCAAAGGCAGCATCTCTAGGCTACATGAGTACATTCAGTCCTGAATTAGGATTATTATCTTTCACAACTCAAGAGTCAGGACTCACATTTGTGAACATTTGTGCATTACTGAAGCACTGTTTGAGACTGTACTTTGAATATCTGATTTCAATATACTGTGGAATACTCAGCTTTAAGTTTTTCTCATTCTTTAGCTTTTACTTTCCCTTTTGTGTTTATAATCTAGGAATTTCATGTTCTTAACTTCCACCTCAAGTAGGTATTTTTAAAAATTTGGTTATATTTTATCCAACATTTTTTAGAGTAGTAGGGAAGATATCCCTAATGATGTCACAGTGTGCTGGATCGTGTTACATGTCACGTTTTAAATGTCAAAACAAAACAATCTTCCATCATTTAATTTTTTTGTGATTTTTTGTCTTTGATGTGTAAAAACGAAGCACCGTCATGAAACTTTAACAACGAGAATATGTTCTGAGAAAGGCATCATTAGGCTACTTCGTCATTGTGCCAACGCCATGGAGTGTACTTACACAAACCTAGATAATATAGCCTATTACACACCTAGGCTCTTTGGTACTAATGTTATGGGAGCACTGTCGTATATGCAGTCCATCATTGATGGAAACATTGCTATGTGGCGCATGACAGTACAATAAATATTATACAGTTTTTCTTGTTTTGTATTTGCTTTTATAAGTAGAATTCAGAATGAATTTTACTTTGGGTTTATGGGGAAGGGGTTAGGTATGCTGTATTACACTTACTTGGCAAACTGATACTTTCTATTAGCTCATAGATTGGCTAAAAATGTCCCATCTCCTCATTGATCAAAATGTTTAATTCTCCCCATATTTGATCAATTTGGAAAGTGTAAGGAATAATAACCCTGAAGTAACCTAAGGGCATATCTCTATTTTAGCCTTAAAAAGATTAGCCTTGGCTAGAGCTGCACATAAATAATTATAATAAGCAAAAGTAGTGTGAAAATTGCAATAACCTTAGGTAAATAATCTTATTACTATAAAATAATTTCTTTCTGAAATAAGGCTTATTGCTATTAGTCATATTCTCAAACCGATAAGATTTTCTTCAGGTTTCTTCAACTGTAGTTTCTATTATATACGGTATCTAACATTACGCAAGTGAAATGTAAACATACATTTATTGTCATTTTAATTTCAAAAAGGCTTCCATCACTTTCTGGAAATAAATATTTACTTTCTTCTGAAAGTGATACAAGCTGACATTTATTAATTCTGTTAAAATATAATAAAACTCCCACTTTTAATCATGTATTGCCAACTCATTCATAGTTATATAATGTTTAAAAGAGAATATATTTTGTCCTTCAATATATTCATGCTAAGTGCGTTATTTCCTACCCCATTGCTAATAGTAGTAAATAACTATATAATTAGATTGCAAATGGGAGCATTTACTCTTTTCAAAGAACTCTGACATATTTTTGTGATCGTCACAAATCCTTAAACCGTGTTTGCTATCTTCTCAGTTTTGCTCATGAGAACATGGAAAGCTTGGGAAGGTCAAGTTTCTTGACCAAGATCACAGTGCCAGCACAGTGCAAAATCAAGTCCCTAATGTGAGTCTTCTGCCGCCAAAGCCCACACTCCTTCCACTAGGGTGGGATTCCCCTCATGTTCTCCGACTAAAAATACTACATCCTATATTCTCTGACCTGAGATAAATTCTAAGTCACAACTGTAATTCAACTAATAAAGTTATGCATTGGTCATAAGAAATCCAAGTTATTTTGAGTGGGTAGATGAAATTTTGTTAAAAGTGAGATTTTTTCTTCTTATCATCATAATGTGTTTTCTGGCTAATGTTACAGGCTGATAAACTATCAAGATTACATCTCGTATTAGGCAAAAAATAATTCAATGACAAACTGGAAACTTGGAACACGAACCTACAGCTGTGCACCATGCACAGCCGATTGAAGACTCTCAGGTCAAGGTCACTGGAAAACCTGTCTCATTCCCTCCAACAGATGCAAATTTAGGGAACTTGTGCAATGATCTAGTAATAACAGGATGTTTCTCTGTGGACCAGATTTTTTTTGATAAATGCAACCTGTCTCTAAAGATTCTTCTTCACATGCATAGTTCCTTTCACTGGGAACTACAATGACACTATGGAATATTCCAAGAATTGCAAAGCAGAATTTTCACATTTTAGATCTTTCACCATTTTTGTGTTACCTTAAGTGAATCACAGGACCTTACAGTTTACTCAGTCTTTCAGTACTAGATTCAAATAATTCTAGTATTTTTTGTTTATTTGTTTGTTTTTTGAGGAAGATTAGCCCTGAGCTAACATCTGCCACCAATTCTCCTCTTTTTTGCGGAGAAAGGCTGGCCCTGAGCTAACATCCGTGCCCGTCTTCCTCTACTTTATATGTGAGACGCCTTCCACAGCATGGCTTGCCAAGTGGCGCCATGTCAGCACCCAGGATCCGAACCGGCGAACCCCGGGCCGCCAAAGCGGAACCTGCGATCTTAACCGCTGCGCCACCGGGCCGGCCCCAATAATTCTAGTATTTTTAAAAACCAAGTGCTTGGGGCTGGCCCTGTGGCCAAGTGATTGAGCGCTCCAATTCGGCAGCCCAGGGTTTTGCTCGTTTGGATCCTGGGCATGGACATACCACCGTTCATCAGGCCATGCTGAAGCAGCATCCCACATGCCACAGCTAGAAGGACCTACAACTATGTACTGGGGGGATTTCGGGAGAAAAAGCAGGAAAAAAAAGAAGAAGAAGACTGGCAACAGTTGCTAGTTCAGGTGCCAATCTTAAAAAAAAAATGAACAAACAAGTGCTGAACTTTCTGGGCTTTTGGAATTCTTCTGCATTCTCTTTCATCTTCTAGAACTCTAGACTAACGTATGCTGTTCAAATTGAAATTGGACCAAGATAATCCTGGCACCCATGACTACATCCTTCTTTCCAGAATTTCATTCTAGAGGTATTTCTAAAGAAGAGTATTTCTTTATATTACACAGCATCAGCTATATGTCAAGGGCTGACCAAAGTGCTTTACTTATTTTCATTTAATTCCTCCAGCAAACCAATAAGGGACATAGACTACAGCAAAAGGTACCGAGGCTCAGCAAGTTAATAACCCATGCTCGATCTCAAAGTTAGTAATTGGAGGACCTGAAATTTGAACACACCACAGAAATAACTCCTAAGTCCGTGTACTGCTAAGCCTCTGCTATCTGTTCCCTAAACAGTAAACAGAGTTCATGACCACCATGTCTTGGGTATCATTCAAAATAAAACTAGGTGATGTGATGCCCTTCGACACTTTCCAGTTGTTATAACCCAATACTTTGCCTTCCTTTTGGGAATGGACTTTTCCTTCTCTTTGGAAATAGGAAGATAGAGGCCTTTAAGCTGAAAAGTTTTATTTCCGCCCCCCCATAAAGTGATCCACATACAAGTCTATCCAGGCGTCCTTCCTGACGGCTCATTGGACAGCTCCTCCCTTCGCCTTGTCACTCAGGCCAAGTCAGCCTCTGTGCTCTGAATCCTGAAGGCTTGCACTGGCCTCCGCTCTACTGCCTCTTCTCTTCACGTGTCTCTTGTCTTTAAAAACTAAGCAAAAGAAAGAAAAAAAGCCTAGGGGCTGATGGGGTGGCGCAGCGGTTAAGCGCGCACGTGCTTGTTCAGATCCCGGTTGCAGACATAGCACTGCTTGCCAAGCCATGCTGTGGTAGGCGTCCCACATATAAAATAGAGGAAGATGGGCACGGATGTTAGCTCAGGGCCAGTCTTCCTCAGCAAAAAGAGGGGGATTGGCGACGGATGTTAGCTCAGGGCTAATCTTCCTCAAAAAAAGAAAAGAAAAGAAAACTAAACCAATAAAAATACACCAAAGAACAATAAAAAGTCTTGTTCCCAAATACGTTTTTAATTATTGCCTTCTTTTTATCTTTTTTACTAAGCTTCTTCTGTATTAAATATACATATATATTTCAGTTTGCTCTTCATCCATTCGTTCCTATTTATGCTATAATCTTATTCCTCTTCTGTCACCAACTAAAACTATTCTCACTAAGGTCGCCAATATCCCCATTATTGCTAACATCGAGGGAAGGGTTTGTCTTCCTCTTCTCATCCAAAATATTTTATGCAGTCAATTAACTCTTCTTTCTTGGATTTTTATGGTAGCAGAATCCTCTGAATTTCCTACCATTTCTCTTGCTATTTATTCATTCAAAAATACTTAGGGAGAGCTTAGCATTGTAAATGGAATTATAGTAAATAAGACACAGAAAGTTTCTTCTCTCATGCTGATTTCAGTCTAATGGTAAATGCAGAAAAGACAACTATATGGAGCCAAGGCAATCATAACTGAGTGCTAAATTGAGTGAAGTACCAGGTACTATGGGAGCACAAAGAGGTGCTTTCCCTGCTGATCATATGTATCCCCCCAACTTCAACTATTTGAAAGAATAATGATTTCCAATCCTTCTCTCCCACTCAGTCCTATCTGCGCAGCACACAGCTATGTGCCCATCTTCCCCCTAGACACTCCACTTTCAGAGGTTCTAGGGTCAAGGATGCTGCCCGGAGGTAGCGGCCTTTAAGCTGAGCTCTGAATGATGAGGAGCAGTTAATCAGCCACAGAAAAAGAAGCAGGAGAGCTTTCTAATCTGAACTATGTAGAGAGAGAACACGCCATTTTGAGGAAATGAAGAAGGCCACTGTGGATGGAACAGAGAATGAAGGGGATCACGGT
The DNA here is from genome assembly GCF_041296265.1 of Equus caballus. Lineage (NCBI taxonomy): Eukaryota > Metazoa > Chordata > Mammalia > Perissodactyla > Equidae > Equus > Equus caballus. The sequence goes on from NC_091685.1 coordinate 110,059,818, forward strand.
GGCATTGAAGCTGGGAAACTAGTTAGGAGAAGACTGTACGGGACATTTTATTCATGTTAAGGGTTTATTTCCCACCCCCTAAGGGCGATAGACACTCACTGAAGGTAAGAGCTTCAGTGTGTAAGAGGGGGTTAGTCTCAGATTGACATACATATAGATTTATCCTTTGACCCGGAAGTTCACCTCTAAGAATTTCACCCCCAAAGATACACTGGCAAGAACACAATGAACTGAGCACAGAAGGCTATTTGTTGCTGCACTATTCGAAATAGATAAACACCAGAAACAACCAAAATGTCCATCAATAGGGAACTGGTTGAGAAAACTGTGGTATTTCCACATAATGGAGTACTATGCAGCTGGAAAAAGAAATGAGGAATGTATTAGTCAGAGTTCTCCCAGAGAATAGAAACCAATAGGATAAATATAGATATGGATATATAAGAGGAGATTTATTACGGGGATTGGCTCGTGTGATTATGGAAGCTGAGATGTACCACAATCTGTTGCTGCAACCTGGAGAACAAAGAAAGCTGGTGGTGTAATTCAGTCCAAGTCCAAAGGCCTGAGAACAAAGGAGAGCTGATATCTGAGGGCAGGAGAATATGGATGTCCCAGTTCCAGTTAAGAAAGAAAATTCACCCCTCCACCTTTTTGGACTATTTGGGCCCTCAACTGATTGGATACCTACTGCTTTGGTGGGGTGATCTTCACTCAGGCTATGGATCCAAATGCTGATCTCTTCCAGAAACACCCTCACCCAGAAATAATGTTTTACCAGTTATCTGGTAACAGGTACTGGTAGCCCAGTAAAGCTGACACATAAAATTGAGGAACCACATCACAAGTAAAATCTTTATATACTACTACTGAGTGATCTCCATATATTATAGTAAGAGGCAAACTATATGTGTGTGTGTATGTGGTGTATTATGTACATACAACGCAAGAAAGACCATCAAACATTATGTAACTCCTGATGGTAATATATATATTATATAATATATACACAATATACATACACGCATATATATACATACCCACACACATACACCACCTAATACATGAAAAAAAAAAGCTGAGAGAATTAGAATATCACTATTGGAAATCCATAATGAGTTAATGGATCCAAATAGTGATTATAAATGACTCTTAACTTCAACACAAGAGAGACCATCAACCACTATGTAATTCCCCATTGTAACACACAAGTGCAACTGTAAAGTAGTTTTGTCAAATCTGTACTCGATCAAGACTTTTAGAGTTTACTACCAATTTACAGTAAATAGTGAGAACAAAGGAACACCATGGGAAGGCAAGAAAATCCAGACTGTGGGACGAGTCACATCCAGTTTCTTCAACAAATAAATTGCAAGAAAGAGAGAGAGAGATTGAGAAGAAACCTACATAAAAGAGACTTGAGACACTCATAAACCAAAAATAAGATAATAAGATACGGAATTTACTTGGATCCTGTCTCAAACCAATCAACTTTTGAAAAAAAATTGAGACAATCAGAGGAATTTGAACCCTGACAAGCTAGTTGATGACGCTAAAGAAAAGCTATTAATTTATTTAGCCTAATATAAATATTATTGTATCTATGGGTTATTTTTAAAGTCCTTACATTTTAGAGATAAAACTTGAAATATTTATGGATGAAACGATATGCTTTTTGGTATTTGTTTCAAAATACTATGGAGTGAAGATTGACCATGAGTTGGTAGTTACGGAAGCTGCATATCTGAGAGTTCATTATATACTAGTTTTCTTTTGGATATGGTTGAAATTTTCACAATAAACAATAACAAAATAAACAGAAGGGTAAAATAATTTCATGTGCCTATTTACAAGCCTCTTCTTGGCTCCAGAGTAATGAATGGATGGGAAGGAGCCTGGGTGAATGGGCAGAGTGGAGGAGGAGACGTGGGAGACTCAGCTGACAGGCTATTTATTGACCAACATACATCACCCTCTGCTCACATTACTCCTTAGCACATGCATTTCACTTTTTCCTCTGGATCAGAATGTTGTAGTGATCATGCAGAAGGGCTCTGGAGTTAAGTTTTAAGACTTGGGTTCACATTCTAGCTCTGAAACTCAATAGCTGTGAGGCAGCCGCCTAATGGCAAGGACTATACAGTAAAGCAGCTACGTGGTTATGTGGTTATGCTAATAAATAACTTTTACCCTAAGAGCCTAGACACAGCATACAACAGGAAACCAGAGTTTCCTTTTGAAGAAGGACCAGGTCCATCTCATTAAGATGAAGAACAATTTTTCAATGCTGTCTCCTGAATTTAAATATGTATATATATATATATATATATATATATATACACACACATAACTTAAACTTTTGCCCTAAGAGAATAGACGACGTTTTAAGCCATCAAGTACTTCAGGGAATTTTAGATATTGTTAAAGACCCCTCACTCCACTTCTCTTCTAATTTCAGAGCCAATTCAGTACCCTAGGTGAAGGTGGTGGCCAAGAATGCAAGTGATTCCTTAGTTCTGATGATTACAGCAGCTCTTTTTGCAATCCCATCTTCTGCCACTGACCCCAGATTTTTTAAAAAGTAAATATCTGGAAAGTACAGAAGAGCAAGACTTTTTTTCTTTATAAATTTGGCAAATTGAATATCAGGAAAGCCAAAGAAAAAGTCTGTCAGAAATATTTTCTTCTCAGTTTCATTGATGACATTTCTGTCAGGTTTTTGGAAGGGCCCTACCATGCAGATGTGAAATGCTGAGCTGGAATTGAAAACGCATGTCCATTTCTTGTGGTCAGGAGTGAATCAAGCAGTCTGTCTGCAGCTCTTGACCTGATTTTTATGAAACTGACCATTCTGAATTTTACATTAAGGTGGTTGAGCACTAAACAAGGTCAACATCACCAGGGCTTTGCAGCAAAATAACTCTCAACATTACTTTGTGTGGCTCAACAAGAATCGGTTTTTAATGTCCAGTTCAGTTAGAGACTGATGTGGAAAAGGAATCCATGGCTCTAGAATGGGAAATAAAAATTACTACTAATTGTGTGAGACAGATTGCTGAAATCAGACAAGGATACCGTCTTAATATATTTCAAAATGTGGCAAGTATACTGATTGCACACAGGAAAACTCCTGAGAAAAAACAGCTGAAAAAGGAATAAATCATGGAATTCAAGGCCATACTTTAAGCACAACCATTCTTAATATCTACCTAGTAACTTCAGCCAATATAGAGAGCAAAAAAAGGTCATGCCTCACTGTAACACTCTCTAGTCTCTTCTAAAGGGCTCTAACGTTCTGCATGTGTTCAAACATGCCTTTTATGCTCTTTAAAAACACTGGATGGAGAAGTTGAGATTCCTTCTTTCTAAAATTTATCCAGAATAAGTGAATCCATCCAAGCCAATTTTTCTATGAAGCTTCAATTATTTAGAGCTATCAATTTTTTGTGTGTGTAGCTGAGCATTTGTATAGAGTTAACCCCCATCAAATCTACTCAGACATTGACTACCCCAAAATGTGTGTTAGACATCCTGCCCACACATCTTACCTGTCAGGACAGCCTCGGGCTATTTCTCTGGCCCTCATCCTCACACTTCAAGCACCTCTGGCCCCATTTCCCTTGTTCCCTCAGCTTTTAGAAACCACTCTTTGGCTCACTTGGCCTCATCAGGCACTAAGGACTCTGTTAAAGTGAGTTTTTCAGGAATACCAGTAGATTCTAGAAACTACCATACATCAGAACTCCCATGAATGTTCTGTGTCTTTAATTTCTCACACAAAAATAAAATTTATAAAAATGGTGCTACTATTAAGGTCAGTAGTGAAACAAAAGAGAGATGGTTGACTCTACCTGCACGTATTGGGAAATTCTTCACAGAGAGAAAAGTGACCTGAATCGTTGGGATGAGAAAACGTCTGCGAGTCTTACATGGGGAGAAAAAAGGCAAGAAAGAAGGAAAAACTGCTTGATCATCTATGTTCCAGGCCTTCCCACAAAAGCTTGACTAATAATTGTCAATTAGTTGTCTTACTTTTGGCATCCATATGGACAAAATTGCCTTAAGAACAGATAATTGAAAAGGAAGATCTTTCAAAAATCTATGAAAATGTAGAGTAAAACGTCATCTATCAGGAATGCATTAGGGCGGCATTTCATAAAGGTAAAAGAGGAACTGCAGATGATAGAATTTACATTCCAGAACAAGCACAATCACCTAGCATTGCTGGGAGAAAGGTCTCTTAGGGGTTAATTGAGAGATACGAACCAATGCAGCGGACATTAACTGAGCAGCATATGGATGTGAGTAAGGAAATTAAATTCTGGAGAGTGAGTATTTTTATGGAGGACAGCAGTTATCCGGAACACATCGAGAAGTCCTCTTTTTTTTTTTTTAAATTTTTCAAATGTAGTTCCTTTTTCAAATGTGCTAGGACAAGGTGGGTTTATGGATAATTAATGAAGGAAAAGTTTAATTCCAAAGAGTTGAAATGACAACAAGCATTGATGTAATTACAATGCTTTGAAGTAAAAATGTATGATCTAGTAACGTGACAGATGAAGAGTTAGTGTTGGTACTTGGCTCTTAAGCATTTATAACGAACATTTTAAAAGCAATCAATAAAAATATCTCATGGCTTACATATAGGAGGTGGAGAAATATAAATACACTATATATATATTTCCCTTAAATTCTTGTAAATAGATCACTTCTTATCCCCAAGTGCAGATAAATGGGAGATAGAGTACAAAAATATTTCAGTTGATGAATATTCCAAGAAAATTCCTGTTCTCGTTTTCTCCAAACAATTATTATCTGATATAACATACTTAGGTTGAACAATTATATAAATTCATTCAACTCATTCAACAAGGGCCAGTTATTTTGTGTATGACTCAGAACTAAGTTTGGTTGTTCTCCAGAATAACTTGCAGAACAGAACTCCACCCTGCCCGCAGCATTAAAAAAAGCAGCAGTGCTTTTTTACTCTCTCTTATAGAAAAGTCTGTGCAAGCATGGAGGAATCGCATAGCACTTTTATGTTATTGCTCCTTCAGGCATTGCCTCTTGCACCAAAACAGATATATTTCTTATATAAGTTGGTGGCACTTGCTCATCCATTATGATGCCTCCTCCTGTCAGGGGCACATCCCTGTAGTTATCACTTCATGTGCTTTTATCTCTTTGACACAAAATAGGCCCTCAGCCACATTCAGCTGCAAGTGAGACTGGGAAATACTGTTGTTCTTTCCCATCAGCCATGTGCCTAGATACCCTGCCTCCCAGGTACTTGGCCTCACCAAGCTGGCTGAGCAAAACTCAGCCATTAACAAAACCTAACTGGTCTCTTCCCTCGTGGAACTTGTAGTTAGTGGCTTTGATGAACACATGTTTACATTATTCAACTCACATGATGTATTCGCTTCCTGGCACTGCTGTAACAAGTTACCATAAATTAGGTGGCTTAGAACAACAAATATTTATCTCTCACCTTTCTCAAGGTCACACGTCCTAAATCAAGGTGTGAGCAGGGGCCGCTCCATCTGCAGGCTCTAAGGGAGAATGTGTTCTTTGCCTTTTCCAGCTCTGGTGGCCGTTGGCATTCCTTGGCTTGTGGCCACATCACTCTCTGGGCTGCCTGTGCATTCACATCGCTTTCCCCTGTCTGTGTCTTTTCTTTTTCCTTTTCCTTTTCTGTCACAAATCTCCCTCTGCTTTTCTTTTATAAGGACACTTGTCATGAGATTCAGGGCCCACCAGGATAATCCAGGATGATTTCCTCAGCTAAAGATCCTTAATTTAATTACATCTGCAATAACTTTTTCCAAATAAGATAACATTCACAGGTTTCAGGGAACAGGACGTGAACATCTCTTTTAGGAAGTCACTATTCACCCTGTTACACATGGAAACACAGTTACATTTTAAGTTCATTTACACTTTAAGCAACTCCTTCATTAAGATTAAGATTCTTTTTTCGTTAAGGTTAAGATTCTTTTTCACCAGGATATGTAAAATTTTCCCATGTGTCAGAACTTGCAGAAAGTAATCAATTATACAGCTGCTTCCCCTAAGATATGGTATATATGTTAATAAGTGAAAAGTCATGGCAAAGTGACTGTTAAATGTGAAAATATTTTACCATCTAATTATACATTTTCCTTTCATTTTCTTCAATAATTTCAAACTAAAGGGGAGTTACAAAGGAAAGACCGTGGTTCCACAGTGGGAAGTAGAATGTAATCTGTATTTATTTCCTTTGACTCAGTCAGGATAATCTCTGAGTTATTAGGCATTAATTTGGGCAAGTTTCTGGCTTGTTAAATCTAGATATCACGGGCTGGCCCCATGGCCAAGAGGTTAAGTTCGCATGCTCCACTTCGGAAGCCGGGAGTTTGCTGGCTCAGATCCCAGGCGTGGACCTACACACCACTCATCAAGCCATGTGGAGGCATCTCACATAGAAGAACTAGAACAACTTACAGCTAGGATGTACAACTATGTACTAGGGCTTTGGGGGGAGAAAAAAAAGAGGAAAGAATGGCAACAGATGTTAGCTCAGGGCCAATCTTCCTCACCAAAAAGAAAAAAGTATAGCTTTAAAAACAAACACCTAGATATCATAGATTCCCAACACATAACAGGCACTAATACAAAGAATGCATTCAACTAATGATTATTATTATTTTTAGCTGAGAAAGAGAAACCTTGAAGCCACTCAGTAAAGGAAAACAAGTCAAGGTTATCTCATGTTGTCAGTAGGGAAAGATGGAAGAGGAAAGAAGGAGTTTCATTCAGCCAAAATTCCCAATTTTCTTTGCAATATGTTTTTTGAGGGTAAGACGAAATTCAGAAAATAATAAGAATCTAAACCAAACTTCTCATTTTATAAATAAACTGGAGAAAAATGATTCCTAAAACAGAATATAGACATAGTATGTTTTACCTCAAATTCTCAGCCATGTGATAAGTATTATTATATAATAGTATAGTAATCATGTTATATGAGGACAAAAGAAAAAGACAACTGTATTTCTAAATTATAATTCTATAATTTTGCATAAATTACTTTATTGGATTTGTTTAATAGTATAAATTTTATATGATGGTATATACAGTATGAGAAATAAAGACCATTACATGTAAAAAATAAAAGCTATACCTAATTCAAGTAATTGTTAACATTTATTTTTAACTAAGACCGAGAGTGAATATTCCTGAGACATGTATACCATAAATTTAACCTCCCGTGACAGCAGGCTGTGAGGTTAAGTTACTCTTCATGGGACCAATCACGTTCTGAGCTGGTGAACTCAGCCCTGGAAAGAACGGAGACGGCTGAGAACATACTGAGGTAATTGTGAGGAAGATTTGTGACAAATGAAAGATTCAACGATTCTCAGCAAATAGATATGAATGTGTAAAGTAAAAACAAAATTGTTTTGGACTAAAAATAATGTGCATTTGAAGTGAATATTTTAACCCAAAAGATGATGAAGAAAACCTTTGAGGAACACTCACGTCTTGGTCATCTGCAGGTGTTGCACGCTTTAGGATGTGCCACCCAGCACCCCCCAAGGCTTCTGCCCTACCTCTCCACCACTGTATTCAGGGTCGCTCAGCTACGTTTAATCACTAATTTCAACTTTATTTGAAAGGTGCATCTTCTGTATGAAATCACAAGGGGCTTATGAATGTCAAATATTCAGAAGTTACTCATTGTTTCAGAACATTAACCACCTCATGACTTTCTTTGGATAATTAAGGTTTGACTGCAGTTTTCTAAGTCTTTTTCTATAAAAAGTGTTTGCTTTTTGACAACTCCTTTATGGTTATGTGGGATGCAGCTGTTGAACACATAACTGCAACAGAGATACGGAATATAAATAACACACAGGATAACTTTCCAAAATGCAAATCCCCGATATCCTACCGCTTCCATGGAATCAAGCTCCTAGCAGGAAAGTTGCACAGGAAGTTTCAGAAAGAAGATTTAAAAAACAGATTTCCCCCCTTCTGTCTGTTTCTCTGTTAGTGATTTTCCAGATACAACGTAGAGGTTCTGGTGAAACAGCCTGAGGCAGGGCTTCGGAGAGGGTTGAGTCCGTAAAAGCACACTATTTCCATTAACGTCCACACTGAGAGCTGATAGCTGTGCCATTCTTTCAGAGAAGCCACACGCAGAAGTCCTAGTAACATAAGCAATTCTAAAATAAAATCAAATAGGAGCACAGAACCATTTGGGGGCTGCTTTTCACATATTTTTTTGAGGAGTCAAAGATTTCCAAAGAAATAAGACTGCATTTTCAGCAATCCTGGTGTGCATAGCTCACTCCAGTAACACCTGTTGTTGTTAACCTTTGCTTTCTCAAAGAGATGTGTGAGTCTGGAGACATCTGAGTGACCCAGTAGGGCACCCCCAGAAGTTTTGCGATAACATAAGTAGACCAACTAAAAGAATGTCCTTGTGAAAAAGTTATGAACATCTCTTCATCAAGCTTCTTAATCTCCATAATTTTTCAGACTCTGAAAATGGAATGTAATTTACAGTTTATAAATTTTCTTGCTTCAGATTTTCATTTTTCTATAATCACAGCTGTGAAAGGAGAACTCAGAGGTTCCTCCTAAGTTTGTCTTTTAACCAAATAAATGAATGCATAAATAAAACACGGCTAAACCTTTCATACGTCTGGTGCCTGAGAAGAGTAAAGTGGTCGGCTTGGAATTAAAGGGAAATTTAATGTTGTTTGATATGTTGCAAAATGGATAATGAAGAGATTGTGTAAAATAGTGTGTGGTATGAGAAAAAAAAAAAGTAGTATTTTCAATATGAACATTTTCCCTTGGGTTTTGTATTTAGCCCTGAGAAATGCTTCATGCATGGCTTGTAGTTTCTAATTGGAAACGAAAAGTAAGAGAGAGATCCATTTCTTGGGCCTCAAATTTGGCCAGTCTATTCATCTCATATAAATACCCAAAGCCTACGTGTTGCTGTAGACAATATGCAAATTGGGAAACTTTCCACGGTAGGGTTTCTTCATCAAGTAATTACCATCTCCTCCCTCTACCTTCTTCGGAATAAACACAACAGTACAGGAAATTAACAGAATTCCACAGCTGGAAATGAACAGAATGATTTAATGGTTGTGATTGGTATTTTTGGAAGAGAAAGATCTTATGGAATTTCACTGGAGGGTAGAGTAAGTTTAAAGCTTAAAGAAGGAACTGGAGTTACTTTGGTTGGAGCATTATGGACTGAAAGAGTGCCATGAGGCTTTGCTTTCCCTCAGTCTGTGGCAATGGGAGAGTTTTAAACAGTGGGTGACTGACCCCTTGAGTGGAAGTGGGAATTGTTTCTTATCCATTATCCATTTGGTAAATATTCTGAGATTAGGAGAGTCTCTCACTTTAAAGGGGCAATATCCTATCTTAAACTGAATAACGAACTTGATTTTGGCTATATAAAAATGTATTTAAATAAGTAATGTCTACTTTTTTTTATGGTTTGACCAATGTGGTTTCCTTAATATTCATAAAGTGATATCCAACACAAAAATCCCAAAAGGTAACTTGGAAATAGATTTTAGTAAGAGATATGCACAAGTGTTTTGAATTAAACTTTTATTATTGGGGTTGTGCAATAAATAAAATGTACATAAAAGACAATATAATGGAATATATTTTAACATTAATATTTTAAGCAATATGGTACTGAGGCCCAAAATATTTTGGAGAATTTAACACATTTCTAAAATTATAAGTAGAAGATAATCTAGATAAAGGAAACTCAGGTACCTTTGCTTTGATATGGCATCTATTAGCTATGACTAAATAATCCTTTTACTTACTCCACTCTTTACCTGATGAATACCACCACCGATTATCGTTAATCCAATTATACATTTATTCTTCCATACATTTGGTGATAGAGGAGGAATCCTGCAGTTCAGTCAGAAGACATGCTCTAAAGAAGTAATTACAAGCAGCATACGGTAGATGTGGTGCACAGTGATGCAGTGAAGGCAGCTGAGTATAGTGACCAAGAGCACAGACTGGATTCTTTCAACGCCTGTGTCTGTCATCTACGAGCTCTGCGATCTTGATCAAGCTGCTATACTTCCCCAAACTTCTGTTTCCCTAAAGGAAGACCATAATGAGGATTAAATGAGATAATGCATTACCTCGCTCTTAGCAAATGTTCAATAAATGCAGCCATTGAGCTCAATCATGCCCTTAGATGTGCTATAGGAGCACAGAAGTAAAAAAGTCAGTTGATTTCTGGTTAACTCCAGGAAGTGGATGTACAAAGAAATGTAATATCTGTGCCAGGTCTGAAAGATGAGAGAGAGCTCACTGGGAAGACTGGAGGCAAGGGAAGCACATTCCAGGGAGAAGAAAAATTTTGCACAAAGTCATTGAGTTGAGAAGAAGCATGGCAAGTTAAGGGAATGCAAATAGTTTCCTGGCTGGAGAAATGCGTGTGTGTGTGTGTGTGTGTGTGTGTGTGTGTGTTGGTATGAGAAGAGAGAGGTTGGGAATTGAATATGGCTAATGCTTAAACACAGATGTGAAATGCTTTGCATGCAAAGAACTTAGAGTTTAATCCTTCAGGAAACAACAGAGAAACACCCAAGGTTTCTAAGTAGTAGGATAACAATATAAACAGGCTTACTTACTTAGAAAGATCATGTTCAAGGCAGTGTGGAGAATCCATGGATGAAAGGAGACTGGTAACACTGAAGCACCAGTTAGGGTCATCCAAGGCAAAAGTTGATGGAGGCCAAAACCAAGGAGAAACATGGAAATAGAAGGAAAGAATAGATTTTAAAAGAGAGATCAAGGTAGAGAGATAAATGTTTTAGCGAGGGTTCTCCAGAGAAACAGAGCCAACAGAATACATATATAAATATATATATTTATATGTAAAATATATATATGTATAAAAGTTTATTTTATATATATATATATATATATATATATAAAGTTTATTTTAAGGAATTGGCTCATGAGATTATGGAGGCTGGCAAGTCTAAAATCTGGAGGGTGGACCAGCAGGCTGGAGACAGAGGGAAGACAGATGTTACAGTTCAAGTCCAAAGGCTGTCTGCTGATAAAATTGTCCCTTGCTTGGGAGAGGTCAATCTTTTTGTTCTATTCAGGCCTTCAACTGATTGGATGAGGCCCACCCATATTATGGAGAGCAATCTGCTTGATTCAAAGTCCATCAATTTAAATATCAATCTCTTCCAAAAACACCATCACAGAAACATCCAGAATAATGTTTGACCAAGTATCTGAGCACCATGGCTTAGCCAAGTTGACACATAAAATTAATCATGACAGGTATGTAATTAAGACTGATAGGAAAGAACAAAAATGAAGAAAGCAAGAAGCTGCAGATGAATAAGGTTTTCCACTTGGTCCAGGAGGTGTCATTATTAGAAGAGACAGGCTGCAAACGGAAGCAACAGGGTTGAATAATGAGTTTGACTGAGTATATCAAATTTGAAATAACTGTGGACAGTCCATGTGAAGATATTTCTTAGAAGATTTAGCCTATGCATCTGGAGCTCAGGTAAGATGCTAGGGAGCAGAATAAAACTCAGAAATCAGTAGCCTATTTGGCTGACAGTATGGATAATTCAAGAGAGCAGTGATTCTCAAACCTAAAACTCATAAGAAACATCTGTGAAATATTTTAAAAATATAGATGCTGGTCTCCACACCAAAAATATTGACTCAGAATTTTCAGAGCAATAGCCCAAGCATCTGTATTTAAATAAAGTCTCATAAATGATTCTGACATGCAGCCAAATTTGCAAGCCACCAGCTTAAAGTTTGAGAACCACTGGCTTAAAGCATAGAGCATGAAGCTAAATAAGAGACTAAAGAAGAAGGATAAAATGTACAGAACAGCACATTTTAAGAAGAACACAAAAAGAATCATCAGTAAGTTAGGTAGGAGTAAAGTTATAAAAAGGCCAAGAAAAATAATTTTAAGGAGAGCTGAGTCAACAGTATCAAATGCGGCAGCAATGTCAGTAAAATGAAGGAATGTAAAAATAAAAAGCATTCAACTTGTTTTTTCCCAGTTGAAGCTCATTTGACCTATTGATAGCAAAGGGAGTGTTCAAGTCTTAGGAATAGTACGCTCCATTTTTACTGCCCAGGCCCACTTGCAGGTTCCCTGGAGTCAAAAGCAGCTGTTTCACCAGATGGCAGCTGGCCAGGACATTTTTCGTTCCCCTGAGCTAGGAAGCAAGACAGGCACAAAACAAGATACGGATTCAAAGGAAAAGACTAAATAAACGTATCACAGATATCAGCCTGACTATTATGTTTAGAAACTAGCAGGATGACATGCAAAAGTCACTGTATATATCTTCCAGCTGGAAAATGTTTCTAACTAAAGAAAGGAGGCCAGAGAATTTTCAAAAGAATTGTTGAGACTATGAGTTGTAAAGAGAATATAACAAATCCTACCTCAATGTCACTACAACAAATGTCAAGTTTTATCTCAAAAAGAGCCCTGTGTCCATCTGAACTTATACTGAAGCCTTGCATCACAGCCAAGTCCTGAAAGAGGAGGCTACAGAACCATAGCTACAATACAATCAAGACACGTCTCTTAAAGCTATGTCCATGCAACCAAACCCCTCAGAACAGCTAACTTAGAAAACAGGCCATTGTCCCCTCTGTAGGACAACAATCATTCAGAAGACTTTGTCCTCCGTCTGGCAGGCTGATGGTGCATGCAGTGCTTCAGGTGGGAAATTAATGAAAAGTCATTGGAACTGAAGACGTATTTGGGTTCCGATACCCAGATTTTAACCCATTGAGGCAACCAGCACATTTGAAAATTACTGACAGAAAGCTGGGAAACCTGGACTTTCACAAAACTTTCAATTGGCTAATTTAGGTGCATATATGTACACAGGTGTATATAGTTGAAAAATCTCCTGCTTGGAAAATGAGTGAGGATAATCAATCCTATTTCTTCCTTTTGTAATAATTAAATATATTAGAAAGATTTCCTGGTTTGGAAGATCAATTGAAACAAAATGTCATGAATAACAGTATATTAAGGAGAAAATTTAGCTGCTTTTAACTCAGAAGATTCCCATAACTGCCAATATTTTCATTAGATTAGTCAAATTAAATAATCATGGAAAGCGTTACTAGCTTTCAGTACTTCACTAACTCAGTATTTCACTAACTCAGCCCAGTCTTTCTATTTCTAATCCACTTCTTCTCCTATATGCTAAGAGCTCATAATGTTGAAACTCATGCTTTCTCTACACCAGAAGTTTAAGCAAATAAGCAACATTCAGGTCCTTTTTGAAAACCAAGATCTTGCCAGATATCCTGGGTCTTATCTTCACAGCCCATGATTGTGCCATTCACATTCCACGTTCTCACAAAATGACTAAGAATAAGACAGATACCAATGGGAAAACTCCAACACAAATGATCTCAGTGTACTACCCACTATCGACTCTCTTATAATTATAACCCACCAGGTTGGCATGGCAGATTAAGATCGAAAGCTAAAGTGGGCTTGGGTGTCCAATTCAAATTTTTTAATTCATAGATGTGAATAGGAGGGTTGGAGCAGAGAAGTAACCTACCCAACATCCCACAACCAGTGAGGGACAGAGCCAGAACTTGAACTCCTGTCTAGTGGGAACAGATATGCCAGATAGGCTCCTTTTTCTATTATGTCAAAATACTGCTTTAATTTCTCTAAGCGATTTATAACTTGAGAGCTCCTCCATGTCTGACAAGTCCACACTGCTCTAACTAGTCTATATTTTTTTCCTTTTTGTGCCTTTGCTCAGCATCTGTCTTTTCATTTTGTCCCTCTGGCAGCTCCATTCTCCATGTCCTCAGTGTGATTTATTTGTTCCTCGGCGTGTCTGAACAGATTTACATTTCTATCCTGAACTTCAACCCTGTCGTCAAGAAAAAGTATTTTGGCTGGTTCTTGTCCCAAGGGCAGATCAGATCTACAGGGGTCTGAAGTAATCTGGGCTTAAAGTTATACTCTGGGGTAACGCAAGTCCCTAGAAAAAACATATTTTCTATCTTGGTCTTTGGATTATGAAACTCTTGGTGGCATGATGGAGACATTTGGGAGAGCTGAGAATTTATAATAGATTTATATATTTCACCTTACTCCAAACTAGAGAGTCGTGTTATATTTAGCCTGTTGCCATATAAAATAGTTGTCATTACTTTGTATAAATGTATTTGCTATGGGCTAGCAGTTATTTATATTGCTTTGTGATAGGTGTTCTTTTCATCCTGGAAAGGGAATATGAGATAAGCAGCTGCCCATCTCATAAATTCCAGAAAATTTTCATGCATATTACAGGGTTCTGTTGAGCTGCAAGTGACAGTAGAAACAAACACACATGTTATGATTCTCCCAGATATAAAAACTAAGCAAACAATAACATATATTTATAAGCGATTGAATTATAAAAGACTTGTTGTTACTTTTATGTTAACTAGTCAGAAATATCCAAAGTGTTTTTGCTAAAAATCCTAACCTTAATAACTGAATAATTAAGACAAAGTATACTGAGGTTCATGTTTTTACACTATTTCATCCATATGTGTACTCAGAAAAGGATAAGGGACAGACGACTGAGTGCTCAGGAAGCTCTGCATCACTTACGGCTGGCCCAAGACAAGAAATCAAATAAGGCGGGCTGCAAAGTTCAAGAGTGCTGGGATTTAAAGAATTAAATAATTAAAAAAAAAAAAAAAAAACAGAAAAGAGGGTAAGCCTTTACGTTCAATCAAATCCCACTCACAACATTTTTATCCACTCACTTGAGATTCATTGTGCACGTTTCATGCACAAATCCTTCATACTTTTCTCTCATTAGTTCCCTGATGAAAAGAAAAAAACAGTACCAGCAAATAGAGGCCACTGTTCCACCTGGAAAGCTGCCTTTTCACTGACTTTGATTGATGGTGACAGTTCACATCTACCTCAATTTCTCCTATCACATTCTTAATGCTAAAGAGCTGCCGGTATATTCCTTCCACCCAGCTACATTGGATTTATAAGCATGCATGCAGAGCAGGCAAGAAAAACAGAAGGCTGGCAGTCCTGTATAAATGCAACCTATTTTTCTGACAAGCAGAAGCCCAGACTGAGCAAGATAGACATACAGATAAAGAAGACTAACCACAATAGGAGTTTGCCAGGTAATGCATTAGGTGGCTTTCCAATGGTCTTCCGTGGTCACATATAAAAGTTTGATCATGATCAATGGTGGCCTTCATCTCTGACTTTCTCTGCTGAGGTTTTCATTGAAACCTGAGTCCAGCACCCACATTCAAATATCTGCTTTTGGAACTAAGTTACGACTTAAGTGAAAACATCAAAGAAGCTTTAGCAGGAGAGAGGGAAAACACCCATTACGTCATCCAGCTCACTTCCTCGCCAGTAATGAATTCTGCCCTCGATTCTTTTTTCTAAGAGTTGGTCTAGCCCTATTTTTACAGCCTCAAAGATGGGCCTCCATCCTCTCCCTGAGAGGATATTTATTCCACATTTTAATAGGTTTCACAATTAGGAAACTTTTCCTGAGAGTCTGTCCAATTTTTCATTGCTTAATTTCTTTCCTTGGCATTTAGTAATGGCTCAGAGTTCTGAAAATCATTCAAAGGCAGTCGATCTGGAAAAGTGTAGCTGAAATGTTCATGAGGCCTGTCAAACACTGAGAGCTTTGGAGACCGGTGTAAGCACACCTATCAGGATCCTCTGAAACCACTTTGATTTCCTCTATGAACTCTATTTATGTGTTTGCTTTATGACATGTGATTTATATTACCATGAGCTTGAATCAGCAGAAATTATCCAAAACCTTCAATGGCATATTCTTTTAGCTTAAAAAAAAAATCAGCACAGGTCACAAAATGCCACTAGGGAAAAGATCATTTATTTGTAGCAAACTTCACCAAGGTTGTGGTCTTAATTTTTTCCATTATGGTGGGCCAAAGCTGGTGCGGGCATCAAAGGCATGAGTCGCTCAAAGGAATAATTTCCTCTTCAAAACAGCCTTAAATGCCCAATTCAAGGAAATCAAAATTTGGTCATTTGATGAGAAAAAATATATATATTTTGAAGAAGCGACTAACTCATGTCCTACATTCTTGGATTTTATCTCCTCAAGCCCTTCATTTCTCCTGACCTGTAACAAACTAAACAATAACAACAAAAACTGAAAACAAACAGACAAAAACACCTTAATTTAAAAAATAAGCATTTCTGGTAATTTCTAAAAATATAGAAGTCTAGAATAAATTGCCAGTCAGATTTTATATTTTGCAATGCTTTATGTTTATTTATTTGATAAATTATTACTCATCCAATAATATGATATGCAATATATTAAGCTATGGAGTATCTTTACCTAGAGAGTATATTCCTATGTTTCATATTAGGATTTCCTGTAATCAGAGTGATTTGATATAAAATATTTTTCCCTCAAAACTCAAGTTATTAATTTAAATGGTCCCTTGAAAGTAATTTAGGTACATAGAATGAGTTTTAAAGTAATTTTGAGAGCTTCTCATTATAGAAGATCTAGAACATAATGGAACTCTCATTGATTTCAATATCATGACCTGTCTTCTTGTCTTCCCAATATATAACGAAGTTTATTCATAATGACTTCAGATACTAAGAATTCTTCTTTGTCTTTTGCTGGCCTTTGTTAGCACCTTTCTGCTGCTTGTCAACGAGCTTTTTCCAATCTCATGGAGTCCTTACAAACAAGGGAGTACAGACTAGAGCAACATTCTTGCTAGTAAGAATACTAATATGCAAAAAGTATCAGTTTATATTGAAGCTGCTGCTAAAAATGGCAGGTCCTTGTGCAAACTAGAAAGGGGCTCTTTCCTGCGGCACAAATGGGAAACATTGGGAAAAGGTTCCCCCCTGCGCAGGTCAGTTAAAGTGCCCTTTCCTTTCTTCCGGCCTGAGGCAGGCTCCCAGGTGAGACCCAGAGCACTGCAAGTGGGGTGCTTCTGGAGTTTTAGCTCATCCTGCCCACTTGGCTAGCTGTCCCTGTGCAGGACACAGGAGAAACAAACATACGCAGTGGCTCTGGACGCCACAGGCTATTGCTTGAGTTACCTGTCAGTTGGCTGACAGACAGTAAGGAAAGGCCCAGCAAAGACCTCCATGTCCTGTATTACTTAGATCCTGTTTGGTAAAATATGATCTACTTCTGCTGTGACTTGAAAAATGTAGTATTTAAACGAAAATAATTAGAAACAACCTCTTCTCAGAGGGGCTTTCATCTGCGTGAAATACTAGAAAAAATTAAAAGCTGAGGAGTTAGGCAGATCTGGATAAAACTTTAACATTTACTTGTGTTGTCATATTGGTCAAATTATTTAAACTCTCTTAATCTATTCTGATCCATATAATGGAGAAAATGGCGGGTGGGAGGACGAAATGAAATAACGCATGAAATGCTTGTTAAATAGGCCCGAGAACATAGTTACATGCGGCATTCAGCTTTAATCCTACATGGAAAGAAGATAGGATATATAATAGTCTGGCACAGTTAGTTGGCTGTTCCTTTCTCTAAAGCCTGATTTCGTATGTGAGTCATTGTGTGGTTGCTATAGAAATCACTGAATAGTAAAGATGATTATTTTAACAAATTCTTTTGTAACTTATTCACTGTAAAATACTTCTCTTTCTGAGTAGCCTGAGGTATGTGGTTTCTCTTGGAACGTTCTCTAAGAAGTTCGTCCTCAAGTATTTGAATTCCTTCTCCCTTCTCCCCAACCCCATATGGGATATGATACTTATGAGTAAAAAACCCAAAAAACAAAAAGAGATGAATTAGATACCCTCAGAGATTTACTGAAAGACTAAACAAATTTCGTAGTTTTGTATGTTTAACTCTGGACAAACTGCCTAATACGTTGATTCTGCTTCTTCCACATTCTGGAGCACTGTGTCATGCTCTGTGACTTCCCAGTCATTTCTGAAGAAAAAACCCTCAGCGGATGGGGCTGAGGTAAGTAAGCGTCATAGATAATCATTTTCTGGAGGAAACTGGTCTAGCTGAATACACTGTGCTGGATAGGCATTTGTTTCTTCTTTTCACAGTTTGGTTTTGTTGTTACCTTTTCTAATAAGACACATTCTTTAAAATGGAGAATGTGATATAATGAATGCCTCCAGAAAGTGAAGAACGTTTGAATGGCTTCATGAGAAAAGGCCTATATTTAACAAATATGTCTATTTAAATGTTTCAGATTTTCTTTCTGCTAAATAGAAAATTTAATTAGTGAAAAAAATCTAACAGAGAAGCCTGGTGTGAGGCTGGCCGTGGGGAGAGATGAGCAATGGGAGCATCCTGAGAAAGCTGTAAGGAAAGAGAGGCATTTTCTTACCTAAACTCCTAGCTCCCTAACAGTCACTCCTGCTGGGTGGAAGTCATTATGTTATGAGCATTGTCAGTGACCATGTCTAAGGTTAGCATTTGTAAGTCTCACTTTTCTTGAATCACTTTATAATGTTTTATTTTACAATTAGAGAGGAGGAAAGTCTGGATGTTTCTTTTATTCTTTGAGATTTTTTTTAATTGTGCCAGTATAATCAGAATATGGAGTTTTAGTAAATAATTATGGTACATGTTTAATAGTCCTATCAAAGAGCCGTTATCCTTGGGATCCTAAAAGAAATTATATAAATTCCCAGACAAAAAAGGATCATGAAACTCAGGTTGAATTCATTCACTCAACAAATATTGATGCAGTATCTACACTGCACTGTGACATTAGTGCTGGAGATACATGTTAAACAAAGTAATCATGCTGAGTTCCTGCCCTCATGGAGCTTTTCATCAATCAGGGGAGACATTCATTAATTATATGATCAACATATGTAAAATTGCAGCTCTATAGTGTGCTCTGAGGGAGTGCTATGGAGTCTTATAGTCGTCTGTACTAAGGGGTTCTAACGTAGTGTGGCCAGAAAAGGATTCCCTGAAAGAATAATACTGGACTAATATCCCGAGTAACTAGAAGAAGAGGAAAAGGAAATTGGGATCCTCCTGTCCAAAGGCCTTGGGGCAGGGAGAAGTATAAGGAACTAAAATAAACACAATGTGAATGAATCCCAGAGAGCAAAGCTTTAGAGAATGAGTTAAGGCTTTGCATAATTATCTGGAAAGAGATCGAAAGTCACCGGGATTTTTAAAGCAGCAGGAGCATTATTAAATTTGTGTTTTGAGAAAGCAATTCTGACTGCAAATTGGAGAATGGGTTGGAAATTTTAAAAAAGTGAAGGCTAATGCAGTAGTTCAGATGAGAGACCACCAGGTTTTAGTCTATACATGTCCATCTTTTTAAAGTCAGTAGTGACCACTACACTGACTGATCACATGGTCAAATATCACTCATTTTATCCAACTATTCAGCAACAGCTGACATCATCGATCACTCCTTTCTTCTCGAAACAGTGTTTCACCTGTCCTGCTCGGACCTCCATTGACCTCAGTCTCCTTGGCTGGTTCGTCCTCTCCCCGGGTAAGCTGCAATACTCCAGGACTTCTTCCACGGACTTCTCCCTCTATGCTTCCCTCCCAGGTGATCACATCTAATCCCAAGACTTTAATGTCTACATACATGCTGGTAACTTTTAAACCTGCACCTTCATTTGTAATCTTATTTATTGATGTTTTATTATATGTCAACCATGTCAAAGCATGTCTTGAATCTGACCTCCATTACCAACACAGTTTCAGGCCACCATTGCCAATTGCCTGTTTCAAGCCACCACCTTTCAATTGCAATAGCTTTCTACATTGCCTCCTTGCTTTCCTCCCAGCCTTCAAAACCATAAATTACATCACGTCACTCTCTTGCTCCAAACCCTCTAAAGTCTGTTAGTCTTCTGTAGAGTAAAATCCAAGATTCTTCTCATGACCTATAACGTCCTACATGATCTGCAGTCTGCTATCCTTCTGCCCTTTCTATTCTCTTCCCTGCTAGCTTCACTCTAGCCACACTGGCTTCCTTGCTGGTCTTGAAAAAATCTAATCAAGCCCAGGGATCTTGCATCTGCTGTTCTGTCTACCTGGAAAGCACCTGCACCTCAATAGCACAAGACCATCCCCCACGGTTCCCTCACACCTTTCCTCAAACATGTTTACATATAAACTTTTTTGACCACCCTCTCGAAAATAACACCCCATCCAAATCATTCCCCTTTGCTCCTACTGGCTTTATTTTTCTTCATGGAATTTATCACACAATTTATCCCATATGGAATTTATACCTCACATTTATATTTGTTCATTAATTAGTTTTATTATAACCCCCCCATAAAGATTGTGAGCTCAATGAAACCAGGAAGTTTGTCTTACTTATTGCTCTATGAGACAATGTGTATGGTAGGCATTCAATAAAGTATCTGTTGAGCAAATAAATGAATAAATCCATAAAATCAGATTAAAAATAAATTGGCTGCTAAGAATTTGAACTAAAGTGACTTACATATAGTGCATATGCAACAAATTACAGTTGTCAATAATTATCCATATATACTGCTATATTTAACTCTCAGAAATCCCCATGAGGTGAGAAATATTAGTCCTATTTTGCAGATAAGAAAATCGAAGGTTGAGAAAAATTGGAGATTTGCCTGAGATTCCACACTAGTATGTGTTTAAGTAAGGAATCCAACCTGGGTCTTAAACTCCTTTCCACTGTCTCCTTCACACAACCTAAGTACTGCCAGCAGAGTTGACTGACTTTGTGTCTTCAGGTAATTACATAAAGTAATCTTGGCACAAAAATAAAATAATGGCTTGTGGAATATGATAGGAATAAGGAGTCAGAAAAACTACATGTCAAATTCCAGCTCAAGTAATAACCCAGGTTGTGACCTTGAACACAGTCTTCACGTCTCAACTTCAATATTTGCCTCTATAAACTGATAATCTTCAAACTTGCATAGTACACAGTGGGACACCAATGATTAATGCTTTCTGCCTGCAAAGAATTATCTAAGTGCTAAATAATATTATCATTACTAACAGGCTTGGAATTTTGGTTCAGAACATTTGGCTACTTATCCAAACCTTATCTAAACTATCTTAAAGTTTTGGGTCTTTAAAACTGCCCTTACTAAAGCTTTCTCATTGCTTATAGTCTAAAATGATTGATTTAGAAGAGAGCTTATCCTGTGAATCTTGTAAAATTTTCAAATTTCTGCTTTTAAGGTTATCCCTCAAAAGGAGGTGAAGAAGTATTTATTAGGAAAGCAAAAGCAAGCTGCTAGGGAAGGGATTCCTTTCGAACTCGCCATTTGCTCTGAGCATCCTGCGGTGGATGCTGCTAATTTTCTGAATCTGTGGTTGAGCCAAATTTCAATGGCAGTGGGATTCCTGAACACTTCCTGCCCAAAGGGACCCAAAATCCAGGTACAACAAGCTAGAGGAGAACCACTGACTGGAAAATAGGTCATTAAAAAAATCATCCAGTATAGCCATTCAGTAACTTTCCTTGACAAGAATTTTAGATAACTCACTGTGGTACCAGTTTAAGTATTATTTTTCTCAATGCATACATATTATTTTGACAATCTTATATCACAGATATCATGTATATTGTTTACTTAGAGATTTATTGATTGCTTAATAGATGACAAGGATTTTGTTAGAACTAGAAATATAGAAATAAAGATATAGCCCCTAACATTACAAAAAATGTTAATGAAGTAAACACAGGAGCTTGGATGAAAGACCCTAATTTAAACTGAAGTTATAGCTCCTATGACTTTTGAGAAACACATAGCATAGACGTTAAAGCAATAGACTCAAACCAAATCACCTGGTTAGATTCCAGCTGTGCCACTTATTAGCTGTGTGAATTTTCACCAGTTATTTAATTTCTCTGGGCCTTGTCAGAGATATTAATAGAACCTATTTCATACAACTGTTGTGAAGATTAAATTAGGTAATATGCATAAAACACTTAGAAGTTACCTGGCATAAAATGTATAATTACTAGTCGTTCTTATTATTCCAAATATAATGGTCTTTCCCTGGTACCAACACACAATCCAACATTTTAGTCAAATCTAAGTCAGAATAACTATAGAATATCTCCATAGTAGGTGACAACGTTAAGAAGTTCTTAATGTGATTGAGCACTATTTATGAGTTTCATTCAGGACTTTACCACTTACTACCTGAATGAACTCGGACAAGTTACTTAAACTCTCTGTTCTTCCATTTCCTTTATTGCAAACAGGAGATAATATTTGTACTTCTGATGAGGAGGGGTTAAATTAATTAATAAAAGTAAAGGACTTAGAAAAGAACCTGACACATTGAGCTAATCAATAAATGTTAGTTATTTTTTTATTGCTAACATCAGAAAATAAATTATGATTAAAAGGAAAGGGACCAGAGTCTCTATGAGTAATTAACAATAAAATTCATCATATATCATTTTAAAGTACAAAATGCTTCCTCTAAGACGAACATAGCTATTAGTAAGAAATAATCAATGAAAAATAAATACTTTCAGGTCTACAGCTGACAGAGTCAAAAAAATATATATAACAGCTGACAGGTAATGAATTGTATGATCTTTTCAGAGTGTTGTTGGACAAGCTCCTGTGGGTAGACATCAATCTTCAGAATTTATATAGTGCCTACTGACGAGCCCGAAGCCCTTAACAAGCTGGGACGTGGGATAATTTAAAGTAGCATCAAGGAAAAGAAACACAAAATAAGCAGCGGAAGGAAAGAGTGCCTGACACTCTGCTGAGTTTCACAACGTGGCCGATGGCCTACTTCAGTCTTAAGAGCCACACCTGAAGTTGCTGTGTCTTGTTTGAACACTTAGCTCCAAGTCCCAAGGAAGTTAGAGGATCCAACGTCTACCGATATCATAACTTTTTATCATAACTGACACGATTCTTCTACAATGAACATCAAATGTGTTTGGGGGAGATCTTTCCTATTACAGACTGGCAAGGTGTAACATAATCCTCCTCTTCTTCTCACAAATGGAATTATTTTCATGTATAGTTTTGGAGGTTACAGAATCATCATCTCCTACATTGGCGTGTGTGAAAACAATGGCTCTGTTTATAGTCCCATCCACTCATCTTTCCTGTTCTTTCTAAACTCGCTAAATTCTTATTTACAGCCTCCCCACCCCGCAAGGTACACTGGCCGATTTCCAGCTCATTCCTAAGAGAAGATAGCATTTCCAGGTCTGTGCACACTGAACGTATTCAGAGAAGATTTCTCCTTGCTAAGGCCAGGATGATAGGAAATTTCCTACTATTCCAGCAAATGAACCAGCTTTTATTTGCTCAGTGTGCTCAATGACAGCCCTCTCATGCTCGAGTGGACATTCTGGGGGTGGCCTGGCTCAGAATCCAAAGACAGAATAGTTTCTGTGGGGCAGCACAAATCCTGCAAAATTGCATGCGGTTTCTCCTTAAAAATTGTTTATTAAAAGCCTTACCAATAGTTAGGAGTATCCCAGAGATGTTGGCAAAGAAATTCTACTTGTACAAATCATGCAAATATGTGTCTCTAGGATTTTTTAAAATAATAAACTCAAATTGGTTTATATCTTGTTGCATTTACACTTGTTAAACAATAAATAAGGTAATAAGATCTTCTTTATTGTTACACAGCCAACAAAGGTTATGACCGAACTAGTTTTGATTCAGACAAAACGGAAATTGCGTATATCCCTCCATCTAGGATAAGCCTGTAAAAACTGACGAGCGTGGCAGCAACTAAGCCTTGATCTGCTTCTCTTCTCTCCTTGGAGTGCGACTGCTTGGGTGAAAACAGAACAGCAGTTATAGAATCTGCCTCCACCTTGAAGAAGCTGTGGGAGTTGACACAAAAACTGCTATAAAACATATATATATATTTTTTGCACTTTCCTGATTCCTCACTTTCTACAAACTCCCAATTTAAAGTAAACCATCACCAACAAAAAACAAACGGTAACCCTGTACTTCTGGCTAAGTATTTTTCTCTACTCCCAAGATCACTTTATTAGTGGCAACCCACATATTGCTGCTTGATAAGATAATCTATTCCAGACAGCCACTTGGCATCTTAATGAAATCAGTTAGAAATAACCTAGTAGATGTGTGGAAGAAATATTCAAAATAAAGTTTACAAGAGAATAATTAGTATTTCCTAGTAATAAAAGAGCTGCTTTCAAAAAGAGATGAAACATTAGTTTGAAATATTTCTTTAAAATATGTGAGTACAAGCTACCTTTATGGAAGAGCTTCGGTTTAAAGAATTAAGATTTACATTGAGCCATACAAAAGTTGCTTTGCTGAATGGCTGCATATAAATTGAGCCTTTGAAAGTTGAATACCTAAACGCGTGATATCTATTTAGAGAACCATATGGAACCCTTTTATTAAAATAAAGATCTTTCCTTGTTGTTATTGTTTTGTCATTTTCTGTGATAATTTTCTGGCCGAATTTTTTAAAACAAAGCACACTTACGACATAAAAATAAGAGACTTTGGGGAAAAATCTATGTTGTGACACCTTTAACCTATCAAGTGATTATAACAAGGGCTATCTAAAATTGAAAATGGCTGGAAAAAATTTCTTTGAACTTTCATCTTATAGAATTTTCCATCTGATTTCACAAAAGGCATTTTAAAGTTGATGTGTCTTGCTACCAATGGGCAGCTCTAAATTCACTGAACTGCCTTCTTCCTCATGGCAGGCATCACTGACGGCCTTAGGAAATGAATGCTGAATCCACTATTGAATCTCCTGCAGATAAGGGATGGCACAGTTATCCTCACCTGCTTGCAAAGAGAAGTGAGTGTAGCGTATTTTGTATAAGGACCCAGTACAATTACATTAAAGAATAAGCCAGCCTCATGGTGAGGGTATGGAAAGCAACTATAACACATTTTTCAAACACTGGTAATGTTATTGTTACTTCAATGTCTTTTCAAATAGAGACAGAATGTACCTTCCTTCCAAGAAGGGATCATAACAGTGAAACAGGAACAAAGAAATGAGAAACATTGCATCTTTCTGAGGGTGCAGCTTTTATACGATTCTGACACTAGGTTATTTAATCACTTTAAGTGTCTGTAGCAGCACTTCTCTTCCTCCTAGCAATTTGGACTAGAAAGACTGTGACAGCAACTGGAATATGAGTCACAGGATGTACTTTAGGTCAAGGCAGCACTGAAGGAAGGCCAAGTCAATACTTTTTCAAATGGTGGAAGTTTAGGGGATTTTTCTTTTCCTTTTTTCTTTTTCTTTTTGGTTTGCTTTCATTTTTTAAAGTATTGATTTTATGTTTTGGACTAAAGATCTTCATGTTCCTAGAGTTTGGGCTGCCATTAAAAATAAGAATTACAGGGGAGTTTTTGTTGGTGTTATTGCAGTTGCTTTTAAATAATATTAGAGAATGCTATTGTGTGTGGATAGATAATTTTGCCCAGTCTTTTCCTGATCTAAAGTTATCCTGATCCGAAGTTCAAGATTAAAAAGATTTCCAACTAGAACACATTTAAGTAATTGTGGCCACAGCATATTTCATGGAATAAAACATATTCAGCAGTTTCAAGTTACTTAAATTATATTTCTTTTTATTGAAATCTTACTTTGAAAATCAGAATTCCGGGGATCAGGAAGCTTTTTTAACTCATCTGACTGATCAGATTCAATGTACAATGAATATTCATGGTAAGTGTCAGGACATGTATTATGCCTAGAGACAAGTGTTGATAAGATATGTTTTTGGCAGTACAGGCGACTGGGGAGGTGTTGGGGAAGAGAAGATAAACATTGTGTCTGGCAATGTCTCTTATAATTTCCAAGACATCAATCACCATGATGATGATGCCTATAAAGAGACATATCAACTTAAAATCAATACATAATGTGCTAAATTCTTTACACTTTGCTGTAGGAGGCAGGGACAGGGAGGGAAAGGAAGGAGAGTAAGTCATAGATCTAGGAAGTGTGACTAAGAGTAAGCACTTTCCTCAGGCCCTGGACACAACATGATGGCATGTTTTCCCTGGACAACCTAATCTTATTTCCTTGGAAAGGGTTGGGCCTGGGCAGTGGGATAGAGGTGTGCTCAGAACACATCTGGACCGGGAATTTTAAGTGCACTTAGCAAAGATTATTGATTGCTATTGGGATAGATGGGCTTTCACTTTTCAACAGCTCATTTTTTGTGGAACTGGGAAACTGGAATGCTCAGAACAAGAAGTATACTTAGATAGATTGCAACACAGTAGATTTAATTCCATTTTTAGGGAAAATGAGTTATTCACTAGATTTATAGTGTTGACTGGAAATCTAAGGCATGTTATAAGATCTGTACCAGACAATATGGATGAGAGAATAATAATGCATAGCCCCTGCCTTAGAGAGCTCTGTGTTAGTAGTTCATCAATGCAATTTTATGGTAGAAGAGTCAAAAGTTGTATTTGAATAAGGAATGATCGCAGACTACTGTTTAATCTCCCATAAAGAAGAAAATAACATTGGTCTACTATTATTTGCTAATCATAATTTATTGCTAAATTATATCTGTCAACTTTCTTCCTAACATCTCAGGACATGTGGAAAATAACGTGCCTTGAAGGTTGCACTGTATGGAAGAAATATTCTTTCAGAAATGAATAACCTAAAGTTAAGCCACTGAATGTCTCCCCATCTGCCCCATGAAGAGCTAAGTCCAGTCCCTTTATCTTCAGAGTTTTCCTTATCATCTTCTTCTGAAAGATAAATTGTCTTTAATTTCCAAGAACCCAAAACATAATGAATACTAACCCGGAATATGAATTCAAATTGCTGCTTTGGTTTTATTCTTTCCTGAAGGGAAGGAAAACTTCTCTATTTTCCTAATGCTGTTCATTTGTTCATACCTCTCATTCACAGAATCACTAAGGGACTCTGTGGTTGTTCCCCAAATTCTAAAGTTAACAGAGTTTTCCAATCACCTTAATTCGCTGATTATAAATCTTCCCTGAGCATCCATTATAGGAGTCAGCCTCACTTCCTCTTGGTCCCATTTAAAACAAGAGTGTGCTCACACATTGAACTAACTAGAGTAACGCTGGGAATTTACTCATTATTACGCATATTTCTATTTAATCTGCCTTAAAAAATTCATTCTTCTCTAAAAAATCATTTCCCTTACAAGCAATAATGCAAACTTTCTATTTTAAAATTCTTACAAATTCAAAATAGAAAATTTGGCAAAGAATGGTAGAAAATTTTTTTTAAAAACTGAAATACTTCACCTAGAAACAAATTTTTAATTTGTATATTTTGGTGTATTTTTTAGAGAAAAATGAAAATATTGGATTAACAAAAAATATGCAATATACAATTTTACATCTAATTTTTTAACTAATGTCATTAGTTTCTTTTCTGTGTTGTTAAATATTCTTAGTAAATATTATTTTTAAATAAATATAAAATAATGCTGCTTGGATGCAAAATACTTTTAATATTTTGATGATCTTATTTTTCCATTTTCTTATTAAATATATTTGAGATGTATTTTGTTACATAGTGAAGTAAAGATCTAACACAATCTTTTTCAAAAAATAATGCTTGCAACCATTTTCTTTGGAATAATGTATTCTTCCTCATTGGTTGCATTTGCTTTCCACAGCTGTGTAACCGATATGCTCAGATCTGCTCATACTCTCCTCTGATCCATGATGTTAACAAAGTGATCTTTTAAAACCCAAATTTTATTATATTACTCCATTGTCTGAGCAACTTGTGGAATATAAGGAAGACTGCAAGAAAGGTAGATTTTAAGTGAAAATAAACCAGTGTATCAGTTTTGAAAATGTGAGTTATTCACTAGATTTCCATATAGAGATGTTGAGCTTGGAGTTTAGAGATGGGCAACATGTAGATAATTTTTAAGGTGTACGATTGGATTGAAATCACTTTGGGGGAGTTCAGAGCTTCAGTTCTGAAGCACTCCATTGTTTAGAGGTAAAGCAGTTGAGAAATTACTGACAAAGAGATTAAGAAGGGGCAGCTGAAGAGGGAGAAGGAGCCAACAGAGTGACAGTTAATGATGAAAGTGCATCAAGGAGAAGATACCAGTTGTGGCTGCTAATAGGTAAAGCATGATGAGTCTAAGAGTTTACCCTTGGATTTAGCAATCTGGTGGTCAGTGACCTTCTCATTAGTTGTTTTGGTGGAGAAACTTTGACTGGAGTGAGTTTAAGAAACCATAGAGAAGATCAGGGAAATGAGTATAAAAAATACTTCCAAAAAATATTGCTGTAATGGTAAGCAGATAAATGGATTGATAGCTAAAGTAGGCTGTAGAGACAAAAGAATTTCTTTTAAAGATGGAAAATATGGCGTGTTTGTATTCAGATGGGAATGATTCAACTGACAGGGAAAAATTAAGGAGCAGAAAATTAAGATGAGAAAGTAGGCAATTGTTGGAAAAGGGGCCTAAAATAGGTGAGAGGGGTTAGGATCTATTATAAAAGTGGAAGGATGGACTTAAATGGGAGCAATAATAGCTTATATATTATAAAAGGAGGGAAGCAGAGCATATTCATATACAGGCTGATGTGAAGAAGTGCCGGTGGGGTAGATGGAGGGTCCCTTCTGATTATTTCAATTTTTATTTTTTAGTCAAATATGAATCAAGGTCAGCTGAGAGTGGGCATGTTAAGGATCTATCAGAGTTTTGAGTAGAAAGGTGTGAAATTGTCCTTAGACTAAGAGGGAGAATGAAATGACCAAGATAGTAAGGCAGCTCTATGAGCAGTCCAATTTGATATTAGAAATTCAAGATGAGACAGAGTCAGCATGATTTCGCATTTTGTACTAACTATTCTATTTCATGGATATAGAAATGCCATAGACAGAAAGTTAGGTTTAACAAAAGTTTGGGTTTTTCCATGTAAATATGACAAAGTTTAGGAAAGTCAGGAGTTGATGGGGTACAGAAGGAGTGATTATAATGATTAATACCAGAATGTAAGCTGAGGAAGAAGGAAGGGGAGTACCTGAGGAGGAAAGTGAAAATATGACAAAGTCTATGGAGCGTAGACTGCTGGGGCAGAGGAAGAATTGTGCCCAAGTGTATTCGAGGGAGTGAGCTAGAGCAAGAGAGCGAGATTCCCAAATCTGAGGTCACAGAAGTGGAGTGCTTCAGGTAATTTTACATCATCATTTATGAATATTGGACTGGATGGTTGATAAGGAACTAAGAGACCAGGGTGTAAGAAGTAACACCTATGTGAAAATTGCAATTTCCAAGAATCAAGAATCATGAGAGAAGGAGTAGTGTTGAAGAGAATTATAATAAACCAGAAACTAAAATTCTCAAGGAGTTGGGGAGGGGTGACCTAGAGATGTGTTAATATCATCTTAACTGTGTTTTTTAAAAGGTTGTTTAGGTTTCTTTCTTAGCTATGCCTATAATTTTTTTGTTGGTTCCTGTCTCTTTCCTCAGTCTTCCTGAACTATCTTATCATTTCACATCTTTGTCACTTTCAAACTAATTCAAGGAGAGTTTCTTATCTTTCTTCTTTACCTTATGAATTTCCTGTACTGCCACTTAAGGGCTTTTTTATTCCCTCAAATGAAGATTTTAATTCTATTACTCTTGAAATATTTACTTCTATCAATTCTTTTTCATTTTCTTCACACTTTCATTGTAACTGGTTCTCAGAGTATAGTTTTCTTTTCCTACTTTATAAAGTTTAGTCCTTCTTATATCATTCTAAAAGTGCAGAACTGCCTCCAAAATGTTATACTGGTTTTTGTAGCAAATACTTTTGTCCCAGAGATATGCTTCCCACATCTTTGGATGATGTTTCTTTTCCTTTCTTCTGTAGGATTTCTTCACAGGTTCTAAGTCTTTTTCATCGACTTGTCCTCACATGAGGACAGAGTTCCTCAGGTCCAGTTTTGCCAGCAGGATAGGTATGAGAATTATCCTTGACTGCACTTGGTGGCTAAGTGAATCTATCTTATTGAATGCTACTTGAATCATCTTCACATTAGTTGGATAAAAGGCTGATACGTTTTGCTCCAATTGTCAGTTTAAGAAGTTAATAAGTACATGAAAAAATGCTCAACATCATTAGTCATTAGGGAAATGCAATTTAAAAAAAACTGAGATACCACTCTACACTCACTACAATGGCTACAATAAAAAAGAGGGACATTAACAAGTGTTGGTGAGGATGTAGAGAAATCAGAACACTCATACATTACTGGTGGGAAAGTAAACTAACGCAGCCACTTTGGCTTTTGATAATTTGATAATAATGTGCGTTAGAGTGGATTTCTCTGAATTTATTCCGCCTGTAGCTCTTTGAGCTTCTTATATGCATGGATTTACATATTTCATCAAACAAGAGATGTTTTGGGCCATTATTTTTTCAAACAATCTTTCTGCTCCTTTCTCTCCTCTACCACTGGGACTCCCATTATGCACATGTTGGTCCACTTGATGGTGCCCCATAGATCTCTTAGACTCCATTCATTTTCTTCACTCTTTTCTCTTTTGGCTCCTCAGACTGGAGAATCTCAATTGACCTGTCTTTGATTTCACTTATTCTTTCTTTTTTCTCTTCAAATCTGCTGTTGCAATCTTCTAGTGAACTTTTCAATTATTGTATGTTCAGGCTCCAGGTGTCTATTTGGCTCTTTTTTAAAAAAATAATTTCTACTTCTTTCTTGACATTTTCTATTTGGTGAAACATTATTCTCCTGGTTTCCCTTCATTATTTTTCTATAGTTTCCTTTAGCTCTTTGGGCATATTTAAAATAGTTGATTTAAAATCTTTGTCTAACATGTCCAATGCTCAGGATACTTCAGAGACAGTTTCTATTAACGTCTTTTTTTCCCCTGTGAAAAGGCCATACTTTCTTTCTTCTTTCTTTGTATGTCTTGTAATTTTTGTTGAAAGCTGGACATTTTGAATATTATAATGTTATAGCACAGGAAATCAGATCATTCTCAATCCCCAGGGTTGCTGCTGCTTGTAGTGGGTTATTTGTTTGTTTAGTGACTTTTCCAAACTATTTTGGTAAAGTCTACATTCTTTGGCATGTGTTACTACTGAAATCTGTGTTCCACTAGCTTAGTGGTCACCTAGTGTTTTAACAATTTTCTTAAACACTTGGCATCAAAAATAAAAGAGAGAAAAAGGAAAAAGAAAAAAAACTCCCCCAGTCTTTATATATTGGCTCTGTGTCAGGGTGCTCCTTCAACACTAGCCAGGCTATTTACAACTCTGCCTTAGCTGTCACTTGTGCTTGTGTGGAGCCTGAAGCGGAGCCAGGGGTGAAAGCTTAAGGTATTTTTTAGGCCCTTTCTGAGCGTGTGGCCCATCCTGGGCATGTGCATGGCCTCCCTGATTGTCTGCTACATTCAGGAACTTTTAAAAGCCCTCATTCCCCCACAGACCTCCTTTCCCAATCTCTTGATTCCTAACGTTTTGGTCTGTCCATTGCTAGTCTTGACTGTAAACTCTTGCCCCAGGCTGCCATGGCCAATAGTTTTGCCTTCATATGCTTTCTCAAACACCACCCAGGAAGCCACCCTGGCCCTGGGAATATTTCAAATCAGGCAAAACAATGGCAAGCCCTTGCACTGGTCCTTCAAGGAGCTGCCGAACAAGTTGAAACCCATAGTCACAATTCTTTGAGAATAAGGTCTACATTACTCTCTCTGGCACTAGCAACCTAAACCAGGATTTCAGGCTGCCAGCATCACAGCTACTGCCAATCTTGTAGTAGAGACAATGAGCAGGGAAATTAAAATGCCAGAGCACTCTCTTACCCCAATGCAGCAGCTTATTTCTTCATTAAGCTTTCCCCTGGCTATGATAAGTTTTGAAGAAGATTCCAGAGTTCTGAAAAAGTTGATTCTGACCATTTTACTAGCTTATTAGTTGCTTTTGTGGAAGTACAAAGCTCTAGAATTCCCTCATCTGCCTAATTAGTGATGTCACCACGTTAGTGCAGCCACTTTTGAAAACAGTTTGACCCTCCTCAAAAAGCTTAACCTGTTATTACACGACCCAGCAATTTTAAGTTCAAGTATAGACCTGAGAGAATTGAAAACACAGCACCACACAAAAACCTGTACACAAATGTTCATAGCAGCATTATTCATTACAGCACCCCCACTCAAATGGAAAGAACCCAAATGTCCAGCAACTAATGAAATCGATAAATAAAATGTGATAGATCTACACCATGAATACTACACAGCCATAAAAAGGAATGAAGTACTGATACATGCTAAAACATAAGTGGACTCTGAAAACATTATGCTAAATGAAAGAAGTCAGACACAAAAGCACACATATTATATGATTCCATTTGTATGAAATGTCTAAAATAAGCAAATACATATGGACACAAAGTAGATTAGTGGTTACCAGGAACTGGGGGGAAGGAGGACTGGGGAGTGACCATTAATGGGTATAGAGTTTCATTTGCGGGTGATGAATATGTTCTGTACATAGATAATAGCAACGGCTGCACAAGTTTGTGAATATACTAAAAACCTCTGAATTACACAGTTTTAAACAGTGAACTTTATGATACATGAATTATAACAATTAAACCTTTTTCTTATAAAGTACTAATGTCTCATCTAAATTATTTCTTCTTCTAGATATACTATAGTGCTCTTGGATAGCATAAGTAGGTAGAACATATATCTCCCAAGGTATTCACTGATTGATAATACTTACTTATAAGGAAAATATTCAAGCATGTGCTTTCATGGTGGGGCTAATTTTGTACATTGTTTTATTTTGTTTCTAAGAACCTATAACTTTTCTTATGCAGAAGTTTATAATATCCTAAAATATGTGCCACAGTTCAAATATATGGAATTAGATAAATTGCAAATATTAAAACAAACTTGACTCTAATAACTAATCAACAAAGTTTATATAAAACAAGCAAAAGAAGTTGCTATGATAATAACATTGGTATTTTTATACTTTTAAGATCTTTCATTTGATAATAGACTTGCCATAATATATTTTGACACAGGATTTTTTTATACCACATATTAGCAAATCATCTTTATGTTTAACATTGAAAACTTTCCCTCTCACATAGAAATGAAACTATTTACTATATGGTTCATTGAATCACCAGAGCTCAACATATTAGAAGTGCTCAGTCTCAATATTTCTTTACATACTGGTTACACTATAAGCCAAAGAGAAGGAAGACTTTACACAGAATTTCTAGCAGAGGTTTCAATACCTTTCCTAACCTCTCTTTCATAAAAAGGAATCAATAAAATGAAAATGCAGGTATTATTTGCCACACTTAAGTAACAACACTTGGCTTGTCTTTCTCTGAGTCTAGAAAGGAAAAAAGAAACTATAGAAAAATGTACTTTTTAGACTGAAATTTTTTATTCTAGTATTCATTTGCCCTATGAAACTATTACAAGTATTTGTTAGTGACAGAGCTTCAGGGAGCAGAACATTATTTACTGCACAGAAAAATAATGACACATATAAGAAGAAATAAGAAAAATGCTATAACATTATGATTATTGATTAAACACCCTGAAGATTAGTATATTTTGAAAGCTCTATTTTCATTGCTAACTTAGTTATTTCTAATATTTATATTCTTATCAAATACATGCATATGCTCTGTCATGAACTGAATGCTTGTGTCCCCCTCAAATTCTTATGTTGACGCTGTAACACCCAATGTGATAGTACTTAGAGATGGAGTCGTTGGGAGGTAATTAACGTTAGGTGAGAACATGAGAATGGAGCCATCATGGTGGGATTAGGGGCATTATAAGAAGAGACAGGAGGGAGTTTGCACCTAGGAAAGGTTAATCTACTGCATGAACTGAAAAAAAGCTATTTAGTGAACCTGCAAAATTACTTACACCCAAGCTGACTAATATTTCTTTATACCAGTGATGCACTTGTTATTTTATCCATAGTTACTCTAGAAGAATTTGAGTCCTTCTTAAAAGATATTTCAGGAAACTCATTAGAACAATTAATACTGCTTATTGTATAAATCACAATGTTTAAAATCATGTTGTGACTACTGAGTCATTTGAAAGCATTTCATTTACATTTGAGAGGGAATATGTATAACATTGCTTCACTGAAAGAACACTGTGATTAATTCCTCTTCTTCTTAGTTCTTTAGGAATACCTCTTATAAGATTTGTGACTAATTCAGGGTTAATTTCCAAAGAAAGACTCAGTGGTAAAAAGAGAGGAGGTTTCTTTTAGAGCAAATATTCTCAGTTTTTGATAATTCAGTCTGTTGGGCCTGCCAAATTTTGCTCTGATGCATTCCATGCAGACAGACAACACTAGCAGGCGTGAGCAGGTGCTATTTGTGAAATCTAGTGGGATTAATTCTTTGTAGTTTAACAAGCACAAGCTGTATTATGCACTAAATCACCTCAATGTTAGTCTCCTAAAGAATTATCTTAAACAAACCACAATCTGTTGCTAAGAGAGATAAAATAATAATAATAATTAGAGCAGAGAAGCGTTGTAACCTTCCGACCAAGACCTTGTTGACATTTCAGCTTTTTCCATGAATTGAACTTGTCAAGTTTATATAGGTGGTATTTGCACTGATTTAGTTTCTCATGTGTTATCACAAAGCTTATGTTATATTTTTCAAACAAAGTGTCAAAAAGCCTGTCCAATGATACGGAAAATCCTGGAAGAACGACATGTGCAGGATACTCATGATAAGTCAAAACAACAATTTGACTCGGTCTCACATCTTAGCACTATAAAACTCAGGACTTAAAGAGAAGACATTTTATAGTAAGATTTTAAACTATTTATTTTTTCTAGTTTTGACTGTTATTAATGATTCAATGTACTTAATTGAGAAATAAGCCACGTAGTATACATCCTGTAACTTGACTGAGCCAGAGGTAGGCTCAGAACGCTTCTCTTGCATAAAAATAAAGGAAGTACAGACACTCACTGTGATTAAATTGAAGACTGACAGACCTGCAGTCTTCAAGAACACATGATTGACCACCATTTACCTTTGGTGTATTACATACAGGATATGCTTCAAGTGTTGTTTAAACCAAGAGAAATTTCACAGTGCACAACAATGTTACATTTAGCACAAATCCTCTAGGGTAGAGGCTAAGCAACTGGATCAGTATCAAGAACAGAATGCTTTCAGCTTCGATGAATGGAACCCAAGATTACTGATAGGACCGACTGGTAAAAGATGAACTTTCTACCAAAAGCAGGAATTGATTAAGCGAAAGAATGAGAAACAGTTTTAAAGATTAAGGAATTTCCTTTAAAAAGGCTTCTAAATGGTCTTATGATTTTGAAAATGCTATCAGTTATATTCTTGGCACAATCAGAGGCTGTGCTATTTTCCTGTTAAATGCTATACCAATTGTTTGTAACCACAATACCAAGTGTGTTTTCCACTTATTTAAGTAATTGTTCTTCACTTTGATTTACCACTGTCTCTCATCTTTTCTGCCGATTTACGGTCTTCGGGGTTGAACTACAAAGGGCCCAGGAAACCATGATGAATGGGAATACGGATGCAATAAATAGCAGACTGAAGCGATGCATCTGTTTTAGAGAGCTATCCTGCCACTTGGCTAGTTTCATTTCCTGAGTAAATAACTATAATTTTCTTATTATAAACCTTACTGAACTCATGTTCAGGCAGCTGTGAATTTCTATAGTTGCCCTGCTGAGGCGTGGTGTATTAACCATTTCATACACCTCCTATTCGAAATCTTCACAGCAGTAGAAAAAGTTCCAACGACATACCTCTTAACACAATGTTCAAGTTTTAAAACTCAAGTCCAAAGGTAGTCACAAGAGCCTGTTGTTTTAAAATTGTGAAAGTTTATTCTTAGCTGCTTCATTTTTAATTATATAGGTCATCTTTAAAAGTCGAAGAATTTTTTTGAATAATACATTTAAGGTCGCTCAAATCTGTAAATAGTATTCTTAAATATTCCCATTTGTTATGTGGAATTGAAAGGTAAATGAAAACAATGTGAGAAGCAGTATCATTAGCCCCTTTAGAAATGGATACAGTGGAGCTTAAATGAGTAAAGGCATTTACTTTTTAGGGTAACAAGAAATCTAGAAGTAGGAAGAACTAGTGGGTATAGGGATCAGTGAAGTAATCAAAGGCCCAAGCCCATATTTTTCTGCTCAACCATCACTGCTGGCATCTTAGAAAAAAGAAGGGGGGAATAGATTTGGGGTAGGCAGCTAGCAGTGACTGCCACAATATTATAGTGATTAGGAACTTAGATTCTGTAATTATTTTCTCTGGCTTACATTGTTTGTTCTGCAATTTATTAATGGCATGACGTTGGACAAATTATTTAACCTTTCTCTGGACCTTAGTTTTGTCCATAAAAGGATCTACCACAGTGAACTGTACAGATGGTACCTGACCCATGATGGTTCATCTGATGATTTTTTGACTTTATGATGGTGTGAAAGTGATACACCTTCAGCAGAAACCACACTTCCAATTTTAAATTTTGATCTTTTCCTGAGCCAGCAATATGCAGTATGATCCTCTCTCATGCAGTCAGCCCCACAATCATGAGGGTAAACAACCAATACACTTACAATTATTCTGTGTCCATCCAACCATTTTGTTTTTCACTTTCAGTACAGTTTTCAACAAATTATGTGAGATATTCAACACTTTATTATAAAATAGACTTTGTATTAGATAATTTTACCACAGTGTGGGCTAATGTAAGTGTTCTGAGCACGTTTAAGGTAGGCTAGGCTAAGCTATGATGTTCAGTAGGTTAGGTGTATCCAATGCATTTTGACTTACAATGCTTCCAACTTAAAACGGACTTATCAGGATGTGATCCCATCGTAAGTTGAGGAAGATCTGTAGTAGGAATTAAATCACATAATACTTGTAAGACATTTAAAATAGTGACTGAACAATAAACATTGGGATTACTATATAAATGCACTTATGTTCATTCCCCTTGGTTTTTCATGGAAAGTAGCATCACAGGTAATACTACTTCTGGTGGGTTTTCTGTGCACAAAAGATAGAATAGAAAACCAAGGTATTTTTTGCTCTGCCAAAATTGACCTAAAAACAATTTTAAAAAGTGGAGAAAAACTGCACCAGATTACCTTGATAGAAAGTAAGCATAAGATTGTTTGCATTTTAGCTTCCTTTGGCTTTCATCTACAAGTTTTCATTTTTAAAGAAATCTAGTCTAAACATGGTAAAAATTGACCAGTCCAGCTTCCAAAAAAAATCAGCCCACATTTGATGAAAGTTCATGAACCTTGGCAAAACTTTTGTTGAACCTCCCTGAGTTTCATGTTTATTTGAAACCGAAACCAGGTGAGTCTCAGATTTTGTTATGAATGTTTCACAAAGTTCTACAAATAAAACATCATTTATGCAACAAGTAGTATTTGATGCTTACCTGCTGCTAAGTCTTCTTCAAAATTTCTCCGTACTTATAGCTGACCTTTTTATGCTTTATCCAGTAATTTTCAGGCTGAATTTTTATATATTTTTTAAGTTTATTATTAGAAACAGGGATAAACTTATTCTTATTCAATAAATATCTTTTCATGATAAGGTAAGTCATTGACAACACCCAGAAATTACTCTTTCCCTAAGAAGGGTATAATTGCATGAGGATTTCTTTCTCTTAAACAATCTTGAATAAAAGTAAAATTTTACTCAATATTTTTTCAATTTTTACACTTAGAATTGCACATTTATTAATCTCAAGTTGATCAACTCCAGTTCACAGAAGTTACTTCTTACGAGTGTTCCATACTCAATAACTTTAATTTTCCACACTCTTCATTTCTTGATAAATACTACACTAATTATTTACTGACATATCATTTTTTATTTTAATATAAAAGAAAATAAATTGTGACAAAATTACCATGATATATATTCTCATTTGTTCAGTAATATTGTGTTATGTAGGACCCAAGAACAAACATTTATTTTTTATAATAGTTCAACTTTTTGTATCAGTGAGAACAAATTAGTGACACAATCCCTGTGAATACAGATTTCATAATTACATTCAGTGGGTACCTAACTGTTAATGGGTTATAAAATTCCCCTTTTCTAGGTGATATGTTATAGAGAAGAAGAGAGCATGCTTAAGTAACTTATCAGCCATTCAGTGGGTACTTCTCCATTGTCAAACGCATGGTGAAAAGAACAGAAGATCATGTAAAGGTCTTTGAAAGTCCTGTAGTGTAACACATATGTAAGAAAATAAATTAGTATGGATAAAATTGTAAAACATAAATTGAATTAAGTACCAAGAAAATATAGTCTAGAGACAAGACAAAACTGGTTTTGATTAACTTCCTTGAAGGAGTTCTCTGTCTCATTAAAGTGTGTGCCTGTATTCATTTATCCATTTTGTTAATGATGCTTTCTACAGCTTTTTATTGAAGGATATAGTCATGTGCTGCACAATGACGTTTCAGTCAACAGCGGACTGCGCATACTGTGGTGGTACCATAAGATTAGTATCACGTAGCCTAGGTGTGTAGTAGGCTACACCATCCAGGTTTGTGTAAGTACACTCTATGATGTTTGCACAATGACGAAACCACCTAACTGCATTTCTCAGAATGTTGAGCGTCATTAAGCGACACATGACTGTAGATAGAAAAATGAAAAATCCAAAGTATGAATCTCAATGAACTTTCACAAGGTGAATGTTCCCCTATAACAAGGAGTGAGATAGAAATAGAATGTTACCAGTACCTTAAGAAGTTCCCTTCAGGGGCCGCCCTGTGGCCGAGTGGTTAAGGTCATGAGCTCCACTTCGGCGGCCCAGGGTCTCGCCAGTTCGGATCCTGGGCGCTGACATGGCACCTCTCATCAGGCCACATTGAGGCAGCGTCCCACATGCCACAACTAGAAGGACCTGCAACTAAGATATGCAACTTTGTACCTGGGGGGATTTGGGGAGATAAAAGCAGAAAAAAAAAAGTTCCTTCCGCCCCCTTCTAATCACTACCCATCCCATTTTAGAAGAGTAACTACTGGTCTGATTTCTAACACAACAGACTAGTTTTGTCTTGTTTTGAAATGTACATATGTGAAACCATACAGCATGGACTCTTCTTGCATCTGATTTCTTTCATTCACCATTATGTTTTCGAGATTCTTTCCTGTTTGAAATATAACAGCAATTTTCTTATTCTCATTGCTATACAATATTTCATGATTTCCCTAACCATTCTATTGTTTATGGACATTAAGACTGTCTTTGATACACACTTTAATGAATTTCTATTGTGTGCCTAGAGTAGAATTGCTATGTTGTAAGAAATGCATATATTCAGCTTAGGGAATACTGCCATGCAATGGATTGGTAAAGGAGGGTTTTATTAATTTACGTTCCACTAACAGTGTATGAACATTCCTACTGCTTCGTGTTCTCTTTGATTTGCAATTTTCACCTTAGCCCTTCTGATAGGTGGCTAGTAGTAGATTATTGTGTTCTTAATTTGAACCGCTTTTCATATGTTTATTGGTCATTGGGATGTCCTCTGCTGTGCAATGACTGTTGCTGGTTTTATTTATTAAGTAGACTGCCTCTTAAAATAGAATTTTAGGGGAATTTTATATATTCTGAATATGAGTCCTTTTGCCAGAAATGCGAATTGCCAATATCTCCTTCATCTATGTGGCTTGTTGCTTCAGTCTCTGCATGTAGTTTTCTGATGACTGAAAGTATTTAATTTTAATGTAGTCCAATTAAGCAGTATTTTCTTTATGATGCAAGCTTTTGTATATCCTATTTATTTGTTTGGCTCAGGCCAAACAACATACAATGCCCTGATGTATTAAGCATGTGGGCAGCTAGTTTGTGACTTCTAGGCAATTAACAAAAAGACAAGTATATTTAGAAGAGAAATATAATCAACATTGTGTTTTAGATAGACCAGTGATATTGGCTGGAATGGATTTAGAGGAGAAAGATTTACCGCAGGTAGATCAATTAGAGACTATTGTAATCAGTTGTGTGAGAAATAATATGCCTATAAACTAAAGCAGTAGTAGGGCGATGGGGAGGAGAGAATGAATTCCGGAAGAATTTAGACAATTAAATAATACAACTTGGTGGTGACTAAGAAGGAGAAAATGAGAAATCATGAATGAACCTTGGGTATCTGGCTTAGATGATTAGATAGCAGTATCATTAATTAAGACCAGGGGCTATCTTTTTGAAGAGTAGATTTGAGGAAAGTTAGTTTAATTTAGGCCATGTTGTGTTTGAAATGTCTGTGGGATGTGTATGAAATACAGATCTGGATAATTTTTTTCTTCCTTCTGTTCCTTTCCATTTTCTACTTAAAAAATAATTAACATATATTAAATTGGTAATCAGACCAAAGAAACAGTAAAAATACATCTGCTTGACTTCTCTACCCACCCATATAGTAGAACATGAAAATGCGCGACAGCTCACTCACCCTGAATCCTGCTGCTCAGTCTCACTCCTGGTGCCCACGTGCCCCACACTTACTCAAGCCTTCTTCGTGGATGATCAGATTCAGGATCCATGAATCAGAAATGAGTCCTGTTCCCATGTAGCGTTTGAGGCTCAATAATCAGTAAATCCTGGACTGGCTTTGGCTGCATTCTCCTTTCTCCTCTGCTCCGTTGCTTGACCAACGTTCCCAGCTCCTTCTAGGTCTGCGGCCTTTCCATGAATCTGTTCCCATATGGCTCATTATCAGTTTTCTCCTCTGGGGATTAGCATTCTCACTCTTATGTATAGACATTTCTGAGGTCAGAATTGAGTATCTGCTTATATGTGGATCCCTTGAGACTGTTCTCTATCTACTGTTTACAGATCCCAGTGCTGAGTGTTCCATGTCTTTTATGTGTAACTTACTTCACTAATTTACGTTACTTGCTTGGACTCTTTAAGTGTTTTGGTTTGCTACTCCATCAAAATGAACACCAAAAAAAAAAGAAAAAACAATCATTGCAGACTAGACTATAAATTTAGAGAAAACTGCTTAGCATTCTTAGCATGTGAGTTGTTCAGTTACTCAGCTGACACTTACATTGAGCACAAACAGATTTGTGATGAAGCCACACAGAGGAAGGAGTTAGATTCAATTAGTTCTGGAAAAATGGTCATCCTCAAGAGAAATACTAATTTCTCATGGCACTAAAGGTAAATATATTTCCTGACACTTGGAAAAGCACCAAAAAAGAGAAAACAAAACAAGGGATTTAGAAAAATCTGAAGATCCCTATGTAGGGCTATTTTGGTGAAAAGTGTTGAGGGATAATCATAAATAGTTGCTCGCATTTTAGGGTTATGATACCTTGTCTAAGATGTTATAGAGTAGGTATGCTATCATCAAAATCTTGGAAGGAAACTATACCCTAGATTCTTCCTGTATTTCACGTCACCTCATTCCACCTCCCACCACACACATAGCAAAACATTTGCCTGTGATGTCAACATCACATAAGATATCAACAGCTTGACCCTAGAGTGCCTGTGTACTAGGCTGCTGCAGAGCGCTGTGCAGGCCATGCCTGCCTGACTCTAGACACACCATTTGCCTCCCTAAAGGTGAGCAGTTACCGACCTGACAACCCAGCATCCTTGCCAGTGTGAACCAACTCACACTCTTAAGAAAAGAAGCAAATTCTAAAATTCTTCTTCAGGACTCTCTTTTTTAGTCTGAGGATATAATCTACCATTGATTGTAATATATAGTAAGAGATACTGCAAATGACCGTTTAGGCCGGTTGAGCTGGCAATGCTCTTTCTTAATTTCCTACTCCCAACTTTTACTTCCTTAACTTCAGCATTTTAATTCTTTACTCATGTTTCAATTAACAGGCACAAAAGCTTTGAAAGAGAAAAGCTTTTTGCCTCCTTCTCTAACGCAACCAACAAGCTCCCATTTGCCTTCTCAGAAAACAGCCTCTCCCTCTCATGGGAAACGCTTCCAGCCAATGTTACCCACTGTGCCTCCTGACAAAGCCAGCATCACAGCCCAGGCTGCTCTGCTCTCAAGGGTTTTTCAGTAGGTTCAGTCTGTCTGGAAAGCAGCGCCTGCCATCTGACCTTTGTATTGCTCATCTACACAGGCTGGATGAAGAAACAGAGGGAGGGCAGAGCTGAGGACTGGGTCTGGAGAAGGAAGAGAAAGAGACAAAAACAGAGTCTGGGATCCAAAGAGCCCAAACACTGTTTGGTTTGGCCTTCAGACATGGCAGCTCGGCAACAGGAAATGTCAGCTTATTAAAGACTTCACATGGCATCATCAGACGACAGCCATTAGACCCTTTGGCCAGGTTCCCAAGATCACACTGAGGGGAGAAAAACAATATGAACCAATATGAATGTCTAGATTTCCTTTCTAAGACAGAAGAGTTCACTAGGCTGGCTGATTTGGCAAGCTGTTAACAGAACTAATTTGATTGCTTTGGCAGGGATAAGAGGATGCAGGAGGAGATCTCCCAGCTCTGATGCCAGCTTTGAATTCCAATGATTATCCTGTATGCTGTTGACTTGATGTCGTTGAGAAAACGGGGGTGGCTTGGGGTGGCAATTGCAAAAACATCACCAAAAGCAACCACTGCTGACTGAAGTTGGCCATTTGAAGGTGTGAGGGAAAAGCCTTTCCTGGCAGAGGCAGGCAGGAGCCACCCCCAGGCCTATTATTCTTGGGGTGGAGTTTCCAAAAAGATGGATTTATTATGCTTGTCACACCTGTGAATGTGTCACTTGTGTTACCATCCTTGCAGTGTATCACTTTGCTTTTAAAACTGCTGGCTAAAAGCCCTTCCTGTTAGGGGATAGATCCTACTTATCTAAAGCTCAGTGTCTGTTGAAGTATTTGTTACATTAACAGAACTTTCCTTTCTTCCTGCCCAGGGAGGAAAGAAGAAGGACACTCACCTCTGGTCCTAGTTATATAGAACCATGGTGTTTCTTTCCCTGGAAAGGAACAGGACACTGAAGGAGAGACGCATTTGTAAGTTGCATAAAACTCTCTATGGACTGGTCTATGTGCTATTGTTTCCCTTGGCCCACCTGACCAGTAGCTTCACTATTTGCCACAGTCTCTGAAGTTGTGTTGCTCCTGAAATCCATCGCTAAACATGGAG
Organism: Equus caballus; assembly: GCF_041296265.1. NCBI lineage: Eukaryota > Metazoa > Chordata > Mammalia > Perissodactyla > Equidae > Equus > Equus caballus. The sequence goes on from NC_091685.1 coordinate 110,103,047, forward strand.
GAGCACACAGAAATCAATAGTCTGTCTTCATGAAGATTTTTAGGATACTCTCCAGACAGCTTCCTCACTCAGTGCAAAATGCATACGCCACTGAGGCAGCAGACACATGAATTCATTCACCATCAAGGAACTCACCTTTGCCTCCAACATCCCTGCTGGCATCTTTTATTCTCCTTGGCATCTATTCCTTTTAATCACACCATCCTGGGAAAGTCAGGCCAGGCAGGTTTAGCCATCGAGCAAGCCCACAGGGATCTGCTAGAGGCAGGTAGAAGGAAAGGGTGTTTATGGTTAAGCAGGGACTTGTGGCTTCAATTTCATCTCAAGTGCTTGCAAAACTTCCTCACACCTACTGAGCCGTAGTGAACCACAGGACAGTTGTGAACTTCTCAAAGAGGCTCAACTCTGTGGAGCTTTGGTTACTGCTTCAAAGGTATCCTAGATTCTAGACTACATTTTAAAATATGGTCAGGCCCTCCAAGGGAAACATATTTCCCTTATTTTATACATGCCCACCTGTCTTGGGTTACTTTCTCATTGCTATAAAGATGACTATCACTCTAGCTTCGCTCAAATGCTCACTTCTCCTTATTCGTTTATATAGAATAAGTGGTAATTTAAGGATCTAGGATATACCAAAATAAGTGATTTATTTAATGACATGAGTCTTAGTCTTGTTGTTCACTCAACCAACAGTATTTATGTAAGTCACACTGTATGTGCAAGTCACTATGCACAGTAAGAAGGAAGATAAGTTAAGAAATGCATAAGTAAGTTTCCAGGAATTATTTAAGAGAAAAAAATTAAATATATTTTCTCTTAAGAGGACAATCTACTTTACCAAAGATTAAAATTGGCATTTATCCTTCATTTGGTAGGATCCATACATTGGTATATAAGTCAAGGCTCTTAGTTGTAACAGAAATAATCTCCTGATAATTTAATCAGAAAAAAAAGAAATTATAGTACATTGGATAGCTCACACAACCTTCAGGAAGGCCAGAGAACCAGGTTTGGAGGCTATGTACACACATAGAATTGACATCATAATGTATAACTGTGCAGCAAAGCCACCAATGTTACGAGCAGACTCTGATATTGTCGCTAGAATTTCAGCTACTATTGGCCCTGGAAACTAAAGAGTTCCCTCCTCCCACAGTAAAATGAATTGTACATGGCACCTACCTCTTTCAATCATCATATCCTAAATCAAAGTCTGGAGTGAAGATATCTGATTGACAAATCCTAATTCACGTGCACACATCCTAGCTGCATGTAAGGCTGGAAAAGTCTGTATACAGCATTTCCATCTCTAAATTGGGAGATGGGCATTGTCAAAATTCAGAGATAGAGATGAGGAAGAATAATTATTTGACCAAAAATTAGTGGTTTTGCTCTGAAAACCCAGAGCCTCTGCTACTTTTCTCCTATCAGGGTTTGCTGCAAACTCCATGGAGATCCTTCTCTGCCACAGACCCATTAGTACCATCAATTTACCAAGACATAGGTAGCATGAACAGCCAGAACCAGGTTGGAAATCTTCTCTTGTCTGAGCTTGACTGAAAGTTGGTAGCTTTGGAAGAAATCCAGTACATTGGTGAGAGAAATCCACCCAAATGAGGTACATGTCCTCTCCAAAATCTAATGATGTTATCCAAACATCATGCTTCTTTCTTAGTGGTCTGGGAATAATGTACAGCAACTCACCCTTCACTGTGAAAACCCAGACCAGTGAATCAGTATTATGGATTTTTCCTTTTGCCTCAGTTTCTAATATGGCTCAGTGTGGTATGATTATGAATCCCGTCTTCATTTAGAATAGTGAGATTTTATCCATCAGGGATTATTTTGCCTTAATGATGTTTTTCAATTATTGCACTAAAATATCTTCTATCTTGGTTACTGAGTTTTATAGTGTCCCCTTGAACTGTGTGCCCTTGAAGAATGCCCCACTAGTGTTGGATCTGCTTTAGGTTCATCCTCAGGGATATTCAATTTCTCTGTTTCCAGGAGTTCCTATCATATCAAGGGAGACAAATATAACATGCACTTTGGAGAATATAAAGTTCTGGATAGGGGTATGTACATATGAAATAGGATGGCTGGGATGGTCTCAGAGAGAAGGTGACATTTGAGGAAAGATGTGAAAAAGGGGGAAGAGGCTAGATTTGTGTTTGTACAGTTCAGTTTGGATCTTAGAGGGCTACTCCCTGATGTGAACTTAAGGCCCTGGTAACTGAGTGACCATCATCAAATATCTCTCAAGGGCATGCATTTGGATTATCATCCAGTCATGCTGCCTACGAGATAAGCTGTCCCTCCTTGCCTCAGTAACTAAGGTCTCTGCCCCATTACTTGGACTCTGACGCTCCCAATTGAAAGCGGGTACCCAATTTAATATATAAACTCCCATCAGCCTCTCTGGCCAACACAAAATACTGATGCCCATCTAGGTCTCTAACTACAGTCAGTTTCCAGGATGTCCTGAGGGCCAATTACAAAGTCAAATCTGAGAAGAGAGGATTTATGCATCCAAAAATAACTGCCAGATTTTAAATTTTTATACATGTGTGTGTGTGTGTATATATATATATATATATATATATATATATATATATATATATAAAATCCGGAGGATGCATATGGGAAGAGATTCTCAGGGAACTAGATCAAATAGGGAAGAGCTTAAGTGTAGATGGAGCTGAGTTTATCTATACATACCTGCATGTACCAGAGTCTGAATTCAATATGCAAGTTCAAGCAGCTGGGAGTGGTTCTAATTTGTTTGCCTGGCTGCTTTTAATAAAACCTGGACTCAATAGTGATCTGCACTACAAAAAATGGAGATGTCAAAAATTCCTTAGAATAGTTTGAGGAAAGAATTTAAACACTTAGGGAATCCTACCCATTAGATTGTATTTATCACATGTAGTCCATCTAGCAAACCTTAATCTTTGCCCTCAAGAAAGCCCTGAAGACTGTCCTCAAGACATCAAGAAATTGTTATTTCATTATATATATTCATATTAATATGGATATTTTCAACACACACTTGAATAGAATTACTACTCCCTGAAGAATGCCCTTGGTCTCAAAACTATATTCAATTTATGTCAGAAACTAGACATAACTATCATATGGCAGAATTTGTCCCAGTTTACAATCAATGTGGAAAATTAACTCTCCAGCTTTAAAGATTGGTAAAGTTTCTCCCAATAACATTTTATGTACCTTAATGCTTTCACTATAAAACAGAAAGCTTAATTTATTTTTATTTTGCAAACGATTATAAATTGAAGGGATTCCCATTGCAAGGAGAATGTCTATTTTTCTAAGATCTTAGAAGGGATGAATAGCTGACTAACTGACCAGCCTTCAATTCTAGGAAAACAATATCTGTTTTACAGGGCAAAAACATGAACACCAAAACAAATTCTACGTTCATGTGTTGGAGCAGTAAGAATGTCAAACAAAAAAATCAGCTTTCTGATAGACATATGTGTCTTGACTGTTTTGAATCCTCAAAGAGTTTCCATTTCTGCTCCAGTTGCTTCAAGATTTCACTATTGAAGTGCCCAGGTATCAATACTCCGGACCTTATCGCTTCAAAAGCTGAAGCTTATGCCACTTATGGGTCACCTCGATCTAAAGTTCTCATCACATCTAGATTCTTCCTATAATTTTAAATTATGAGCACATGTTGGTTTTTACCTTTTCACTTTCTCTAATGCATTACCACATTTCTCTTCTTACTTGCAAAAATCTTTTTCAGACCCGCAATTTTTTCTAATTCTGAAGGCATAAAATCATCACTCAGTATGCTATTATTGCACTTTTCCCTTGACCATTAGAGATTTCTACATGGTATGTTTTCCTACTCTTTTCCTGTCTATTCAGAATTATCTTCCCCAGAAGTACTTCCCATCATCCTGTCTTTGCAATGAATAGTAACACCTCATTGTGAAGCAATTAAAGTAAGCCCTTCTGCCGGAGCTTAGAGAAATTTCAAGACCTTGTTCTCTTTCTTCTTTTAGACGGCTTTGCTTTGATAAAGAAAATGTCCCTCGAGGAGGCAGGCCCGTCATAGATCTGCCTGGCAAGGCCTGGCGCAGCCAGGATGCTTCTGGGGGTGAGGACCCCACTCGCCCGCTGGGCTGCCAAGGCTGGAAGGCCACGGCCCCAAGTCCCCAGCAGGAAGAGGCCCCTGGTCCATGGCCGACTCTTGGAGGAATGGGCCCAGAAAGCTAGCATTGGACTTCTGTGACGGAGCCACCAGCAAAAGGCCGCCTCCACCAAGGACACCGGGCAGGAGCACGCGTCCCTGGGGGATGCAGGAAAAGGCGGCGAGGAGGTGGTCGAGGGGCCCGTCCCCCCTCCCCAGGCCGGGGGATCTTACAGCTGGACGGGGACAAGCTGGATGACCCCAACTCTAACTAACCTGCTCGAGGGGGCGGAGAGGCCCGGCCCCCGAACCTCCCGGAGGTGGCAGGTCCGCAGCGGCAGAGGCGTCCCCTCCGAGCCGGCGGCGGGCGCGGCGCGGGGCGGCGGGCCACGAGGACCCCACGGCCGTCGGTCGGTGAGGCCGCGGCCCGGCGCCCCTGCAGGGACCGCCGGGGACCGAGGGAAAGCACCTCGGGACCGCGGGGCTTCCAGGCCTGGCCGAGGGGGACGGTCCTGCGCAGTCAGGACTTCTTGGTGTACCAAGTCGGCCTGAGGACACAGTGCTGACACTCGGGTGGCACCCGCTCCTGAAGGACGCCCTCTGAGCCGGCTCCAGGCCCGGGAGGAGCAGCGGGGCGCACCGGGCGGACGCAAGTGCCCCAGGAAGGCCGCCTGCGGTGGCGCGGGGGACTGGACGGCCTAGGAGCCCCGGTGTTCCCGTGCTCATGTGTCCTCGCCTGGGTCCCCGGCTGCCCACAGGGCCCATCGTGGACGTGCAGCAGGACAGCCAGAAGGACCTGGACATGACGGTGGAAGCGACACCACAGGAGAAACTGGCGCTGAAGAGCAGGTGTGGGATACTCCGCGGGAAGAACCTGGAGATGGGGAGACCGGGGATGGGTTTGAGGCGAGAGTGTCCCAGGCGATGCAGGAGGCTCAGAAACAGAAGGCGCTTGCCAAAACTGAGGCCCAGAGGGTTCTGAAAGAAGAAGATCAACTTACTTTAGACCTGAACTCCATGGAAAAGTCTCTCTCTGGTTTCTTCAAATGATTTGAGAAACAGACGGAGGTGATGATCCGAGGCTATCATTGCAAGAATGAAGAGGAGAATTACAGAGTAAGAATTGAAAGAGAAGACCAGAGATATGAAGCACTGAAGGCTCATGCAGAAAAGAAACTCAAAAAGTGGCAAAGGAGGAGATGCCCTGGTCCGCAGCCAGGCCTAAGCAGGGGCCCTGGCCTTGCAGGTGAGCCTGAGGAAGGAGCAGATTCGCATCCATTCGCTGGAGGAGCCTGTTGAGCAGAAGACTAAAGAAAAAGAGGAACTGACCAGAATCTGTGACATTCCATTTCCAAGATGGGTAAGACCTGACAAAGTCTCTGACCAGTACCATCCTCCCTCCTGCCTGTCTGTCTGACTGTATTAGAAGGTTTCATGATCTTTCTTCTCTCCTAACCATAACTCCTTTTCAAAACTAGATTTCTTTAAAAAGAAGACTAAAGTTTCCCTTAAGTTAAAAGAAAAAAGTGCCTGATGTTTCTTAAAGTACTTTTGAGTTTTTGACTATTCACTTTCCTGTTCTTCCTTGCTTCTACCTGAAACAGAATTTTTCCTTGACTTTAATCTACTTATATTGCTTTCCTCTTTCTGACTCCATACTCGGTGCTCTGTGTCCTCATATTCACCATAGGCATTCGAGCCCGTGATACACCCATCACGTGATGCACACTAGGTCTTTTCTACATGTGTGCACACTGTCTTCCACACGATATTGTCACTTTCCTAAGAACAGATGTCTTCTATTTATTTTTTTAATACTCTCAAAATGTTTAAAATATAGGAATCGAACTTCTATGTGCTACCCTAGAAATGATTAATTCTAGTATTTAACATAAGGCCCATGGACCCCAGAGAGTTAATGGATGGGTTTCAGAAAGTCCATGACCCCGCCACGGGATTGTATTATACAACAAAAAATGCTAAGAATCTCTGATCTCTTCTAACTCAAATCACTTTCCAGATGAAGAAACTGAAATTCAAGGTCAGAAAAGTAACTTACTTGAAGGGAATAGACTTTCTGAATCCTTGTTCCTTTCAACTTCTGAACTCAATTTTACATACTCTTGGGAGTATAAAATTCCATGAAAGGTCTTCAAAATCCATTACCCTGCCTGCAGGCTGAATTTGTCATAAAGATCCCAGCAGATGCAACCCATGATACTATTAAAGATCTCCTGGGAAAGGAATTTCATAATTTCCTTCAGTTTACTTTCACACAAACATAAAATCAGCCTCTTAGAACAACCACTACATTATATTACTTCTTTTTCTTATATCCTGAAAACACACACTCTCTCACACACACCCCCCCACAGGGCCTTCCATTTAGAAGGAGATCAAGTAAAAGTGCAATTTACCTTACTTCTAGTCTCTTCCAAATATTATTTCAACTTGAGCTTTATTTGAATATGAAAATCAAACAAAAACAATATCAAATTAGTTTTTATGTTTTTGCTACATAAAAACTCAGGTCGATAAACTCACAGTAATCCACAAACTCTTTAGCCAAAGAAACAACTATTTGTACTTTTAGCATGACATGTTTATTCTGTCTTTGTGGGGTTGGAATTGAAAATGGAAATCTCTGCCCTGGCCTGTGCTTGTGGAGTAACAGCAACAGTAGAAAAGTTTCTGGGTAAGCTACAGTATCCCTAAGCCGTCTCAGGGCCACAGAGGGCCTCTCATGGAGGGGGTAGGAATAGAACAGGAGTTTTCTTCCTCTTAAGTTCAAACACCTCCCCTTGCGTCCAGGAATCCCTGCCCTTCTCCCGTAGTCCTTCAGGCAGTTTGCTTTTACTCTGCAGCAAAGGGTAGGAGTTTAAGTGATTTGCACTTCCTAAGTTCAAGTGAAACTATTTCAGATCATTCTCATTTCCATCTCCAAATGTCTGTGGCACAAGGAAACAATCCAGAAGATTGAACATGACGAATAGGAGTCAAACTAAATCTCCCGACAGCATGATTCCTCAAAATGATGTAGGCCTGTTTATGTACAGAATCAGAGGGGCTGAGTCTAAAAGTAGCAAACCACTTTTCCTTTTTTTCAATCTAAATTATCATTGATGTTATTGGGGGCAAAATGACCTGATCGACAAGTGTGATTCTCAATACACAGAGCCATAGTGAAAGAATAGACAATGTAACAACTGGAGAAATAAGGGCTGAGGGAGATGGGTCAAACAGGTCCTAGCTACTGCTAGGAAACCATCCAGAGGCCCTTTAGAGAACTACAGAATTCAAAAGGGGAATTCAAGCTTGACCTGTAACCACTTTGGGAAAGGATGGAGAGCAAGCTGACAGAATCATTGTCAGAGAAGATTGCTTGAATATAGATATGGGACCAAGAAGTTGAATAAGAGAGTTGGCATGGAGAAATGGCTGGAAGTAAAATCATGTTCCCCTTCGGCAGGTTTCACATACAAAGAAAAAGGTGTGTGAGTAAAAATAAGGCGTGCTGTTCCTTTCCAAAAGGAGACCCTTCTTTGAGAGCTCTGCCTTCCTGAGGTCCTGACTTCCTGAAAATATTGTTCAAGATTTGCATTGTTGCATTTTGGAAGATTGTACTCTGAAAACACCATGATTGAGTGCTGCCCAAGCACTGAAGAATGGGTAGTCCAATGTTGCTGCTATTTTCCCAGGATTCTTTCTCTGTAGGGGGTACAAAAATAGCCATTTTCCATTTTTGCAGTGACGCTATGGTATAGTGATTGGTTGACTGGACATTCATGACATAAAAACTATACTTCTTTTGGCCAACTGCTATTCTCACCATTTCAAAGTGTCTTTTGAATAGGACTTGGTCTAAAAAAGGGAGATGGAGAAATTTCATAGGAAAGGCAGACTGTGCTTAGATACCCTTTCTAGTTCTTATTGTGCACGGGGGGAGAAGTGTCTTCCTAAAAGAAAGTCAAGAGGCTTTATTGTTTTTTCCTCAGGTATCAGTTTCCTACCAAACTGCATAGAAAATTAAAAGCAAAAGTGGGAGTGTTCTGGGTGGGAAGTAGAAGGAGGGAGTAACATTTTTGGTGTGCTGGAAAAGATATGTATGCATCGTAACAGGAAGGCAATGTTTTCTGCTTGAAAGATAAAGGGTGCTTTTTAACATTAAAGCGTGACTTGTTCTTGAAATTTCTCAGAGTATATTTGTAGATTTTTTTATGTTTTATTGAGGTATAATTGATATACAACATTATATTAGTTTTAGGTGCACAAGATAGTGATTTGATATTTGTATATATTATGAAATGATCACCATGGTAAGTCTTGTTAACATCCGTCACCATATATAGTTACAGAATTGTTTTTTCTTGTGATGAGAACTTTTAAGACTTACTTTCTCAGCAACTTTCAAATATGCAATACAGTATTATTAATTGTGGCCACCATGCTCTACATTACAACTCCATGATTTATTTATTTTATAACTGGAAGTTTGTTCCTTTTGATTCCCTTTACCGATTTCGCCCACCTCTCATTTCCACCCCTGGAAACCACTGGTTTCTTGTCTGTGTCTATGAGCATGGTTTGTTTTTGTTGTAGATTCCACATATAAGTTACGTCATACAGTATTTGTCTTTCTCTATCTGACATTTCACTTAGCATAATGCCTTCATGATGTGTCCACGTTGTTGCAAATGACAAGATTTCATTTTTTCCTGTGGCTGAATAATATTCCGTTGTGTTTTCTTTATCCCACATTTTCTTTATCCATTCATCCTTTGATGGACACTTAAGTTGTTTGCATATCACGGCTATTGTAAATAACGCTAATGCTGCAATGAACATGAGGATGCATATATCTTTTCAAGTTAATGTTTTCATTTGCTTCAGGTAGATACCCAGAAGTGAAATTGCTGGATCATGTGGTAGTTCTATTTTTAAGTTTTTTGAAGAAGCTTCACACTGTTTTCCATAGTGACTGCACCAATTTACATTCTAGTCAACAGTACACAAGGGTTCCTTTTTCTCCGTATCCTTGCCGACACCTGTTCTCTCTTGTTTTTTGACAATAGCTCTAACAGGTGTGAGGTGATATCTCATTGTGGTTTTGATTTGCATTTCTCTGATGATTAGTACTGTTGAGTATCTTTTCAAGTACCTGCTGGCCATCTGTATGTCTTCTTTGGAAAAATGTCTATGCAAATCCTCTGCCCATTTTTTAATCAAATTGTCTGGATTTTTTGCTATTGAGTTGTATGAGTTCTTTATATATTTTGGGTGTTAACCCTTTATCAGATATATGATTTGCAAATATTTTCTCCCATTCAGTAGATTGCTTTGTCGTTTTGTTGATGGTTTCATTTTGTAGTTTTTACTGCTTCATATGCGTCATTTCTCTCATTGTTGAATCCCAAGATTTTCTCACTGAATTTTAGTAGAATAGGTAACGTGAAGTGGGTCAACGAAACCTTGAAACTTATGACGATACTGTCAAGTTAAATTGGCTTCTCTAAGCCATTTATAAATTCAGCAGAAAGAAAATGATTTAACAAGTTTTTACATACACAGTTAAACTTTGTATACTCCATTAAAGCTTAGGTACTAACTTAAAACATAAGTTTAACTATTTTTCAGCTAATGTTTTAGTTTGCTTTTTATATATTGAAGGGAAATGGAATTAGTACTGTATAGTAAAACAGACATTTTCAAATGAAGCTTTACCTTTAAGTTTGACATTTACACTTATAAATAAGTTTTGATTTCCTGCATTTGGAAATATATATGATTATGGTAGAATAGAAGGATAACATTTATTATTTTATTATCCTTAAATTGAGTAAATTAAGGGAAAATTTAAACCTTCAATATGAAACATGGTCCAAAAGTGAAAATGAGAAAATATTAAAAAAGAGAATATTTTAGGATGATTCTCAAAAGACAAATGGTATAAGGAAGAAAAAATAATACTTTGTTGGCTTACTAAGCAAAACTCAGTCCTATAATTATATTACAAAAAAGAGTTGTTACAAGAAAATAATTAACAGGATAGATACAAAATTATGAAACTAATAAATTACTCAGAAGCATCTGAGTAATCTTACAACTAAAGAAGAGGAATAAGGATACTGTTGTATCTTAAAAGATATAAAAATAAAAATAATATATATGAAAAATGCCTCTATCATATTGCTTTTTAGTTTAATGTTCTAGAGATGAGTAAACATAATTTTTAAAATCCTGAATTAAAGCTTGATGAACTCAGTCGTTCTTTTGTTTTTTTCTACATAGCTTTTTACTACTGAATTGTTGTGGTGCTGAAAAATCTATTTCAAGCTGCAAGAGTATTTTTCACCTCACAACCTAATAAAGTGCTTTAATGAAAAAAAGAGACAAGTGCTTCAGTTTGCAGTAGACTAACATCCATGTGTAGGAAAACAATCATAAAGGATGTCAGAGAAAGGGTTACCACAGGTGGCTCCCAGCAGACACGTTAATTTAAATTGAAATTGGTATGCCAATTGAATTTGTAATTTACTGTAATCAGATAGCGATAATCGCTCTTCAATTTGATACTCTTCAAATCCCTGATTAGGAAATGATTTGCTATCTCGTTAACTCAAAAAGGCATAAGCCATAAATATACAATTATTTCTTAATTAACACATTAGATGTGACAGGAATCTCTTCGTGTTATATATTAATATTTACTGGGATAACTCATAGGAAATGATTTTAATGGACGTGGATTAATAGCCTTTTCAACATGATCTTCAGTGGGGCCATTCAAGCAAAAGCCTGTGAGTTAACCATCTTTAAGGTTTTTTTAAATTACTCTCTTTGAATTTAAAGAAAAAGAAAAAATTAAAATATTCCTTTTACAAGTAACTAAAGATTATTTAGAGTTAGATTATAGTTTGTCTCTGAGTATGTTTTTTCTTTATTTTTAAGAGCCATAAAACATGAGAACTTCTGTTCTAGAAAAAAATTAACAGTCATTTCTTTTTGTCAAAATTATCAATTTTAATGACTATCTTCTGAGTGATATCTATGCGCCCAGAACCAGAATAGTGCCCAGTGAAATGAGAGGCAGGCAGTCCAGCATATGGTCCTAAGTCAAGGAGCTTAAAATTTATTTGAGAATATAAGCCTACGTATATGAAAATGTTTTATGGTGAAAAGTAAAAATTTCATGAAATATTTGTAAAAATAGATTTCAAAATGTAAAACAAAGCAAAAAGAAGAGTAAATTCCATGGGTTTGGATAAGAAGGATCTCAAGAGAGCTGGGAAGAAATTAAATTGATGCCATTAAGAAGAAAAACGAATGGCATTGAAAAATACAGATATAAGAGTGTGTTGTCATATCATCTCAGTATTAGAAGAGATTATAAAAGTGACCAGATTGAGCCACCCACTCAATATCATGCTTCAAGGCTAAAGGACAAACACTGTATGTGTGTGTGTGTGTGTGTGTGTGATAGAGAGAGAGAGAGAGATAGTAACAGCTAAGATAGACAATGAACCTCTAAATATGTGTCTGGAGATGGTGTATGAATCAGTGTGCAGGGACAGAGCAACTGAAAGGGAGTGCTGTTTACAAATGGGGCTCAGTGAAGACCTGTTAAAATGGCATGTGAGCAAACCCCCAAAGGAAGGTAGGAACAGCCACATGGCTGTGTGAGGGCAAAACTTTCCCACATGAAGGGGTCAGCAAGTGCCAAGGATGTGAGTTTAGGAACCTTAGTTAGGGAGATCATGTGACTAGAAAGCAGGGGGTGAGGGGAGAGTGGAAGCAGGTGAAGTCAGAGAGCCAGAGGAAGGTGCAGAGCATGTAGAATTTGGCAGAACGTGGAGAAGAATTGAGTATTTTTCTGTGTAAGGTGAAAGCCATTGGAAAGTTTGAGCAAAGTGGCTAGATCTGCCCTCCTTTTACAGAATCACGTTGGCTGCTGGGTAGAAAAGAAAGATGAAAGCCAGAAGCTAACTGGTTAGGAGGCTCATCCTTTTTGGACTAAAGTGGTAGAGACAAAAGGTTGAGAAATGGTTGAATTCTGAATATTTTAAAGTTTTGCTAAGGGTCAAGATTTATCAATTACTACCAAGTTTTGGGACCTGTGGCAGCTAGAATATAGCTTGAAGGATGACAATAGTAGCAATGGTGATGATGATTTGAGACAAATGACACAGAAGAGGTCTCTACTTAGAAAACAAAAGAAAATTATGCTATATCAAAAGATTGATAAATGATAATACATTTTATGCTTACAATAAAAATTAAAATTTTTAGACAGAGGTGTCTTTTTTAATGATTACTACAGTTTGTTGAATTTTTCCATGAACCAACCAATTATCAAAACCAATTCCATCAAATAAAGAACTTTCTATGGTTTATTACTGCTAATAATAAAAACAACATGCAAGGGTACATTGTTAGCATGGTATTTTGTTGAGCAAATGTGATATGACTTCAAAATATGCTTTTTTTTTTTTTAGTAAGGTTAATACTTGTCTACTTATTCTCTTTGTCATTTTTTTCTTTTTCTTTTAGGTAAGGAAAAATATCACAAAATAAATACACTTTGCCTTTCCCTCCCTGGACACTGCCTTGGTCAGCTCTTGTTGAAAAGTTACAAGTTCCTTGTTATCATCACTCCTCAATCCATTTTTACCCTTCTGGCACTCCAAACCACAGTATAATCAATGCAGATATATGTTGTAAAGTTATATCTCTACAAGAGAGTAAATTGAATTTCACCCAGGTTAAAAAAAAAATGCCTAAGTGTTCAGGGCCTTCGGTCATCCGTGTGGAAGAAGTTGTTTATGCCTCACAAATGCTGAGGAGTTTGCACAGTAGAAAGAAAGGTGAAGATTTGGCAGATAACTGGGCAACTATCTAGACAGGGGACAGAAAGGACAGTTGTCTGCATGCAGCATCAATAGCTTCAATAGTTCTCTGCGAATTCCTGAAGCCTTTGAACACTCCAGACAGGACGTGAGGGCACTGTAACGTCATCTGGAGAGAACAGCACGGCTGCACCAGTCATTATAAAATCAAACTTTAGATTTCATGCTAAAACTTGTTTGCAGAATGACAGGAGATTTCTCAAGGATAGAAATATCCAGAAGAAAAGAGCAAAAAATGAGAATGACCTCTTGGGAGATAAGGGTACATAATATTAGCCTTCCTAACTTCTCTTATAGCCTGATTTATTGTCAAGTAAGTTTCAGATATGCACTTATATCAAACCTGAAACTGAAGGAAATAAAATTTCTGTCATCACTGTGTTATTTATGTCTATGTGGACGCTGGCTGAAACACTGGCCTTTAGGATAAACTTGATTCAACCACAGGGAGCTATATTGAAACTGATCCACTGAGAAACATATTCCTATATAAATTGTTTTTGTTGTATTCATTTCCACTCTAGCTGCCATGACTTAATAGCTATAACAGACTCGTGATATCATGTTGTTTCCAAGAATTGCTTCAGTTGAAGGTCTGTAGCACACAACTAAAATATTGAGTGTGTGAGAGTCATGCATGAGCTATAAAAAGCAGAAGGGAATTAGCATCAACACCAATATCTTGGCTGAGTGTCTAAATGTTATCCTTTGACAGTGGCAGGCTATTAAACAATTTTTAAATAAGACATTTTCCCACCACAAGGAAAACATTCATTTATAGGTACTTTACAACCCGGGATTTAAGGCTTTAAAGAAAATATGCTGTCCGTACCATGGATTATCTGGAGGCATTGGAAAGACCTGCCAATACATTTGGCTTGAGGTTAGAAGGTTTGAAACTGCTTTTAAATAAAAGTTGGTGTCTAAGGACAAATGAGTCATAGACAAAAGGCCAAACCATCTCATTCTGAAGAAAGTAGGAAATGTCAAAGAGCATAGTTGCATAAGAAAATATGAATAAAAAGTGAAAGAAAGGAAAGATTACTTTATTCCCATTAACCTTTGCTATTCTGTACTAAAATCTTAGACACTTCAGTAATACTTTATTTGATAGTAAGATTCAAGTGTTTTGCTAGCGAAGCTAGTCTTCCATGGCTTTCCATTCATCTGTTGAGCGTATTTTACAAAGATAATATGTTAACAAATGTTCCACTATAGCTAGAGCACTTACAGTGTGCTCCTTTATCATCTAAATCAGAGTTTCTCAACGGAGGCATCACTAATATTTTGGGATGGATTATTCTTTGTTGCAGGGGGCTGTTCCTGTTCATTGTAGGATGTTTAGCAGTATCCCTGACCTCTAGGTACTAGATGCCAACAGCATCCCTCAGTTGAGACAATCCAAAATGTCACCAGAAATTGTCAAATACCCCTGGTGGGTAAATCCACTCCAAATTGGGAACCACTGATCTAAATTAAGATTTATATAATAAAGAATTTTGCCACATATCTATATATGATGTGTACACTTGTCCAATTTTATGTCTTCCACAAATTTTATAAAACTTTATAACTTAATGAAATTTATATTGTATTAAGAACAATTTAGTGTCACAAGTAAAATGTCTTATGTGGATAATTCACTTAAACAAAGGAGCTTCTCTGTCCTGAACAAGCAGAACTATACAAGTGGTCTCCAGTCCCTAAACTCAGATTGTGGAGACTCACAAAGTCTTCAAATGGTGATCAAGCTAGAGGCCTGGGAAAGGAATTCTAGGAAGGGAGATCTAAGGCCTGAAAATAATGAAAAAGGAGGAGGAAGCCATGACAGAAATTAAAATAAAAATTAAATGAATAAAAATTTGAGTGAGGAAAGAATGATAGAACTTTATGAAGTACTTTAATGAAAAAAAGAGTGCTTCAGTTTGCAGTAGACTAACACCCACGTGCAGGAAAACCATCATGAAGGATAGATCTGTTAAATCAACAGATACGATGGTAATCAGAGGGCGATGCTGGAAGCTTCTTCCTGGAGGTATAAAGCTGAAACAGCAGATTTGACACAACTCAGAAATATTGTCCAAGTCACAGGTATGTGTTTCTCTCAAGACATTGTGATGAATGAAATAATAATAAAATAGTAACCAGAAAGAGTTCCCATAAGAGAATATGGTGCTTACACACATGGCTTAAGACACAAACTTCCAGAAAGTCTTTGGAGTCCTTGAGGATCTCTGTCCTTTCAAGAGAATTCTCCATAGATTAAGAATCCTTGATATCATTTCAGTATCAGAATAATATGGACAGTATTTTGAGAAAGAATGTTAGAGAAGGGATAAATAAGTCATCTGTATGATTTGTTTCCTGGTTTCTGTCTGTTGGTCTTAATCCCTCAAAGTCAAAAATGTGAGAAACACACACACAGAAACAGAGACAACACCCAATATGAGTTACACTCAGAGACAGAAGCAAACTGGGCAATTTGACGGCAAAAGTAATAGGAGTCTGTGGTAAGCGGTTTGCAGCAGAGGCTGCTAATTCCGACCAAATACTCCCCTTAAGGACAACTGCACGCTTCAGTTGAGGTCTAATTATTAGAAAGGTTCTACCCCACCTCCCACCCCCAGCCATTAATCTTTGCTTTGGCTAAACTAAACCAAATGATGTTCAAAAGAGATTCTATTTCTTAGATTCTTAGAAAGCTTTTATGAATGAATCTTGCGGCTGGGTGCCAGATGGATGAATTTAGAAGTAAATAAAAGGCCACTATCTACAGAGTAGATAGCATCTATATTAAGTTTAGAAATAAAATATCAGACAAAAACATTGAAATGTGATTTTCTCACCTCTGTGAAAAGATGAGGAAAAATTGGGAGCATGAGAGACTGTGGTTTACCCTGAAAGGACTTCACATGGAATGGCCCACCTACTCAGATTGGAGCTGCCAGATATGTTTCAAATAGGACACTTCAAGGTTTACTTTGATGTGGTGAGCGAAGGGGAAAGAATGGGGGTAATTTTCATGCAGACTCACATTAATACTCCAGTTACTTTCAGGGTGATTTTTCTAAGCTTCAGTTTCCTCATCTGAAAAATGAGGATGGTAGATCTAGATAATTATTTCCCAAACTGTGTTCCACGGAGTATTATTCCCAGGAGAATCTCCATGAAAAGTGTCATTGGGCAGATAGACACACACTGTATTCTCTATAAAATAGATATATAATGTAGATAATATTGTGCACCAACATATTACAAATTTTTTCGTCCACCCAGTGTAATAGTATCATTGTGCTCATTTACATGTAAGCGACTTCCCAAGATCACACTCTATGTGGGTGAAAAGGGAGCCCAGGACTCTTCCCTTCTTGCAGACTTAGAAAGCACATTAAAGTACTACAGATTTCTAGAAGTCTTTTGCTAAAGAAAGTTGTTTAATCTATATATACGGATGTTTTCCAAATTATTTTGACCATGGGATCCTTTTCTTCTCAGAACATATATTTAGATTCTGCAGAGTCCTCTGAAAAATGTAGGTCTTGCTTATGTATGACATCCTTTTAAGGCCTACCATATTATAAATACGAGATTAAAAAGAAGTTTATCAAGAGGAGTTCTTATATAATCTGTTGAGAGACAGCAAGCATATTTTCCATTCCAGACTTGAAATTGCAGTTCTTCAATCTTGCAACTACACACTGAGAATGAAATGAGCAAACTTTACGTCCAGTGGAATAGTATTGAAGAGAGATCAGTTACATAGTAATGCAGTATGGGTCCAAGAAAACCTGCGCAAAAGACTGTGCCTGCAGCTGCCAGTAATTATGTGGCCAGAGGGCAAACCCGTATTCTGTGGTCTACAGCCCTTCCAGCTCTCTGCTTATTGCCCTAATGTTGCCATGCTTTCCAATTTCATGGTTGAAAGTACAAAAGTTTTATGGAGAACTGGACAAAGTTTGCTTTTGCTAGCCCTTCTTACAGCTAACTATTTAGCTTAAAAAGTAGGTAGTACATATAAGCATGCAATACACATAATGTATGTCAGGCACTTAGAACTACATAAATGATATCATTCATGTAAAGCACTTCAAATAATGCTAATGCCCAGCAAGAGCTAATAATGTATAATAGTGAAGACCATGTTGTACACTAACATATTACAAGTGTTTTCATCCATCCAATGTAGTAGAATCATTATGCTCATTTACACGTGAGCCACCTGACCAAGATCATACTACATGTAAGTGGGAAGGGAACCCAGTACTGTCCAAATACAAGTTTCTTATTCTGAACCACTGCCTCTTGAAGGAAACCTACCTGAGCAAATCTTAGTTCCAGCTCAGAGGCTAGTGGCTGCTCTTCCCATTTCCATCACGGGGCTTGAGGGTACAGCAATGGAATTGGCTCCCCTCCTATTCGGAGTCTAAGTGATTGGTCTTCATTATTTCTCTTCGCTGGTCTTATGAGAGAAAAAAGACTGGGTTGGGTGATTTTTTTTATTCCTTCCAAAGCCTGCACTTCTTCTTTGCAAAATCACTTTTATGCACAAATAAGTTTTGAGTAGGACCAAAAAAATCTCACAATACTATTTTGTATTTCTTAGCATTTTGCAGTTTATAAAACACTTACATACCCTTTTTGTCTTTGTCGTTTCTAAAGGTACTTGGATATAGGACAAGAATTTTTATCATTCTAAATATTGGGAAATTAAAACCACAGAGATAAAAAGATTCTAATAGTAAACAAATGGCATTTAGGAATCAGGGATATAAACCCAGAGTACTATGTGTTATGAAAATCAACGCAGATCTGCCATACAAATAAGCTTATGTTTAGAACTTCTAAGAATTGAGAAAATATATTTAGAAAGAGCATTCTTCAATTCTCCTTTTCATTGTTTAAAAAATTAGATTTCCAAGGAAATCCCAAGACGGTCAGAATTCAGTGTCTTACACGTTGGCCATTTCCACTAAAGTTGCTTTCCAATGAATCTTGAGAGCCTTGAATTGGAAACTACAGCTACGAACCGAAGGCAAAATTTTCTGAGTATTCCACGATCTAAAGAAATCCACAGATAACCTTCTTCCTCCAGAGCCACCAGTCAGCATATCCAGCCCCATTCCTCCGCTCTCCGTTTGTATGACCATCACCTGGAAGAAGCCTTAGAAGAACAACTCAGCCTGTAGGAGAAAGAACAAAACCAAACTGACGGGGTCCTCCAAAAGACTCACTTATAGTCTTCCCTACATGTCTCTGAAGAGGGAAATCAAGAGATTGGACTGACCTCAGGGTGGAGAGAGGAGGCAGAAGTAGAATATTATCCACTCACACTGTTTGTCATGGCAAAAATTATGAGTTTTCTGTGGATTAAGTGAAGGCTATGGAAGGTAGATGGATTTTAGCTATCTTACCTGAACCCCAATAAGAGAGATGCTGGCTAGGGGAAAAGAAATTGAGAAGAAAGCACAAATGGATCTACCAGCATGGGTATGTGCTGAGAGGAATTGAAAGGGATTTAGTCAGGCTTGATCTCCCTTGTCTGCGCATTGTGCAGCGTGCAGTGTGTGTGTGTATGTGTGAGGAAGGCGGGGGGCGTTCTTACTGGATTCTCTGAACTCACACATCCTCCCCAGGAGACATCCAACATTTCAACACAGCCACAGAAAAGACATGAATGACATGCCCTCTTTTTGAACTTTCCCCTTGATCCTACAGACAAGAGGAAACAAATTTAGCAGGAGGTAGAAGGAGCCAAGTAATGCGTAACTAAGTTGTGCTCTGCACACATATGCCCGTGCTCCAAGGTGAGGGCAGGGAGGGGAAGTAAAAGAGACAGGCAGGCTTCCACCAGCCTTCAGAACTGGCTGGCAACAGGGGGCGGACAGAATGTTATCAGTTTGTTAGCGACTTACTTTATATTACGGGATACTTAGAACTTTTTGTTTCTGGTAATGGGGGAGAGAAAAATCATTTTAGCAAGTGCTATACTGAAGTTATAAATTGGTGTAGCCAAAAATTTTGAGTATTGAAATTGCCTAAGAAATTATCAAATCTGCCCAAAATGTTATCCAATAGAGAAGAGAGATTTCATTCTACAATTTTGTAGGTGGTGATGGTTAAGACATAATTTCGTGATTTTATCCCCACCAAGCTGAGTCTCCTCAGTGTACAGTTACACCATTTATGGTTTCCCACCTTCTTAAAGGGTCGAATTCCCTTCCCTGCATTTGTCAGGGTGAGAGTTCTAGTTTTCTTCTGGAAATTCATTATCCTCCCTTTCTCTCACCAAGAAAATCAGAAAGTAAATATATAAAAATTGAGATTTTTGTCAACACTCACTGAACTCTATGTGTTTCAGTATATTTGGATCGAAAATATTAAAAATAATCTTAGTACAAGTTCAGTGATTAAATTCTAAACAGAGAGTCATTAGCATGGGTGATTTTTAACTTCATTAGAGCTAATTGTGGAACTGGGTGGTGCAATTTTGGAAATCAAAGGAGTGACAACTAAATCTAATGCATACTGGGCAAAGAGAACAGGTGAGGTGGAATACATATGCAGTATGTATTTAAACATTTAGATGACTGGAAAATATGACTTGAGTCATTCTTTGCCAAATCTGGTTCAATCACAACTGTTTAAGATTGAAATTTGCTATTGGGCAGATTTGACGTCTGTTAGGAGCTGAAGTGCGTACCCTGCCAGATTTGTATGCTGAAGTCCTAACTCCCAGAACCTCAGATTGTGACTGCATTTGGGGATAGTAGCTAGAGTAGGAAAAAACCTCAGCCTTTTCCTCCTGAGTAGGAAAAAGCCCAATCCTTCCTCCTGTGTGTCTCCTTTACTTTCACACTACCACACTCACAACACTTCTGACATCAGATGTGTGGGGGTTTCCCCCACCAAGCAGTTCTCTGACACCAGCTGGGTGTCCTACAATTGAACTTAATTCTGACACTATGGACCTGGAGATAATGTCAGATCTCACAGGCTAAGGGCTCAGTCTCACGAGATGGCTTCCTACTTCAGACTCCAATTGCAAGCAGTAGGTCCCCAGGTTACCCACAACTTCTGTCCAACTTAGCTACAAATCAGAGGTTTCCATGACCCTCTCTTTGGGTTTGATTAATTTGCTGGAGTGGCTCACAGAACTCAGGGAAACACTTACTTAAATTTAGCGGTTTATTAAAAGATATGGTAAATGATACAGATGAACAGCCAGATGTAGAAATACATAGGTTGAGGTCTGGCAGGGTCCTGAGCGCAGGACCCTGTCCCTGTGGAGTTGGGGTGCATCCCCCTCCCAGTTCGTGGATGTATTCACCAACCTGGAAACTCTCCAAACCTCATCCTTTTGGGATTTTATGGGAGCTTCATTACCTAAGCATGAATGATCATAACTCCAATTCTAGCCCTTCTCCCTTCTCAGAGAATGGGGATGGGGCTGAAAAGTCCAAGCTTCTAATCCTGGCTTGGTCTTTCCGCTGACCAGCCCTCATCCAGGAGCCATCCAGGAGCCCACCTAGAGTCTCCTCATTAGAACAAAAGATTCTTCTATAACCCAGGAAATTACAAGGGTTTCGGGAACCTTGTGCCAGGAACTGGAGGCAGAGACCAATACAAATATATTCTATTGTCTCACGTCTTTAAAAAGATAACTAAGCTAAAATGAGGTCATTAGAGTGGGCCCTAATCTGATATGGCTGGTGTCCTTACAAGAAGAGGAAATTAGGACACAGACATGTACAGAAGGAAGACCATGTGAAGACACACGGTACAGAAGACGACCATCTACAAGCCAAGGAGAAAGGCCTTAGAAGAAACGAACCCTGCTGGCATCTTGATCTCATACTTCTAGCCTCCAGAATTGTGAGAAAATAAATTATGGTTGTTTAAGTCACCCAGTCTGTGGTACTTACTGATGATAGCCTGAGCAAACTAATACAGGGTCTATATTATAAGATTCTGAAGACATAGTGGAATTGCAATTTTGAAAAAATCAGGTCATCCAACAGGACAGAAAGATTACTTTAGTGATTAAACATATATCATACAAAGTATTAATAAAAATGAGTTTGCTAGCACTTCTTCTGTTTGAAATACATTTCAAAATTTAGAAATAAATACTTAGAGTTTCAGTGTTATACTTTCTTTATGCAATTCCAGCTCTTACTGGTTTATTTTCCCAAGAATAGAACTCTTGTGACACAACTGATTTTCAAAAGTATTACTAATAGTCAACTCAAACAATGGGAAAATCATCAACACTTATATGCAATCTATGGGAAAATTAATCCAATTTGTTATAAGAACTTCTTTCTTAAAGAAGAATCAAAAAGGGTAATAGGGCACGTGTGCACGGTGACTCATAACTAGTCTTTGAGTAGTGAACGTGATGTAGTCTACACAGAAATTGAAATATTATGATATATATCTGAAATTTAATATTATAAATCAATGTTATCTCAATAAAAATAAAAATATAAGAAAATTCAAAAAATAAAAATTAAAAATCAGCTACATATGATAGGTTTGTGAAACTGAGCTGAGATATGGGAAAATAGTTAAAACCAAGAGTGAGTAGAAATTCTCACACACAAGAGGTACTCATTATTAATATTATTATTTGTATTTAATAGTAACATTACTCTGAAATAACTTATTTTAGTCCAAGATACAGCAAAGAATTACTCCCATATAGTTAAGGAAATGCTTAGATTGTTCTAGTGGTTTGGTTTTTGATCCTTGGAATTCCTTCTCTTTGGGGTTGATTTAGAGGCCCAAGATCCGTATTTTGATCCATAATTAATATTAACAGAGACATTTTTATGCATCTCTTTCTTCTTCCTCAGACTTTCTCCTGATTTCAGCTCCACCTTCTAAGGGAATTGGGGTTGGACAGTGTCTAATTTCCAAGTATGACAAAGTCTATCCATTTTCCTGACCTAATGTCAATAAAAGAAAAACATTAAATGCATAGAGTACCTTTGACAAAGAAAAAGAACTTTAATCTCTTAGCTGTCTGTAACTAAAGTTGCATTCCAGTGTGGTAGCCCTTTCGTCCATGATCTGTATCAAGTTCTTTCTAAGCCTATACATGAAACAGAGAACGTTCTGCTCTTCGCCACTAATTCTAATGATATCCAAGGTCCAATTGTAACTCCACCAGTAATGGAAAAAAGAACATGTCAACATTTCTAAGTGTGTTTGCCCATGAATCCCATTTGTTCCATGGAATCTGCTTTAGGAATATTATACTGGACGTACTGTGAAAGAAGCATCAACGGGATTCAGTGTGCAACCTGAGTGGTGGGAGAGAAGTACCATTTTCCTAGCCATGGAAAATCATGGTTTTATTTTGTTAAGAAAAATTATCTAAAATTTGAAAATAAGGCAAAAAAAAAAAAAAAGAAAATGGTATGTCTTTTCAATGGCAGATGAGGGTGGCCCAGACCTCCCAAGAATTACTTAAGTACTTATGAGAATATACTTTTTTTTTTCAACTCCCTGTTTAGAACTCATTAAAGTGTCAGACTTACTGAAGTTACATTTTAACTTGTAGATTTTTGTCAGGTAGATCAGCAAATTATTCTCATGCAAAATAAAAGATAACCCCAAGGATTACGGTTTTTTGCCCTTTAGGAGATTAACCAGCATTGTATCTAAACTTACAATCTTATTCAAACTGTCTTTTCTTAAATTGCGTTTAGATACTCAGCTTCTCGAAAGCTCTTTGAACTATTATTAGCATTTGGCCGGTTCCCTCATTAATGAATGAGTTGAACACAGTTGTTGACATTGTTTATTTTATATTTGTATGAGAAACATGTTTTAACTTTTGGAAACAGTATTTTAACAACTTATAAAAAATGGTGCTGTTACAAGGAGTAAGTATTTCATAGAGTAAGATTGCATCTTTAAATATTTCGCCTTTGAGATGTTGAAAATATCTTTCTTAGGGACCAAAGGTCTTTATTATGACAGTTCTCTTTTTCATAAAGCATGCATGTCTACAAAACAATAGACTTTAAAATTATAGCTAAAATTATTAGAGAAATCAATAATTCACAGAGAATGGCTATGACATCTTTTGTGACTCTGTCCAATATCTTTCACATATATTGAAGTTTGTAATTCTATGCCAGTCCAGAAACATCAGTACTTACAAAGTGGAAGACTCACAGACCTTTAGAGAAACATTTCTTGGTCTTGCCTGCTGTTTAAAAATGTATCCAAAAACTCATTACCCACCAAACTTCTCACTATAAAGTCTGGCTGGAAACAAAATATGTCTCTCATCTTTTCACACTGAGATAAATAAGAACATAAAAATAATAATGACCAGAAGTCCCTTCATTGTTTTTCTGAAAATGAACTTTAGTGGCTGACACTTGTCCTGAGATTATATTTAAAAAAAAAAAAATCTGTAACAAATAGGATCTTGCACAGGCAAAAAGCAACAAGATGATTTTCCAAAAGGAGGTTGTTGTTTTAAGAATTTGTTGGCTTAATAAATGAAACAACCTAAGGCTGAACACATGCCATAATGATTACATTTTGCAGGAAAAGTCAGTGCCTCTGGCTTTCTTGTTCTAGAGCCAACAGCAGTCCTCTTTCTGGGCTGTAGTTGCAGCTCTGAACCATTCCTCCTACCGGAGATAAGGAGCAGTAGTCAGAAAATTACAGGCATATAAAAATAACTAACTGAAACAACACAAAACCTACACAATCAAGTAGTAGAAACAGCCTACGATTGACAAAACAGCTATTTTTTATAATATAGTGAAGATTGGCAAATAGTTTCTTATGCCTAAAGCTGTTGTTTAATTTAATAAAGCCAGCCATATTAATTTGGCAATACTCCCAAGCTGGATTGAGACTCAGTTACGAAAGTGACTGTGGATCCCTTCCACATGCCATTGGTAATGGTGGTGATGTTGTCCTCAAAGGCTGGTTATGCAAACACACACACACACATACACTTGTTGCATACTAATTGATTAAGTAAAACATTTAAGTATTAAAATATAATGAAAAACTCAAAAGATAAGCAAAGCATATACTCCATTTGATTCTAGGTTTGTCTCTACCCTCTTCATTTAGTCAAAAAGTCTTAAGTCTTAACCAAAAATAGGGATTTAAGTTAAAATTCTGCTTCTATTCTAAAGCAGTAAGAACAAAGCTGAGCAGTGGCATCCATATCTAGTCTCCCAACCATTTGACCCTCATGGCCAAGGGTGACAAACTCCTACTTCGTGAGTGTGGCACTTGAATATATTATTTAAGCTGGCACTTCTGGAGACTAGTAAATAAACATATACCTTAGCTTATGGTAATAATTACCATTAACACTTTTGAGTGCTTATCATGTGCTTATAATGTAACTTGGTTAATATTCTTTATATCATTGTCTTATTTGATCTTCACCGTAACTATGAAGTAGATACTGTTATTTTATTCCAATTTGTAAATAAAGATATTAAAGCTTAGAGAGATTAAGTAATTTGCCTGAAGTCACACATCTAGTAAAGCAAAAATGAGATAGCAACTCAGGGAATCGGACTTCAAAAGTAGATCTCTAAACCCTGGGCTATGTAGCTCCTTTGGTATCATTTCATATCTATGGAAAATAATCTTGGCTACAATATGCAATTACTGCTTAGCTACTTGTTCCTACATTATCTCTCACTGCAAGGCTAGAAATGGTTATAATTAACCAAGATCCTGTTTAAGCCAACAGAAAATTACAGTTAGAAAGAGAAATCCAAACTTTATCATAATTAACTAATTTATATCTAGTCATTTCTTATGGGCATGTTTTAATTCAGGTTTTTGTTTCCTCAAGTAAATAACATTGAGAAGCTCCTAATTCATGATTTTACCCCCACTCCACCCACAACACACCCTCATCCTCATAGGAAATTAGTGCTTTTTTTTTTTGAGGAAGATTAGCCCTGAGCTAACATCTGCTGCCAATCCTCCTCTTTTTGCTGAGGAAAACTAGCCCTGAGCTAACATCCGTGCCCATGGTCCTCTATTTTACATGTGGGACGCCTGCCACAGCATGGCTTGATAAGCAGTAGGTAGATCTGCACCTGGGATCCAAAATGGCAAACCCCGGGCCACTGAAGCGGAACCTGAAAACTTAACCGCTGCACCACCAGGCCGCCCCCAGTGCTATTTTCTTTAATCAAAGCAAATGTACTTTAAACCTTTAATATTCTGCTATATTTCCTTTAATATTCTGCTATATTTCCAATTCTCAGTTTTATTTCCATTCACCCACTACAAGTTCCACTGTTCTGTATTTTTTTTAATGGGAGGTAATTAAATTCCCTGGTTCCTCTTACGATGCATGTTTCCTTAAAAATACATTTCTTACTTTACATATCTAGAAAGCATTTTAAAGATAATCAACATTTTGATACGTTTCTACTCCAAGTGTCACAGAAACTCTCCATGACCTGGGCCATCTCAAAGCTTTTGTTGAGTTTCTTTTTGAAGTTCTAAAAAGTTATGGCTTCCTACACACCGGTGCATTGGCATAATACCCCCATGCCTGCAGGTCCCCATGCCATTGTTACCACTGTGTTTTGATGGACTCCACACTCACAGCTCTCCAAGGATCCGTGACTGAGTTGAATGAAACTTTTGCTACTTGGCAGGAGCAGTAAGAACACATGAAACCTGCCAGCTGTCAAGGATGTAAATGGTGATTTTGTTTCACTTTTTAATGAATTAAAGTAGGATTGAAATCTATCCAAAGTCAGCATGTTTGGCCTTTTAAAGGAAGAAAAATGAAAGAGAGGGGTGCTTTCTTCTCCCCCGGCAGTGGTGTGCAGCCAGGTGTTGACGATTAGTGTGAGTAGTCAACACTCCAGGAAAGCTGTCTAAAGGCTGTTTCTGTTGTTGGTTTCTTTTCCCTCTAATCAAATGCACTCGATTAGCCCCAGGCAAGCAGACCCTCCGCATTCTGTCTTAGAAAAATTTTTATATCTCTGACCTTTCCCAAAGGCAAAAACTAGAATGTTTCACTATCTCTCAAATCATTCCCCAAGGTGCAGTGAGGGAGACAAAACCCTAAAAACCATATATTTTTAATTTGGTGGGTGTTTTTCTTGCTTTCTTTTTCCAAAGCTAACAATGAGTGAGATTTATTTACTCAATGTTGATTCATTGAACCACAGCAAGTACCTGTGGAACCTGACAAAACCCCATTGCACATTTCTCCAGTGCACTCAGAATTACATTATTCTGTTCATATTTACAGGGCATTTTGTGCACAATCATTTAAGTTTTCCCCAAACGTGTATTTACCTGTATAAGAAAATGTACAGGTTTGCTGTTGTCACCTGTGCCAAAGTAGCAAGATCCTTAACTCCCCATGCTTTAGCTTTTTCTTTTTAATATGAAAACAATCTTCTAGTAGCAACTTGGCCAGAAAGCACAAAAAACAGGTGATTTTATTGTCATCCAATCTTCATTTGCGTTTTTCCTCAATGACGTAATAATATGAACTTGGCAGTCCCCCATCTTCTTTCCTCAAACAAACAAAAATATTTTAAGTTCTATAGGGTTTGGTTGCCCTGTTTCTCTCTGGAGTTAGCAGCTCTCACTGTATTAAATATGGCAATGTCTCTTTGTCTCTAGATTTGTTATTCACCTTATGAATCATTAAGATCAACCCCACTCTTACTAAAAGTAGGTCATCATTGGTGGTCCAGTATCACGTGGTTCATTTGACAGAGAATGGGTAAAACAGAATCAGGGAATTTTATTCTCGTTGACAAAGAACATTCCACTGAGCCTTGAGCATGTGTGTTTAAGCTTCCCTCTTGAAACGGCCTTTAGCCTAGAGGGTGTAGAAATCAAGGAGCCAGAGCCCTCTAAGAGGGAACCAGAGCCTTTGCTTCCTGGAATGGATCAGAATCAACAAAAAACATCTTGATGCCAAAATTTGTGACTGTGTCTTCCCAATACAACCATGGACTCAAGGCTTAGCCGTGGGCCAAACCAAGCTCTCTTGTAACCAACCACTTCTGAACTCCAACCAGGACCTGCTTAAATGGTTAATCACTTTTGCTTGGTGGCATTTGCCTTTTGAGCCTCACTATTGCCTTTGGTCGGAAAGACAGTGTTTACAGGGGCTGCTCTCTTAAATGTATGAATATAGGAGTAAATTCCCAATGCTTTTACACCTATTATCTCTGAGTTATTCATCACAGCTTAAAACTGTTTATTTTCATTTCATTATTACATATTGCATGTAGAACAGTGAGCTAGACACTGCTCATATTATTTTCAAATCAGAAGACAATCTCCCCTTGGGGCCGGCCCAGTGGCATAGAGGTTAAATGCGCGTGCTCTGCTCCAGTAGCCTGGGGTTCACAGGTTCTGATTCCGGGCGTGGACATATGCACTGCTTATCAAGCCATGCTGTGGCAGGCATCCTACGTATAAAAATATAGAGGAAGACGGGCACAGATGTTAGCATAGGGCCAATCTTCCTCAGCAAAAAGAGGAGGATTGGTGGTGGGTGTTAGCTCAGAGCTAATCTTCCTCAAAAAAAATAAAAGCCACTTTCCCCTCCTTCCCTTTTCAACATAAAGATTCCCATAAGTGACTGTGAATACTTAAGGAGGAAGCATAGTAAGTTTTCAGTCACTATCTCTTACAGTGCAGATATTTGCAATGGCTATACACTGTAGGATATAAAAATTCTAAAAATTTATTCATGCTCTACAGCCAAAGAAAGGATGGGTATAGTTGATTTAAAGGAAATGGTTTACAATTTCCCAATTTTAAAGCATTGAATTCTCCTCAATATTCAGAGGAGTGAAGTCAGAAGACTCAGTGCTTAAAGTCAGAAATTGTACTTTCCAATGCTTGGTCTTAGCCTCATATCTCCCCTCTGTCATCTACCTGAAAATAATAATATAACAGGATGGTTTGCAATCAAAAGAAATTGTATGTGAAAAACCATTAGAAAGAGTCAAATTTGCTATTATACTTACTAACTGAGCAAATAGACTTTTTTGGAAGAAATAAATTTTACCTTAAGACATTATAAAATATCTTTAACTATGAATATCATATTCATATTCCTTTTGATTTTTTGTCATTGTTACTGAGGAAGATTTTCCCTGAGCTAACATCCATTGCCAATATTCCTCTTTTTGCTCAAGCAAGAGTCACCTTGAGTTAACATCCATGCCAATCTTCCTCTATTTTGTATGTGGGTCATCACCACAGCATGGCCACTGACAAGCAGTGTAGGTCTGCACCTAGGAACTAAACCCAAGCTATCAAAGCAGAACACATCGAACTTATGGCCATGAGGCCAAACCCTCCTTTGATTTTTGATCAGTTTATTGCACAGATAAGTATCTTATTTGCAGCAACACACAAACAAAATTATTCCTTAATTTGTTTGCCATAATTCAATTATTTTGTCTTGAGTTTTTCATCTAAAAGTATAGCTAATTTTAGCCATTGCATATGAAGTTTCAAGAGTTTGCTACTAATAATAGTTTGCTACATACAGATCATATTTTAACGGTATGTTCTTTCCCCACAGGCAGTCTCAAAAAGTTATACTTGAAATTCTTTTATTTTTTCTGAAACAAAACACAAATAGACACATCGCTGTTTGTAAAACTTTAACATACTTTAATAAAACTTTTTTTAAGAAATTATTAAATTTTCATCTATTTTATTTGTGTATATATCTTCGAAATCTCAAAGTAAGGTTAAAAATTGATGGAGGAATGTAGATGAGAAAAGATTTAGTGGGGATAACATTTCAAAACTATACTAAGCATATTATTTTCTTAGGGCTGAATGACCACTGTTTTAAAAAGTACAGCACAAATATTTCCCTTGTATTTGGAAGAAGGCAGAAGAAGGAAAGGAAAAAAAGAAACGACTAAATGTTATGTAGCTGGGTGGCATTTGCAGTAGGTAAGAACATAGAAAGTCAACCTATGTGGTTTCTACATCTATTTTGAAAGTTAATCACGTGTAGCTTAAATGAGTCCTGATTATATAGAAATCCTAATGCAGAAAGCTGAATTTGGTTTCATGACATTTAAATATACCTGTGGGTATATGTGACTACATTGTCATTTTGTTTGTACAATAAAGTATTCAAGAGGGTAGAATTGTAATTAAAATAAACACATAATCATTATTTAATACCTAGTAATAATGATATCTAAATAATTACTGTCACACCATTCTAAGTATTTTACATGTGTAAAGTTGCTTAATCTTCACAACACCTCCAAGAGGAAAATATTATTATTATTAACATTTTACAGATGACAAAATTGAGACACACAGAGATTAAGTAACTTGCGATAGGTCACACAGCTAGGAAGTGGCAGTCTGCTTTTAAGTCAGCTGTCTGCCCGACCACTATGCTACACTGACTTCTTAATATTGGTTTATAATTGGACCTCCAAATATAAATCTTCTTGGTGACTTTTCTGAAGCACAATTTAGTAAAAATTCACACACACACAAATACACACTCTCACATATATACATATATGTAAGAGGTTATATATATAATCAACCTCAGAAAAGAGCAAGAAAATAAGATAGCATAACAGAAGCGTTTCCTGACCACTGTAATAATAGCAATACTGAATGACAATAATATATCGTATGTATTGAGCACTTACCACATGCCAGTCACTGTACTGAGCATTTTAGAATAATTAATCCATTTATTCTTAAAAAAAATCTTATGAGGTAGATTCCATTATCTCCAATTTACAGAAAAATGAAGCAAAGGGAGGATAAGTTGCCCAAAGTCAAACAGCATTAACTGTGGTGGAACCAGATATTTGAATCCAGGAAATCTCATTTTAAAGCTTATGTTCTTAAATACTACACTATTTTAGTTTTATGTAATTCTGTTACTGTTCCCCATTTTCTAAATTATTCTACAAAGATTGCAACTTATTTTTGATTATGCAACGTACCTTGATTAAAGTAGGTGACTTTTTTTTTCACATCTATTCTCTCAAATATTGGTTTTGCATTACTGTTGATTAGCCAAATACCAAATCAACCCTGTCAAGCCCTTAACTTCAAAGGGGAAGTAATTTATATATTTACATTTATTTACTCTCAACTTCTGAAAGTTTGTTGGTCTTTTGAATCTTATGTATTATTGTGACTCTTCTCAAAATTGTTGTTTCAGCCTCTTCTGAACTAACTTACTTAAATGTCAACTATCTGTAAATTCTTGAAATCCCTGTATCATGCCTTCCCTGAGTAATTCTCCATCATTGAAATAATGTTCAGCCCTGCCTGAAATTGTTCTCCATTACTGAAATTATGGTCAGGAAGGTCTCCAGATAGTTATGCCATAATTATCTTCTGAGGTTTGAATTTTAGTCTATTTTCAAACTTTGTGTATGTTAGAAAAGATGATCTAGAAATTACATTTATGTTGTCAAAAGGAAATAAATTGATGCATGAAAAATATTATTCCATGGCTTTTAAGAGCCAGAGATATTTTATCTTTATAAAGAAGAACATGCCATTCTCAGTGTTCTCCCCATCCTGTGTCTTGTATATGTGTGTGTGTGTTTATCAAAGATTAATAATACTAAAATTGGGAAAATGAAACCTTCAATATATTTACACTAAGTGATTTTAATCATTAACTCCTTTCTAATAAAGTTAAATTATCTAGAATCAAAAACAATACTTATATGGCTCAAAATACAGAAGAGCAGTTGTCAAAGACATAGTTGAGGGGCCAGCCCCATGGCCGAGTGGTTAAGTCCACGTGCTCCACTTTGGTGGCCCAGGGTTCAGATCCTGGGCGCAGACACGGCACCACTCATTAGGCCAGGTTGATGTGGCGTCCCACGTGCCACAACGAGAAGGACCTACAACTGAAATATACAACTATGTACTGGGGAGATTTGGGGAGAAAAAAGCAGGGGGGAAAAAGACATAGTTCACAGATAGTAAATAAATTTTGTCAAATATTTAGATTCATTAAAATGTTTGAAGACAAATATAATTCCCGTGAATTTTGAGTGATTCCTTTTTTATTAACGTATAATTGACATACAACATTATATTATTTTGAAGTGTACAATGTAATGATTCAATATTTGTATGTATTGGAAATGATCACCACAGTAAGTCTACTTAACACCCATCACCACACAGAGTTACAGAATTTTTTTTCTTATGATAAGAACTTTTAAGATCTACTCTCTTAGCAACTTTCAAATACACAATACAGCATTATTAACTGTAGTCATCATGCTGTACATTTCATCCCCATGATTTATTTATTTTATAATTGGAATTTGTAACTTTTGACTCTTTTCACCTATTTCACCCAACCCCCATGCCCAACTCTGGCAACCACCGATCCGTTCTCTATATCTATAAGCTTGGTGTTTGTTTTTTTTCTTTGAGATTCCACACAAAAGTGACATTGTATTTTCTCTGCCTTTCTCTGTCTGACTTATTTCACTTAGCGTAATGCCCTCAAGGTCCATATCCATGTTGTCATAAGTGGAAAGGTTTCTTTCTCTTTTATGGTTGAATAATATTCCATTGTGTATGTGTGTGTGGATATATATATTTTAGACACATTTCTTTATCCATTCATTCATTGATAGGCATTTAGGTTGTTTCCGTATCTTGGCTATTGTAAATAATACTGCAGCGAAGATGGGGGAGCAGATACCTTTTAATCTACTCAAGAGGCTGCAAGGGGAAAAGAGCCATGAACACATTGAGACATAGGGAAACATAAAATGAGATAACACATTCAAACATACAGATAATTACAATAAATGTAAGCAAACTAAACTGTTCAGTTAAAAGACAAAAACATTTTTCAGAATAACCCTTTTAAAAAAACTCAGTTGTATATCCTTTTCAATAAAACTTAAAGAAGTTTGAAAGAAGACTTAAAGTATATGTACCTAAAACGTGGAAAGGAAAAGGAAAAAGACAGGCAAATATTAACAACAACAAAGAGTCTATATAATTATTTTAATGAAATAAAATTTAAGACAAAAACTTTCAGGAAAAAAAATCACTAGCAATAAAGTTCATTACACAATGAAATCAGGTCAATTCCTCGGGAAGATGTAACTATTCTAAACTTTATCCCCTCGTCAGGTAGCCTCAAGATGCGTGACCTAAACAGACAACTCGAAGAGGCAGAACTTCTGGAAGGACTTAAGTGATCTCCCATCTCACTGAGAGATTTTGACACAACTCTGCAGTATTTAGGACTCTTCTCCCCTAGAAAAAGTGAAGATAAAGCTTCAATTAGAAAATGCATTTGGGCTGAGTAAAAGAGACTTCTAAAATAAAGACTTAAATAAATGAAGATTCCAAAAATTAATTCTTGCCTACCTACCTTTTGAAAATTTTCGAATCTCGGTTTAAAGACTGCTGAAAGGATACATGTAATGCACATTTGCCTTACAAATGGAGAACGCAGTCTTCCAAGCACGCAGGCGACATTTATAAAAATTAACCATGACCAGCCTATAAAGCAAGTTTCAATAAGTTTTTAAAAATACCTAATATGCAAACATATTCTTTTCCCATGTCATAAATAAGGTAGAAACAAAAAAGCATAATTTTTAAAAATCATATTATTAATAAGGAAAAGATAAATTTCTAAATAAATCAAGGGATAAGGGATAGATTATAATGGAAACTAGAAAACACTTAGAAATTTTAAATAATGAAAATATAGCAAATATAGATGCAATTATATAGTAAACACATTTTTCTTTTGGTTTTACATAATTCATTGTTTCCAACCCTTTACAGCATTCTTTTGACATTTATTTATTCTAGGTTATAGTATGGGATAAGCAACCCATTTTTTTCCTCAAACTGTTGACCAATTTTCTAATCAAAATTTATTGAATAATGCATCTTCCCCCAAGTAGTTTTTATCATACTGCGACTCCTTTTATGCATTTATCTTTGTTTAGAATTATCAATTCTTTTCCATTGGCTTGTAAATGTTAATTTTATAATGTTTTCATAAGTCCCAGGGAATGTCCTCTTTGTTATGCCTTCTTTCTAAGGAAAAGCTTGTTACTATTATCACCAGTTGCCAACTAATCTATACAAAATTCACTTTTTCTATCTGCGAATATTTTATTTATTTTTAAACTAAATATTAGATGTACCCAAACTAGTTTTTTCCTAAACACTTTACACATAATATGTCTCCCTTAAGCTCCTCCTAGACAGCCATTACCTACAGCTCCAATTCCTGCAGCTTCCGTAACCACTCCCTTCCCTCCAGCCCTTTCGGGTGTAAAGATGGTAATGGCGTCCTGCTGGTGCAGAATGGGCTTTTTCACTGCCTTGCTGGTTTCCCTTTAACCCCACCCACGAGTCTATAAATAGTCCATCCATTAAACCCTTTTCCATCAACCCTATTGAATGTTCTCTCTTTTTCCTCCCAGGTCTCTGACTCACATGGGTATGTGTTCTATGATAAACCCAATCTCTTCTAGAGAAAGCAACGCTTACAAAGGTGACATCACTTTCTAAGCTTGCACAGCAGGTAAGGGAGGTAAGTAAAATCCAGATTTGAACCCAAGTTTTCAACTGCCAGTATCCATAGATGTCACCATGCAGGGTGGTAGATAAAGACTGGCCTATAGATCATCCTTGGACTTTGAAAAGTTATATATAACGAAACTTATTTTTGCAATATTTTGGAACAAGCAATGACTATTAGGAAAGTATTATATCAGTGTTAAGGGTTCTTGGCTATGTGGCAAGAGCAGTATCTTTCTGAGAGAGCTAGCCATATCACAAGAAGATCTGGAACTTTTTAAGGGTGAGATTTAGTACAAGAGGCAGATATCAGCAATAGCATATTTCAAAATACACACTTCACTGGGAATGGATATCCATAAAGAGAGCCCAAGTGTTTACTGCCTATTAGTCTTCTTTCCAATTCCCATAAATTGAGAGAAAAATTGCCAAAATTTCAATGTCACAAATGATGCAAAGGAAAACATGTGGTGGCGGAGGGAAGAGGATGGGTATTCTCCTCTGTAATGCTTGGCTAGTTTTCTGGAAAATAATAAATTTGCCAAACTTAATCTGAACTCACTTGGCTTTGCTGGGCCTTTCATCTATAATTAATGTGAAGTTTTCACCATCACTGTAAGGCCCACATGTCTTAATCCTGCTTTTTTGTGGTTTGATGATAAAAACCACAGACCTTCACAAGCGCAGAGAAAATTCAATAGAGCCTTAAAAAAAGGTTCTGGTTTTGTTTGGCTTAGAGATTTTACAGTCTGGACTAGGACAATACTGAAATTTCAAAGGAAGCTTAATGAGTTGAATTCACAAGAACT